>NC_088792.1:242751464-243383785 GCF_011386835.1 Chrysemys picta bellii | reverse complement strand
TCTAGGCTAAACCATGACAAGGAACAAAGATTTGTGTCATAGAACAACAGTTTGTGGATGGTCTATGTTAGCATTTGCAATCAGATTAGTTAGAGTGTTGTTTGGCACACAGCTTAGATTTTCAGCCTATTAAGTCAAATGTGACCAGGTTTTTTTCCTTCTTGTGGGTGTTGCCCTCAGAGCTGCTTGTAGGAGGATAGTCCTGTTGCATTATTGCAACTCCTATGTCCTCTAGCTAGTTCAGCTTTGTCCTTCAGTCTGAGAACTTGACTTTCATGGGCTTTCTGCTTTTTCCTTTTTTTATTTAAATGTATATATCACACCTGTTTAGTGGCTGAGGTCAGTAAGCTATTGGTCAACAGACAAAAAGCAATTTAAGGGAAAGAAGTTTCAGGATTGGAGACATTAGAAGGCCAGAACTTACCCACCACTTTACTATCCTTACTTTGTCTGGGTTGTATTTTTGGAGGACTCTAATATGGAAGACCTAAGTCTTCTTGAATGAAATGGATGCACAAGTACCAGCTTAAAACTTGAAGACCATTTTCAGTTATGCTATCCTTCATACACATCAAAGTTTGACTATTTTAACCAAAGCCATGCAAACAGTTTGTTGTATTCTGAAATGAATTTTTATGAAAGAGAAATATTCCCATTTGCATAGAGTTATCTTGTTTGCATTGTTTATGATTGTTTTTACTTGTGTTCCGTATTTTAGGGAAAAATCTGATGGTTTGATTGCCTGAGGGCTAAACATACTGTCTATATTATGTAAAGGGAAAATCCCACTCTTGTCTCTACTTTGTTTTAACATTAATTTTTTCAGCTATCCAGTTTGCTGTTTGACAAGCAGTGATGATTTCAAGATATAATTAGCTAGCAGGAAGCAGAGCTGCTAATACCATAGCATTTGGAATCTATCTTTTTTGGCTCCTTGTTTTTACATTTTCTTCTTCTTTTTTCTTTTTTCCTTTTTTTTTTCTTGGCAGAGTGACCTTATATTTCTGAACTCTTAGTTCAGATTAAAGGAAAAACAATAAACTGAATAAATGGGGAAAACATAAAACCTGTGTCTGACATATAGTGAGCAGCATATGACTCATGCTGTAAACAGTATCTGTGTGAACTGAGACCACAGAAGTACTGTATGCACTGCACTAAACGTATTGCTAGTAATGAACAGATTTTTTTTAAGACATACACTTGCTTTTCAGGTAGATACATACACAGTATTAGACCAACCCCTGAAGTTCCTCAGGCTGCTATCTATATAGCACTCACACTGTATCATCTGTTTTCCAGACATCCTCAGAGACATAGACCAGAATCAGTGTTATAATCTCTATCATGCTGAAGTCATTGGTGCTACCGCCAAAAGCCAATGCTACATCTTACCCACTCTGAATTTCCGAGGCCACTTGTTCAGAAGTAGCACCGTTTCCTTTATTACTTTTAAGTTCTTAAGGCTGTAGCTCAGGACCAGCACAGTATTCTCAGTTATGTAGGGTTACCATATTTCAACAATCAAAAAAGAGGACGGGAGGAGCCCTGCCCTAGCCCCGCCCCTGTCCTGCCCTAGCCCCGCCCCTGCCCCTTCCACTCCCTCCCACTTCCTGCCCCCTCAGAACCCCCAACCCTCCCCCCCACGCCTTGTCCCCTGACTGTCCCCTCCTGGGACCCCTGCCCCCCAGGACTCCACCCCCTACCTAAGCCTCCCTGCTCCTTGTCCCCTGACTGCCCCCTCCTGAGACCTTCCCCACATCCTAACTGGCCCCCTAGGACCCTACCACCCTACCTGTCCCCTGACTGCCCCAACCCTTAGCCACCCCCCCACCCCCTGACAGCCCCCCCCCCAGAACTCCTGACCCATCTAAACCCCTCTGCTCCCTGTCCCCTGACTGCTCCGATCCCTCTCCCCACCCCTGCCACCTGACAGCCCCCCCCCAGAACTCCCAAACACCCCCCCGCTCCTTGTCCCCTGACTGCCCCCTCCTGAGACCCCCCACACCTGTACTCTGCCCAAAACCTTACACCCCCAACCCCCAGACAGCACCCCCCGAACTCCTGACCCATCCAACCCTCCCCCTGCTCCCTGTCTCTTGACTACCCCCCCAGAACCTCCCTGCCGCTTCTCTGACCCCCCGGCCCCCTTATTGTGCTGCAGAGCGGCGCGCTCAACAGCGGGGGAGGGGAGCAGGGTCGGAGCTCCAGACTGCTGGAGGCCGTGATCTGCCAATGCAGGGAGGGAGGGGGAGAGAGAGGAGGGGAGTGGTGTCAAGTTGCAGGAGAGAGGAGGGGGTAGTGGAGGAGGGGCTCTGGCTGCCGGAGCCCCGTGCGAGTGGCACGATCCGGCTGGCTGCCCTGTAAGCCGTGCGTGCTCTGCACGGGGGGAAATCCGGACATTGACAAATTCCCCCCGGACGCTATTTTTAACTGAAAAAAGCCGGACATGTCCGGGGGAATCCGGATGAATGGTAACCCTACAGTTATGTCCAGTGAAGACAGGATATCTTTTTAGGCATTAACTAACCTACTCCTTATGGCGTTCCAAATGAGCTAGGAATGTCCTTTCACCCTAAAAGCTGTGATACGTGCAAAACAGAAACATAACCTTTCCTCACTATTTACATTTACCTGACCACAGACCCATGGGAAACAGAGCTACTAGTTGTGCAGATGTACGCCGACAGACCCCGGTCACCAGCATCAAACCGGGGACCTCTAGAGCTTAGTGCATGAACCTCTACAGCATGAGCTAAAAGCCAACTGGCTGTTAGTTAAGGCTGTAAAGCAAACTCATTTTATCTCTCTCTCTAAGTGGTTTCAGTTCCACTAGATGGGACAGAACACCACACCCAGAAGGTGTGTGGGTTACATACTTCCTCTAGCTGAGGAAGTGCATCCAGAGCTTCAGAGACTTCCCAGTTGAAATCCTGGACGAGCCCCCATTTGTAGCACTGACAGACCCTGGTTGTTGCTGGGATCAAACCAGGGACCTCTGGAGCTTAGTGCATGAGCCTCTACCGCATGAGCTAAAAGCCAACTGGCTATTCGCTAAGGCTGCAGAGCAGACTCATTTTATCTCTCCCTAAGTGGTCTTGGTGCCACTAGATGTGGGTTACACAGACTTTGCTGGAAGGATGCTGAATTTGTGGAACTCTGTGAACAATACAGGGGTTTAATCTAGATGTCCATGTTATAACTACAATATTGGGGAGAGGGGACAAGGGACGGGATTAGTTTCAAGTGTTAACAGATCTGCAGTGCATTTTCAGTGTCAGAATTGTTAATGAAAAATGACAATTCTAGCTGTTAAAGTCTGCAAGTGGATAATTGTGGTAAAAGTGATAATTACTAAATCACATTATAGTGAAGCCAGCCTAACGTGACCACCCAAGGGATCAGCAAAAAATCAATTGCTTATCACAGGTTGCCCTTTAACTAAAAGGTCAAATAAAAGCATACTGAAAACATTAGGTATATCAAGTGGTTTAAAACAGGGAATTGCCTGTTGGAAGTAGCCCTTCATTCAGCTGTCACAGAATTTATATAAAAAACTACCACTTCATAGATCTCAAATTGTACGGTCATCTATACAGTATATTAATGGCATTACCCCTCTAAGGATATATGTGATAAGAGTAAATTAAAACTTAGGTCGCAATCCTGCAAACAGGTCAGTGGTTTCAGGACTCAAGGCAGACAGAAAGGATATGCACTGGAGCATCTATTTTCAGGATTGAGACCTCAAGTTATTTGTACAGCCTATTAAGTTTCTTTCTAAATTTAATAAAATGTTAATAAATCTTTAAAAAAAAGTATGTAAAATGCAATCATACGCAAAATTGAAGAGTTTATTGTACAGTTAGGGAAAACGAACAACTCTAATAATCTGAAAAGGATCTAAAATTTGATTGTCAAGACATTCAGAATGCTCCATTATAAATATTAATTAGTGATTTTACTAGGGATGAAAAGTATTTTTTAAAGACTCAATTACCTCTTTAAAAATACCTTAGCTCATAAGAGCAAGGAACACTATCACTTTCACTAAAACGATGAACTGGTTTAAAAAAACTAATTAATCCCATTTTAGTATTAGGATGATGTAGTGCTATTTGCAGTGCCATCTTTCAAATGTCATTTAAAACAGAGTTAATGTTCTGCTGTGATTCTTAAACACCCCAATGCACTTTTGGCAAAAGTGAGGGAGTTAGCACTGGTGTTTTAGCTAATTTCTAATCTCAGGCCAGGTCTATACTTCAAACTTTTGCTGACATAGCTATGTCAGCCAGGCTGTGATGAGGTGCAATTTATCACTGACATAGCTGTGGTGGCAAAAAGCTGCTCACATAAACATAGTTAAAATAGCAAAACTGCACTTTTGCTGGTTGTGACTGAATGCACCCCTGTATTCACACCCTACACGCTATTGTAATAATCTTTGTGCAAAATATGCCTTGTGAGATATCATTTGAGAACTAATAACTCATGGGTCTATAATATGGTAAAATGTGTGTAGCCACATTATATATAATGATTTGAGCATAAGCTGAAATTATGACTGAAATGTGTTTATCAGACAAGTCTGGGGAGGGTTAAACCTGTTTCTCAAAGACAAAAGACAAGCTGATGCCTCTAGCCAGGTGTCATCAAAGTTGATTGGCAATTACTGGTCAAGTGGCCGTTCTTTGGCAACAAAGCGGGGCAGGAACAGATTGCGCTGCATTTTAGTAAACAACAACATGGAACTTCTTTCACCACAAGACTCCTTGTCTCCATCCTCACAGAGGAAGGAACTTTATCTAGGGGTAACCTCAGAAAAATGCATTTCAAAGGGAGATAGAACTATAAAAGTGAGAGGCAAAAACTCCCCCCTTTCTCTCCCTCTGTCACCTAAGAAGACAAAGGAACCAGCCCTTTGAATTTGGTGGCACATGCAGACTTCAGAATTTGGTCAGCAATGTTGCAGAGAACATGTGATAAGGATTTTAGCTTGAACCAAGTCAAGTTGTAGCTACTAGAAAGTGTTTTATCTTCAGTTCACCTTTAACCATTTCTGACTTTAATACCTTATACCTGTACTCACTTAAAATCTCTTTGTAGTTATATAAACCTGTTTTATTTTTTAATCAAAACTAATCCAGTGTTGTGTTTAAACTGAAATGTTTGGGTACTCCAGTTGAAATAGCAAACTGTTGAATATTGACCCCTTTCAGGGGCAATGGACCTTTAATATCAGAACAGCCCAGGTAGAGGGCTGGACAGTTTTGGAGAAAATTCAGGACTGGGAGTGTGTTGGGGCCACCTTGCAAGTGGTAGCCAAGGCTGGTGGAAGCCAGAGTGTGACTGGAGTGCTGCTCGAAGGCTACAGCAATACATAGACCCTTAGGGTATGACTTGCATGCTGTTTGTGAGAGGTCCAAGGTTGCAAGGCAGTTGGTGACACAGCTCCCCTGTGTCTGGGTTGCACATCGGAATGTGACACTGATATAACTTATTTCACTCAGCGGGAGGAAAGCTAAACTAAACGGGGCCAGCAAAAGTGCAGTTTTGCTGGTATAAGCTGCGTCCACAGTAGGAGTGCTTTGCTAATTTAGTTTACGAGTGTAGTTATACATGCAACGTGCTGCTAGTGTAGACCTGACTTCAATCTATTTAGCAAGGTTTTAATCGTGCCCTTATCACCATGGTATTTACATCAAGGATAACTGCATTCTGCCTGCCTAAAATCCTCCCTGGCAGTTTCAAGTAGCTATTGTCCTAAACTGTCATATAGAATTACTGGGCACTGGTAAGTAGCTGCTGTATTTTCTGTATGCACCTAATTTGGGGCTTTATTGGGTCTGCTCCCATTATTAAGAGTTTGTAGGACTGGGCAATTATTTGTAAAGCCTTAGAGAGGTTTTAAGCTGAAAGGCGTCACAGGGCTTGTTTCTGGAAGATGCTGAGCCCCCTGGACTTAAGCTAGCAAAACACATGCATAACTTTAAATATGTGAATAGTCCCATTGAAGTCAATAAAATGTTTGCTGTGTGTATCCCCAGGTATCTGAGGTGTTACTACTGGGCAGTGCGCACTTTAATTACCATTGGTGGTCTTGCGGAACCGCAAACCCTCTTTGAGATAATCTTTCAGCTACTGAATTTTTTCACGGGTGTCTTTGTGTTCTCCAGCTTAATTGGTCAGGTAAACAAATGAATTAATCGCTAGATATACAGTTGTGTAAATTACTGCCGTGTAAAGACAATGTACTCTTTATGTACTCTTTATGGTCCCATTCATGTACATAATACAGAAAACTTTGAAGCAGAAGATCAAAAAAGTTCAAGGACTCTTTTGAGTCTCCACTGTATGTATTTTTCTGACAGATGTATTTATCTATGGTTGTAGTTCCACGTATGGCCCTTCGTAATTTACAGTGGACCCCAATTTTGGAGGCCATAGCTTCAATCCTGCAGTTGGACCTGTCTGGTGGAACTCTACAGGGAGGTCTGCCCATATGGCTCAGATTACAGTATCAGAGCTCACAAATTTATGAAACTGGCTTACGTGAAATGCCTTGGTCCACTCATGGCCTGGGAGAGTAATCTCTGTTGGGTCACTCAGCACTGCTACACTATAATTTTAATATCCGTTTTTGGATTTATCTTTAGACATTGCAGCGCTTCTCAGGCTTAGCCCAGCTGCCAAATTTCCATGAGTGGCGCTGCGACCCCATGTGCCAGGTCACACTGTCAGTCAGGTTCGGGAGTCCTCTGAAATAGAGGGCCCTGGACAAACTGCCCCTTTCCCTATCCTCCTTGCCCCCTGAGCAGCCCTGATTGCATTTAAGTGTTATCACTCTTAAAAACATGAATGGTACAACACTGCACTGAATACTGATGTATCTGCAGGTTATTTAGTATTCCCCTCATTTTACAAAGTTTTCATAGAATCATAGAAGATAAGGTTTGGAAGAGACCTCAGGAGGTCATCTAGTCCAACCCCCTGCTCAACCCCCTGGACCAACCCCAACTAAATCTTCCCAGCCAGGGCCTTAAATACCTCTAAGGATGGAGAGTCCACTACTTCCCTAGGTAACCCATTCCAGTGCTTCACCACCCTCCTAGTGAAATAGTTTTTCCTAATATCCAACCTAGACCTCCCCCACTGCAACTTGAGACCATTGCTCCTTGTTCGGTCATCTGCCTAGCTCCATCCTTTTTGGAACCCCCCTTCAGATAGTTGAAGGCTGCTATCAAATCTCCCCTCACTCTTTTCTTCTGCAGACTAAATGAGCCCAGTTCCCTCAGCCTCTCCTCATAAGTCTTGTGCCCCAGCCCCCTAATCATTTTCGTTGCCCTCCGCTGGACTCTCTACAATTTGTCCAATTTGCCCTTTCTGTAGTGGGGGGCTCAAAACTGGACGCACTACTCCAGATGTGGCCTCACCAGAGCCAAATAGAGGGGAATAAGGGCACACTGTTGACTCATATCCAGCTTCTCATCCACTGTAATCCCCAGGTTCTTTTCTGAAAAATTGGCACCTAGCCAGTCGGTCCCCAGCTGATAGCAGTGTATGAGATTCTTCTGTCCTAAGTGCAGGACTGTGCTCTTGTCCTTGTTGAACCTCATCAGATTTATTTTAGCCCAATCCTAGGTCACTCTGGACCCTATCCCTATTCTCCAGCGTATCTACCTCTCCCCCTAGTTTAGTGTCATCCACAAACTTGCTGGGGGTACAATCCATTCCATAATCCAGATCATTAATGAAGATGTTGAATAAAACCAGTCCCAGGACAGACCCCTGGGGCACTCCGCTTAATACCGGTTGCCAACTAGACATTTGAGTCGTTGATCACTACCCATTGAGAAGCCGTTGATCACTACCCGTTGAAGTCCTAAGAACTCCGTGAAATGAGGGATTTACTGTCTGCCATATGTTACAGCTGCAAATTTGGCACATGATAACCTGTGGTTAAGATTAAATCAGTGTTCTTGTTTTCAATTCATTTGCACCCAGTTCTGAAAGAAAAATCTGCAAAATTTCCAAAGTAATAGGCAGCAACAAAAGTTTTTTTCCGACCTAACTATTGGAATTACATTTCATATCCAAAGGTTTGAAAAGAACTTTCCTGGCTGCAGAAGAACAACAGTTACAGTTCCTACATGTGGCAGTGAGTCCTACTGGACTCTTGCAGAAATCCCTGTATGATGGGGAGTTCAAATGAAAAGGCAAACACAGGAACTGTTGCATTTAATTGTATTTCTATTGACCACAAGATTTGAAAAAGTTCAGCAAATCAAGTAAAAGAAGTCTGTAAGTCTCAAGTAAATAACAGGGTGTATACCTCTAACTTCCTGGTAACACAAGGAGTGGGAAAAGAAATACTAAAATATCAAGAAACAGACTATGCCTGTGCATCCAGCAAACACTGGAAATAGCAGCAGCGCACCTCTTCATATAAGATTTCTAGCCTGATGATTAGATAAACTTGAAGAAATTCTGGCCAAACAGCCAAATCTTTGGGTATCTAGTTTGCAAATTTTTTTTCATCTAACCTAGGTCCCTTATTAAAGCCCCAGTCCTGCAGTTGACTCTGTGCAAATGGACCGCTCCACCAGTGCAGAGTCAATTGAAGGATCAAGGCCTAAATATAGATAAGTGAAAAGATACGTGAATATTCAGTCAGTGGATAACTTCTGTGTTTTCAAAGAGGTTTAAAGTTACTTGACAAGTTCTTCTTTGTTACATTGGTGTAAATCCAGAGTACCGTATATACTCGTTCACAAGCCGAATTTTTTTAGTAAAAAAGGGAAGCACCAGAGAAGGGGGTCGGCTTATGAATGGGTATAGAGAGGGAGAGGTGGGATACAGCCCCTCCCCCCCAACAGAGGGAGCAAGGAGAGGCAGCACAGCCAGCAGAGAAGAAAAGAGGCGGGGCCAGAGTCTCTCCGCTTCTGGCCACACTGCTCTGCCCCCCAGCCTCCGAAGCAGATGCAGCTCCGGGGCTGGCAGGCTGCAGCCGTGCCGCTCGGTCCCGCCCCCCAGAACAGGCTGTGGCCGCGCTGCCTGGCCCGCCAGAGCAGCTCCAGCCAGGCCAGAGATATCCTGCTCTGGCCCTCCCCAGATAAGGTGGGAAGGGATGGGATGGGGAGAGTGTGGGGGTCTTGGGCTATATACGATAATTCCTATTGAGCTCAGTAGAGTTCCTCCAGACCTCGACCAGCGTGACAGCAGAATTTAGCCCACAATCATATTAGTAATTGGTCATCACAATGATATTTGAACCTTCTATCAAAAATGTAACTGTACCTAGAGAATAGGGTGTTTTCAAACATTAACACATTTAAATTTTTGAAAAGAGATGTGACTCTTTTTGTAGAAATGTTAAACTGTGCTCTTGTGCTAAGACCTTCAAGATCAATATTCAGCCCAAGTTGATTTTTATGACGGATCAAAAAATATCTAACGAGGGAATCACTGACAAACTCTTACGTCTAGTGGCATCAACTGGTGTTACATTTTTAACTTCAGTTCTGATTTGCCATTGCATGCCAAGCAAAGTGGGGCCTAATTATTGAATTTTAAAGGAAGAACTTCAATTTAAAAATCATGCTTCCATCTGAAAATATTTTACTTACAAATAGCACAGATTTCCTATAACTGGAAGATTTACACTTTGTTTAATTTATGCATTAGACTGTATTTTTCACTTTAACTCTGAAACACGAGAGAGAAAAGTATGTTTAAAATAGAAAAATATAAAAATCACAAATACTGGCAGGGGCATTTAGGGGTAGCTATGATATGTGAAACTACTTCTAACATGGCTACATTAAGTTGTCAATGTCCCTCTAAAATAAAAACAGGTGAAAACACAACTATTTAATGCAACTTAGTTTCAATCCATTCATTACCACTAATGGTACATTATACCATATACAATTATACACCTCTACCTCGATATAACGCTGTCCTCGGGAGCCAAAAAATCTTACCGCATTATAGATGAAACTGCGTTATATTGAACTTGCTTTGATCCACTGAAGTGCACAGCCCCGCCCCCCGGAGCACTGCTTTACCACGTTATATCCAAATTAGTGTTATATCGGGTTGCATTATATCGAGGTAGAGGTATATTAACAAAGAAAAGTGTTTGTGTTTGCAAAATGACTAATCACTTAAAAACTGAGACTGTTAACGCTGAAAAGTGTTTGTAGTAATAACTGATATTTGCAGATGCGGGATGTAATTGGAGCAGCTACAGCAGGACAGAATTATTACCGTGCCAACATGGATAACACCGTCTCTTACATGAACACCTATACAATTCCAAAAGTAGTTCAGAATCGTGTTCGAAGGTGGTACGAATACACATGGGACTCTCAAGGAATGCTGGGTAAGATGACTCTCAAACTATACCATATCTGCTCACACACTGACTCACAGCAGAAATGTTCTATTTAGATCCAAGGAATACATGGATCTCATTTGATCTCTTCTGAATGGTCTAGGGGTGGGTGAGAGAGACGCACATTAGTTAACTAGCGTCAAAAAAGCCAACCCAATGTGCTGTTTTGTAGGGCCTTCAGAAACACACATATTATTAAGAGAAAAATCTGTACTGGTGTCAGTGGATTTAAGTGTTTTCTAAGAGGTTTTGAATTATTACATATTGTACTTTCATGCAGTAAAAGTGTAGTGTCTAAAGACGGATCACTAACCTGAACTTCTAGCAGCACAGCAAGTCTTCATTTATGGTAGTCGTCATATGTAGTTCCAAGGCTACCTTGAATATTTGGAAATTAGATTACACCCAGGATTAGCACCTGTTGTAATACAATAGCTACAGTTTGGGAATTCTCTTTTCTATATATAAAATAATTGGAGTCTAAAAATAACCAAGGGGTTTTCATATGTTTATCCATCTGTAATATGTTCTGCTTGGCGTTCTGAAGAAGCAGTTTAATTTATTGCACAATTTGTTAGTCTGAAAGAATATTCCTCTGTTAGATCTCATGTATGTTAGATTTAACTCTATTAGGCTATTCTTCTGTACAAGGGAAAGGTTCATTTTGATTTTTTTAAAATTCCCTTGCTGCTGCTCTTTTTCCTTCTTCCTTTGCATTTCCACTTTGTAATTAGGAATTTTGGGGTCTTTTTTCTCTCTTACAGATGAATCAGAATTACTGGAGCAGATGCCAACCAAAATGCAGTTAGCCATTGCAATTGATGTGAACTTTGCCATTGTCAATAAAGTTGACTTATTCAAAGCAAGTAGTTTTAAAGGAGAACGGAGCAACATGTTGTTCTTGTGAGCTATAAAATCTAGTTTTGCACATGTTGCAGTATTTAGGACATTTTTTTCATTAGTTATATTAAAGGCAAAATAAGGTCAAGAGGTTGCCAAGTGAATGGAAGCTCATGGTTGGATTGAGCCAAGTGCCTGTCTCTTCATCCAATGCAGAAGCCAAAAAAGTTTGAGTGATACTGTGTTGTTATTTTAGTGCAGTTACACTGACATTATCCGCCAGATTCAGAGGTGGCAAATGGTGGTGTAGTCTGCATGTCAGTTTGGGGGTATAAGTAAGCCAAGGGGGCAGAAGGATGAGGTAGCAGGAAAAATAATCTTCCCTAGGAAGTGTCATTTGCCCATTTGTACTCAGTGCTACGTGAGAGGTCACAGTTCTTACCTGTTCCAGGTATAGGTAAATAACTGTGACACTCTGGATATTACTGTTTGATAACTGTGTGCAAATGGACTTTCTAATGATTATTACTATA
Organism: Chrysemys picta bellii; assembly: GCF_011386835.1. Taxonomy (NCBI): domain Eukaryota; kingdom Metazoa; phylum Chordata; order Testudines; family Emydidae; genus Chrysemys; species Chrysemys picta. The sequence continues at coordinate 243,372,016 of NC_088792.1, read as the reverse complement.
AGTAGTTATAGTTGTCTCATGGACATATGTGATAAATGATTGTTAAGGTTGGGTCTTTGCCATGGGATTAATAAAAAATCATAAGGAAAAGTCATGACACACAATAGTTTTAGTCCTAATTCATTTGTCATGGGAAATTATGAGAGAGGTTAAATAGATCAGGCCAGATCCTTTGCTGGTACAAATCTCTGTAGCTGATGACAGAACATTCCTGTAGCTTCTGAAGACACTACAGCACTAGAGGTTTGTACCAATAGCAGAATCTGACCCAGTGCTTCCCCCTCACCCATAAACGTTGTTTAAAGCTTAGTAACATTGCACTCATCATTTTAAATCTATTGTATCGGACAAGGGACCATGTTTGCTTAAAAACAACCATATGGTGGCACCTTTTTATACCACCTGAGCAATAATGCACCAGAAATCTGGCCCACAGCTTTAACCATAGTATTGAACACATTTAATTAGACCAGCACGAGAGTCACATACATATACAGACATCTCACAGGTAGAAAGACTATTCTTTCAAAACACAGAGAAGATGGAGGTTGAGGCACTCAGTTAATATCATGATAAGGGCCTTAAAGGTACCCAAATAGTTCCTCCAGCATTCTCTCTACCCTCCAGAAATTGACCTTTATGATGCTTTAAATCCACACTCAGTACCTGAAGCATTAGCTCAATACATTCCTGTATTGCTATCTCTTGCTTCCTAGTACAAACCTCTCAGTAATCATTTCAAGTACTGCACAAGTATAGCAAAATTCTAATTATTTTTAACAGGGGTGTGATACTCAAATGATTTACGACATGCTGCTGAGACTGAAATCCATTGTGTATTTACCTGGTGACTTTGTCTGCAAAAAGGTGAGCTTGACTATTTGTTTTTCAAATGTAAAAATAATGAACATATTAGCACAAAAGTTCAGCTATAGGTCAAGGGTATACTTTAAAGAAAATTAATCTTGGGTGAATTACATATTTTAAAAATAATTATGATATACTGAGTAGTAATAATAATGTGTTCTCAAGCTGGAACAAGACAATATGGATTTTATTATTTATATTATCAAACATAAAATGTTGGTAGCCTGGGAAACTGCTTTGTACAAACACAAGTTATCTGTTGACACACATCATTAAGTTTGAATATTTAAAATGGATATAGCATGTTGCAGAAGTTAGAAGTTCAAAATTTTTGCATGTATGCACACGCAAACAGACTACAGATCTTCATCTGAGATGTTGCAAGTGCTCAAATTAAACATTGCATGTGTTTTACCAGTTGTGGTTATTTAGCACTTATATGGCTGTAGTGCTCTGAAACTCAAATTAGACTCAGGCCCCATTGTGCTAGGTGCTGTACAAACCCATAGGAAGACAAAGTCCTTGCCCCAAAGAGCTTACAATTTAATCTCCAGATGCTGCAAAGATGCAAAGTCATGATTAACTCTCTGCATTGTGTGCAGTCCTGTTGATTCAGCGTCTGTGGAGAGACCTTAAGGGGGCGGGGCTGGGCACCTGCCTGTGTGTGAACCAGCGAGAGATACTCTCTCTCTCTCCCATGCTGTTGGGGTGTCTCCAGCTTGGATGGGTAGGGCTGTGTGAGGCAGGCTCTGTTGCTGAGGCAGAACAGAAATGTAACAACTAAGCAGGCAGGCTGCTAATGTTCCCATTGTCAGTGAATTGTTCCCATTCTTAGTCAATTCCCACATGAGCCTAAAAAACACGTATAAAAGTTTTAAGGCTCCTTTACATTGCCAGAGTGGTATAAAGGACCCTTATTGTGACAGTAAGGGAATCCTCAGCTAGGAAGATCTATGTGCTTTCTGGCTTTTTTTCCTGTGCCAGGGTGGCACAATAGGGTTAGATCACAGCTCAGGATCTATTTTACTTACCCATTTAAAAAAAATGGAGGACAATGATTAGCAAACCTGTATGACTTCCATGTGTGAAAGTCTGAGCAATTTAGAGCGACATTCTACTTCACTTTTATTTTGGTGTTCTGTAATGTAATTTAAATGAAAATCCAGGATTATAACTGAAATGCAGGGTATTGGTTATCAAGTATTTGTGACTTAATTTTCATGTGTTTAGGAAATGCTGAACAGTTATTGTGATTTTTTTTTCCTGTTAAGGTAGTTTAAATAAATTAACAAAATACGTGACACTGGTATTACGTGATTATATTGCATTATTTTGACAAATAAAATACGCAGAATTTTGCAGAATATTTAATTTGTTGGCACAGAATTCCCCCAGGAGTAATAAGTAAGGATACGACTTCGTCACGGAGGTCAGGGAAGTCATGGATTCTGTGACTTTACTGGACCTCTGTGACTTTGGCTTCAGCTGTCGCTGTAGGAGCAGAGCCAGGGCTGTGCATCCCCAACCCGCAGCTTTGTCCAGAGCCGGGGCTGTGACACCCCCCTCGCAGCTGCAGCAAGAACCAGGGCTGTGTGCCCCTGACCCGCAGCTTCAGCGAGGGCTGGTGGGGGCTCTGTGTCCCCTTCCTCCCACAGCTTCTGCCAGGGGTGGAGTCAGAGCTGTGCACCCCTACCTTCTCCCTCTGTGGCTTTAGCTGGGGCTGGAGTCGTGGCTGTGTGCCCCTGCCCTGCAACATGGGCAGGATCTGGAGCCGGAGCTGTGCCCCCCATGGCTGTGGTTCTGTCAGTCCCCCCCATGGGGATCCAGGTGTCATTCCTTCCCCCCCACCAGCCCTCTCTCCCTCCCTCCATTATTTTTAGTAAAAGTCACAGACAGGTCAGGGCTTCTGTGAATTTTTGTTTAGTGCCTACAACCTATCTGTGACTTTTACTAAAAATAAACGTAACAAAATCTTAACCTTATGTACAAGTTTTGAAGGCTCAGGTCAGTAGGCCTGCCCATGTGGTGCTCACTGCAGAACTGGGACCTTAGGCACCAAGTAATGTAAGGTGGTCGGGTGGGTGGGAAGGGATACAGTCACATCTGTACAATTTTACATATATTGCTTTACGTAGATTGTAAGCTCTTTGGGGCAGGGGACTGCCTTTTTGCTCTGTGTCTGTACAGCAGCTAGCACAATGGGGTCGTGATCCATGGCTACCGTTTCTAGGCACTACTGTAGTACAAATAATAAAATAATAATAGATTAAAGCCTTGATCCTGCAATTAGATTCTGGTGATCTTCCTCAGCAACGAAACCCTAGAAATAAATATATTGCTTTACCCAAGCACAATGTTTAGTAAATGGCTTACTAAAAGCGCAAGGCTTTTGTGTTGCTCTAATAAAATATATCATGGCCAATAATGACACATTAATTCAAAGCTGCAGCTGTAATTGGAACTGAATATAGAATTGTAAAGAAAGGACAAGTTGGGTAGATAAGAGTCGCAAATACAGAAACACTGGCCCACCCCTGCTCAGTTCGCTCTAATGGCAGTGTGGGCTGGAGGAATGAGCAGAGCAGAGGGCTAGGAATCAAACCCTGAAAATTTCAGTCCTGGCTCTGCCACTGACTGCTGTTGTATGGCTTTACTGAAGTCACTTCATTTCTCTTCCTCAGTTTCCCATCTGTAAAATGGGAATATTTATTCACCTCGCTTACAGGGATGTTGTGTGAGGATTGTTAAGTTAATGTTTGTAAAGCCCTTTGAACATATAAAACATGTAAATGTCCTATATTATTCTATCATGCTACACTTTAGCCCACTAGATGACTTCAGTATGGCTAGAATTTGTCACATATACAATCTGTCAATCCTTGGTATCCAGGTAAAATCTACTTCATTTTGGATGCTAATTAAGCAGCTAGCAAAGGCTCAAATTCACTGGTAAATATGCAAGAGACAGCAGAAGCTTTGATTGGTTAATTATTCTTGATTTTCCTTTTAAATTATGGAAATGATCATTAGAAAAAAATTAAAAATGCTGAAGTACTTTTACATGCACAGTGTATGACTCTTCTTAGCTACATTAAAGTTAATATATCAAGTCACATCAGATCCCTTCAGAATTAGTTCATGCTAGTGCTAACTAAAACACCATGGTAATTATCTGCCTCAGTGGTTCCCAAACTTGTTCCACCACTTGTGCAGGGAAAGGCCCTGGCGGGCGGGCCAGTTTGATTGCCTGCCTCGTCCGCAGGTTCGGCCGATCGTGGCTCCCAGTGGCCATGGTTTGCTGCTCCAGGCCAATGGGGGCTGCTGGAAGCGGCGGCCAGTACGTCCCTCGGCCTGCGCCGCTTCCAGCAGCTCCCATTGGCCTGGAGTGGCGAACCGCGGTTACTGGGAGCCACGATCGGCCAAACCCGCGGATGCGGCAGGTAAACAAACCATCCCGGCATGCCAGGGGCTTTCCCTGCACAAGCGGCAGAACAAGTTTGGGAACCACTGACCTACCTCATCCACTCGGGGCTAGGCTGTGATACACATGCTGTTACCCCTTTTGACCTGAGCAGTTATCCAAGGATCTTGTGGGCTATTTCCATTAGGAGGAGAAATTGATGATGGAATCAAGTATTCTTTAATGCAATCCTGTTTATTTACAAACAATATTAGCCAAAGTTCTGTTTCCCTGAACACAGTAGGAATCAAACAGCAGGAGACATTTTATTTGCTCACAATTCCAAGCCCCTTTCTAGCCAGCACTAAGCCCAAAAGCACTCTGCTGTTTCTTAGAGTCACGTTACCAGTACTTTCGTGGCTGTGTCTGGTGCTTCCTTGTCTTACATTTATCCCGAATGAAGGGTGAGCAGTTATGCATTCACCAGCTTCAGCAGGGTTTATCCAACCCCCACGATCATAATGACTTACACCACAACTAGTCCCTTCAAAATCAATCAGACTGCCTGTGGAGTCAGGTGTTACTCACTGTGAGTAAAGGTATCACAATCTAGATCTTATTCCCCATAACCGTGGGAAACATGCATATGACAAACAGGGTCTGTTAAGAGGCATTTGTCAGACTATTCCACTCAAAGTGTGATGTTTCTGCATCCAGGGAGAGATTGGCAGAGAGATGTACATCATCAAGCAGGGAGAAGTTCAAGTTCTTGGAGGCCCAGATGGTACAAAAGTCCTGGTTACCCTGAAAGCAGGAGCTGTATTTGGAGAGATAAGGTAATCCAGTAACTGTTTATAATGTTGTTTTATAGAGCTGCTCAAATATTCAACAACAACAAAAATCAACCAACAAATAATTCTATGAAATTTCCCATCTTTCAACAAGTACTACATCTGATGAATAGTATTTTTCTCCATTTGGCTTTTTCATGTAACAAAGCACACTAGGTGCCACAGGGAAAGTTTGACATTGGGGTTGGAAGCAGGAAAGTCCCCAAAAAGAATGGCTGACTTAATGAGTGATCCACAATATGAAACATGTTCACAATCAGTGAGTTAGGACAGTCCAAGAGAAGATACCTAGTAAGGGGATGAAGGGGTACAAAATAAAATTTAATCTCGACATCAGGGGGAAATTCCCTAGCAGTGAGATCTCTGAGCCTGTGGAATAGTGACTAATGTGTAATGAGCATTTACTTGGGTAAAGTATTTAGGAATATAATAAGGGAATTCTCCTCATGAGTTTAGAGGGTTTAACACATCCTCCAGCTCCAGTTTCTACGTTTCACTGTGACCATATTTGTTTTATTGCTTGCACAATATCACTAGGCACGTTTAGGCAGCAGATATTGAAAATCAATTATCCTTTTTACTAGAGAAAAAAGCTACAATGAAAAACTATTTAGGAGCCTAAACATGGATTTAAAAGCTAGGCACTGAGGTTTGAAAATATAGGCAGTATTTAGTTAAGAGTATATATCTACTTAAGAGTAAAGTATACCAGAAAATATTTTTTTGAATGGTCCTTTTAGAAGGGATAATTCTTCTAAGATTCCAATGTACAATATCCCTATTTTCTAATTAGTTGCAATGCAAATATCTATGAGCTCTTCTATGTCATGTTTACTCTTTGGCCAAGCCCAAGACTAGCTGTACCTCCTGTTGAGGTCTGCATGAAGAGTAGTAACAGAATATAGGAGCTGTTGCATGTGATAAAATGGAATCTTGATTTCTTCCAGCTGCCACCCTGTTATTGTTAATCCTCTTGCCGGAAACTTTAATCTGCTTTTAAAAATTGGTAAACAGCTCTGTGCCAAGTTTAAATTTATCCTCTACTTAATTTATCTCTTGTGGTAGTGGAAACATGCCAGTTTATTTAATGATGTGCATACAGTACTTGCCAATGCTCAAATCTGCAAATAGCAAACACCTGATTGGAAGTTTCCCATAGATACAGGGCCCTTTTTATATAAATGGAAAATAAACCTATACCAGCTGTTTCAGAGAAGGATGTCTATTTTTTCAATTGAGTCTTCTTTGTGACAGTATAACATGAGCAAAGCCGAAAATCAAAATGCTCCATTGTGTGTGTGTGTGTGTGTGTGTGTGTGTATAGAGAGAGAGAGAGAGAGAGAGAGAGATGGGAAGCTGACATTTTTCAGAAAGACTTGGATACTAAAAAAACAAAAAACAAAACTAGACAGTCTAGAAAAACGTGTTCAGGAATGGACATCATTCTTGCTTCTACTGTGGAATTTTTCTTCTGCTGGAAAAATCTAAAATGTCATAGATTCTAGGACTGGAAGGGACCTCGAGAGGTCATCGAGTCCAGTCCCCTGCCCTCATGGCAGGACCAAATACTGTCTAGACCATCCCTGACAGACATTTATCTAACTACTCTTAAATATCTCCAGAGATGGAGATTCCACAACTTCCCTAGGCAGTTTATTCCAATGTTTAACCACCCTGACAGTTAGGAACTTTTTCCTAATGTCCAACCTAAACCTCCCTTGCTGCAGTTTAAGCCCATTGCTTCTTGTTTTATCCTTAGAGGCTAAGGTGAACAATTTTCTGCCTCCTCCTTATGACACCCTTTTAGATACCTGAAAACCGCTATCATGTCCCCTCTCAGTCTTTTCTTTTCCAAACTAAACAAACCCAATTCTTTCAGCCTTCCTTCATAGGTCATGTTCTCAAGACCTTTAATCATTCTTGTTGCTCTTCTCTGGACCCTCTCTAATTTCTCCACATCTTTCTTGAAATGCGGTGCCCAGAACTGGACACAATACTCCAATTGAGGCCTAGCCAGCGCAGAGTAGAGCGGAAGAATGACTTCTCATGTCTTGCTCACAACACACCTGCATCATCCCAGAATCATGTTTGCTTTTTTTGCAACAGCATCACACTGTTGACTCATATTTAGCTTGTGGTCCACTATAACCCCTAGATCCCTTTCTGCCGTACTCCTTCCTAGACAGTCTCTTCCCATTCTGTATGTGTGAAACTGATTGTTCCTTCCTAAGTGAAGTACTTTGCATTTGTCTTTATTAAACTTCATCCTGTTTACCTCAGACCATTTCTCCAATTTGTCCAGATCATTTTGAATTATGACCCTGTCCTCCAAAGCAGTTGCAATCCCTCCCAGTTTGGTATCATCTGCAAACTTAATAAGTGTACTTTCTATGCCAATATCTAAGTCGTTGATGAAGATATTGAACAGAGCCAGTCCCAAAACAGAGCCCTGTGGAACCCCACTTGTTATACCTTTCCAGCAGGATTGGGAACGATTAAGAACTACTCTCTGAGTATGGTTATCTAGCCAGTTATGCACCCACCTTACAGTAGCCCCATCTAAGTTGTATTTGCCTAGTTTATTGATAAGAATATCATGCGAGACCATATCAAATGCCTTACTAAAGTCTAGGTATACCACATCCACCGCTTCTCCCTTATCCACAAGACTCGTTATCCTATCAAAGAAAGCTATCAGATTGGTTTGACATGATTTATTCTTTACAAATCCATGCTGACTATTCCCTGTCACCTTACTACCTTTCAAGTGTTTGCAGATGATTTCCTTAATTACTTGCTCCATTATCTTCCCTGGCACAGAAGTTAAACTAACTGGTCTGTAGTTTCCTGGGTTGTTTTTATTTCCCTTTTTATAGATGGGCACTATATTTGCCCTTTTCCAGCCTTGTGGAATCTCTCCTGTCTCCCATGATTTTCCAAAGATAATAGTTAGAGGCTCAGATGCCTCCTCTATTAGCTCCTTGAGTATTCTAGGATGCATTTCATCAGGCCCTGGTGACTTGCAGGCATCTAACTTTTCTAAGTGATTTTTAACTTTTTTTTTTTTTAATTTTATCTTCTAAAACTACCCCCTTCCCATTAGCATTCACTATGTTAGGCATTCCTTCGGACTTCTCGGTGAAGACCGAAACAAAGAAGTCATTAAGCATCTCTGCCATTTCCAAATTTCCTGTTACTGTTTCTCCCTCATCACTGAGCAGTGGGCCTACCCTGTCCTTGGTCTTCCTCTTGCTTCTAATGTATTGATAAAAAGTCTTCTTGTTGCCCTTTATTCCTGTAGCTAGTTTGAGCTCATTTTTTGCCTTTGCCTTTCTAATCTTGCCCCTGCATTCCTGTGTTGTTTGCCTATATTCATCCTTTGTAATCTGTCCTAGTTTCCATTTTTATAGGACTCCTTTTTAATTTTTAGATCATGCAAGATCTCGTCATTAAGCCAAGGCGGTCTTTTGCCACATTTTCTATCTTTCCTACCCAGCGGAATAGCTTGCTTTTGGGCCCTTAATAGTGTCCCTTTGAAAAACTGCCAACTCTCCTCAGAGCAATAACATCTTCACTCACCTGCCACTAGCTTTTGGATTAGCCAGTTAGACACCAGATGAACACTGATTCATTCTTATACAAGTGTAAGCAGAGTCAGGATGAGCTCTACCCTGACATCTGGTGGTGAATTATGGTGAGGGTGGAAAAGAACTCCAGGGGCTGATCTTGTTTGCATAGGCACACCCACTCGCCTGGCATGAAACCACAGCAACTCAAAGTGGTTACTTTGGCTGGTGTGGGATCCCCAGTTTCTCTGTTATTGGGGCAGGAAGAATAAAGTTTTGTTACCCTGATTCTGTGAATCAAGGCCAGTGGAACTGTTGTATGACAGAAGGACTGAGTGAGTCATTCACCATTACCTAAGTAGCATTTGCTTGTCAAGGGGCATGGGTTACAAAACCCAGTGAATTGAGAGAGGATGGGGACAGGTATTTGTACCTGATGGTGTGGCCCCCTCCCCAAGGGGGTTGAAACACCAATTGCACTACCTCCTCTCTCCACTGTTGAATGTCAGAGCTAACTTTGATTCCCTTAGGAGTCTAGTTACAGACTGCTGAGCTGAGTTCGCTTTGGGCCAATAGTGCACCAGCACTGGGGCTCCCCTACTACTAGCTGAAATCACTAAGAGCTGAAATCACAAAAGAGCTAAAGCTATTTAAGAGCTGAGATCACTGAGGCTGTGTTAACTAGTGGGGGAGCCTCAAGCTATAGCTAAGCTAACTTAGCTTAGCGGGGAGTGAGCGGAGCGGAGCGGCTCACAGGTCGGTGAGCGGAGCGGCTGGAGGAGCAGCTAGCAGAGCAGAGCAGAGCCTTGTGGGAGCGGCCCAAGGGACGGCTGGAGCGGAGCGGAGCAGCTCACAGGTCGGTGAGCGGAGCGGTGCAGCTCACAGGTCGGTGAGCGGAGCGGAGCAGCTCACAGGTCGGTGAGCGGAGCGGAGCAGCTGCCAGAGCAGTTCGTGGGACTGCGGGTGGAGTGGAGCAGTTCGTGGTGAAGGCTGCAGTGGAACCCCACGGAGAAGCAGCCGGTTGGCCTCGGATCACGTAAGGTGCCCCTTAACACCCTGCTCACCCCCCCCCCTTGAACTCTGGGGCTGCACTGATCATGGACAGAGACTTTGGGGGGTTGTCGGACTTTTGGGACTTTTGTGATTCTTGGGTTGCTGGACCCAAGAGACTTCGGGATTGGTGGACTTTTGGGACTTTGGTGATTCTTGGGTCGCTGGTTTCAAGAACCAACGGGAGAGGACACGGCCCAATTTGCTGGGGTGGGTCTTCGCTCATGGTTTGGTCTAAAAACTCTAGTTGTGGTGTTTTTTCCATTTAATGCTGATGTTGTTTACCTCATGTTATTAAACATTTTCTGTTACACTCAGACTCCGTGCTTGCGAGAGGGGAAGTATTGCCTCTTAGAGATGCCCAGGGGGTGGTATGTAATTGTCCCAGGTCACTGGGTGGGGGCTCGAGCCGGTTTTGCATTGCGTTATTGAAACGGAACCCCTAGATACAGAACCCGGCCCTTGTTGCTGCCAACTTAGATGGGCAGAAGGGTTACACAAGAAATAATTGTTAAGAGTTAAGGAAACCTCTAGACCAGTGGTTCACAATCTTTAACAACCTGTGAACCTCTTTCACTAAAATGTCAAGTCTCGCAAATCCCCTCCTAAAAATGAGTATTTCCAGGGATTTTCTCCTTTACTTGAGCATAAATTATAAAAGCATTTATCTTGGAAATATAAAATTTGTTTTTATGATGTGCTTATTACACACTATTATTAATTATTAATCATTACAGTATTATTACATTATGAAAATGGCAACACTCTTCCAAGATCTCACTTTCGTAGCTTGTATCTCTTTGAATAAGCCTGTTATAACACAAGGCTCCTATGTTTCATCCAGGAGTATCAGATGTGAAACAGCATGAAGATATTTAAGAAGTCAACTCAAAGAGTTCCTCGTACATAAGCATTCAGGTCTCGAATTCAGGCAAACAACGGACGTTACAAGAAAGCTTAAACTTGTTCTTCATAATAATTTTAAAAACAATACTAGCTGCCTATTTAATTTTAAAAACAGCCAAAAATACCCACTTCCCTTTCCATTTTTTATAAGGAGTCTTGAAGTTTAAATCTCCTCAGTGTGCTAGATAGGCTTGCTTTGATCTGCTTAGCTCTTGGAAGTCCAGGGGCTCCGGGCTACTGGCCCCGTGCTGTCCGGAGTCCCTAGGGACAGTTCTGTCCACCATTAGGGAATTTTTTCCCCCCTGAGAACCCCCTGTAACATTTTGTGAACCCCCAGGGGTTCATGAACCCCAGTTTGGGAACCACTGCTCTAGACCTATCTAGTCCTGCTGTAACTCAGTGAAGTTACACCAGGGTAGTATTTGGCCAGTTAAATTTGTCTACTAACTGGGGGTGCTTTTCCAACTTTTGAACCAATAAAGATGTCTTGAACAAGCAGATGTTTCCCCTTGAGGCAAACACAATGACTAAGGTAATTTTCCCAGCAAATATTTACTCTTTCTGAAATAATCATTTATGGTAGATGAAATCCTCACCACTATACTCCTGGAGACAGCAGACGATCCTTAGAGGAATATGAATACTGGCATGAGGTACTCTCGCCTTAAACAGCAGGCAGTGGGTGGGCCTGAGAAGGAGGAAATTCTCAGCAGCTGGCAGATGTTCCTAAATTTGGAGGAAAGCAAACAGCTGAACCACTCAGTGCATCACTCGGGAATCATCATCATCCGTGTGGCAGCATGTTAGAAATAATGGGTTTATACAGGGCCCTCTGTCAAGGTGCTCTGAGTGCTTTACAGCAGGAAAAATAAAATACCTTCCTTCATGGAGCTGATCAACTGAAATGCTGTTATTGCATAGCAATTGTGTTTACCTATTTGTCTGGCTATTCACAACACTCTTATCACCATGGTATCAGAGTGCCTTGCTCACCTTGTGATCTCTGCCTCAGGACTTGTTTGCAGAAACATATCAACTCTTCCACTTCTTGTTAACTTGCTTAATAAAATGGTATACAAGATACCTGCTGTTTATTCATATTTTTGTTCAAACTGCATATAAGTTATCTTTTAAAAAACTCTCTCACCGGGAAGAAAAAATAGTTACTGAAGGAAACCAAACATTCCGGTTCATTTTGAGGCTCTAGAAACTTTTAAAATGTGCCATGTTTTTGCTGAACTGTACCACAGAGCCCTATTTAAGTCTTGTATTCAAATTGGTCCTTTTACTGCCTGTTTCATTTGTAAGAAAACTAGGGACAGAGACTGGAAGCGGTCTTCAATTTAATGTTGCACTACAATGGCAATATAACTTTTGGGGGTGGCTGGCAGAAACTTTTAGAGGTACAAATGGGAAATAGGCATCCAATGCCCATTGACTTTCAAGAGGAGTTAGGTGCATAATTGTCCTTTGTCTCCAAAAATTTCCCCCTTCATGATGATGGTGTTAAAATCCACAATGTGCTACGTACTTCCCATACATAGAAAGACAGACCCTTCCCCAAAGAACTTCCAGTCTAAAAAGTGGGGGGAGATGAACAAATATACAATGATTTTTTAAACTACAGATAAGTATCCTCAATTGCCCTGTACCTCGCTGATATCAGGTGGGTAATATCTCATAGGTCATCAGCATCATGTTCCTATTACACCTTTGGCGTTTAGGGCAGTGACAAAGCTCCTCCACTCCTGTCTGTTTCTGGCAAGTCTGTCAATGGTTCCCCAGCTGTGTTCCAGGTTTTTCAGCTCGGCTTCCACAGCTCTTTGCCATGTTGTTTTCGGGTGGCCTCGTTTTCACTTGCCTTCAGGTGTCTATCTTATTGCTACTCCGGTGATGGAATCAGTTTCTATCCGAAGCACATGACCGATCCATCTCCAACGCCTCCTGGCAATGATGGTGCTCAGATCCTCTTGGCTGCACTGTGTCATTGTCAATAGATCTTGGTTTGAGATTGTTCTGGGCCAAAAGATACAGAGGATTTTTCTGAGGCAGGTTGTATGGAATGAAGGCAGTTTGGACATTTCTCATTCCCCAACATTCTGCACTATAAAGTAGTGTTGAAAGTATGCAGCTCTGATAAATCATCAAAATACACCACCAAAACCAAACTCAAGATTTATCAGAGCTGCATACTTTCAACGCTACTTTCTCATCGGTGCCGACTTCCCCACTTTCCCGTGGGTGCTTGACCTCCCGCCCCCACCCCCACTCCACCTCTTTCATGAGGCCCTACTCTTGCCCCACTTCTTCCCACCCCTTCCCTGCCCCCATTCCAAACCCTTCCCCAAATTCCTGCCCTGGCCCCGCCTCTTTCCTGCCTCATCCCCTGAGCGTGCCACATTCCTTCCCCCCCTCCCTTCCCAGAGCATGCTAACACTGCTAAACAGCTCTTTGGCGGCAGGCGGGCAGGAAACGCTGGGAGGTAGGCGGAGAAGAGGGGACCTGTTGCGCTCGGGGGGGGGGAGGAGGAGGAGGTGAGGCAGGGGGTGAGGGGAGCTTGGCTACCAGTAGGTGCAGAGCACCCACTAATTTTTCCCCTTGGAAAAATCAGTAGATGTGGGATTTAGAGGAGGAGAAGGTAGTAGTGGCCTTACAGATTACTTCAGTGGGAGAAGAGCAGCATAGAAATAAGCAGACATATTTGTAGGGTAGGTGAAATAATTAGACAAAATGATTCCAATAAATCCTAGCCCTTTCTCTGCTTTTAAATAGAAATTAGGAATAATAAATTTAAATGTAAATGAAAACTGTGATGCAATATAAAAAGTAATCTAATCTAAAGACAGTCTAAGCATTACAGGCTAAATCCTACACAGAACAATAGCAGAAGCAAATTAAGGAGTCCAGGAAATGTGATCCTGCAATAGTGGGAGCCTTGTTGCACAGCCATCCAGTTACTCCCAAGAAGGGAGAGCATAGCTAAGGACCTCATTGTCACAAGGAAGATCATGCATTAAGCTATATCAGCTCACACACCCATTTACTGCCTATGCTCTCTCCATTTCTTATCCTGTGCATGTCAGTAAGGGAGTGGGTGGACACAGAGTTAGTCGAAAAACTGTCCAGTGGACCAATTTTCCATCAGAAAATGCTGCTTTAACAAAATCAAAAAGTGTTCCAGGAATAGATCAATTTAATTGAAATTTTCAATGAAAAAAATATCTAAAATGTTTCATTTCACCTTTATTGTTTTGGCTTTTATATTATTTATAACATAAAACCCCAAACATTTCAACCTTAACAAAATGTTTTGATATGGTCAGAATGAAATATTTCATTGCACCACACATTCCGAGATTGATTTGTTGACCAAATTCAGGACTATCTCAAATCTCAGCACATCTCCTGGGATGGAAATTCTGTTTTTCAACCAGTTTCAGCATGCAGGGTGCTGGTGGACTTCCTGCTCAGTGTTGAGAACTAGGCCTCCCACCTTTCTTGGGCCCCTCTGTCACTCTACGTGCACTTGTGCTAGAATGCAACTATGCTGCTGGGCAACACAACAGCAGTTTCAGGATCAATCTGATATCTTATGCCCAGGAAGGGTAACACTGTATGATGGTCAATGATAAGAGGCAAATTGAGAAACAGGGAGGCAAAAGGATGGCAATTTGAAGCTTCTAAACCCTTATAAAAATTGCTACGTGTCCAAAATACATCTCACATTAATGACATTACAGCATTTTGGGGTGATTACTGTGGAAGAGCAGATTTTCTTCGGAAGGAAAGTAAAGCAGAAAAGATAAGTTCCCCATTAGGGAGCATTGGAAGTTAGAGCATCTAAAGCGGTGTAAGGCAAGTTGCATCATTTAAAAAAGCTCAGTTAACCCAACACTACGATAACTCTTGGTCCACTAGCTAAAAGGGGCCCTGTCATGCCCTCTGTGCTCCCATCCCTAAGCAAAGCTGAATTTGTCTGAGCAAGGACTGTCTAACCAAGCCATATATACTTATTTAGAAAACTCGCTGCACATCAGGGTCTGGTTTCCCATGCTTGCGAATAGACAAGCTGATCTCTTCAACCCTAGTTTGCATCATTACAGAGCCCCCTGCTTGGGAAATGTCAGAATGATGGTTACAGCCGAGTCAGTGCTGTTCACAGAACAGCGATACCAAAACTCAGACAGTGATTTCAGAACTGCCATGGAAATGTATTTGATATCCATTTGTAATTAGTAAATACATGTTTATCTATCTGAGATCTCATACAGAACCACTGCATTTTTCCTTTACAGGAAAAGACTGGGAAGTACTAGATTCTAATTTGAAGTCAGATATTGGCTGACTGTGTGACCTTGACACAAGTCACCTTACCTCCTGCAACCTCTCTCCCGCTAGCAGAGCTGGGAGATTGAAACTGGCACTAAAACTGTGTCTCCTCAATGAGCTGTTGCAGCGTTAGTTACTTTGCCTCTTATTTAATGGAAAGCACTGAGCTCCACTGCTCACAAGCACTATATACAAGCGAGACATTTTTGTTTATTTAAATGTTTTCATGATTTTTCTGTGGTATAGAGAAGGAGGGCTGTTGCACGCAACTCAGCTAAGGAGCAAAGATTTTTTTTTACTACTTCTTTCCTCTTTCAAAAGTCATTACCCTCCCTATCCATCTGTGATATTTGGGGTGCTGTCTGTACCACTTCTGAATAGTGGATTTTTTTTAAAATTGTACCATGAAATTACTGTGAAACGGAAAGCCTGTATGTATGTGACTCCACCATGAATTAGCACAGTTGTGTCACATCTCTGCCAGGATGGATACAATGGTGGGTGATCAGTACTCAACAATTGTCTATTCAGAATAAAACACCTTGGGACAATGGGTTTGCTCTAGCTGGGAGAAGAAACTTCCTCCTCTGGCTGAAGGGAGGCAGGTCTGGGAGTGGAAAGTTACCAAAGGGCAGAATAGAAGAAGCAGATGACCATAGCAGGAGTCTGTAAAGGGACTCCTGGGGGGAACTGGAGGAGAGAGCCATTTTACACTGCATTACGATGAAGGAAGCTGCCACAGGGACAGGGAAGGCAAGGAGGGGGAGGAGTCTGCCTGCCTGACGGAACACAACAGAGAGTCCTGTGGCACCTTTAAGACTAACAGATGTATTGGAGCATAGGCTTTCGTGGGTGAATGCCCACTTTGTCGGATGCATGTAATGGAAATTTCCAGGGACAGGTATAAATATGCTGGCAAGAATCAGTCTGGAGATAATGAGGTTAGTTCAATCAGGGAGGGTGAGGTCCTCTGCTAGCAGTTGAAGTGTGAACACCAAGGGAGGAGAAACTGCTTCTGTAGTTGGCTAGCCATTCAGAGTCTTTGTTTAATCCTGATCTGATGGTGTCAAATTTGCAAATGAACTGAAGCTCAGCAGTTTCTCTCTGGAGTCTGGTCCTGAAGTTTTTCTGCTGTAAGATGGCTACCTTTACATCTGCTGTTGTGTGGCCAGGGAGGTTGAAGTGTTCTCCTACAGGTTTTTGTATATTGCCATTCCTGATATCTGACTTGTGTCCATTTATCCTTTTACGTAGTGACTGTTCAGTTTGGCCAATGTACATAGCAGAGGGGCATTGCTGGTACATGATGGCATATATAACATTAGTGGACGTGCAGGTGAATGAACTGCTGATGTTGTAGCTGATCTGGTTAGGTCCTGTGATGGTGTTGTTGGTGTAGATATGTGGGCAGAGTTGGCATCGAGGTTTGTTGCATGGATTGGTTCCTAAGTTAGAGTTGTTATGGTGCGGTGTGTGGTTGCTGGTGAGAATATGCTTAAGGTTGGCGGGTTGTCTGTGGGCGAGGACTGGCCTGCCTCCCAAGGTCTGTGAAAATGAGGGATCATTGTCCAGGATGGGTTGTAGATCACTGATGATGCACTGGAGAGGTTTAAGCTGAGGACTGTAGGTGATGGCCAGTGGAGTTCTGTTGGTTTCTTTCTTGGGCTTGTCTTGTAGCAGGAGGCTTCTGGGTACACATCTGGCTCTGTTGATTTGTTTCCTTATTTCCTTGTGCGGGTATCGTAGTTTTGAGAATGCTTGGTGAAGATCTTGTAGGTGTTGGTCTCTGTCTGAGGGGTTGGAGCAGATGCGGTTGTACCTCAGTGCTTGGCTGTAGACGATGGATCGTGTGGTGTTTCCGGGATGAAAGCTAGAGGCATGAAGGTAGGCATAGTGGTCGGTGGGTTTTCGGTATAGGGTGGTGTTAACGTGGCCATTACTTATTTGTACTGTGGTGTCTAGGAAGTGGACCTCCTGTGTAGATTGGTCCAGGCTGAGGTTGATGGTGGGGTGGAAGCTGTTGAAATCGTGGTGGAATTCTTCCAGAGTCTTCTTCCCATGGGTCCAGATGATGAAGATGTCGTCAACGTAGCGTAGGTAGAGGAGGGGCGTGAGTGGATGAGAGCTGAGGAAGCGTTGTTCCAGGTCAGCCATAAAAATGTTGATCTCAAGGATTCCCAAGAGAAGGGTGAGCTAGTGTGGGACATTGTGTTTAGGATGTGTACTGACATCTTTGACTGAGGGTCATTGGCATACTGGCTTGGGACAGAGCAGCAGATGTGATATATCTTAATTTTAGTAAGGCTTTTGACACTGTCCCACGACATCCTCATAAGCAAACTAAGGAAATGTGATCTAGGTGAAATTACTATAAGGGGGGTGCACAACTGGTTAAAAATCTACTTTTAGAGCAGTTATCTAAGGGTCATGTCAACCAGTGGTGGGGGAGAGGCAAATCAACAAGACGAGTGCAAAGTACCACATTACACTGGAAAAATCAAATGCACAACTACAAAATGAGGAATAACTAACTAGGCGATAGTACTGCTGAAAAGGATCTGGGTTTATAGTGGATCACAAATCCAGTGAGTCAAAAATGTGATGCAGTTGCAAAAAAACGGGGGTTAATCTGCAGCAAGAAAGGTTTAGGTTAGATATTAGGAGAAACTTTCCAACTATAAGGGCAGTTAAGCTCTGGAATAGGCTTGCAAGTGAGGTTGTGGCTCCCCATCATTGGAGGTTTTTAAGAACAGGTTGGACAAACACCTGTCAGGAATGGTTTAGGTTTGCTTGGTCCTGCCTCAGTGCAAGGGGCTGGACTCCATGACTTCTAGATGTCCCTTCCAGTCTTTCCTTTCTAAGGCCATGTCTACACTTACCGGAGATTGATGCTGCTGTGATCAATGCAGCGGGGGTGGGGGGGAGGGGTGTCGATTTAGCAGGTATGGTGAAGACCCGCTAAATCCATGGCAGAGTGCTCTCCGGTTGATTCCGGTATTCCATTGGAATGAGAAGAGTAAGGTAAGTCGATGGGAGAGTGTCTCCTGTCGATGCAGCGCAGTGTAGACACCGTGGTAAGTAAACCTCAGCTACATCGAATCCAGTGAAGTTATTCGCGTAGCTGGAATAGCGCAACATTGGTCGACTTACCACAATAGTGTAGACAAGGCCTCAGATTACAGCTCATTTAGAAAACTATGTACTTTGTTAAGTAAAGAGCAATGGTGCTACAGTTGGTGCAAAGCCAGTCTACCAGTATGTGTTAAGCATCCACAAATACCATGTTGCCCCTGAGAGAGTTAAACTGTGACCAGCAGCTTCACACTTCTTGGGTGGTATGCTGGGAGTGGTGTGTTAAAGTACCAGGGAGTCTGAAGGGTCAGCACCACACAGAGTTTCACCACTCAGAGGGGAGTGCTAGGTAGAAGGTTTGTACTCTGAGTGTGTGCATAGGGGCCCCAAGATTGGGGCAATGGCTCCGTTTAGGCTCCAGAAGCTTATGGCATCCCAAGGGAAGCAGAGCATAGACTTGGACTCCACTCACAGCAGTCTTAGTGGGTGGCCAAGAAGGGGCAGTCACTAAGATCTGTGACACCATCTCTTTATACACCCCCTTTCCTTATTGTTAAACCTTTCCCTTTCCAGTGCCAGGTGTGTTTTCATCTGCTCGCGGAGTTATCACAGTGCATCCCATCACACCATTAGGGTACATCTATGCTACAATAAAAGACACGCAGCACAGCAACAGGTAGCCTAGGTCAGCTGACTTGGACTCACGGGCCTAAAAAGAGCAGTGTTGATGTTTGGGCTCAGGCTGGAGCCCGGGCTCTGAAACCCCACGAGGGGGAGTGGGTCGCAGAGCCTGGGCCCTAGCCTGAGCCCAAACATCAACACTAATTTTTAGCCCTGCAGCCCACCCCCTGTGAGCCTGAGTCAATTGACCCGAGTTCTGAGACTCAGTGCAGAGGGGTTTTATTGCAGTGGACACGTACCATCATCAGGGCATTATTTGCTTAAAATAAAATCAGAGCATTTTGAGTTCCTAATGCAGTTAGGCATCAGAGTTCTGAGTGTCAGGATTTTAAAATGTACAGATTTGGTGTGTTAAGACTATGCCCTGCCAGCCAAGCTTGATCCAGTCTCACTGTTAGCCTAGAACAATGAACACACATGCTTTCCTTTTTCCTAGCTGTATACTCCATGTATGAACTCCTGGCCTCATTGAGGTCAATGGCAAAACTCACATTGACTTCAATAGGACCAGGATTTCAAACAAAGTCTCGAACTGCCCACACATGAGTAAACAGAGCTTGATCCAGGCTACAAACATTTGTTCTTTGCCTACGATTAAAATAACAAAACAAAGGGTAGTGGCCTTGGACAAACATGTAGGGAATGTTCACTTAGTCTTTATAAAAGTTTTAAGTAACTGGGTTAATTGACAATCAATGGAGGTACAAAAGTCTAGTGCAGATGGTACTCTTTCATACTCATGATAGGAGATTTTCAGCATTCATATCAAGACATGGAATACGCTGTATTGTGTCGCTTACTTAGATCGTTGCCCTGGATGGGACAGTGAAGTGAAGTCTGTTGAATCCAAGATCAACAGTTCAGATTTGTATTTGTACAGGTGTCTAAACTTTTACTTGTGTACCCTACTCCTCATGCCAGACTGCTGTTTGTGAAGCTAATCTTTTTCATCACTTTCAAAACAAACTTCCCTCACCTTCAGACAGACAATTTACAAGCTGTCAGGCAGAGACCTTCTATATACATACCACTCAACTTGTCAGGGTCCAGGTGTGGGATGCAATGTGTGACAGACTCACAATCAGGGTCACAAAACAGTGATTCATGCAGTAATGCTGCAGGAGTCATTCATTTACAGCAAATAACTTTTTTCTATAATGTCAGTTATAGATGTCACTAGTTTCCAACCAGAATAGTGAGGGAATGCCAAATTTATGTAGAACGTAGGGAAATAAGTGACAGCCTTGAAGTGAGGCTCATCTGAGAGGCATGTTTCTATCCAGCAAGATTTCTCACATTCCTAGTACAGTAACAGCTGTGTTATCCAGCACTTTATCAACCAGAAAGCTCTATTAACCAGCATTTCTGATATCTGCCAATACAAATATTCAATCTAGTAACTGGGATTTGAATACTGCCCAGGAGGTTATGCAATTGCACATTCTGCACTCTACTTTTATGCAAACGAGGCAGAAGACAAGTAAGCAAGCGGATATCAGGGATTTATTCAAAAAATCATTTTCCAGGGTGTGTCATAGGGTCATTACAAATTCAGCCCAATCTCCTACACCTTCTACATCTACGGTGATAATTGATGTTGATAATGATGACCTTGAGGCACTGCAAGATCCTGAAGTGCCTTCTGAATCATCAAAGAAAAATTAAATTATGTTCAGTATAGTTTTAGTGTTAAGTATAGAGAAGCATTGAAGTACCTCAGGTAACGGTGGGGTAAATGTGAACTTTTTAATGATTGCTGAATTAAATGAAGAAAACACCAAACATCTGGAAAGAGACTCATAACATATGCAAGTTCTAACCCTTCTTTCTTGTATTTTTCCATTGCAGCCTATTAGCGGCAAGTGGAGGAAATCGGCGAACCGCTAACGTGGTGGCACATGGATTTGCCAATCTCTTTATTCTAGACAAGAAGACTCTCAATGAAATCTTGGTGCATTATCCAGACTCGGAAAAACTCCTGATGAAGAAGGCTAAGTATGGCCCCCGTAGTATTGGTTTAGATACAGAATTAAGAATTTTGATTGATAGATAATTACATTTGTTTCTTAGAAAAACTAGTTCTTGGTGCTTGTTGTGGAATTATCATGGTAACTTTTGGTAGATTTCATGATGTCATGGCAGGGATGGCAGTAGTTAGGAAAGGGTGGTAAAGATAAAGAAGTTATTAACCAAGTCCCAACTCTCCTTTCCATAAGGGATGACAAACACATAAGTGTTTAGAAGCAAACAGGCCCAACCAGTTCCTCACCTTGGCCTGCATTTCCTGTGCAGGAATACTGCAAGATAGTGCTCAGCTTAGGACTACATTTTCAACGGTGCAGTTGTGCGGATACAATTGAGCCTGTAGGCACATACTTTTTTGTATCCACAAGCTGATGGACTATAGGAGCTCAAGGTCCCTTCCTACCTTTCTATGATTTCAAAGAGCCCTAAGGGTATACACATGCAGGTTTTAAATTAGGCCTAACAGAAGCATGTCCAAGGTCTATGTATACACAGAATTTAGCTGGGTGTGGTTCGTGCACAGATTTGTATGTATCAACTTCCTTTTCTCCCCACTTTGGCTGTATCGCTATAGATCCCCTCTTTGCCCCAGGTCCTGTTTAGACCTGTGATCAGCTAATGTGTCACTCGGCCACTCTCAGCGCTGCTGGAATATACTATAAATAATGGTCAACCTGTTTTAAATCAATACAACTTAACGAATCAAATTAAAAACTCCAACTATGAACAAAATACAGGAAAACAAGTCTCTCCAAAAGACTTAAAAAAATAGGTCAAACAATGTAGCACTGGTAAAACAGTTAATATTTATACTATGCTTAACCCACTAACTTTGTGTGCTGATTGTGGCTTGAGGTTGGTGTCAAACACTAAAACAGCTGGCGAAGCTTCTCCCAGCTTCCTGAACGTTGCAAGTGAAATCAGAAGCATATTAGTGATTTTTTTCAGATTACAGTGAAGATACCAATTTACAGTTGCATTCACTACAAGCTCCCTCCAACAATCAGATAAACGAGAATTCCCACTCACCTTGCCATGGTGCATCAGTGCCACCACTGTCCCACTCCTCAATCCCTATCCCCAGAATTTCAAGGTGCAACACTGGGAAGTGGTGACAGCAGCATAGGTCATATTGCATTTTGGGGTAAAAAATTCAGTAAAGCTTTGCACAGAGATGTTTGCCCACATGCTGTGTAATCCTTGAACAGAAATAAAAG
The DNA here is from genome assembly GCF_011386835.1 of Chrysemys picta bellii. Taxonomy (NCBI): domain Eukaryota; kingdom Metazoa; phylum Chordata; order Testudines; family Emydidae; genus Chrysemys; species Chrysemys picta. The sequence continues at coordinate 243,350,052 of NC_088792.1, read as the reverse complement.
CATGCTAATCTGCTTCTTGATGCTGCTCGTACCTGCTGTCCTGTATTTCTAGTCTATATCTGCATAGTTTACGGTCACAAGTAAGTTCATGCTCTTGTTCGTGCCTGCAAAACCAAAACAGTTTTGGAAGAGTGGGGTCCAGCCTAGTTTGCCATGCGCATCATCACCAAAACTACCCACAAAAATGTGATTCCATTATCTTTGTTGGTGGTAATCAGGCATAGCACAGAATGGGAAGTCCATGGGTTGTTTTCCAGATGTCACATTGTATGGGCAGCGCTGGCCATTAGAAAGCTTTTGGTTCTATACAGTGATTTACTGAACGAGTCTGACAGAGAGATACACCAACCTGCCAACTTTCTGAGTCTAAGCACCAAACAGTGATTCACACTGCAGGTCACTTCAGCGCACTATCACTTCTATTCATTTCAGTGCAAAATCCACTAGCAGAGGGAATGCTCAATGTGCAAAGACCCATCTGCAGTGCAGCCAGAGAGGAGAATTTTGCCCCACATGCACATCCCGTGGCAGTAATGGAGTATGCTCTCTTTTATGCCGGTTTCTGACCTTACCCTATACAATCCTCTTTTGATGTGACCTTGTTTGGAGCATGCATTTGTTTTACCTGCATCCTGCAGAGGAAGAAATAGATTTCAAACTACAAACAGCAGCAGTTTGCCATAGATCCATACTCTGGTGAATGGTACCTTCTTGCCCTTTTTCTTTTCCACTAAGTTTGGAATTAAAAATGACCCTGAAAAAAAGTTTCAAGGGTTTCATGCTTTGATTTGGAGTTTTAGTAATATCTTAGCATTAGACTTGTCAGTTCTCATTGTGGTGTGTTATCTTCCATCTTGTCTACAGAGTGCTGCTCAAGGAGAAGGGTAAGCCCGCTGAAGGGCCACAAGTGCAAACAAAAGGCTTGTCCAGTCTCTTTGCAACAAAACCAGAAACTCCCAAACTATTCAAAGCAATGTTTGGAGGGACAGGAAAAGGAGGCCTAGCTATGCTGCTCAAGATGAAGAGACAGCAAGCTGTTCAGGTAACCCACAACAAATACAAGAGACTGTTCAGAATGCTCAAGGGATAAGCAGGGGAAAAACCCAAGAGAGGAACTTACCAGGTTTGAGCAAACATATTGCATGAAATCCTGGCCCTACTGAAAGAACAAAATTCCTACTTACTTCAACAGGGCAAGATGTTACCCATAGTGCCTAATCTCAAACATCATGGGTTCAGAAGTTTGACTCAAACGTTGTTGGATTCCTGTTCTGCCTATGACAGAGTGAGCAAAAGCAAAAAGGCAGCAGAGAGAAAAAAGGTCAAGGGAAATGGGAGAAAGAACTGCTTTTATATGGGCCTGGGGGGGGGGAACTGAGCCATTTCCCCCCCTAACAAAACCATGATGCCCCTTGAAAGCATTATCCTACCACCAGCAACAGAATCCAGTTGATGGCAAAGCACTGCTTAACTTATTGGCTATTCAAACTCCCACCTTTTCCCTACTACTTTGCAAATCATGGAGACAAATGTAAGATTAACACGTTTAGCCAAAACTGAGTAAATCCAAACAACTTCTATATATAATATATGAGCAAGTAGCAAGCCATTAAATGTGTGGGAATTACTTTATTACAATAGCCTACTTTAGGGAATATGCAAATTGATAATAATCCTGTTCTGGTCTACTTATCCACTAGTAGGTGGCAGTAGTAAATTCTGTCTCCATTCCAATATTCATACCCATACCGTATGACTCCACAGTCTGCGTAGAATATGGATTCTTGGATTTTGTCTGCAGCACTACGAAATGTTTAACTTTTCGTTACAGGAAAAAACTGAAGAAAAGAAACCTGAGCCAGAGGAAAAGAAACCTGAGCCAGCACCAGAACCCACAGCCCCACCTAAACCATCTGTGCAAATGGAAGAGCCAGGTGAAAATTTTCAACCTCCACCTAAACCGGTTCTGCTCAGAGGAACCACTAATAAGTCCCTTATCATCAGCATGGCTCCTTCCCCCATAGCAGGAGAAGGAGAGGTTCTCACTGTTGAGGTCAAAGAAAAGAGACAGGAGTAGATGGTGGACTGAGTTGTGGTCATACCTAGAATCTTTATGAGGAGAGAGAGGGCACGGTGTGGCTTTGCATCAGAGTGCAGAACTATTCTCTTCCCTCATCCCAGGGAGAGGATGTACTTTGTCTCCAGACCTTGATTGTGGGGTATAACATTTTGTGTAGCAAAGTAATTAGAGCACAGATTGCACCCTTAGGCCTATTTATTTCTTGCTTCCTCCATGCTCTCACTCATCTCTTACTCTTCACTCCTACTTCTCCTTCTCCTCCTAGTTCTCTCTTTATTACTCTTCCTCGGGGTTTTCCTCTTGATTGGTTTGATCTTTGTTTTCCATGTGTCTCTTTTTTCTATTTTCTATTCTGGTTTCCTATCATAATCCTTTACCTTGTTACTGCATTAATATTGCTGAGGTTGTTAATATTTGCCCTTATTTGCCCTCTCTCCTCATTTTATATTTCTAACAAGTGACTGGCTTTTGTAACCAACATGGGCTCAATTCAACTAGTTCATGGTTTCAGTGCTTTCAGTTTTGATCTCCAGAGGGCAGAAGACAACACTGCAAAACCATCATCAATAAAAGTCAGTGCAATCACCAAAAAGACAAAGGGGATAATGATCCTGCAGATCTCAATGTCACCTTGAAACTGTTGAAAATAGGAGCCTTCAGTTCAGTAAAGGTAGCTGAATATACAGAGTAAAAAACTAAAGCAATGTTTTTCAAAAGTGGCCTTTAATTTTGGGTGCTCTACTTCATATAATCATAGCCTGACTTTCATAGGTGCTGAGCAACCCCAACTCTACCTGAAGTCCATGGGAACTGCAGGTGGCTCACCACCTCTGAAAAGGAAGGCCTCAGTATCTGAAGTTGAACACTCACAATTAAAGGCTGTTTTTGAAAAATGTGGACCATTACACCTTGTAGCTACTGATATAAAAGACTGCTGATCTTTTCGTCAGTCAGTCACAGACAATCAGTTCCTGCAGTCATGATTCAGGCAAAATTTCGAACTGGGTGGGAAATAATTTTGCCAGTCTACATTCGGACAAACCCAACACCTTTCAAAGAGTAATGAAAAATGAGAGCACCACCCCTGAGAATAGCTAATAGTCTGGTGATTACGGTATGTGCTTGGCAGACCTGGGTTCAAGTCCCTGATCCAAATCAGGCAGAACAACAACTTCATACCCGGCCTCCAATATCCCAGGTGAGTGCCCTAACCACTGAGATATTGGCTCTTCTTGGTGTGTGTCTGGCCAGATAGTTTCTCAGGGTTGAGGATAGACTATTCCTGAGAGAAGCTAATCAAACTGGTTTTATTGAAAAATTCCTAACCAGCTCTAACTACCTGAAGGGGGTTCCAAAGAGGATGGAGCTCGGCTGTTCTCAGTGGTGGCAGATGACAGAACAAGCAGCACTGGTCTCAAGTTGCAGTGGGGGAGGTCTAGGTTGGATATTAGGAAATACTATTTCACTAGGAGGGTGGTGAAGCACTGGAATGGGTTACCTAGATTGACAAAGCCCTGACTAGGATGATTTAGTTGGTGGTGGTCCTGCTTTGAGCAGGGGATTGGACTAGATGACCTCCTGAGGTGTCTTGTAGCCCTAATCTTCTATGATTCTAACTGAAATCAATGGAAGCTTTGCCTGACTAAAGACTGCAGTACTGAACCTTATATAGTCAAGAAGCTCTACCCTTTCTCTTGGAAGATTAAGACACTTGCCTGATATGTTCCTTGGAGTCTTCATACCCAAGATGAAGATTCCTGCCACCCTTGCTACAAGGCAAGAATCAGCCCATATAAGAAAAAAGTGCCTCCCACAGACAGGAGGAATAGAGCCAGACTGGAGAGTGGATATAGAGTAATTCAACGAATGCACACCCAGTAGCACATTGGTGTCCAAACATTTCCTGTTGCTGCCCCTTTACCAGTAATGTAATGTAATCTGTCCGTGTCTCCCCTCCATTATACTGAATTCACTGTGTAGAGGACCTTGGGCTGAAGGCAGAGCTGGGGCTAGAGGCAAAGCTGGCCTGCTATGGAGAGGGTACAAGAGCAGAGCTGCGCTGGGGGCAAATGGAGCTGTGGCTGGGACCAGAGATGGGGTTAGCATGGAGCGGAGTTGTGCCTGGGACCGGAGCGGAACTGGGTGGTGCTTTCTCCCTACCCCACCATGCACTGCCCCCAAACATTCCTCCACACCCCCCTAGGGGAGTGCGCTCCACAGTTTGGGGAGCGCTGCAGTAACATCTCAGCATGATTTCAAACTTAAATACACCGCACAACTCTTGCTTTGCACATGAAGCCTTCTGTGTGTACTAAAGATACAATCACTCATGATACTGGGTTTCATACAGCTTTGAGGTAAAGTAAGAATCTCACCAGGGGTGGTGTAATCAATTATGGAAAGGAAGGAAAATATATCAAAACACATTTTCAAATTGTGATAGTGATAGGCTAAGCCATTATTGCAATAGAGATCTGACCCACTTCTGCAAATAAAGTAACATCAATAAACCTTTTCACTTTTGGCACCTCAAAATGAAGTTTATCAATCACTTTGCAACGGATTGTAAAGTAAGGGCTGAATTGCAGCAGCATTCTCTTGCAACACCTGTGCATTCCCTATTATCCATTGGAATGTTAGTTTGTAAGCGTTCAGGGTTGAAAGCATGGTTGGCAATTCCATCTAGAGGACAATCTGATTTGTGCCCAGCTTTCAAATTGCTTATAATTCAAATACAAGAGTGGCAATGATTGCTGTGTTCACATTAGCCCACTGAAGCCTCTCTGGTATGCAGATGGGTCCAAGGGAAGAGGTCAATTTGCTGACAATTGAAAGTAAATTTAAGATGCTCTTAGCTAGGTGAAGGGCTTGTTCAAATGACCTCCCTGAATTCCTGCTTGGGGCCTGGATTTTAGGGCCTGTCTGACACCCACCTAGGACTCCTTTCTTAGAGCACAAACAAGACTAGGCTGAAGTATGTTGTGAGAGATCAGGTGGAAAGTGCACAATTCTGCCCAAGTGAAGAGAGCAACTGTTGAATTGAGCAAAGAAATCAAGAATTCATTAGAGAGTGAAATGCAAACGTCTCTGGTGGAACCATTCCTTGTATGATTTACAAATATTTGCTGTACTTATTAAGTACTATGGAATACTCTTATCTATAATAAAATATAGTGCCAAGGATGAAAAAGATGTAGCCTACAATCACCACATATCCACAAGGTCGCAATGTGATTATTTCTGGATGCTGAAAAGAGGGCAATTTGCTGGCTAATTAGTCTTTTCCATATCTTATTTAGTTTGTAAGGACCAAAGTCTTATTCCACTTCTACTCAGAACAGAGACAAAAGAGTGAGAACCCAGGTAGGGAACAGAGTACCTCTGCTGGGTAGCATGTTTCTCTCTTTGCTGTAGCCTCATAGAACCCTCTTTGCTGGAACAATGCAGATGAGGAGCAGCCACATTGGATTTCACCTGGGAAATGTAAGCTAGTGTTAAAGCTGCTTCAAGCTCCTCACTCTGTAAGCACAGGAGACTACTTGTAGGAAAGCTGAGAGGAGGTGCAAGGTTCCATGAGGATTGTGACTTCCACACAGGACTCTGGTTTGGGGAATGAACCTCTCATGCATTACCCTAACATTCCTGTAAGTCAGGCTCAATTTCCTGCTCTCTATGGGGAAAAATCTGTGTAGATTACAGTATGGCTCCTAATCTATCAGCAGGAGCATGCAGTGGCTTAATATCATATAGAAAGTGTGTAGTTAGACACTGCCCTTAATGTACAGAGAGAAGGTCCAAATATCCTACATAATGTGAATGTGTGTTACAAATGACTTTACAATAAAAAACAGGAGTTTGGCATGGTAACTAGGACTGGTAGAACAAAGCTCAGGTTAAATTAGTAATGTACTTTGATGTTCTGCAGCATATGTTGTTCAAGTAGTGCTATTTAACTAAATGTCAAAACCCCTGGGAGGTATCAAATATATTTGATCATTTCTTGCAAAGCAGCAAGAAAAATGTGAAATACAAGTGAAATGGATGGTTTTTAATGTTTTTGATATGGTTGAACACAAAAAACCTGTTCCCAATATAGAAATTCCAAAATATAACTTAAACAGTGTGCAAAATATTAATCATAATTCTCTGTAGAATACCAGAAATGGTGTAATTCTGAATTTCCAAAGGACACTGAAGGTCACTGCTAACCTTTATACCTGGCTGTTTGACTTCATAACATCTTGTTTTTGGCCAATCTCTTTACACTTTGCTTCTATGAACAAAGGAGTGTTATTAATTTATAAAAAAAAATACTCGGCAGATCATAAAACAGTGAACAAAAAGTTATTTTCCAACATATTTGAACTGCATGTATAAACTAGAAGCAGGAAACCTGGAAAGCCTATTACAGCACCTACAAAGGCAGTGCTCTCTGTGTTTGATAGGATAGGAAAAGTTGAAAAGAAAATACACCAAAACAGTAGTATATCGAAGTTTGCAGTTTTAATGAATTCGGTCATATGGCATCAAAATCTACTTGTTCCATCAATTAGATTAATCACAAATATATAAGGAAATTTTTTTGAAGTCTGGTCATAAAGATATTTCTCTACCATACACATGCATATACAGTATTAGCAAACAAAGGGGAAAAAGCATATCTACCTTCTTAGATTATGAAGACTGCTATACAAAACATTTACCACAAGGTGGTGCTAGCAAGCTGCAAGCATATTCCTACTGAAAAGCAGAAAATTAAGTACAGCTACAGTTAGATTTGTCAACATTAGTCCAAGGCATTTGTTACATTTAAAATTAGAAAAACTGATGATGTATTCCCCCCTTGAAACATTACTTCACTTTAACACCTTCAGTTCTACACTACCTTCTTTTTCAGGCAGAAAAAGCCACATGTAGTTATGTTTGGATTTTTTTTTTTAAATATATGAATAAGAAGAAAAAAAGACAATTAAGTTAGCTCAGGAACCAGAGGGTGGCCTGTCTTGCAACAATGAGAAAAAGACACATAGCAGAGATATGTACTGAAGTCCTGAGAGAAGGAGAGGTTGGGGTTGTGTGCAAATCCAGCATAGCTCTTTCAAATACAGTCTGACAATTAAGTGTCATTGGTACATTCTCTAGCATGAAGAAATCAGAGGGCAGGAGGGCTTGCCAAATAAAATACTATGCGTTCTCTATTGCAGAAAGTATGAAAGCGCATATGTGTAGTCTTAACTGTTTATATGGTCTATTGGATGTATTCCATATATAACAGAGGTTATCTAAAAATCAGTTACCTATATGTAACAGTATCCAGTAACATTCTTAAATGCTACTGCATACTACCCTGAAGTTCAGAAGAATCCACTTCATAATCATTCTGGTACACAGTGGAGAGGATCGCCAAAGGATCCCATTCATGAGCATACGTTTCAGTTATTCTAGATAATGAATTAATGCCACATCTTGTTCTCTCTTTTTAAAATGGCACATTTGGAATTACAGTAGTTTACTGCTGTGAATAAGTCTGCTATCAATTTGCAGCTGTGACACCCTGGGTTCCCTGCTCTCAATTCTTTGTGTCTGAGGCACAGCGATTAATGATTTTACTGTACTTATAAAGTGGGAACACTTGCATTTCTCTGACGTAAAGAATGATTCTGTATCTAATTTCTTCATCTGTAAACAAAAAAATCAAATTAGATTAAAATAGAAAGTTAGAACTTGACTTGATATGAATTATTTCAATTATTTAAGCTATTTGGGAACATCCGAGGGGAAAAAACAAGAGTCATATGGCTTCAATTATATTTACTAACATTTTACTTGACTATCTACAACCCATAAAACAGCATCATAGGGCTATCACAATAGTCCATCTAAGTCAGCAATACAAACCGATTTTTGATGGTATCCGTATATGGCAGAGAATGTAGCCAAAACCTAGAGGTTTCAGCATGTAATGAAGGCATATATGTACACTAATCTACTACAACCGAGTATTCTACTGAGTGCATAGAATGGCTACTGTAATGCTTTGGAAAGTCATTCTAGCCCATATGGTTCTAGTTTATCATGATTATACAACTTAGAACACTTGTCAGCCAATCAGATTGTTTCCCAATCTAATCCACTTCAAATGCAGAATTAAAATGTTCATCAGACACATTTAGGAAATGGGCAAAAAAATCTGCATTCTTTACAGTATGTATTATACACACAGGTAGGATCAGAAGGAGTTGCTGTGCCAGTGACCCAGGACATAAGTGGAATGTGGGAAAAAAAGGGATGATAAGAGTTCAAGTAAGAGTGCAAGAGCTACAGCCTGGAAAGTTTGAGCTGCCCACTAGAGAGACAGAATTTCCAGTTTCTTTAAATTCTGCAAGGCAAATGCCAGTGAAAAAGATCCAACCAAAAAAGAGAGAGGACTCAAGAACAGCAATAAAACTTAACAGGATTATGTGCTGGGATGGGGAGTCTTCCCTAAGGTACATTATTTAAAAAAAATAAAAGTTCTTTGGGGGGAAAACCCCCATCAACAGCTACTCTGGCCTAGGTGTGACACTGTAGTGCGGTAGGATTCAGCAAGCCAGGAGTTGAGCACGTGAGAGAGAGATCTGCACTGATGAATACGGTAAGCACAAACAAAGAATTCCAAATTCAGTGTCTGATTCTGCAGTGACCTTGCACATAGGACTCCTATCGAAGTCAATGGGAGTGATGCACTTGAGTAGCTGCAGAACAGCATCCATAAAAATAATCTGCAAAGGAAAGAGCCTTGTGCCTTTTTTGCTTCTAAGTTGTAACTACAGGCCTGAAAGGTGGTTGTTTTTTTTTTTTTTTTAAGTTCCCCTTCTAGTGTCTGACCTTAGAAATTCTAGTTTTCTCTGCCCTATTGCAATTGGACAACTAATAAAATTAACACAGCACAAGAGACAAGACAGTGAAAGCTGAGTCAAGATTTATAGTTAGTTTAAAACTCGTCAGTGTTTGTTAACACCAATGCCGAATTGATGCTTGAAAAGAATGGGAGGATATTAATAATTCAAATCCCCACCCCTTCTACTAAGATGAGAGGTCACAATATACAGAGACTTCCCAGTAGTCCTCCAGTAAATCCAAGGAAGACCAGGCTTGATATCCATGATGTAAAGATTAAAAAAAGGCAAACAGAGAAGTTTTTTTCTAAGATTTTTTCAGCCTTCTAAGTATACCATGAGCAAACAAAAAAGGCACAAAGCAAATTTAAAAAAAAAATTAATTGCAGGTCACCACTAATACAACGTAGCTAAGAAACTACTGCCATAAAAATAAAAGATCACTCACTATAAAGCGAATTAGGGGGCATCCAAAGACCTGCACAAAACAGGTTAAAATGGCACATTCTGTAGTCCTTTCAAAAGCTCTCTCCGTATGAGAAGATACAATTACAAAAAATATATAAAGCAACTTAAAAATTAAAGAGTGAAAAATTTTGTTTTCCTCTTTAGCAATGGAATGTGTACTATTAACCACCAAGGTCAATTAATAGTCACATGTGATAGCTTTGCATAAAGTGATTTGCATTTGCAGTTTTCCAGCACAGTATATTGTCATATAAATCTTAAAACTCTTTACAGAATCTGCACTGAAGGCCAACAGTGTTTTTTGGAATAATTTAGATGGCTACCTTGATTAAAAGCAGTTGGCAGCATCTGTAAGACTTACACAAGACTTACGTAAGACTTCTTAAACTGAATGAAGCTTGTGTCTACTGTGTCATCCATTTTATTAATATTGAGAGATGGTCCAGATTCCCAGGTATGACCAAGAGGAACTAAAGGTGCAAGTCAGGAGGTGGTGTGAAAAGTGTCTTTAAAGCTCTGCTTTTGCACTGCTCCAATTCTGGTGCTGAACACTGTGTGTTATGGGTGCTGTAACATATGCCAGCCTGTAACAGTCACAGGGTCCTGAAAAGTAGCCCAGGCTAGAAAAAATAAGTACATATCCCAGCCATATACCTTCTCTGTAGACCAGAGGTGGGCAAACTACAGCCCGCGGGCTACATCCGGCCCATGGGACTGTCCTGCCCGGCCCTTGAGTTCCCGGCCAGGGAGGCTAGTCCCTGGCCCCTCCCCTGCTGTCCACCCTCCCCCGCAGCCATGCCGCCGCGTGGGCAGTGCTCTGGGCAGTGGAATGGCACGCTCCTGCCGAGCAGAGCGTCAGCGTGTCCAGCTCCAGCCGGGCGGCGCAGCTGCCGGACATGCTGCTCTGAGCAGCATGGTAAGGGAGCCGGGGCTGGGGGGTTAGATAAGGGGTGGAGGTTCCCGGGGGGCGGACAGGGAGCAGGGGGTGGTTGGATGGGGCAGAGGTTCTGGGGCGGTCAGGGGCCGGGGAACAGGGAGGGTTGGATAAGTGTGGGAGTCCTGGAGGGCCTGTCGGGGGCGGGGGTGTGGATAGGGGTCGGGGCAGTCAGGGGGCAGGGAGATTGGAACGGGGGTGGGGTTCCAGGGGGGAGGTTGGGGCGGGGGTCCCAGGAGGGGGCGGTCAGGGGACAAGGAGCAGGGGGAGTTGGATGGGTCGGGGATTCTGAGGAGGGCAGTCAGGGGGCAGGAAATGGGAGGGGGCGGATAGGGGTGGGGGCCAGGCTGTTTGAAGAGGCACAGCCTTCCCTACCCGGCCCTCCATACAGTTTTGCAACCCCAATGTGGCCCTTGGGCCAAAAAGTTTGCTCACCCCGCTGTAAACACTCCCTGCTACATCAGCTCTACAACACTGAAGAACCATGGCACATTGGGTGATTCTCCCTGGAGCAGTTCAGCCAGCTTGATGACCTTATTACATCAGCTCTGCAGCACAAAGCAGCAGCACCACACCCAACAACTTGGCACAGTCTGTTCATAATTTTTTATATTCAGCTTACTTCTTGAAATGTTATTTTCTACCAAATTTTCCCAGCTGAGGCCTTTATCAATAAACAGGGACACATCTTTGTCTCAAGTGTATAAAAAAAAAAAAAAAAAAAAACTGGCAAAGTGCCTGTTTCCATGCAAAAGCAAAACAGACATTAACATGTATGAATCAATATACAAATAAAAAAAAAAAAAAAGTCAAGATCCAAGTCCATTGACATGCGGAAGTTGCAGGAATCCCAACTGGGTTAGCCTCACTCGCCTCTCCCACTCATTGCTCTCTCACTTTGCGGCAGGATTCTTGGGAGGCTGCAGTTTGTACGTGCTGAAGTAGTTTACCACTTGCTGAGGCACTTCTGCCAGGACACACTGAGACAGAGCTTCTTTGGGAGCCTTATTAAAAAAAGAACATCAAACTTCAGTCTTAACCATTGGTCAGAGGAGACCTTAAAAGTTTAGGTATCATCTGTTAATTTGTCCAAACAGAGAATCTACAGCATTTCTCACAGGAATTTGTTACAGTGCCTTTGGAAAAAAGCTTCCCTGCCCACCTTTACCTTTCCACTCCTACTATTAAGCAGCATGCTGCGAAGCAGCTGATTGCCTCCCTCCTCTGCAGTGGAGGATGCCTTTGTGTGGCATATGCAGTTTATAAAGTCTTTTGGGATCCACCAGGATAAAATACACTGAGTAAATTTTTAGCCATGTCAATAAAATCTCTGCTATGCAAGATTAAAGTGACAGAAGTTAAGCAGCTGAGGTTGGTTAAGTGAGTTTTCATCCACATCCTACTGTCCCAACCCTCATCTGCAGAAAATGCATTGCTTGTTCTACAGTGCAATTCCTCTAAGGTATAGTTAGTTTGTATTTCAAGATCAAATCTGTGATACTAGAAAAAGGAAAGCTTGTGTAATTGAAAACCAGATTTGAGCACATCAGTTCTATACCTGAGTAATCATGACTGCACTGCACTAACTGGCAAATTAATCTACAACTTTCTTCTAGTCTCAATCCGATATAGACAGGGTTGGCTTTTTGAGTCCTTCTTTTCCATTCCAGTCTGCCTTCAAGCAGTTCCTTGGAAACACTACAGCTAATCAAATACTTTCATGTAACATCCAGCCATCTAGTTTGGGTCTTCTAAATGCTTCTCTTACTCTCTACTTCTAGTTTAACCAAAGCTTAACACACCATTTCCTAGATATTCTTCCAATCTTCTTTTCACATGTCCAAACCATCCAAGCCTCGATTCCTTCAGCTTTTGTATAACTAGGACCACCTTCTTATTTCCCAATTTGCTCATTCTGAATATGGTCCAACCTTATAACTCCATGCATCTATCTGAACATTTTCATTTCCATTCAAGATGTGCTCGTGTCTCTCTCTCAATGCCCAGCATTCACAGCCATACAAAAGTGCAGGGCTAATTACTCTCTTGTAGATCTTGCTTTTCAAGTTAATAGGCATCCTGCTATTGCATGCCACTCCACTTACTTCTTTCCATTTAGTCTCGGTCTTTCCTGTTCTGCTTATAAGTTAGTCATGGAGTTTACCATTATCCTGTACTATCTCGCCTAAGTAATTGAACTTCTATACCTTTGGTAGTGGCTGGTCCCCAAGACTTACGTTTCAGGAAGATGACGAGACTATCAGCAAATCTACAGACCATATACTGTTTTATTTCTGCTCATTTTCATGTAATTTCTTTCAAGCATGCATCACTCTAAATCTTCGTCCGCTTCATTTTTGCTCTGCCCTACGAACATTACATGACCTGCACAAAGCACACGCTACTCTGTGGATATTTTCTTAAAGTGCATCGAGCACCAATGTGAACAAAAGGCCTTGATGTACTTTGACTTTTATTAGAAATTTTTCAGTTTCTTTGACTGGCCTTCTAACTGCAGTATCAGCACCAGTGTACATGTCCCAGAGGAGTCTGATATGGTCTTCACGTATCTGTTTCATTCTCATACACCATCAGATGACTTCTTTCGGAAGGTGGTCATAAGCCTTCTCAAGAACAATGAACCCTACGTAAAGGGTTTCTCCTCTTTTCTCTGCATTAAGATTGCTTGTGGAAAAAATATAAAGACAGCATTGTTGACTTGCCTGGTAAGAATCCAAACTGATTGTCACTGACTTTTATTTCTCTTCAGTCTCTTACGAATAACAGTCTCCCAGACCTTCATGGTGTGGCTCAGGAGTTTAATGCTGCAGTTACCACAGTCTTGTAGGTCTCCTTTTCCCTTAAATATTGGTAACAATGTGCTCTTTCTCCAGACATCAGCTGAGTCCTCATAATGAAATTAAACAATTGTATCAATATGTTCATGTCTACCTGCCCCAGGCACTTCCATATTTCTCCTGGTATGCCATTGAGGCTGAGAGCTCTCTTATTTTTCATGTTGCTCAATGATTCTACAACAACTTCTTCTTGGATTGGTACCACCAGAACCTTGTTTGGTTTCATCATATGGCATGATTTTCTTGGATGCTCTTCAATCATAAACCTTTAACAGTAATTATTCTACCATTCCTTAATCTGGTCTTATTGGTTAACATATTTCCACTTTCATCTTTAAGTACTTTGATCTCACCAATGTCTTTAGTTCCCTTATCACTGGTCTTTTCCAGTCTATATATTTTTCTCTCTCGCTTTTCTTCATTTCAAGACAGGCATATAACCCTTCCAGGGCTTTAGCCTTAGCAGCTACCACCATTTTTTGCTTTTTAGCCTTTTTATACTCCTGAAAATCCTGCTGTTAGAGCGTTGCTTGCCAAAGTTTAACGCACTTTTCAGTCTCCAACTAAGGATGGCACTTTAAGTAATCTTTGCAAATTACTACCTTCCCCCACATCAATATGCCTGAACAAATAGTGGAAATCAAGGAAAACTGGTGCATTATTTTAATATGAGCTTTTTACCGTGAGGAGCCGGGGGGATAGAACAGAGCATAAAATATACAAAAACAAGAACTAGGAAGTAAGCATCTTGGAAGCTGAGCTGTTTTATCTGTCCGTTTTACTTTCCCCAAATTATTTATTTGTATATATCTTTGCAAAGGCATGAAATTTAAGATGACTATATGACCCAATGTCAACAGTATCTGTATGCTGGATTCCATCTATTGGGGGATTGCACACTAAATAGAGCTTCCCCACTATTTTGTTTGTGTCTCTGCAAAGAGGGTTTTATTTGCTTTAATAAAAACTACCCCAGCAGGGGCACCTATATATCAGAAAATGACTCCCTCACCTTCACACACAAAAATGTGTTTATCAAATGATCCAATGCATGCACACAGGGTTCAATTCTAATCTTAATCCAGATTTACAGCCAGGCAACTCCACTGACTAAAATGGAAATAATCTTAGGTGAAGTCAGAAACATGCTCATTTTCTCCTCCGACAGGACACCAGCATTGGTTTGATTATGCTGAACTGCATATCAATTCTTAAGTAGATTTATAAATGACATGTCCTGAAAAGACTGGTGAGAGAAGATTGCTAAACTGGGAACAGGTCACCTTTTTTGATCAAAATGATTTACTGGGAGTTCCACGGATGAGCTGGTAGGCTTTCATCTCTTCCTAGCAGCTGATACGAAAGCCGTACCTCACCGCTAGCTGAGAGTGTGTTTTCAGGAGGCTTTAGACCTCATTCCAGGGCCAGTCCATATATAAACCCACAGTGAAAATAGGACCACAAGTTATTTCACATGCTATGAAATCTAGTGTACTTCTCTGGTACGTATTCAGTAAGGAATGATACTTACACTTTGGAACTGCCTAAATGGCACAAACTGGACAATGTCTCTGATGGCTGGCTCTCCAGTTGGGGACCTGAGACTTCCATTGTCACCATCAAGAAACTCCATGGCACTGAAATCAGCTCCTCCAACACCAACAATGATAATGGACATGGGAAGCTTTGCGGCATTAACTATGGCGGATCTGGTTGCATCAAGGTCTGTTATCACACCATCCGTGATGATAAGGAGCACAAAATATTGCTGTCAAACCAATATGCACTTTGTTACAATTGAGAACAGCAGAAGAGATAATATTGCATACATGCATGCTACAGGTTTACAGGGCATAGAATGGTAACTTTTCAATATGTGAAGCTTATTCTTTGCAATCAAGCATCTAAACTTGTTTCATGTCTCTTCTGCCTGGTCCAAAAAAACCCAACCCTAACTCTCCCTCCCTGCAAAGCACGTCTCCATTGTTACAAGTAAACTCCATTCAAGTTTCTTTTTGGTGGGTTGCCACCATCTCACCACCCCGCTTGCTCTGGGCAGGGATTCAGTTCCAGGGACAAACCACTGCAGCTAAATTGAGACCTGCATAAATTTGCTAAACTTCGATTTTCACACTTTTATCTAGTTTCTTTTAGGAACTTCAGACAGCCTGGACTTAAACTATAATTAAATCTTCACCAAGATATGCTCTCCAATAGCTCCCCCTTGGCTCCCTCCATATCTCTTCTCTACCTTGTCTCATTGCGCTTTCTCCCTCTTCACACTACTACTTGTTCCCCACCACTTTGTCCTTCCCCCTCTATAGCTCCCTCCAGCTCTACTTGCTCCACATTTGCCATGTCTACGAAACCCAGCCTGCTGATCATGACTGGACAGTTGATAAGCTGTGCTCATTCCTCTTCCTCCCCATCTCTTTTCCTAATCCTTCTAATTTCAATTAAAAACAAAACACAAACCAAACATTTCTACAATACATGTAACTAATGAAGCTGGTCCAATTCTTCATCATGCTCTTTTGCCTATATGTTGTATCCACATCCTCAGCTTATCTGTTTGTTTGTCTCATTAGATTGGAGGCACTTCAGAGCAGAGACAGTGTCTTTTCTAAGACAGAAAAATGCCCAACACAATGGGGCCCTATTACTATTACAAGATGTCCAATTTATAGAGTTACCAACCCTCCAGGACTGTCCTGGAATCTCCAGGAATTAAAGATTAAAACTTTAATTAAACATTATGTCATGTGATGAAACCTCCAGGAATACGTCCAACCAGAACTGGCAACCCTATGTCCAAAGTAAAGTGTCATGGTTAGTGTGCTCATTTGCATATTAATACTGACAGTTCTTTTCCAGGTTCCAGCTAACTCACAGCAGTGGTGCCGTCTGAGCTCTGGGAACAAAGTGGAAAAGTTTAGAGCAGTGGTTCTTAAGCAGGGGTATGCATACCCCTAGTGGTATGAAGAGGTCTTCAAGGGGGTCATCAACTCATCTAGATATTTGCCTAGTTTTACAACAGGCTACATAAAAAGCACTAGCCGAAGTCAGAACAAACTAAAATTTCATACAAACAATGACTTGTTTATACTGGCCAGTTTTAGTCTTACATAACTCTCATGCAATCCTGTCTTGGTCACATTAAGTAAAATGAGGATTACACTTGCCCCTCTCACTTGAGGCTAAATGTTGCACTAAAATGTGTGTGTATTCCAGGGCAAAACTAGATTCTTAATGTTTGTAAAGTGCTCTGAATGTCCTGGATGAAAAGTGCTACAAAATGCCAAGTATTTTTTTTTTTAAATTGATATTCCTATCAGAAAATAAGCTTCATCTGGATGAAAGATGCTGGTTATGCACAATCTGTGAGGAAGCTGTGGCATCCATAAAGCTTAATGGTAGCAAATGCAACTTCACAGAGTAAGTTGATAACAAATAAGATTGGCACACTTCCAAGCACACAGAGGGGATACGAATAGTGTATTGCATGGAAAGAAAGAATAAAGGAGGGGAACACGTATACTAAAATAAAGTACTTACTGATGCTGTCTGTTGCTGTGCAGCTGCACCAGCAAATTTAGCCACATGGTTTATTATTGGAGAAAAATTAGTTGGCCCATATAATTTTATTTGAGGAAGGCAGGCCCGGTATGCATCAATAATGCCTTGGATTCCTTAAGAAAACAAATGGTTAAGTCTTAATATTTCATGTTAATATTGCATTGCTATTCTGAGGCACTCAACTGTCCTGGCACCTCCTTAGGTGCCAGACGTCTACGGTAGTACAAAGTTATTTAAAATTAAGATAATGATAAAGGAAGTTGTATGTTTTAGGTGAACAGAGGCCTTTTATCAGGCCATAGCCTTTCATAAGAGCTAATCTTGACTTTATGTCAAGGTTAAAAAGGTTGTCTAGGTGGTCAAATATCACGATCCTGAAATCTGGCTACCTAGTTTATAACAGTTCTGCTCAGTTTAGAAAACATGTCCTTGTTAGCCGTCTAAGCACAGAGGCAAAGACTAAATGGTCAGAGAATGAACCACCTTCTCACTCCTAGGGGCGGGTCCCTTCCACACCAGTAATGAGGTACCTTGGCCTGGCAGTATGGGAGAAGCCTACACTGCTGCTACCCCAAGGTAGCTGTGCTGTGAAATTTCAAATAAGAGAAAGAACCAAAGGCTACTTCACACAAGTGAGGATCTATAGCAGGAAATTCTAGCCTGGTTACTGACTGAAGTTCCTTGTCTATGTAACTAAATCAGCCTGCTTAATCAGAAGCCTCACAAATGCTCTGATTAGCAAAGAGCATCTCCTTTCTTCCCATCTCTTCACGAATTTTGAAGTCCATATTCTGAATAGGTCACACATTTCTTCTAATCAGAGACTTTTCTATACAAATTAACATCTACTCCCACAACCTTTACTGCTGTTGTATTAATGGTGCCAGATTAAACATAGTACCATGAGGTGGTTAAGCAGTACCTAGTAGAAACAAGACTTTCCAGATATTTGATTCTTTAAGACTCTTGTGATAGTTACTAAGACTTACCAGTGCAGAATGGGTTTGATGGGTTAAAGTTTAATGGAAACTCATGAGATACCTGTCAATACATGGAAGAGATGTTCAGGTTTACAGATGCACATGTCCTTGAGTAAGTTGTTTTAGATTGCATAGGTAGCAAATTTACACATTTGGTTACCTGAAAGGAAGGTGGAATCTGTGCACCAAATCCAAAGGCTGGAAACATTTTATCTCTGAAAAAGCAATTTAAGAGAAAATGAAGTAGTTGTTTCCCTTTAGACTCTGTTCACAATTCAAAACAATTTAGCTAATCCTAGTCATAATCATAAAGCTGTTTATTAGAAATCAACAGGCAGAGTTAAGTGGAAATTTCCCCTGTGTAAAGGCCAAATCAGGTCAGGAGGGAGAATTTCTTTATGTCCAAGTCAGCAGGGCACCTAGGAAATTAGCATTTTAAAATCTTACTATGAAAATGTGTTATGGTTGCAAATGCTCTGCTGGTTTTTGTTTAGCATTTGTCATGAGATAATCTGAGCCACGAAAACTGTAGCAGCTACTACCTACCACAGACTGTCAAGTGTGCAGACCATTGAGTTTGGAGATATTGCTCCTGGGGGGAATTTTGCACCACTGCACATATGAAGACTTCATGTCCCCCACAGATTTCTTTGCTTCCCTGCAAAAAAATGACTTTCTGACAGGGAAGCAAAGGGAAGCCATAAGAGCGGTCATGCAGTATGTTTTGGGTGCCAGGGCAGCCGTCAGAGAGGTAAATCATTGTGGGGCAAGGGACGGGACTGGGGAAGACCCGGCTGGTGGCTCCCACCTTGCGCTGGGCTGAGCTGTTAGTCCTGGCTGGGCCGGGGAGGACGGGACTTCCTCTTCCCCTCCACTGCATCCACCCACCCCACCAAGCCCCGAACAGCTGCACCTGGATTCCCACTCCTCCAGCATCTGGACCCCCCCCCCGACCCTTCACACCCAGACCCCCCTACCAAGCTCTATCCCCCACACACCCCCAGACCCCCCCCCCCACTGAGCCCCAACCACCTTCACCTGGACCTCCCCTGCAGAGTCCCATTACTGCTGCACCCATAACCTCCCCAACAAGCCCCTGTGCATCCAGATCCCTCCAGCACCCAGATCCCCCACTGAGCCGTCCACACCCAGACTGCTCCCACAGAATTCTCTCAACCCACACTAGGATCCCCCACACTTGGATCCCGCTGGGCTGAGCCTGCCTGCCCACACCTGGTGCACTTGGCATGGCAGGGTAGGATCCTGGGGTGTTTCCGGGGCAGGACCAGTCCGTGCATGGGTGCAGCCTCACCGCTGAGTCCATGTCCGGGAGGGGGGGGGGGGGGGGGAGAGAAAGAGAAAAAAGGGAGAGGAGGGAGAATCTGCAGAGTGATCTCCAACTTTGTACAGCCACTGGCCTGTGCTCACCAATGCCATGCTGGAAACCCCACATTTATTTCACAAACAAAATTTGCAGGATTTTGCAGAATTTTAAAATATTGTGCGCAGAATTTTTTATATTTTGGCGCAGAATGCCCCTAAGGGTAAGATACTGACTGAGGAACGGATTGTACTGAAATTGGTGAATTCTGGGCCCTCTCAAGGGAATATCATCCTAGATCAACGAGGAGATACTATTGGACACATGTCCCAGTCCCACCTCTCATCATTCAAATTCCTTCTATTATTAATAAATACTGACTTTCCATGATGCCCACAAACTGTACTCATGAAAATCCTCCACGTCACGTTAGAAAAGAGATTCAAGATTAAAAACAAACCATAAACCCCTACGCTTGTTCTCTGGGTCTCCCAATGTGACCTCTCAACTGCATCACAGACTGTAAGCTCCATGGAGAACAGACTGTCTTCATATCCGTGTCCTGTATCCTGAACACACTCTTAGTATTTAAGCAGATAATCTCTGCACTGCCACCTCCTGGCTCCGCCAAGGAATCTCAGAGATCGCTAAATTGACAGATTTGCACCTCCATTCACTTAGAGAAAATGTCACTCAGGTACGTCCATCTGTAGTATGCCTAGACCACCTTATGCAGAGTCAAGCGGAATGTAGCTACACACAAGCCAAAAGAGACTGTACCCTTTCTCCCCGGTCTCCCCCAGCAAAGAGTGAGAGCTCATTCAAAGAGGAGAGAATAAAATGGAAGGGAAAATGTGAAAGGATTTTTATGCATGCTCTTGTACTTTCAGCTCTACAGCTTTTATTATGAGCTGTTTATGGGTGTCTGCAATACTTACATGCCCAGATTCTACAACACGCATTTGAAAATGAGATAAGTTAAAACTTACGCATCATAGTCCTGAATGACCATTCCTACAGACCAAATGGCTGTCAGGTATTCGTTAACCCCATTAGGGCTGATGAAATGTAGAGAGTCTGGTGAGCGAGGGTCCCCATTGGAGCCAGTAAAATCTATCCCCACCTGTCAAATGTAGCATTTGAGGCATTTGTATCAGTTAGCAGTGAGGCGAAACTGGGTTCCTAATCTCAGACAAAATTAAACTGACAAAAACAGTAAGAACTGGTACATGTAATCATCTGTCAGCTGCCATATTTATACCATATTATTGAACATTAGACCCTTGTTTAAGGAATGTACCCTACTCAAACATCATGAAGCTGTGGTTCCCCATGGCGACTGGTTGGCTTTCCACCTATCAGCTGCTGTCTTATATAGGTCTTAAACAAAAGCATTCACCATCTTCTCCATGGTTGTGAAATAGTCTCAGCCTCCTTCCAAGTGGAAGCTACTCAAGGAATACCACAACAGATTAACAGATCCTTGCTGACAGACCAGCCACAGACACTGATCTTCTCTGGGTGAGGGCTGAGGAACATTGCTAGGGTGCAAAAAGCTTACATTCTACTGCCTGTGTTGTACCAGTTTTGTGAATTAAACCATTTAAGGGTCTGATCCCATGTTAAGGCCTATATATGTTGCTCAGGCTGTTCATAGGGGCCTTGAAGCCATCCTATATAGGCAGCTGAAGATTATTCTGGCATGGGGAAATCCTTGGCAGATGTAGACCTACCATAACAAGCTCTACATGACCACCCCCAGGTGTAATGGATGTGTTAGGAGTGAACAGAACTACAAACATTCCCAGATTAGATCAGCTTAATGGCTGTCAAGCAAACTACACTTGTGATGAGATGGTGTAAAACAAACCCAAGCAACAGGGAATGGTAAACTCCTTTGGTCTCTGCCCACACAGTTATATCCAGCATTGACTGGGCACATCTGAAGATTCAGAACTCATGTCTGATGTTAGGAGTCTATCATATTTCAGAACTTTCCAGGTAACAGTTAAAAAAAAAACAGGCCAGAGAGCCTCTAGAAATATGGGCTTATGCTTCATCTGCTACAAAAATAAACATGCGATTAAGAGAATCCAGAACATATTATAGTTTACACTGAAAAATAAAGCAATTTTGTACACATAAAGTACTTACAGTGAAATTCAGCTGACATCCTCCCATGATGTAATCAAGGAATGTGCATTCCACTATAATCTAAAAGGAAACACATTGGTTTCAGCAAAACCCAAAAGACTGAGGCAATTTCTTAATTCCCTGAAGGCCTAGTTTTGCTTCCCATACTGATGTAAAGCAGTACCTTTACTCCACAAGTAGTGCCTCTAGATTTCACTGAGAGTATTCAATAAATGAGGTACTATGCACTGTGTGTGCCAGTATTGGGCCCCTTATAATTACATTTAAACAGGATCTGGGTACATGGAGAAAATTCATATCAGGGAACTATTTCGTACATTAGCCAATATTCAGCTAGTAAGGAAATTGATACTATGGTACCTATTAATTAATTGCTAGGAAGTTTAGTGCTTTTTGTGTTTAAGACAATGCAAATCACCACTTCCCTTGTCATTCCATGATACATGCAAATAGAATTTCAGAAGGCTGTTTTATTATTTAGGACCTGAACACCCCCACTTCCCACTCAAGATGATATTAGATGAGGAATTCCTTTACTTTAACTAGTAAGATCATCCTACTGAAAATAAGGTTATGGAGGTTTGATATTTAAACATCTATTTCTAAACCAAAAGACCTTGTATAAAACAGTAACTTTCACTTGCTTGCAATCTCCTGTATAGAAAACTAAGTCAAGCTCTCTATAGAAAAATACAGTAGTAATATTAATTGTATTCTGATTTTATGTAAAGCAATAATGTTTTACTTTGTCACGGTACTGCTTCTACAACATTCAAAGCATTTTATAGACTTAAATCTTTCTGTATGAAAACTACATTTTACTGTTACTTACACTTGGGGTGGTTGAGGCATGTTAGATCAGAGATGTTGTACCTGGACATTTGTAAATAAAGAAACTCGATAGAGTTAAAAAATAAAAATCTTGAGTACCGACCTCACAGTGTTTCACACTCACGACACCAGAATTTTTGTAGCTTTTTTTCTTTTGTCTCTTCTTCTCATTGACACATTCAAATTCAGCCTAAGGGAATGGAAAAAACAACAATATTACAATCAGTACAATTTATGCAATACATTTAAGTAATACCTATCCAGAGCTTTAAGTACCTTTGCTTTACATTGAAAGTGCAGTCATTGGCTGTAAAACAAAAGCAAACCCATCCTCCTCAGAACTAGAAAAGAAAAACCCTACAGGCCAGGCACAAGTATCAGCCCTCTTTGTACCTTCTCTCCCATAAAGCTTCAGAAGAGAAAGGCTTTGTGCAGCTCTTGGGGATCATCACAGGGAGGGAGTGAATTCAAAAGTTCTGGTCACTCTTCACGTACTAGGCTGGATTAAGGCATAGCCCCAAGTAAAGCACATTGCAGCTATTTTGAAGGCAAGAGGGGCATGGGACAAGGTTGCAAGATCTGCATCTGAGAAGAATGGTTGCATCTTCCTTGCCAAACAGATGAAACCACCACCCAGTTCTCTTCTCTATAGGGTTGCTCAAAAGCAGCTGAGGATTCAACAGTAAACCAAGACTGCAAGCTCCAGTAACAAATGGCAGGAGCACACACTCTCCTATAAAGCAGCTCACTGATGCTTCCGTCTTCCCAACATCACTTCCATTTTATGGAAACTGGATTTCAGCCAGCTAGTCCTCATCCTTTACTTGTCTCTAGCAAAACCGAGTTGGGTATTCAATAGCACTGGTCATAAGTGTGTGTTTCTGCCACACGTTCTAAGCGTTCAAACTGATTTCTTAAGTGGTTTGGGGTTCCATTGCTTCCTAAGCCACAGGACAATGTTTTCATTCAACCAGTGAGGTTAAACCCAACAATTTGTTGAGTAAAAAAATCTTTGCAAAAACAAGCCTCTTGTACATTCTCAAGTCAGTCAGGAAACACCTGAGCTCCAAATCCTTCAAAGTGCTAAGCGCCCTTAGCTTCCACAGTGAGAAAAAGGGGAGCTCAGTATCATTCAGGATCAGGCACATACCAAGGGCTTGCCTGAAAAATATTCCCTCCACTGGAATCAGTGGAGATATGTTGAGGGTAACAATCTGCAAACAGTTTCTGTAACGCAACAAGACATTAAATATTGCAATATTTTATTCTATAAGATTATTTCCTGTTTGTTGTTCGTTTACAGCATGGATAGAACATAACGGTAAGACATAAATAGAACCGAAACAAATTGTGGTACTTTATCACAGAGGCTAATCTAAACAGCCAGGTAATTTCCTGATTAAATTTTCCATATTTAATTCTGTCTTAAAATTAAAAAGAAGTCTTTTGTGAAAATGTATTAACTCCAACCACCACGTGGATTTTTGTTAAATCTTATAATTTTCATTAGAATGGTGGGGGGAGAACATGCTAATCAAGCAGGCTCTCGCCAGAAAATTCTCTCAGCCTTTTCTTAATTTGTGGGGCACAGTCTGCATCTTATTTAACACCAGATTCTTTTCAGTTACACTAGTGTTAAGATCAAGTAATTACAACGATTTCATTGAAGTAATTCCAGGATTAACATGAGCAAAACTAAAATGAGAATTGGGGTCTTACTAAATTCCACTTTACAGGACTTACCACCCAGCTTTATTCACACAGGAAATGCTTAATGTCAGACATGGTCCTAGTGAAGCCAATAAGTAAAGTTTTGCAGGATTGAGTCCCAGTTCTTTTTAAGCAAGAGATTTCTGGAGCTTAATATTTCCTCGGTTTTGTCTTGTAGCTTTAATTCTCGGCCAGTCTCATTCTGGCACACGGATGGCTCTCTTTGACTGGATACAGCCAATGTGTGGTCAAGAAAATACACATAAGGAAGAGCTTTCTTGAAGCATTTTCAAAAGAAGCATATGCAGATTACATCTTAACATCACACTTTTTTTTTAAAAGCAGAAGATAGCAGCCTAGGTTATCAGAGAACAGATTAGGATGGAGCATTTTGATTCACATCAAATCAATCATACAGTGTGCTTCGGTGGCACAAAGGGAGCTACTATCTCACAGGATTAGGGTCTTACAAAGTGTGGGCGCACTTTTTATATATATATATATATATATAAACGCCACACAGAAGTATGCTTCAGTTTTGGCCCTAATGCAATAATTGGTTCATTAAAATGGTACTGTATTTTATTTAAATAATTAACTTATGAAACAGAAAAATCTTCATATGCTATAGCAAAGGAGTGGACTAAACTGTTTCATCCTTGCCCTTCAGTATTTGTTTGTGTAGTTTAATTACTATAACAAGATGCACACTACTTTGCTTGTGGGGAAAAGCTGTATAAATGCCAGCCTGCTTCCGAGAATCTAGCAAGATGAGAAAAAGCACTAGAAATCTCTAGGAAGCAGATTACATATGAGCAATCACTTGCTGAAATTATTTACCAGTGCTGTAAAAGGAAGTGTTAGATTGTCCTCTGCTCAGTTTCAGGAAGTCTTCAGAAACAACCATTGAGGGAGCAATATGGCAGGAGCCGTGATTATAAAATATAAACACATTAGAAGTTAAATATTTATAATTAGTAGCTTTGAAGAATTCAGTACACATACAATACTTTAGGATGCTTTTAGGTTCCAAACCTGCATGCAGTGTACCTGATCACTGAACTATTTCTCAACTTATGTGCAATTAGAAAAAAATATGGAGAATATTGCTTGGGACACAAGTCAATAAAAATAAAGAGATTCTAAGCCAAGGTAGCTGAGTGGCCTTTAATGAAATTTATGAAGATGCAATCTGCCATGTTACAAGGTTTACAGCACTGTTAACGTTTCATAGCAAAATATATGGGATAGTGTGGTTTCAGAGTTTTTTTAAGAAAGGAAATAAAGACCCAAACAAATGAAACCACTAGGTTGATTTCTGTGCACTAGTAGCTAAATTTTAAAGTCTTCATTCAGATTTATTCAATTACTTAATAAAGTGAGCAAGAACCAAACCTGAAAATTAAGGATAAAGTAAAATCTGACACAATAACTTCAGGCTTTGGCCTTTTAACAGCAGTGAAATTTATACTGTATTCTGCATTTTGATGATTAGGGATTGGTGAAATTAATTTGGCCCGACAACTTGGATTTTCAGACACATGCCGTTACAAAAAACAATGAAGATATTAAAGCCTGTAAAAGTGGATTTATAATGGAAATGCCAACTCTATCTGAACGGAATTGATGCTACAAGGACTGCCATAAGGCAGTTAAATAGTCACAAAGATACTTTGTAGTCTTTGCTCAAAATGAATAAAGCAATTTCATAAAAATGCTCAAGAAACCTAGAGGCTTTGGACTTACCGGTGAGGATCGAGAAGCTTCCTTCAGTTTTGACATTGTGGTTAGAAAACTCCCGATGAAATCATGAGACCCATCATTGTCATAATCATAGCACTCTACCTAAAATGAAGCATTATCCAGGATTAGCAATAGCCAACGCTCTACCGAAATGATGTTGCAATGACACTTCTATAACCATGTATAAAAAAAACCTGCCTTTTTTCCCTGTTAGGATTTCAAGCGTGGCAGAAGTTTGCCCTATGCCATAGATTTAAATTAGTGGGGCATATACACAAGTGTCTGAAGGCTAGGCTTTACCAACTGCAGAAAGATAAGTGAGTCTTACCTACTACTGGACCAAATCCTCCAAGCTGCTGAGCATCCTCATCTTCCACGGAAGTCAATGAGCATCAAGAGTTCAGCATTTTACAGGATCAGGTCCAATATGATTAGTTAGGGCTAATACTACTATTTTATTCTGATCATTTTTAGGAAAAGTCATTCCATGGTACCTAGTCTGTGCACCCTTCTGCCATTATCGGCTGGAGGCCTGATTTTCAGAGATACTGACATTCAACTCCTATTGATTTCAGTGGGAGATGTGGATGATCAGTACTTCAAGTCAGGCTCTGGGTGGTTAGCTGGAGAGCAAAAGCAAGTGGACAGCATTACTAATCCATAGAGGGGCTCAGAGACAGAGTTCAGTACCTTTCACTGCTGATAACGGAAGCTAGACTTGAGAGTTCTCTCAAGACCTGCAGTCTTAATTATTTGTAAATTCATAACTTCCTCAGAGATAGTATGTTGGCTAAAATCCCTCTTTACCTGTATTTATAGCTCAAAGGTAAGACTTTACTGATCAAATCAATTCAACTTTAACCTTAATGCCTTTCCTTTCTCACTTGCTCTTCCTTTCTTGGGTTATTCTTTTTGTTTAATGGAGTGGGATGGCAGACTGTCAGTTTATTTAGCCCAGCTCTAGGTTTTCCATTGTTATTTTAACTTTTGTGAAGAACCTGCTTACATACATATAAAAAGTAATAAAATGAACAGGCTATGAATGTTCTCCAGAATGTCCTAATTATAATTCTGAATTAAGTTTGTATATTTAAACTGACATTGCACTAACCACCTCTGTCTATGAATTATTTTTTGCTCTGATTATAGATAAGACAACTTACTAAAACAACAGCTTCCTAGTTCCAAAATTTCCATTGATGCACTTTTCCATTATTCGGGATAAATATACAGACCCTGGACAAAAATCTTCCTAAACAGATTCAATCTAAGCCATACTGCTGTTCTCCATGCCCTTCTTTCCTACTCCCCATTATACTGTACACTAGCACATTAATAAAGGTATGTTTTCTTTAACATTTCATTTCTGACCAAACCAAAAAAAATAAAATAACTATCTTAATAAAATCTTGGGCTGCTGAGAGAAAACTGCCTGCATAACACATTTAATATTTCTACGTTACTGCCTTTTAGATTGCAAGCTCTACAGTGCAGAGACACTGCCTTCTTCTGTTGGCACAGCTCCTAGATACATTTTGGCTACCACCGTAATAAAATATATAATACATGCACATGCATTGAACACCAATTCATACTGCATACAGGCAACAACAGTATCACAGATGGAGAAACAGATTTCATATACAGGCAGATGTGATGCAGATTCTTTAGGCTTTCTTATGTTGAGCCAATCAGATGTTCACCTACTCAAGCAATTGGTGGAATTCTTAATACTGAAGATATTTTTTCATTCAAAACGGTAATAATAGCTTGATCCAGAGTTATCATAATTGTCTTTTTTATTTAAAGACAGAAAACATTTCTGGGAGTTTGATATATTAAATACATCTAGCCTGATGTTTCTTTTGAGATCAGAAGGTTGGCTGCCCATGCAACAATCTTGGTGGCTCCCTGTAGCAACATAAATATTATCCATGTTTCCCTCTTCCCTTCTCAGAGCTGATGAATTCAGGCATGCTAGCTCCAAATGAGAGAGGCTCACATTTGTGGTACAGAAAGATATCATTGACTCACTGCAACACACACACAATTTAGAAATAAATTAATGAGATAGTGTAGCAAGTTGGTTTGTGCATTACTGCTGAATACACAAACTGAACGACTCAGTGTGTGAAGAGGCATTCATACTGAGGAAAGCTAAAAAAGTCATTTTTACTTACTATAAGATAGCCTGTTATGCATGCCACTGTGTGTATAAAAGTGTTAAAGCATTGTTTAATTCTTCTTCAAAACAACATTACCACAATTTTACTGTCTCATCTGAAAGTAATTTTAAATCCATAAACTACAATTTCAAAATAAAATGCTGCAGAGATTAGATTCTATCCTGTTTTGTGTAAATCTGGAACAACTCCATGGAAACCCAGTTGGTCTGGATATACACCAATGTAACTGAGATCAGAAACTTCACAGCAGGTTTTATTATATACCTATACAGTGTATTCTATTGGGTGATAAGATTACATTTTGGATCATGCTGAGCTGAAAACAACCCTATCTTAAAGGATTTATTTGGTCAAGGAACTACACTTTTAGTGGGGCCATTAAATGGAAATGAAAAATACATCCATGACATGTGGAGAAGAACTGTCACTAGCTCTTTCCTTTTTCCCCCCCCCAGGTTGTCAGTTTCTGGGCTTACTTATAAAGATAATTATTATTCTGCTTCATCACTGTTTTATTCTGTGCCGGTTTATACCCATATTAGCTAAGTACCATATGTTCCAGTTGTGCATTAAGCAATGCAACTAATGTCTGTCACATGTGATTTATTCTCTCTTGCATCCTTTCCGCAGGATGGGAATAAGTGCTACGGTATATCTTGTTTTGGTAGGCTTTTGTCTAAATGTACACATTGCTGTGACAGATTGGGGAATATGTCAATTTATGAATTCCATTTTGATTTTGTGAGTGCCATACTATACTTCAACTGCCACTTTGAATGTATGTCTACCCAGGGACACTCAGGAAAGTTAAACTGAATTAAATGAAAATGTGAATTTAAAATGCATTCCTTCACAATAAGGCCACTTTACTTCCTAACGAGACTATCCATTCAAGGGTTTAACGTGATTTAACCAGTGCTGTAGACACTGAGGCTCAATGAATTGGTTTACCACCCTGGATTTGGCAGCTTCAGTTGAAGCTGAAATCAACAAGATGAAATTCAACAAAGACAAGTTTAAAGTATTATGCTTAGGAGGGAAAAAAATCACATGCACAAATACAAAATGGGGAAAACTGGCTAAGTGGTTCTAGCACTGAAAAGGATCTGGGGGTGATGTAGAGGATCACAAATTCAATATGAGTCAACAATGAGATGCTGTCATGAAAAAGGCAAATGTCGTTCTGAGATACATGAACAGGAGTGTCATATATAGATCTGGGAGGTAACTGGTTCAGTACTAGTGAGGCCTCAGCTGCAGTACTGTGCCCAGTTTTGAGCATTGCACTTTAAGTAAGATGTGGACAAATTGGAGAGAGTCCAGAGGACAGCAACAAAAAGAGAAAGATATTTAGAAAACATGGCCCATGAGGAAAGGTTGAAAGAATTGAGCATGTTTACTCTAAAAAAAAAAGGAGAGAATAAAAAGGGGGGACATGATGAGTCTTCAAATATAGACTCATAGACTTTAAGGTCAGAAGGGACCATTATGATCATCTGGTCTGACCCCCTGCATGCTGCAGGTCATAAAACCGTCCCTACCCCTTCCCTGGACTCTGCTGTTGAAGTCCCCAATCCTGTTTTTAGTGACTTCAATCGGCAGAGACCTTCCTGCTAGAGATCCCTGCCCCATGCTGCAGAGGAAGGCGAAAAACCTCCGGAGGCTCAGCCAATCTGCCCTGGAGGAAAATTCCTTCCCGACCCCAAATGTGGCGATCAGTAAGACCCCGAGCATATAGGCAAGAGTCTCCAGCCCGACCCCGTTAGCCATTATACTATTTACCCACCATTGCTTGGCTTTCCTTGACTACTATGTTTTACCATTAAACCATTCCCTCCATAAACTTATCTAACTTTATCTTAAAACCAGACACTTTATCTTAAAACCAGACAGGTCCGTCGCCCCCACCGTTTCCCTCGGTAGGCCGTTCCAATATTTCACCCCAATATGTAAGAGGCTGTTGCAAAGAGAATGGTGATCAATTGTTCTCCATGTTCACTGAATGTAGGACAAGAACTCTTTGGGTTACTTTGCAGCAAGGGAGATTTAGATTAGATATTAGGAAAAACTTTCTAATTATATGGGTAGTTAAGTTATGGAATAGGTTACCTAGGGAAGTTATGAAATCCTCATAATTGGAGGTTTTTAAGAATTGGTTAGACAAAACACTTGACAGGCATGGTCTAGGTATACTTAATTCCACCTCAGCATGGGGACAGGGGGAAATGGATTAGATGATCTCTTGAGGTTCCTTCTAGCATTACATTTTTACGATTCTTTGATAGGAAGCTTCTCTTGCTTTGTAATTCGACAGCATGATGGCTTCTGTAGCTTGGAATTTTTGTTTTGCAGGAAATTTTGACACTTAATGTAATGGAAATTTGAAAAATTTCCATTTCTGAATTTATTTTTTCATTTTTACATTATTTCATGACATGCCAATGGTATTACTGCATAATATACTTTATTTCATGACAGATCAGTAGTAATGTAAAAACAAAACAAAATGAAAAACCCATAAAATAAAATTAAATTCAAAACAGTTTCAAAATTTTCCAAAATAGATTTTTTTGTTTCAAAATATTCTCCTTGCAAGAATTAATATTGAAATAAAAACTTCTGAAGCATTTCAATTTCTACATAAAAGCAATTTCCATCAGAAAAAAAAAAGCATGTAACAAAATTTCTGACCAGCTGTAAGCCTGAGCATAGGCTTGAAGAAATTTGTTGTGTTTCATCTTCTGTCTTTTGGCCTTTGCTTTTCCATCACTAGTTCTCAAGTTTCCACCTGTCATTTGATTCAGGGTGTCAAAAAAAAACAAGAACTTTTGGGTGATGAGGACTAAGGGTGTCAATGGTTGCAGATAATGTTCAGTAAGGATTCACTAGACTGACTCCTTGTCCTGTGAGTGGATCCCATCTTATCCTCCCAGGCTACTTGAACCATCACAAACTTAGGACAACGCAGGCAGGCAACCCTGCATTCATCTTCTCTTCAAACATCAAATCCAAAAATGGTGCCTAAGATAAGGCGGGTTCATTTGAATTCACTCATCTGACAACGGAACCCAGAGCTGAAGCGAACAGATTTTTATGCTCCTTTATGGACCAATGACTAAAGGCAAGGAAGGATGTCAATGGCAGCAGACATCCATTTTCTTGAAATATGCTGCCAGTGTTGTCACAATGCCTCTGCTTTGGGAGCTAGCGGCGTGAGGAAGGGAAATAGTACTACCTATTTAGTAGTGAAAGAATTACGTTCATAAAATGTCCTTCTGACTAGATGATTCCAAATTTAGAATATTTCAAATACTAGCTCTATACACAAATAAGTTAATGTTCAAAACAGCTTGGCATCAGAAGGTTTTGTCTGGGTAGATCCAGCGACTCAATGCTAATGCTTTGCTACTGTGCTTTATTCATGGGGATCCCCATGAACATTCAGTCTACTCCTCAGGCCAGCAGGAACTGGGGTTATTGTGTAGGTAATATCTAAGCAATGGAGGAAAGAATGAAGCAACTGGTCAGCAAAGTCCAGTTGAGCAGGTTGAGAAGAGGACCTGATGGCTGTGACACACATCCAGGAAAGAAAGGGAATTAAACAAGTGTGAAACATGTATAAGGACGAGGTAACAGACAGTCATATGCAGGAGAGCAAGAAAAAGCAACAGCCAAAAGGATTCTAACGGACTGTAAATGTGCAAGCAGACAGCCCACGCTTTTAACAAGTCTGAGAACTAATGTTGTGTTAACACTAATTCAAATGAAAAGAAAAACTGAAGAGGGAAATACACATTTACTCTAGGTTAACCAGCTTTCCTAACTCTGGAAGTCAATTTGACAAAAAAATTTAGGAGATCCTGTAATACAAACTATCAGGTCATCATTATCATCATCCCTGTTTTCTGTTACTTATAATAAAAACCTTTATTTTGAATTTAACTTAAAACTAAGAGGATAAACCAGTTAAATGAATATTCATGATCTTTGCCAACTGTTTCTTTGATAGATACATTAAGGACAAATGCAATGTATTTAAATATTACCTTGATTGTTTTATCCATATCACTGTAACACAGAGAATTGAGGGGTATTTTAAAGGGCTTCCAGACAGGATTCAAGTTGTTTTTTATAACCTGCCAAAAAGATTAGATAAAATAGTATTGTTAGTAAGGCAAGATGCAGAGGGACTATGAGTGTTATGGAATAAAAACAGGGCAACTATTACAAATATGGAAAGTGTTGACAAAAAAAAAAAAACAAAAAAAAAAACAAAAAAAAAAACATGTACACATGACAAGGATATAACAAGAGCCCCAATGGCTGGATCATCATAACAGAAGAAAATTTTGTTTAATACCAACACTCTGGAGGAAGTTGGATGCTGCTGCTCACTGCTAGGTCAAAATTTTCAAAAAGGGAAATTTAATTTATCATACAATTTAAATCCCAAACTGGAGAGGATGTAACATTCTAGTACCTCTGTACATGAAGACCCTAAGCATATGCAGCATTTTGCTATGTACCCCCACATCTTACCAGTAGAAGCAAGACAATGGGAGTAAAATTATAATTTCCAGAAGTTACATTTCACTCCACCAAATGTTTATACTGAAACACCATTTCCAGAAGTATTTCCTCCGGAGATTCAATGGTTAAGG
Organism: Chrysemys picta bellii; assembly: GCF_011386835.1. Taxonomy (NCBI): domain Eukaryota; kingdom Metazoa; phylum Chordata; order Testudines; family Emydidae; genus Chrysemys; species Chrysemys picta. The sequence continues at coordinate 243,317,672 of NC_088792.1, read as the reverse complement.
CGGGGGGGGGGGGGGGGGCGGAGGGGGGGGGGGGAGAGAGAAGTCAGCAAAGGCCACTTTATAATCTCCTCATGTCTATCAAGCAAACAGAATCTTAGTACTATAAGGGACTGTGCCTTCCTCTAAATTTGTTCATTATTTAAATACTGATTAGGGCCTCAGGCTCTTCTGTAAGTGTTCAAAATAAGTGTATAACTTATTATTAAGTAGTAAATATCAGACCTAGCTGAAGTTGGCACTCCAATATTAATAGTAATATTATAATAGCATCTAGATGTTCCTACCAAAACTAGACTATTATGCTAGACATTACATACATCTAAACAAGTCCAAAGGGTTTACAATCTAAATGGACAAGAGTAAGAAAAAAAGCAGTATTGTCCACATTTGAGTGCCAGAGACATTTAATGACTTTCAAGGTCACACACACAAAAAAGTCTAACAGAGTTGGGAAAATTCAGGTCTCCTGAGACCCAGTCCGGTGCTTTAATTACAAGATCACCTCTCCCGCTCTGAAGGTGCTGTACCTTTAGTGCTATGTTATACATTTAAAGTCAGATTAGAGTTTTATTGAGTTAATTTTTTGTGAACAACCTCCCCTACCTCAGTTCTGTGAACCATCACCCAGTTCCCTTCCGAGGTCTGCTTGTGGAACTCCAAGAAAGGGTCTGACTTTCCAAAAAAATCCTGAATTTAAAAAATAGGCAGTTATCACATGGCATGAATGTTATCAAACACTAATTAATATATATATAGTCAGATAAATGGAAGGTAAACAAAAGACTTTCCTAAAAACTATTAAACATCTTTCTGATGAAGAATACAAATCACTTTTCAGGTATTCTCATTATTGCTTTTTAAAACAGGATCATTTATATTAGCAAGCCAAAGAATTATATAACTATGAGTAGAATAGAAATATTTTTAAGTGTAGGGTGAGATTCTGGGCTCTGTAAATACTGCCGGACAGTTCCATCTCAGGACAATGGGGCCACTATGTGTATGAAGGGCAGGACCCGAATTCAAAGCTGCCTAATTAGAACATTATAAAAATGTAAAATAGAAGCATTTCTTCCCTACCACACCTATTAACATCTATTTTAGAATTTCATAGAGCAATTAAAGTGTTTAGAGATTCTAACGTGGACCCTGAAGACGTTTCTTTATTATAATGGATTTGCCCACTCTAACATATACCTTATAGTGCTGTTTGAAAGTGTACTTTTTACAGTTATTTTAGTAAGTAAACTTAAAATTAAATTGCAAAAGCATTCACACTAATGAAAAGATACAAATCTGTGATTAATTTATATGGACAGAGTTAAGTCTTGTTCAAAGAATAATTTTGGGCAACTTTAGAAACAGGTCAAGATTCATTCTAAAAACTTCAATGTACATACATACTTGTTCATAAGCCGAATATTTTTGGTAAAAAAAAAATGATGCATCAAAGAGCGGGGGTCGGCTTATAAATGGGTCTACACCAAAATTTGATGATTTTAAACTCTATGGAATCATTGAATTGAATAGCTAATATGTTGTCGTTTTGTTTACCTGGAGCGTCTGCAGGCATGGAGCCCCTCAGCTCCCTGTGGCCTCGGTTTGCCGTTCCCAGCCACTTCCCGCAGCTCCCATTAGCTGGGAACGGCAAACCACAGACACTGGGAGCTGAGGGGCTCCGTGCCTGTGAATCCTCCAGGTAAACAAAACGTTCAGGCCCGCTATCGGCTTACCCTAACAGGCCAGTAGCCAAAGTTTGCCAACCCCTGAAATATAGGGTCGGCTTATGAAAGTGTCATACAGTTTTTGCTATTTTCACCTAATCATCTTGGGGGGGGTGTCGGCTTATAAATGAATGGGCTAATGAACAAGTAGATATGGTAATTTACAAATGTTCTGTGTTCTATGGTTTTCTTCTACTGTAAACAGTATTTTAGTAGACTTAATTTCTCCAGCAAAGAATCCCAGAATGAATCAATCCCTGTCATTACTTATTTATAAGAGCATCATTATTTTAATGCTTTGTTATTACAAATACAGCAATTAAGTACCTTATTCTCTAGTTTCCTTGCTTCTATTTCGAATAAGACCACCCTGTTATCCTTTACTTCTTCTGCTGTAATCTAGATAGATAAAAGAAAGAAACATTTATTCTATGTTCAGATACCATATACTTCACTAATATTATTCACAACATACCTAGAAAGGGTAGATGTGAAATATTTATTTAAAAATAGAAGTACTTGGAGATCCTTGGATGAAAAGGTAGGACATAGCTCTGAAGTGTTTTGAAAGCATCAGGCAAGCCACACAACTCCTATGTTACTAGGTAAACAGTCTCATTTTACAAATGAATAACCCAAGGTACAGATGTTAAGATTCACATTTTCAACAGTGGCCACTAATTTTGGATGGCCCAAGTTGCGACATAGAGTTCTTGATTTTCAGAGGCATGCACCCATAATGCAGCTGAAGTCAACAGATTCTGACAGTGTTCAATACCTCTGAAAATGGGCACCAAAAATTGAAACCTCCAAAAAGGGACCACTTTGAAAATTTTGGATTATTTAATTTGCTAAATGCCACAGACTTGGTGCCAGAACCAGGTATAGAACCTATGAGTTCCAACACCAAATGTTCCTGCTCAATGAGATAGAAGAGCTTGCTAGATGAACTAACTGTACAGAGGCACATTTTTAGAGCTTCTCTCATCCACTAGACTAGATGGTGAGATCTGTCTTTATGCAGTACAAGTTCAATTTTAGACCAAGCTTCTAAATGTTTTTCATATTTTAAAAAACTGTGGTTTCCCTTATGCTCAACTGTGGTTATCGCTAAAAGGCAGTCAGCATTCTAAGAGGAATTTTACTGCTGTTCTGTCATTTTCAAAGGCAAGAAAGGGGTGCTTGGTGGGGTCTTTAACTCTATAGGCAGATCACAGACTGAAGTCAAAGTTTGTCTGTTGGTCTCAACTTTATAACTAGCAAGTAGTCTGTGGGAGGTACCATCCTCAGATGCAGCATACTCTGTTCCATTATGTACTCGACCAATTCTGATACAGGAAGAACAAAAATGCCATTTGTATCCAGTCTTCTGAAAAACAATATCACTACAAACTTATGGACATCATTGATGAAAGTACTGTAATAGTAGCTAGAAATCGTACATGGATCTTGGCTTGAAAAAAATCTCATATATGGGAGCTGACCCCTGCAAGTTTGCCAAGGTCATGCTCTCTGGCTACAAAGTCACAATTTGGAAAGTCACCAATTTTAGCTGAGTAAAGTAGACCAGATTTCCACATTTCACTGTATAGAAGAGAGGTGGTGCAAACTAGGGCACTAACACTGTAGCCTGAAGACAGTGTACAGGACACATGAAGACATGATCCTTGTGTCGCTAAGTAATGTTTAATTTCCTACTTGGCAGTATCCCAAAATACTTAATTAACAGACTCAGCCTGTTAATTGCTGATCTCAATGGAGCATTCCCATTTGAATTGCATTGCCAAATCTGTCCACCCATTTTGCTAACATCCATCACCACTGTGAAGAATATGAGAGAGCTGCATTAATTTTATGATTCATCTTTCTTTCGCCCAGTGAGTTTGGTGGTTATTTTGATGCTGGCTAAAAGGTAAAGCTAAAATCAGTGTTAGTTAGCACTGGTCTACTCTACAAACATGTTGGTATAAACTGTGTCGCTCGGGGTGTGAATTTTCCAAATCCCTGAATGACAGTTATATTGACCTATCTCCCCATTGTAGACAGCACTATATCAATGAGAAGGCTTCTCCTGTCAACATAGCTACTGCCTCCCGGGGAGGCGGAGTACCTACGCGGGAGCTCTCCAATCAGCGTAGGTAACGTCTTCACTAAGTGCTACAGCAGTGCAGGGTGCAGCTGCATTGCTGCAGCACTGTAAGTGCAGATATGCCCTTAGCTTTGATCTGCAGGAACCCAGACAATGGCTATACACAGCGCCAAATTCTGGCGCTTAGATGGACAGTACACCATTGCTGGAAGTCTGCCTCTGTCCCACCTGAGAAGAAGCATAAGCCCAACTAACCAGGTTGTGTTGCTCCACAACAAACACAGGGACTTTGAAATAGATAAAAGACTACCTGTGAACTTGGGGGAGAAAGGGATGGATGGAGGGAACCACACTAACTGAAGGGTCAGACAGAGGCATAGAGGCTGCACTCCCCAATGCTGGGGGATTACTGGGATGGTGGTTACCTAAATTGCAAGGAAAGGCTAAAGTTTAGGTAAGATCTATATGCATATTATCTTGTTGTTTGAATTTTTTCCCTCTCCCTTTGTTGTATTCATATAAATAAATCACACTTTGTTTTCAACAAGCTGTTCTGTCACTTCCTGGAGAGAAGTCAAAGCAGGAGCCAAAACCCAAGTGGACCTGCCAAGGATACAGTTGATGAACATGGGTGCTGTGACCTGGCGACCGAGCCTAAAAGTGGTGTGAATTGCAGGATTCCAGCCTGAAAGAAGTACAGTCGCAGACCTGTCACTTGGATTAGGGTGCCCATAGAGAGACTGAGTAAGGGAATCAAAGATACAACTTGCCATAAGTCATGACAACCAAGTGAACCAGGAAAATACAGGCCTGTTAGTTTGACCTCAATAAATGCAAGGTCTTGGAACAAATTTTGAGAGAGAAAGTAGTTAAGGACATAGAGGTAAACAACAATTGGAATAAAAATACAACATGGTTTTACAAAAAGTAGATGTGCCAGACCAACCTGTCTTTTTTTTTTTTTTTTTTTTTTTTTTGAGACGATAACTCATTTTCTAGACAAAGGAAATGCAGTAGATCTAATCTACCTGGATTTTAGTAAGGCATTTGATACAGTTCCACATGGGAAATTAAATTGGAGAAGATGGGCTATGAGAATCGAAATGTGGGTAAGGACTTTGTTAAATAGGAGACTACAATGGGTCATACTGAAAAGCGAAATGTCAGGCTGGAAGGAGATAACTGGTGAAGTTCCTCGGGGATCTGTCTTGTGATCAATCTAATTTAACATTTTAATTAACGACCTTGGCACAAAAAAAGCAGGCGTGTGAGAATAAAATTACAATGTTGGGAGGTATTACTCATATGGAGGAGGACCAGAATATCATACAAGACGACTTGGAGGACCTTGAAAATTGGAGCAATAGAAATGGGATTAAATTTAATAGTGCGAAGTGAAAGCTCTTGTTGTTAATCCTTAAATACATGAATTTTTACTATAAGCTGGGGACATATCAGATGGATGTAACAGAGAAGGAGAATGACCTGGGTGTATTGGTCAATTGCAGAACGACTATGAGCCACCAATGTGATGTGGCAGTGAAAAAGACTAATGCAATCCTAGGATGCATCAGCCAAGGTATTTTTAGTAGTGACAGGAAAGTGTTATTACCATTATACAAGGCACTGGTGAAATCTCAACTGGAATACTGTGTGAAATTCTGATCTTCCATGTTTAAGATTAATTCAAACTTGAACAGGTGCAAAGAAGAGCTACTAGGTGATCAGAGGAATGGAGAACTTACCTTACAAGAGGAGATTTAAGGACCTTGGCTTGTTTAGCTTAACCAAATGAAGGCTATGGGGAGATGACTGCTTTCTATAAATACATTAGATGGATAAACACCGGGGAAGGAGAGAAGTTAAGGGCCAAAGCTGGCACAAGAACAAATGGATATAAACTGGCCATCAATAAGGTTAGGCTTGAAATTAGATGAAGGTCTTAACCATCAGAGAAGTGAAGTTCTGGAACAGCCTTCCAAGGGGAGTAGTGAGGGCAAAAACTTGTTTCAAGACTGAGCTTAATAAGTTTATAGAGTGTATAGTATAATGAGACTGCCTACAATGGCACACAGCATATCTGCAGCTGCTATTAGCAAATATCCCCAATGGCTGGAGATAGGACACTAGACAGGGAGGGCTCTGAGTAACTACAGAAAATTCTTTCCTGGGTGTTTGGCTGGTGGGGCTCGCCCATATGCTCAAGGTCTAACAGACCATCATATTTGGGGTCAAGAAAGAATTTTCCCCTAGGTCAGATTAGCAGAGGTCCTGGGGAGGGGGGAGGAAGGGGGGGAGCTTTGCCTTCTTCTGCAGCATGGGGTATGGGTAACTTGCTGGTTTGAACTACAGTAAATGGTAGATTCTCTGTAACTTGAAGTCTTTAACTCAAGATTTGAGAATTTCAGTAACTCAGCCAGGGGTCTATTACAGGAGTGGGTGGGTGAAGTTCTGTGACCTGTGAAGTGCAGGTGGTCAGACTAAACGATCATGAGATTCCCTTCTGGCCTTAGGGTCTATGTTAACTGAATATCTCTAGCCACCATAGTACAGCCCCTCCTGATGCTGCAAAAAAAACTGACCCCAAAAATAAAGATCATTAATGTGCTCTCCATCCAGTTAATGCCAGCATGGTTGTTGCTTATATTCTTATTAGTTGCCAAATCTACAGTTCTACCACTCACTGCTTGACAACCCAGTAATTGTATATATGCTAGTGTTTGCTCATTAACCTAACAGCTAAAGCAATAATAAAACTGCAAAGTAGCCCTAAAGATAGGTAACTTTAAATAGACCTATTATTACAGAAAAACCAGTAAAGATCAGGAATGTTAATGTTTGTGTCTCAATTCCATTATCTAGTTACCCATTTGGTGTAACCCCTTGCTGTTCTCTGCCAAAAAGATGATATATTGCTCAGGACACACAGACCGCCTTAATTATTTGTAAAGCTCTAGACACACCTACTTTGATTACCACTAAATATTAGCCATTTATCTAGTTACCACACTGGAATAATGACACTTCATTAGACTTCTATCCTAATTCTGTTTATGTAGGATGCAGCTTGAGATGAAAGTAAAATAATTTGGGAAGAAAATAAAAATTAACAAGAGTCCACATTTGCTCAGGACTTGAGGGATAAGAAACTGAAAGAAGCAATTTGATTTTTGTTGTTAAAAATAAATAAATAAAAGTTCACCACTTGAGTTTATTTGAAACTGATTAAGTCATTATTTGAGCCTCTGAAGACCATTTGATTTTGATAAGTTAGATTAACACAGAAGTACTGTTTTGTACATTGAAAGATGCAAACAGCCATCTGTGAAAGAAATATTCCCGTTATTATGATGTGATAGAATACATTTAACTCAGTAAGAGAAACAACTTGTGGGCTATATGCTAGAAGGAGAAAGCCAAGTATCATCCTACCGTAATGCTTCCTTTCCCTGCAGGTTTACCATTTTTAAACATTAATGGTCTTGTCAGCGTCTTGCTGGAGACGATCTGTCAAAACAAAAAGTTAAATAGTAGTAATAGCTCTTGACAATTAACAGTTTTTCACATTGAAAGAAACAGGTGGTGTTGCATGTTCCATTTTAGGAAAATATTCTACCATGAGAACTCCAGCATCACTTTTATTTCTTATAGCCTTCAATACGTTTGGATAATATTTAAAGATATGAACCTATATGCAACTTTGACTAATGACAGAAGTAAATAAGTTAAGATAAACAAGAAATCCTTCATACTAATAATTTCAATAGTAGAATAAGGACTTTCCCTGAAGAGCTGCTAAAGGTGGCTTGTATCTGACATGATACATATATATATGGCAGGGAGGATGCCTGAAATTGAGAGACTAGGCTATCCCTTAGTTCTTGACACATTGCATTTAGATTTATACATATGGCAAATAATTTAAGCAATCAGATTGCTGAAAAAGTACATTTTTGTTTTATATGCAGGCCTAAAAGATACACTGTATGTTTGTTTTATTTTGTTATTTTACCTACATTCAGAATTTCAGGTTGAACTTCTACTAGAACTCTGTTCCCCTTTTGGGGAGTGGGGGGGGCGGGAGGGTTGAGGGGGGGAGGAGACGGATCTTTTAAAAGAATGTGAGGAGACACGAGACACCAAACTTCTTTCAAAAAGATTCTTTTCATAATTTTATCTCAAACACAGAACAAACTGCATTGAGTAACAACATTAAACAGGAAGACAAGGCCTTTTATGAAGACAATTTACTTTTCTTTGTCTCTCACTGAAGCAAACAGTAATAAGAGCAACAAGAACCTTCATAAATAACTTTCAGCAATGAGCTGTTAGTTTCCCCATCTTGGAATCTCTAAACTTTCCTTCTAGAAGAAGCTTGAGTAGAAAAGCCGGCAACTTTGAATTCCATAGTTTCACTCTCCAATTAGATGCTCCGTTATCTATGCATGTATTCTATCACTCTCCGTTATCTATGCAAATTACCAAGTGCAGAGAAGGAGTTCTTGCTGTAGGTAGATAAGATACTTGAGTTTTTCTAAAAATACTTGAGATTATTGTCCTCCCTCTAATCCCAGAATCGGATCTGCTAAATTAGCTCAGATGCACTGGAATCTGATGTCTTATTAAAAAACCCTTCAAAATTAGCAATTCATATAATTTATTGATGTTTGTAATGTTTTGCAATCATGCCACATGATCTTGTTTTTGATCTCACAGAAAGGAAGAGTATCAGGCTGCTGCTACACCGATAAAAGTTTCAGAAAACATACAATGCTTTAAGGAATTGATTTATAGCTATTATAGGATTTTCTATAGAGCCTGACTTAATAGCTCAAGTGGCATGTTATGGCAACAGCAGTTTGGACTCTACAAGCATTTGGGTATTCTGGATGGCAGTGACTAACTATCATTTCTCATTTATTCCTAGTCCACCTCTATACAGAAATCTGCGTAACTACAGCCATGGGTACTAGGATGGCTCCCCAATATGCCAACCTTTTCATGGGCTGCCTTGAAGAAGAATTTCTGGACAAACACAAGCAAGAAACCAATGAGATACCTGAGATACATAGATGATATTTTCATCCTCTGGACAGACACCTAAACTACCTCAGGTTTTCACCACAACTTCAGCAACTACCACCAACACATAAAAGTCTCTCTAAAACATGCCCACACTAGCAACAACTTCCTGGACACCAAGATCAGCTTCGACAATGGAATCCTACAGACAATATAAAAAAAAAACCCATGGATCACCACACCTACCTTCAGAGGTCCAGTAACCACCCCAAACATATCAAGAAATGTTATCTACAGCCAGGCACTTAGATACCACAGAATATGCTCACAGGAGAAAGTCTGGGATAAACCCACTTAAAACTGCCTTCACCAAACAAGGACACTCAGAGAATTAGATCACTTTATGTAATGGGCCACCCAAATAACCCAACAGCAGAACCTGCTTCAATACAGAATTAAAACATCCTCTGACCACACACGCCTAGTTGTCACCTATCACCCCACATTGGTACCAATATGGGTTATCAGATAATCACAACACATACTCGAACCACATTCTAAAAGAAATCTTTTCTGAACCCCTACTTCTGGCCTTCAAACAATCCCCCACACCCTCCAAGCTCATTATCAAAAGCAAGCTCCCCAAATACCAGGACACGCCAACTGAAAGTGGCGCCAGACCCTGCAACAACAACAGATGCAAAAGCTGAAGACATATCTCCACTGCTAGCATTATCGAAACCGTGTGTTGTGGGGGGGTGGGGGGTGTTAAGATCCATGGATCCTTCACATGCCTAACACAACATGAGGTGTACACCTCCTCAAATGCACTAAATGCCCCAACAACAACTATGTGGGTGAAACCAGAGAATCACTATGCTCTTGAATCAACTCACGCAGAAAAATGATAAAAAACAGAAGTACCTTATCACTTTGGGTGAACACTTTTCACAAAGCGATCACTCGATATCTGACCTCTCAGTCCTTATTCTCAAGAGAAATCTGAACAAAACCTTCTAAAGTTCGGCCCGAGAGCTTAATTTCACAGCTTTGCTAAATACTAAAAAGCACGGACTGAATAGAGATCCTGGATTTATGGCTTCTTAGAACAATCTATAACTCACTTAAACCCTTCCCCTCAGCCTCTCCCCCCTCCCCTCCCCAGGGCCGCCCAGAGGATTCAGGGGGCCTGGAGCAAAGTGGGGGAGCTGCAGCGCTTGTACTCACCCGGCAGCGGTCCGGGTCTTTGGTGGCATTTCGGCAGCGGGGGACCCTTCAGTCGCTCCGCATCTTCAGCAGCACTGAAGGACCCGCCGCCGGGCCAGGGCTCACGGGGCCTCTGGCAAATCGCCCCACTTGTCCCCCTCTCTGGGCGACCCTGCCCCCGCCCCTGGCCACGACTAGAGAAGTGTTAATAGGTCACTTGAATGATCCCTTGAAATGTGTGTTAACTACTCATGCTAAACAATCTGTACCATCTTGTATTGACACATTTCCCAGACCTGAAGAAGAGCTCAAAATCTGGTCTCTCTCACCAACAGAAGTTGGTTTGATAAAAGATATTATCTCACCCTCTTGTGATAGAGATAGCATATTCTCTCTCATATTCTACAGTGACTAGCATACATTAGACAAAACCTCAAGACGACTGCTCACAGAATGATCTTATGTGCTGAACTGAGACAAAAACAAATTCGCAGAGACTCTTACGCTTGGTCTACACTAGGAAATTAGTGAAAAATCCACACACTTGAGCGATGCGGTTAAACTGACCTAACTCCCGGTGTAAACAGTGCTAGGTCGATGGGAGAATTCTCCCATTGACCTAACCACTGCCTCTGAGTAGATAATCCACCTCCCTGAAACTGGAGAACTCCTCTAGTCGACATAAGTAAGCAGCTGCAGCATTTTAAGTGTCAACAAATTAGCAGAGACACCTATTCTTCACTTAAGAGTGCTATCCCCTCATATGAGCATGGTTATAGGTCAATATGTATAAAAGAGGCACAGCTTAACATAAGCTTACTATTACATAGTTTTAGTAGAAATCAAAGTGGGTAATAACATTGTGACACTACACCTCATATTCTTCATAGAAATATTGTTATAATGTGATTATAGCATAACTATATGTTTTGTGCAAGATACGGCATGTAAGATATCATTAGAAAGGTTATGATTTGCTGAATGTGATTACCCTATTTGTATGCAGGTATCATTTTTGTATTTAAAGTTAGGAATACTGACTATACATCTGTACTACAAAAGAGTGTTTCCAGCGCCTGGGGAATGCCCATCAGAAGACAGAATGCAATCAGTCTGGCTGGCTAGCTGGGGACAAGTCAATGGACCATTAGGGAGAACAATGGGTCTTTGAAGATGCTAATCTCCCACCTTCCTGGGATGCTACAAAGGCCTTTGACTTATGGCTGCTTTGATACTACCGGGTCATGTGATCATGTAACTTGGTACTGGTCTCCATGTTAGAATATCAGTATTTTTTCACTGGGGGGGGGGGGGAGGGGGGGGAGAAAAGAGGGAAGAGGAAGGAACCACACTGGAAAACAAAGGATTCCTGCCATATGTAAAATCTATTTAAGGCAGGGGAGGGACATAATCAGGGTTTGTTCTTCACTGAATCCCCGCCCAGGATAATGGTTGGAAACAAAGGGCTTGTCTACACTGGCAATTTACATCACTGCAACTTTCTTTGCTCAGGGGTGTGAAAACACACACCCCTGAGCACAGCAAGTTGCAGCGCTGTAAAGCACCAGTGTGGACAGTGCCCCCAGCGCTGAGAGCTATGCCCCTCGTGGAGGTGGGGTTTTTTTTGTTTTTGTTTTTTGTTTTTTTTAAAAAAGAGTACTGGGAGAGCTCTCTCCCAGCGCTTTGCCGCGACCACACATGCTACGTTAAAGCGCTGTCGCGGCAGTGCTTTAGCGTTGCCAGTGTGACTAGTTCTAAGAAACAAGGACAAAGGCGGGGGTGGGGAAGAGAAGGACTGAGCCCAGGCTAGAAAAGGTGTCTGACCTGTGAAAGAAATACCTGGAGTTTTAAGCTGCAAACAAGAGCAGCTTGCCTTCAAGAACCTCTGCAATCTGACTAAAGCAACATTTAGGGTGAGAAATTACTACTTGTAACCAGTTTCTTTAGTGTATTAAGCTTAGTTTGCGAGTTTATTTTATTTGCTCAGTAATCTGCTTTGATCTGTTTGCTAACCCTTATAATCGCTTAAAATCTCTCTTTTGTAGTTAATAAACTTGTTTTTGTTCTCTCTAAAATCAGTTTGTGGAATTCATAACTGAGGGGGCAAAAAGCTGTGCACATCTTCCTCCGTATTTAGGGAGGGAGCAAATTTCATGAGCTTACGCTGTACAATACTCTGTGCAGTGCAAGACGATGCAATTTTGGGTTTACACTCCAGAGGGGGTGTGCACTTTAGTGCTGGGTCATTCCTTAGCTGAAACCTTCCCATGCAGTGTTGATTTCAGTGTCTGTCTCTTTCTGCAGCTGGGTGTGTCCCTACCTGTGTGTGCTGGAGGAGGCTTGAAGGCCTGGCTCAGCAGGACAGTGTAAGGAAGCCCAGGCTGGTGGAACAGGTGGGCTCAGTGGTACCCCAGTACAGGTGGCACCCTGGGAGGCAGGGAGTAACCAGTCGCAAACATATCCCCTGTAGTACAAGCTCAGGCACGGTTTGAACTCACTTGTCCCAGACTGCATTCAAATTCTCCCAGGAAGTCATCATCACTTAGATCAATGGTTTTGTTGTCAATGTCATAAATCCCAAATTTAAACTTCTGAACCAGTTCAAAGTAGTAATCAATTAGGAACCTCTTGGCGAACTTTGGGTTCAAGGAATTCTTAACCCTTTCTGTGCGATCAACCTGCAGATAGAAAAGTCACATTACCAAGATGTTCATCAACTGGCTCATACAACTATGCAGGTGGCCAAATCGATTCATTGCTCATGCTAGGCTTCCAAGAGCCCTGCTAGGTGCAAGTAGACTAATATGCACTTCTGAACTCCTTTCATCCTAGTACAAAGTACTTTACAAACTAAATTTTACAAAATCCACGTGTGGTAGACAAGGCATATTTAAGGATCAGTTTTCCCACCAATGAAATATAGTCACTTCTGGACATTTCATAAATAAAACTTAACATTTTGTCCAAAGTGAAGGCTGGGAGAGATGAACTCAGAAATAACATTTGAAAAACCTAATAGTCCTGATGAAATCATTACATTGGACAAGAAGAAACAATGAGAGACTAGGAAGACATCAAATCATTAGAAAGGGCAACACTAGCAGTTTTGGGGGCAAGCACACACTACTCCATTAGAAGACACAGCAGTTGCTGCTTCTGTGTTAGGTCCTCCAGTACACCAAAAGGCCTGCTGCCTGCCCATCTACTCTCTGCAGAGAGCAAGCCCCCCAGGAAATTACACTTAAGCTATGGGTACACCACAGAGCTTACAGCAGCACAGCTGCACCAGTGTAGCTGCTCTATCAGTGCAGACACTCTATGCCGACAGGAGAGAACTCTCCCATCGACTGAATTACTTCAGCCCCCACAAGCAATGGTAGCTATGTTGGCAGGAGAAGCTCTTCTGCTGACATAGCGCTGTCCACACCGGTGCTTAGGTAGGTGAAACTTATGTTGCTCAGGGGGTGGCTTATTCACACCTGAGCAACATAACTTATACCAACTTAAGATGTAGTGTAGCCATAGCCTCAGATATTATAAGAGCTTAGATAAAACAAAATTAATACTCGCACGGTGCAGCTCCATAGCAGGTTACACGTCTGTGATGGATACACACACACACACACACACACACACACACTCACTCTCTGGGCTGAAGCATCTAGTAGAGGTGGTAAGTCATAAGAACTATTGAAAGTAACTCTAGTACCTCACTATTTTCATTGTTAGAAATATTCAGCCAGACTGTACTTTAAGAATATTCTAGGAAAAAGCGTAATACTCTACCTCATACCATTGCTGCCCACTTGTATTATGGAGAAGTACACACAGAGGGTCTGACTTTGAACCAACATCTTTATCCAGGAGATTGTTGCAGGAGATGGTCAGCTCCACCTTTGTTACACATTGTGCCGCCATCTGCTAATCTGGAAATAAGCAGAAGAACTAAATATTAAAAATAAATATATAAATAATAATATATAGACTCCAAAAATAAACAGGTGCAACCTAAAAGCATCAGGAAGTGGGCATAGTATGTGCCTCTCAAGAGCAAGATTTGGAGCTCTAAGTGCTACCTGGACAAGTTACAATATAAGGACATGTGCCAGTGTAACGAACTTCTAGCTTCGTTTAAATAAAAAACTTCATTCCAATCATTAACACACAAAAATTTGTATATACGATGAAAGAGTCAGGCTTCTCAAACCATTTGGGTACCAAATTAAGAAACTGGAAATAGCACTAGAAAACTACATCAATTAAATAAGGTACTTCTGGCACACCTTTCACCCTGCGTTCTTAAAGCACTTAATAAACATAAACTAATTAAGCTGCAAAACACTCATATGAAGGTCTTCACTGTCACAGAATACAAAAACTAATTAAAACGCAATGAAATGAAAAATTGGCAAATTCAGAGCTGAAATTAATTCCCACACCCCACACACAATGCATATGTACTATGCACCTCACTGCAACAGGATATTGAAACCAAGAACTTAGTAGGATTTAAAAAGGAATTGGACATTTATATAAAATCCTGGGCTAAAGCCAACCTCTAATTACGAGGGTGAGGCGAAGGAAAACTTCAGTTGGGAGCATATTATCCCTTAAGTGCCTACTGTAAACTTTCTTGGACATCCTCTAAAGCATCCCAAGTCTTTCCTTGGACCCGAAGGAGGCCCACTAGCAAGAAGTGCTGTGCAAGCAGTTCATCACCATCTGGTTCCTGGACTACAGTTACAGCTCCTACTCAGTTATGTTTTATTTTTAGTTTAATATTAACTGTAGCTTAGCTTTGGTAATACATTTGTTACAGCCCTGGCTGAATCCCCACTTGGACCGTCTGCTGATTTGGGCCCCAAATTTTGGATCCCATGTGCTTCCAAACCAACTGCATGTTTCCAGTGTTTCTATTTCTGCCCTCTCAAGCATTCCCATCTGGCACAACTCCTTGGGAAGTTGGACCCT
This sequence comes from Chrysemys picta bellii, assembly GCF_011386835.1. NCBI lineage: Eukaryota > Metazoa > Chordata > Testudines > Emydidae > Chrysemys > Chrysemys picta. The sequence continues at coordinate 243,302,660 of NC_088792.1, read as the reverse complement.
GCAATCAAACTACCCTCAGCTATCTGCTGAACCACCAAATTCTTTTAGAAGCCCACGCACACTCTTCCCAGAACTTCACTCTCCTGGGTACTTCAGTTTATACCACCTAACAGTTAAAGTTTTCCCTTTTCCAGTCAGATTTCTGGAATCTCTCCAGTTTTCCATGACTGTTCAAAGATCATTGCTAATGGCTCAGATATCTCCTCGGTCAGCTCCTTGCATTTCATCAGGCCCTGGTGACTTGAAGACCTCTAATTTGTCTAAGTAATTTTTAACTTGTTCTTTTCCTATTTTAGCCTCTGAGCCTACCTCATTTTTACTGACATTCACTGTTAGACGTCCAATCACCACCAATCTTGGTGAAAACCGAAACAAAGAAGTCATTAAGCACTTCTGCCATTTCCACATTTTCCATTTTTATTCCCTCCCACCCCCCCGACCATTAATGGTCCTACCCTGTCCTTGGTCTTCCTTTTGCTTCTAATGTATTTGTAGAATGTTTTCTTGTTACCCTTAACGTCGCTAGCTAGTTTGATCTCGTTTTGTGCCTTGGCCTTTCTGATTTTGTCCCTACATACTGTGTTATTTGTTTATATTCATCCTTTGTAATTTGACCTAGTTTCCACTATTTGTAGGACTTTTCTTTAGGGAGACGGCAAGGCTCTTCTGTGGCCCAGTTCCTTCAGCTGAGTCTTGTGTTTCTGTGGTGGAATGGCCTCCTCCTAGTAAAGCAGTCTGAAAGTTTTTTTCTGATTCTTCCTTTTGTTGGGGTTTTCCATTCTCCAACAATGAGCCTAAGCACCCATTGTTCCATCATGATAGGGCTATTCATGGCTCATAATTCCTTGATAGCCCTGTTTCAGTTTCCCAGAAGAGGCCCCTACAGGGTGGGGCAACGCACACTACATGGGTGTGACTTCTAAAGTGCACTAACTTTCTCTGCACTAATTGCTCTGCTGGTGTGCTTTAACATAGTGCTGTTTGAAACAATACTACATTAAAGCACATTAGGGAAACTTTAGTGAGCACCAGCAGGATCTGAGGCCCAGTTAATGCTCAACACATTAGCATGCCAGAGTACCTAAAAGCACAACCAATTCCCCCCCAAGCAGTTTTTGATTCTCACACCACAGTTCTTCTGCCTCCTCTCTTACCTGACAATCCCTTTCCCATATGAACAACTGAAACTTGTCTGCCTCCCCTCTTCGGCCTTCCAGGCTCCACTGCCTCCCCTACTATACAGCTAAGGCTATGTCTACACTGCACTTATGTCGTTAAAACTTTTAATGACAAAATGCACAGTGCTTCGTCGGCGGGAGACACTCTCTCGGCGATGAAGCTATGGCCCCTCATTTGGGGCTGGTTTTATTATGTTGTCTGGAGAGCTCTCTCCTGGTGACAAAGAGCAGCTACACTGCTTACATTACAATGATGCGGCCTAATTCTGGGAACAGAGCAGCTAAATGCAGCAGAAGAGGAAAAAGAGGTGCCCTCTGCACAGCAACTTTAGTAGAAAAAAGAATAGCAGTGAATCATTGTGAATGCAATACTTGGTCTCCAACTACATTTCAGACAAGAGCACTTCTTGTCCCAGGCAACAAAAACCAGGAGTTCAAACTGTGCCAGTCAAAACAGAACTGCACGTAAAAACTAACATTTATCTGAGCATGGGGCTCCTAAATTTGAATCCTAGCTCTTTGCATGAACACCTTCTGTGGCCTGACCCGGTCCCTTAACCTCTTCCACTCAGTGTCCCAAATGTGAAATGTGGATAATAAGTCACCTACCTCCCAGGGACGTTGGAAAGATTAACTGGTGAATGTTCATACAATGGTTTGAAGATTTAATCATTAAATATCACTATGAAGTGTTAAGAAACAGGTTTCTTATTTTACTTGAAAAACCTAACCCATCAGCATATTTGGCCATAATGACACCAGGTTGATCTTTTCTTTTGCTGTTTAATGATCCAGTACTCTATTTATAGTGCAGCTGTACATAGCCAAGTTAGATCCAGCACAGTAGGAATGACTTTAGATTTCCTCAAAATTAGATGTTAAAGTCATTTCTTCCAGGCCTTCAACAGCTTAAACACTCTGGTTTCCATGTTTTCTGATATCTGAACTCTTCAGGCTATAGTTTAATAGGAACACTTAGCACAACTGAGGAGAGGAACTGGAGAATCCTTGATTCTTTAAAGCTTCTAAAGAAGCATGACTTCTAATTTAAGTTTACTTTTAAATTTTAGCAGACAATAACTCAGTGATATTTGGTCAATGATATTTTTCAATATTTAAAAAAAAAAAACTGCTACATCATAGGTCTTGAATTGTGATATAATCCACACATGGACCAGGCCGCAGTAAATATTAAAAGTAAAATTTAAGAAACAGAACACATCTATTCACGGTTCCTTTCGTGAGTGCATGTCAGTCTCTTTTTTAAAAATGGCTACCTTGCTGATAGAGAGGGGAGAAAAGTAAATGAGCACATTTGAGTGGCAATTCGCTTTCCCTTCCCACATCCACTGAAAGATGTAGTCAGCATTTATTAGTGACCTTGAGAAACATACACGTGGAGGGAGAAGAAAGTTGTGGAGTAGGTTGGGATAGGCAAAGATTGTATTTTGAGTGATGCCCCCGATCTTTCTCCCAATTGGTTACTGTTCAGTATCTGCCTACCTTGATGAAGTCAGTCAATAGTCTCCCTCCATCCCCGGTTTTAGCAAAAAACCCAAGTCTCAAATCACCGAAAGTGATACCAATTGATACCCTTGTTGAAGTTTCAGATAAGAGGCCAAGGACTGAATGAACACACCCCTGGCGTGACCCTATACACCAGCTGGGTTTTCGGAAGAGTTAACTACAAAAAAGTATTTTCTTGCTAAAAGTTGGTAACAAGTCTAAGATAATTAGGGTGTGCTGAATCCAAATATGGTTATTGCCAAGCTGTATGTTGTGTATGAAGGCCTTTACAACAAGAACAAAGTAACACATGGCAATAGCTAGTGTGTAGATCTTTATTTTCCTTGTTTAGGATTAACATACTTCCGTTGGATCTTCATGAGCTATAAGATGCAATAAAGGTGATCAAACAACACGCACAGCCTTTTCATAAAGTTATTGAACTTCAGTTTCTTATTTGCAAGAGGTACTAGAAATATTTTAATGTTCTACAACCATGACATCATGTTCACATAGCTCTTAACTTGCACAATAGCACCTTGAAACAGAAGTACACAAGCTGATTTAACTATCAGAAATACAACACAATCAGAAAACGTCTGTTTCTAAAACAAGTGAAAATATTAAATTAAACTTAAATTGTTAGAGATATCCTATCTCCTAGAGCTGGAAGGGACCTTGAAAGGTCTTCGAGTCCAGCCCCCTGCCTTCACTAGCAGGACCAAATACTGATTTTGCCCCAGATCCCTAAGTGGCCCCCTCAAGGATTGAACTCACAACCCTGGGTTTAGCAGGCCAATGCTCAAAGCACTGAGCTATCCCTCCCCACCATTTTCCTGACTAAACATTAAGTACATATCTTAAAACACACAAAAGTTCATGTACTTTTTCAAGCTTTGGTATATGGTGGCAAATTGAATCAACATCTTATTAGGTCATTTTGGCACATCTACTTATTTGATAACACTGCAGTTCAGCATTCACTTTGCACTCCCAGTCAGTACCTGGCCTGAGCAAGGGAAGCTAATAATCCAACCAGTGGACCAAATTTGATGATGAATCCTGGTCATGTGCCCACCTGAGGCACACTAAGAAGAATCACTAAGTATCAGGTACACTGGAACAAGGTGGTGTCAGTTCTCTATATCTGCACGTGCCTGTACAAACTCATGCTTTCCTTCACTTCGCTGACTTCTGCGCCCTGTTGTGCAGCCACAGAGTATTGCCTCCATGCAATCTGTGGATACTGGTGGCAATGACATGAACCGAGGCACCAGATCTCTGTCCTCCTGTTTCCAGCCCATTGTATTTGGAGGAGAAACTATTGGATTTGGGCAGTGGGTTTGTCTCCAAACTAGTGCCTGGTAGCAAGCTCTGCGCATGTGGAAGAAAAAAGCATTACTTGGTGAGGGGTAGTGTTTCTTATGACCACAAGTATGTGAACAAAATGGTGCATGCTTCTTTGCCTGTGTTGTGGACCATACATCTTCCAAGAAAATGCTTCTGTACTTTTCACCTTCTCCAGGTCATTCCATCCAAGCTGTGTTAGAAACAGATGGTATCACTGGAAAGTGAGGGCTGAGTAGGTCTTGGTGATGCCTACAATTCCACCTCTCTTTTTTGGCTCTGATCAGAGATCATTTGGTTGACCTTCTGTCATGATCTCTTGACAAGAAGTTCCAGCAAGGGAACCTGGAGCACTTGAGATGGAAGTTGATGCATTTCTGTGACGTAGGTGGTACCCTATCTTGCATATTTTGTGTGGTCATATCACAAGTAGTATTCATCTGAGGGTGAAGAGAGGCAGCTCCCAATTTCCTTCCCTCTGGGCACTGCTGAACATGAGCAGTATGGCCACGTACTACCACCACAACCTGAAGTTCACACTACCTTCACCTTTGCTAGTCACAAATGTGGAGGTGAGATTTTGAAATCTTTGTGAAGTACGAACTGACAAGAGCTTACCATAAGAATGTGACTGATATGCTTTAACAACATCTCCTTTAATCTCTTGATCATGCATTGCTATTAAGTCCAAGAGTTGTGGATGAAATAGGCACCACAATACTTGAAATGTCATTTTGTGGACCAGCATCGCTCTGACATATGACTTGCCATTCATAGCTTGTTCTGTTGAGTTAGTTCCAAAATCTCAACTTTCAATCCAGGAACCTGCTAGCTTTGGAGCCTGTGTGTGCTGGTCTAAGTTTCTGAAAGATATGGAGGCTGCCTAATCATGGAATAAGTCACTCTCTGGTGTGTCCCATTTTACTACCACCAGTTTACAGTAGAGAGCTTCAACAATAATTAGAATCACGTACTGCTGCCCGAACACTGACATGTTTGCATCTCCATACAACCATACTGAGGGTGCCTAGTTTATGGGCAAGGTCTTGAATAATTGGCAAGTATCCAATGGTAGTTATTCCTGGTTCTGTTATCATAAACAATATGCAACTGGTTGAAGTGTGTCCATCCACACTTTGCATTCTCCTCTGTTTGATGTTTAAAGATAAAGGCCCTATTAGAAACTCTTTCCTGCACTGCAGCTTTGCAGTTTTCTTCAGATTCAGAGTACCTCTCTTTGCAAACACAGTCAGTCAATACTGGTTTAGCTTCACCATTTCTTATATTGGCTGCTATGATCACATCAATTGCATCAGGAACACTAAGTGTGCTGTTTGAGGGCTTAGATCATTCAAGATCAGATTAGAGGCTTGGCCCTCTTTGCCAAGCAGCAATGTGGGTTGCATGGAATTTTGTTGTTGTTGCCATCCAGAGAAGCATAATTTAGGTCAACATTGTCAGCTGTATTGGAACCATATTGGAAGGACCAGCAACAACATTCTCAGCATCTAGCTTGGAGGGTTTTCTATACTAAGGCTGTATCCATCTTCTGGATTGCTTCTTAACTAATACAGTGGGCAGATTGATGGATAAGATTAACAAATTGTCTTGACCTTGTTGCAAGACAAATATGGTTCTGTGTCCATTTCTTTCCACCATATACAACATCTTGAGCTATACTACGCACCTTGAATTTCACTGATTCTTGTTTCTCAAAAGTGTCATCAGAATACCCTCAAGAGATTGGCCTTCATACAGCAGGTGCAGGAACATGTACAGGCTATGTGGAATGCAAGGAGTTGCATCATTCTGACACTGAAAACTTTGTGACCAGAGTGTGACAAAGTATCTCCTCAAATTTTCAATGCAACACACACCAGTGACAGAAATATTTCCTCTTGTGGATAGTAAATGGGAATGGCTATCATCACCTTGAAAAGAATACATCATTTGTGAGATGGATATATTATTTATACTTGGCTGGAATGAAGAGTGGTTGTCTCTCAGCAGGAGACCATTCAGGCAATGAAATGAACTGAAATAAAACCCCAATATCAGCTTGAGTTTTTCCTTGAATGAAGCTCTACAACTGATATAGGAGGGTAGAATTTCAATGTCAGTTTCCTTTCCAAGATTACAGTAACAATGCCAATCATCAACTAGCTCCAAAACATGGCAGTGACTGACTATACGCTGAAGCTCAGTTTGAAACCAAAGCAAGGCTGTGTCAGTAATTTCAGTGCATTCTCTCGTTTTCCATCACAGACAGACCTTATAAATGGGATGTAACTAGGTAGGTGGGACTTGCCTTCAGCAGCTATGAGGTCATTTACTCCAACTTAACGAACATTCATTTTGTGGTCAAATACAGCTAGTTTCATTATCCATTCACTCATCTCGAATGTAGTAACAGGTGAGTCTTGGTTTAGAGTGCACTTCTTGACAAAACATGCAGCATCTCAAGCCTATAGGTGTCACAGAACTGGACTGTCTTGTATTATGGCCACTGGTGTCTTCACTGAAATCACTATAGCTTGCCACACATGATATATCAGTTGCAAATGCTCTTGCTTTCCATATCCTCTGAATTTTACCTGTGTCTATGTAACAGGAAAAGCAACGTCTATGCCACACAACTGATACTGTCTGTTCTGAAAGAAAGATGAACTGAATTTTGTCAATGGCCTCTAACTTTGATATCTTGCAGACTATTTCTAATGGTTGTTGCCTGCCCTGTTTTATGTAATCTTTGTTCACCTGCTTCACACACACACACCTTTAATTGATTCTTGGCAAATAATGCAGAGATTGCAGGAAACTGGGTGGATCTCTTGACACTTACTACTGGTTTCATGATTTACCTACAGCTAACCAATGAGTGTCATAAACTACCACCTCATCTAAACTACTGTTGCTCTAACTGTAAAAAATTACTATCCTATGCTAATTCTGCTCTAACTACAAAGCATTATGTACTATAAAACATAGTAAACATGCAAGAATGATTTCACATATTACAATATAACTTGTGTTATGATTAAATTATTCCTAATATTAGGATATATGCATGACTATATGCAATAGCCAGTTGACTATTAGGGTGCAAGAGGTGTTAACGCCATGGTATATGCCTTCTCATTTCTGTTCTGAATAGACTGAAAAAGAATTATGCTAAACAGTTTGATTTTGCTGACAAGTTCATACACACACTGCTGGTATAACAAACATTTCTGGTGAATTTTGGCAGCCATATTTCTTTGCAAATTTGAGGGTCTAAATGTCAAAATGCAGCTTGGTAATAGCCATTTTTGAAATCCGCAGGTTCCAGTTATGTTAAAAAAAGCTGTTAGCAACTTTTAATAAAAAAATACCTCTAGATGCCTTAGAGAGTATTGATTCTGAGATTTCCATCTAGTCTATTATTGCTGTTGAAGAGTGCCAGAATAACAGCTGTGGATACTGTCAATATGCCTTTACAGAGTGGAAAAGATGCTAGTCAATTAGTGCCTTTACTGTGGAGAGAGCACTTCAGAGATTTCTGTCACCTTTTGATTGCACTAAATCCACTTTCCAAAAAAAAGCATTAATGGGGAAAAATAAAAAGATTTTGTTTTGAATCACTAATTTGAGCTGCCTACCCTGATGGTTTCCATTAAAATTCCATTAACATTGGTTAAGACTTGTGAACATTTCTGGAAACTTTAAAAGAATTTCCAAGAACTGTCTTGCGATAAAATTATTACATATCACCTACATGTCTATGAGCCCTGTAAGTGAATAGTCAGTGAGGGAAAGTATTGTACACAGGGCTAGTGAAATATTTATTTATACACCTAATAGTGCTCAAATAGAGTAGGGTCTATATAAGGAGACAATGATTTCCCAGATAAAAACACAAGCACACAACTTCTAGGCTCCTGAAATGACACAGCTGTTTAGCCAGGCCGGAAGGCTAGAGATCAACTGAGTTAACAGTGACTGGATTACTGAGAAGGGGGATGAGTCACCAGGGGTAGTCCAGAGAATCTCAATGAGTTCTGAGAGGGATCAAAGCAGGCAGAGACAGAAGAGTCTATAGGTAATTAGTCATTCCAGGGTCCCAAGGTCAAAAACAGGTAGCTATCTGGCAAGCATATAGGTTGGTTTATTGTTCCTAAGATTTTTTAAATGCTTTTGTTCTAAATAAATGATACTCTGCATAAAGGAGATAGTTTGGTCATTGTATCAACTGTTGTCATTGCTTTCAGAAGGAACAAAACGGCAGAAGTCTACTACACATATGGGTGGCCTGCTGAGGCAAATCACAATTACCACAGGACTGCCACCCAGCACAGACCTGAGAATGGGAGAACAGTGCGATTTCAGATTTGAGGCCAGAAACCTGAGAGGTGGGTGACCTCGATGAGATGAGTACCTTTAAAAGAATCTCCAAAGAGTGCCTTATGATTTTATTCAGATGTAATGGAAAGATTTATTTTTCTGAAAGTTATAAAATCTTGGCTTTTCTTCAGTCTCATCTTTTTTGTTTACACACTGTCATAACTATAAAGGGAAGGGTAACAGCTGTCCTGTGTACAGTACTATAAAATCCCTCCTGGCCAGAGACTCCAAAATCCTTTTCCCTGTAAAGGGTTAAGAAGCTCAGGTAACCTGGCTGGCATCTGACCTAAAGGACCAATAAGGGGACAAGATACTTTCAAATCTTGGTGGGGGGGAGAAAGGTTTTTGTTTGTGTTCTTTGTTTGGGAGTGCGTTCGCTCTCGGGACTGAGAGGGACCAGACATCAATCCAGGTTCTCCACATCTTTCTAAACAAGTCTCTCCTATTTTAAACTTGTAAGTAAATAGCCAGGCAAGGCGTGTTAGTTTTCCTTTGTTTTCTCAACTTGTAAATGTACCTTTTACTAGAGTGTTTATCTTTGTTTGCTGTACTTTGAACCCAAGACTAGAGGGGAGTCCTCTGAGCTCTTTAAGTTTGATTACCCTGTAAAGTTATTTTCCATACTGATTTTACAGAGATGATTTTTACCTTTTTCTTTAATTAAAAGCCTTCTTTTTAAGAACCTGATTGATTTTTCCTTGTTTTAAGATCCAAGGGGTTTGGATCTTGATTCACCAGGAGTTGGTGAGAGGAAGGAAGGGAATGGTTAATTTCTCCTTGTTTTAGATCCCAGGGGGGTTGGAACTGTATTCACCAGGAGTTGGTGGGAGGAAGGAGGGGAATGGTTAATTTCTCAATGTTTTAAGATCCAAGGGGTTTGGATCTGTATTCACCAGGGAATTGGTGAAGGTCTCTCAAGGCTACCCAGGGAAGGAAATTAGCCTTGGGATGGTGGCAGCGGACCAGAGCTAAGCTGGTAGTTAAGCTTAGAAGTTTTCACGCAGTCCCCTACATTTGTACCCTAAAGTTCAAAGTGGGGATACAGCCTTGACACACACAAAAACCAAATAAATTCCTGCCCCTCAAAACACCTATAAAGTGATGGTTTAAAATAATCAGATTGCAAGAGAAGAATAAACAGCAATTCCAAGACAGCAACTGCATTGTCATAGCCATAAACTTAGCAACTAACTAATCAATCAATAAAACTCGCCAAATAGTTCATTGTGAATAAAATTTAATGAAGTTTTTTTGCTTTCTGTCTACTACGCATTTGTGAATTCATATTTATTATACAACCTGCTCAAGTTGGTTGATATTTCTCCACGCCAGAGTAATAAATCAGAGCTCCACCAAGTTAATGTATCATTGTGTAGGCTCGTTCTTGCAGCACATTAAATACTATGTAATTTTGTAGACAGCAAGAGCCCTGTTTAGAAGGATTCCAACCCAATTCTCACTGATGTAAATAGAAAGACTCACTGACTTCAGCAGGTTTGGGATCAGGCTCTAATGGAAGAGTTTTTTGTTTGTTTTTAAAATAAAGACACGCAGAAGAGAAGATTGAACAATAAGAAGTACTGCCATACGCCAACAAAATTGTAACCCTGTTTTGTAACAGGCTTTAATTATTAGCTGAACATTCATCAATGTTTCTGAAACTGCCAGAATGAACTCCCCAGATATTTATGCACATATGTGTGAAGGAGGTTAACTTAACATTTTAAAAGGAATTTCCATTTTAAAAATAGAAACTTAATCAAATGTTCTGTGCAGAAGGAAAGCGGTCATTTTTAAATGAGTATTTACCAACTGTTACTACCAATATATTGCATTTCTTTCCCACTAAGGCCTTGTCTATATTACAAATATTTTGCCAGTATAACTTTGCCAGCATATCCTCTTAGTGCAGATGCTGTGTAAGCCAACAGAAGGAGCTTTTCTTTTAGCGTAACGACGCCTCCTGACACACTTCTGTTGGCATAGTTACGTCTACACTGGGGTTTTTGTTAGCATAGCTATGTCAGTTAGGTCTGGTCTACACTAGGGGGATGGGAGGGGAAAAATCAATCTAAGCTACGCAACTTCAGCTACGTGAATAACGTAGCTGAAGTCGACGTACTTAGATCTACTCACCATGGTGTCTTCACTGCGGTGAGTCGACAGTGGACGCTCCCATGTCAACTGCGCCTCTCACTCTGGTGGAATACCGGAGTCGATGGGAGAGCACTGGGCGGTCGATTTATCGCGTCTAGTCTAGACACAATAAATCGACCCCCCCACTGGATTGATTGCTGCCCGTCAATTCTGAGGGTAATGTAGACAAGCCCTTAGGGAATGCATTCTGATCCTCTCCCCCCTCCACACTCTAACTGACATAGCTATGCTGACAAAACTTTGTAGTGTAGACCTGGCCTAAAACAAGGAAATAACTATGATCTGTCATATACCATTATGTGGTAACTCAGGGGCAGGCAAACTTTTTGGTCTCAGAGCCACATCGGGTTTCCAAAATTGTATGGAGGGCCGGTTAGGGGAGACTGTGCCTCCCCAAACAGGCAGGCATGGCCTGGTCCCTTCCCCCTATCCGCCCCCCCTCCCCCGCTCCCTGTCTCCCGACGGTCCCCCTGGGATCCCGGCCCCATCCACCCTTCCTTGTCCCCTAACCACCCCCAAAACTCCTGGCCTGACTGCCCCCGCCGCCCCATCCAACTCCCCCTCTCCTTCCTGACTGTCGCCCACGCCCCCCACCCCGAGATCCCTGCCCCATCCAACCACCCCTTCTCCCTCACCGCCCCTGGAACCCCTGCCCCGACTGCCCCCCCGCCGCCCCATCCAACTCTGCCTCTCCTTCCTGACTGCCTCCCTGCCCCCGGAACCCTTGCCCCCATTCAACCCCCCTGTTCCCACCCTCTGACCACCCCAAACTCCCCTGCCCTCTATCCAACCCCCCTGCTCACTTACTGCGCTGCCTGGAGCACCGGTGGCTGGCGGTGCTACAACCGCACCGCTCAGACCACCAGGACAGGCTGCCGTGCTGCCCGGCTGGACCCAGCCACGCCATCGCGCAGCACAGAGCACCGGGTCAGGCCACGGCTCTGCAGCTGCGCTGCCCGGCAAGAGCTCGCCGCCCGGCAAGAGCTCGCCGCCCAGAGCATTGTGCCGGCAGTGCAGTGAGCTGAGACTGCAGGGGAGGGGGGAATAGCAGGGGAGGGGCCAGGTGCTAGCCTCCTGGGCCAGGAGCTCAGGGGCTGGGTAGGAGGGTCCCCCGTGGGCCGTAGTTTGCCCACCTCTGTGGTAACTGATCAATCAGTAAAGTCAACATTTGCTTGTCTTTCAGCATAAGTAAAAGCTATAGTCATACAGCAGGTACAGGCGAGAGAGAGAGAGAGGCTTGCTTGCTTGTCAAGTAGAAAATTGAACCAAATTGGGAATGTACCATGAAGTAATTATCACAGTTCAAGGGAATTGCACCTATATTTCCTCTAACTGGTCCAACAAAGGCATCCACTCTCAGGCTTCCAGCTCCCCATTCGTTGCCTTTCTTGGGTGGATATCTGTGTCTCACGTCTTCTGACCAGGGTATTTCCAGACTGCACTGTATTTCCCTGCCTTCCCTGTGTTATTCCCAGAAGAGACAGGCTGCCCAAGCATACCTGCCTGCTTTCTCTTCAGAGACTGAAAACAGAATGATTGTCAACACTTGAGAAGCAAACAGATCTTTCAATACCACACAAATCTTTCAATCTATGCCTATTTTATTCTTAAGGTAAAAAAGCACTACAGAGAAAACAACAGAACAAAAAAAGAACCTACATATATGCTAATAAGCTTACCAGGCACCACCCAACCCAAACATGGATTGTGGCAGGAGCAGTCCTTCAAATTCCCATCAAGGGGGATTCCTTGTGGCTGCAAATTAATCTCAGCATCAGCTCAGAACAAGCACCCAATCTTATGGGGCTTCAGTATGCCCAGACCTTCCAAACCTAACCAAAGGATTGTGGATGCCTGTGGACCAAGGTTCCTGTCTGTTTGCTGGATGCTTCAAAAAATCTTTTTTTGTCCCTCTCTGTCCGTCCCTGGAGAATCCAGTTTGAACTAGTATATATGCATAGCTCTCCAGGGGGTAGCTTCAAAGGGCTGATAACCAGAAGTAGTACATTAGCATCCTCCTCCCTACCAGAGAAGGTACATACAGTGTACCACCACCACATACACAACTGCATTTTTAAAACAATGGAACCCAAAAATATTAACTCATATTCAATAAGGTTTAAGTTAAATTCTCTAAGGTTCCGTCAGGATATTACCGGATAATGTCAGTCTGTCAGTCATTACTGATCTTGAGTACTGTTATTTTAAATTATATGTCTAAAATAAGGGCAGGACTTAGCTAGTTTCATAAGGATGAGACCTATTAAAACTGAACTGATTTTTAATTTGAGGCTTAAATAAATGTAATAATAATATATCTTTATTAGATCAGAAGACGTAATTCACAGCATTGCAAAAGAAACCTGTAAAATATAAATGCACCAATCAGAGCAGAGGACAAAAAGAGCAGGAATTTAGGATGCCATGCACATGAGTGAATCTCCCTCTAACCAGACTCTGCCAGGAACACCCAGGCATACGATAATTGTTAAATCATAAAAAATAAGGGAGTCAGAAGTGTCTGGACAGTCAAAAGAAGGGTCCTGATGGGGAAACTGAGAAACTCTGAAATAGATCATAGATGATGAAGGTACAGTAAAACCTCAGAGTTACAAGCACTTCAGGAATGGAGGTTGTTTGTAACTCTGAAATGTTCGTAGCTCTGAACAAAACGTTAGGGTTGTTCTTGCAAATGTTTACAACTGAATATTAAGTTAATAAAGCTTTGAAACTTTACTATGCAGAAGAAACATGCTGCTTTCCCTTTATTTTTAGTTTACATTTAACACGGTACTTTTGGGGGGGGGGGGGTGTCTCTTCTCCTGCCTGATTGCATGCTTCTGGTTCAAAATGAGGTGTGTGGTTGACTGGTCAGTTGGTAACTCTGGTGTTCATAACTCTGAAGTTCTACTACATGGGGATACCATTTCCTGTTGATCAGAAGCCAGCAGCACAAAACAGAGGAGGGCTGAAACACCCTCCAGAAAGTGGAGGAGCTAGGGGGTGGTGGGCTGTGTTCTCAGTGGACTGCTACTGGAGCTACTGCAGAGAGGAATTACTCTAGAGACCAAATGGACAAAAGGGAGACTTGTGTGAAGTCGTTAATTGTTGTGACTCTGAGGTAAGAGCCACAAAATTTTGGGCTGCTAAAGTTACTGGTGTGGGGGACAGGCTTGGGAAAAGGTCTACTTGACCTGCACAGACTTTTGAGGGAAGAGTCTGTGAGGTTTTGATTTGTTTTGTTAAGAATGCTTAAAATAAAACTAACCATGTGGGATACAGTTTCCCTGGATTCTTTGAAAGAGTTCAGACTGAATTACTCCAGGTCATGAGCTCAGAAATAAGCAAAAACTGTTCTGGTAGAAGGAGGGCGCTATAAAACAGTGTGGATTTGATTTAAATCACTAGTCAGGAAGACTATTTAATCATGGATTTCTACATCAAAGTGCATTCTTGTTGGTTGTTATAACCTTAATACATATTCTTCACAACTCAAAAATAGATGTAGGTTTCATTTTTAGAAGGTACACATTTTTAAAGTGATTTTGAAAACTTTTCAGATTAGTTTTACAGCTATATCAGAAAATGAATGATTGTTTGGTTATTTCATTTACCAAAGTTAATTGAAGCAGATATTTATGAAGTCACTGGGAGGTGAACTAGCTCCAATTCAACAGGTTAATCATTAATATTTGGAGGATTTTCTTGCCATGCTGTATTAGGAGGAGACCACCAGACAGACGTTTCAATTGTTTTATTTAACTAAAACAACAACGTTATGTATTCTGGATTTTTTTTCTTCAACAGCAAACATATAATATTTTAACAAAACAAGCACATGATTTTTTGAATTTAGTTAAAAATTTATTTTTTAAAATCAGGTTTGTTTTTGTTAAAATTGTTAACTAAAATAGTTAAATGAAATATTTTTTAAAAATCCCAAAAATTAATAGACTGTCAGCCAGGTCAACATGAGAAACTGAAAATATTGGCTTCTGCAGCTAAATCAGTCATCTTCACCTTCATTTTCCTGTTTCTTCATAATCTGGAAAAGAAAAACAAGCTTTCCCGCTTTTTCAGGTCGCAAACAATTTCTCAATTTGGAATGAATTAGTCCAAAGGAAGAAAATATTCTTTCTACACCAGCAGAAGAAGCTAGTGCTGTTAAAAGGGAGATGATTATCATTTCAACAGTCTCTGAATCCAAGTGCTTAAGTGACATCCACCAGTTCAATGGTGTGACTTTCTTTAAAACATCAGCAGCAAACATACATTTCTTGAATGGTTCACCCTTAGCTCTGAAGTTTATTATAGTTGGCATTATGGAGGGATGATTGTTGGACGTCCACGTCCTAGCCAACTTCTTCAGCAGTGAAGGTTTGACCCTGGTACTGAATATTGAGAATATCTGCAAGAAAGTGAGCTGGAGATAGAATCATACAAGATTAGGGTTGGAAGAGACCTCAGGAGGTCATCTAGTCCAAGCCCCTGCTCCAAACAGGACCAACACTAACTAAATCATCCCGGCCAGGGCTTTGTCACTCTGGGCCTTAAAAACCTCTAAGGACAGAGATTCCACCACCTCCTTAGGAAACCCTTTCCAGTGCTTACTACCCTCCTAGTGAAATAGTGTTTCCTAATATCCAACCTAGACCTCCCCCACTGCAACTTGAGACCATTGCTCCTTGTTCTATCTGTCACCACTAAGAACAGCTTAGCTCCATCCTCTTTGGAACCCCCTTCAGATAGTTGAAGGCTGTTATCAAATCCCCCCCCCACTCTTCTCTTCTGCAGACTAAACAAGCCCAGTTCCCTCAGCCTCTCCTCATAAGTCTTGTGCCCCACCCAGACACCCAAGTCAAATATGATGAGGATTACTGAAAATCTTATTCATCATATGAGAAAGTTCTACCAATCCCAAAGGACCGGACACATTACCTGCCAGGTTAATGAATATTTCAGATCTTACCCAAATACACACTTACAACCAATTCTTATTAACTAAAACTTATTTAAAAAGAAGAGAGTATTGGTTAAGAGATCAATATACATACAGATAGGAGTACAGTTCTGAGATCAGATTCATAGAAGAGATAGTGAGCTTTGTAGTTACAAAGAGTTCCTTCAGAATTAGTCCATAGGTTATAGTCCAATGTTCATATTCAGGGTGATCCAGATTAGGACTGGAGATCTCAGCCTTATGACTTAAGTGTCCCTTACATGAAGCATCAAGCAGATCTGAGATAAAAAGGATCAGGACCCAAAGGGTTTTTATACAATTCCAGGCCTTCTCTTGACAGGTTGGAGTCCTTAGGCAAACAATCATGGAGACTGAAGACGACATTGTGGTACCAGATGACAGAACAAGGAGTAATGATCTCAAGTTGCAGTGGGGGAGATTTAGGTTGGATATTAGGAAAAACTTTTTCACTAGGAGGGTGGTATAGCACTGGAATGGGTTACCTAGGGAGGTGGTGGAATCTCCTTCCTTAGAGGTTTTTAAGGTCAGGCTTGACAAAGCCCTGGCTGGGATGATTTAGTTGGGAATTGGTCCTGCTTTGAGCAGGGGGTTGGACTAGATGACCTCCTGAGGTCCCTTCCAACTCTGATGTTCTATGATATTTCCTAAGCATTACCCATAATTAGCTACGCAGATTAACACAAGGCAATTGGCTGTTTTTCCACCATTCACAGGTGATTTGCTATACATTTCAAAGAGAGATGAATACTATGTTTACAGTTCATTTAAATGTTAATATTTCCTTTCTATCTCTGAATTAAGAGAATACAGCATGGCCAGGGACTGTTTGATTACATTGTTAACCTCTAACAATATACATGTTGTCATAACTATAAAGGGAAGGGTAACAGCTGTCCTGTGTACAGTACTATAAAATCCCTCCTGGCCAGAGACTCCAAAATCCTTTTCCCTGTAAAGGGTTAAGAAGCTCAGGTAACCTGGCTGGCATCTGACCCAAAGGACCAATAAGGGGACAAGATACTTTCAAATCTTGCGGGGGGAGGAGGAGGGAAGGGCTTGTGTTTGTGCTCTTTGATTGGGAGTTTGTTCGCTCTTGCTACTGAGAGGGACCAGACATCAATCCAGGTTCTCCACATCTTTCTAAACAAGTCTCTCCTATTTCAAACTTGTAAGTAAATAGCCAGGCAAAGCGTGTTAGTTTTACTTTGTTTTCTCACCTTGTAAATGTACCTTTTACTAGAGTGTTTATCTCTGTTTGCTGTACTTTGAACCTGAGGCTAGAAGGGGGTCCTCTGAGCTCTTTAAGTTTGATTACCCTGTAAAGTTATTTTTCCATCCTGATTTTACAGAGAGGATTTTTACCTTTTTTCTTTTAATTATAGCCTTCTTTTTAAGAACCTGATTAATTTCTCCTTGTTTTAAGATCCAAGGGGTTTGGATCTGTATTCACCAGGGAATTGGTGAAGTGTTTCTCAAGGCTTCCCAGGGAAGGGAATCCACTTGGGAATGGTGGCAGCGGACCAGATCTAAGCTGGTAGTTAAGCTTAGAAGTTTTCATGCAGGCCCCCACATTTGTACCCTAAAGTTCAGAGTGGGGAAGCAGCCTTGACACATGTAAACACACAAAACCACAAACATTATCTACCAAAATGTCTCTAAAGGTTGAGTTTGGGTCAGTTAGCTGGCAAACTGCTTAACTCTTTCTGGCCATGAGTCACACTTTGTATAAGATTTGTTGCAATTATAGAACAGTGGTAGCAACAATGACTTGCATGGTCGTACTGTAATCAGATAATGTCACAACCACATGGTGTGATAGGCATGTGTAAGATCCATCGATCTTGAAAGGTGTGTTGTGGGGGAGTGTTGATTATTGGAGCAGTGAAGATACGCCTGCAGGTTTTGCATCTGCTGTTCTGGTAGGGCCTGGTGCCATGTTGAGTCGGTGTGTCTTGGTCTGTAGGGACATTTGCCTCTAATGACAAAACCCCTCTCAATTACCACATCTCCACTGACAATCACAAGAAAAAAAAAATCATCTGACTGACCACCACATAGCAGACGAAACCACACTCGATTCCATTGATTGCTTCAGGAAAAAATTGACTGTGAAATCCTTAATCACATTCATCATAATCTCCCCATTGCCGAGAGGACAGCCATACAGTCCCTGAAATGTAACCACCAGATAGTGATTAAACCAGCAGACTGGGGATGCCAGAGTAGTCCTCAACAGTGACAACTACATTAACAAGGCCAACTGACAACTCTCCAATACCACCTACTATAAAGAACTCAAAGACAGCCCCATACCACAATTTTCCCAGGAAATTAAGGATATCATCAAATCCTTCCCGAAACAACACCTAGAGAAACTCTAGGAACTCATCCCCTCATGAACCCACCACATAGACCTTCTAGATGCTTCTCAAGATACACAAACAAGGGAACTCAGGCAGACACATCGTATCTGGCCATTTCATCAATGGAAAATGATATGCACAAATTTATGTCAAGTGGAGGTTCCCCGACACATCTAGCTAAACACATACTGGTTTAGATAAAACCAGTTGCAAAAATAAAGATTTTAAGTGACTACAAGTAAAGTTAGAATTGGTAACAAAGAAAATAAAAGATATGAAAACTAACACCTAACTTAACAAGCTAAATGGATTCAAAACAAAGGTTTTTATCATATGCTGATAGCAATCTGTACTTCATGAAAAGCCTCCCTGCCAGGACCCCTTCACCAGTTCAATGATGCTTCCTTTAACTTTCAAGCACTATAGCTGCAGTGAGTAAAGATGGGGGTAGAGAGGTGATTTGAAGGCCATTGTTTCTCCTTCTTATCCCCTTCTCCCCTGTTGGAGGATTATCTCCAGCTGAGGTTCGGGCAACAGTCAATCTATTTACACGGAAACTCCCAGCTGTTTCACTGTCAATATGTAAAGTTCTTGCTCACACCCACCTTCCTGCTAAAGAACGGGTGCTTACCTAGGTGATGGTCCATTATAGTTAATCTGATTATGCCAATATCTGGCTGGAGCTCCAGTGTCTTTGTCTCTGAAAAACTGGTTTGGGCCTGCTTTTCTTAAACTTGGAGCATATTATAGCAATGTTATACAGTAGAATCTTGTAACTTTACATACAATTCTGATAAACCTATTTTACCAGGACAATAATGTTCAGTAGATTATGAGTTTAATTGATACCTCACAAAGCATACTTTGTACAATATTTAGTATAGTCTTATAAAAATGGTAAGCATGAGGTACAGTCTGTCACAATCATATTTGACGGTGTGGATCTATTGTATGAGCTCATTTTTGGAAACTCAAGAGAAATAGCCGACAGTTAGCATGCCACAAGGCTAGCACCTTTTTGACATGGACAGTAAACATTAGAATGGAGTCAAGAGGCATCCTAATAGAACTCCCTGTTCCTCCCCGGACAATAGAAAGGCATGTGGAAAATGAAGAGATTGCAAATTCAAAGAACTACTTGGATAAAAAAAAAAGGTTGAACGACAGAAGGACAAACTAATCCGGAATGAATCTGGGAACAGACTCTGAGAAATACCACTTTGGGGTATATGTGAAGGAGTGTGGTATGATGTCAGGCACAGGGGTACCCAAAAGGTAAGTTAGAACTGCAAAGAGAAACAGCTGAAGGGAGAGGGCTCTGAATGACAAAACGGCTAATCAGAAGAGACAGAAGAAAATGCTTTTTAGAAATGGAAAAAGATACCTTTTTTATTCATTGTGACTAAAAAAATTCATTGTGACTAAAAATAAGGCAAATTTACACGAAGTCTTACAATTTCAGACTAGATATGTTAGCTCTACAGTTTCTATTATGTTAATGAGTTTTTTGTTTTGTTTTTTAATCTGGATTTTAATTTGATTTCAGACTTAAGCTTATGTCTGGGAATTTAACACAGACCGTCCTAGAGAGAAAAGATAACCTCAATACCCTAAGAAAAAAGGTAGTGAAGAAATTATGGCTGGAGCCTAGCCCAAAGAGTTCTTAATCAAGAGGGCTTCCAATAAGGAGACTTCTCCTACAAGGTGTGGTGTTTGTCCTGTGGTTTCATGGTGACTGCCTACTAAACTCTGCTCTTATGTTGGGGCACTGGTGATGACTAAGGCTGCGAGTTTGTCAAAGAAGTCACAGATTCGGTGACTTTCCGGGACCTATGTGACTTCTGCAGTGACCGGTGACCGCACTGGTTGCTGCTGGGGCAGTCTTGGTCCACTGTGCCCCTCTTCCCCAATAGCAGCAGGAGTTTGGGTGGGGAGCTAAGCGCTGGGGTGCAGGAAGGGGTGAGAGTGACAGAGACGGAGATATGTTGGCTTACTTATCTAAATCCAAGATTCATAGGATTCTAGTATTACTGTTGAAATTGCCTGATTTATGGGCATCCCCAAAAGCATTGCTTCAAGCATTACTAATGCCACGCTTCATAGGAAGAACTGGCCAATTTGCCCAGAATTGCCCAGAATTACTGATAAACACAATTAGGCAGCATGTGAATACACACATCCAGTTGCGCCAAGGTTCTGTTGTATGAAAATGGTTTACCTGGGGGCAGATTAACTGAGGATTCAAGTTTCAGAGTAGCAGCCGTGTTAGTCTGTATCCGCAAAAAGAACAGGAGTACTTGTGGCACCTTAGAGACTAACAAATTTATTAGAGCATAAGCTTTCATGGTCTACAGCCCACATCTTCGGATGCAACATAAGCAGGGAGTTAACTCCGTTTCTTACACAAGTAGATCCCGATCCAGCAGACAGGTTTGCAATGGGCAGGCCCCGCCCCTCCCCTCCCTTAACCCCAACACCACCTGCGTCCCCACTCTCCAACTGCCCCGCCCACTTAACTGACTCCTCCTCCGCTCCCCCCAATCCATCCGCTACAGGCAACTGCCCGCTCTGGCCCCGCCCCAACCGCCGCACCCCCAGCGCCCCCGCTCCGCCATGCCCCTGCCCGCGCTCCCTCTATCCACCCCCATGGCCAGACCACAGCGGCCCACTGCCCTAGCCTCACTCACCGCCACCGGCCGCGGCCTCGCTCACCTGTCGGCGCTGAGGACCCAAGCCCCGGGACGAAGAAAGGAAGCGGCTGGAGCCAGAAAGCAAAGCAATAACACGGCCCCCCACAGGCTCCCCACCCTACGCTCCGCCCCCGAGCACGCCCGTCTACCGCTCCGCCCCCAAACGGGCGCAACAGCGCATGCGCGAGAGGCGCCCCCGCTGACAGCCATGAAATTCTCGAACGGGGATGTTCGTTTCGTCCAGGGGCGGCTGAGGCCACGTGATCCCAATTCCCCCCTCCCCCTCCTTCTACTTTGCTCCCGCAGAGACCCTGCTTTAGTCCCGCCCCCAACACTTCCCTCTAAGGAATGGGGGGAAGAGCGGAGAACTCAGCGGGCGGAACGGAAAGAGCGAGATCATGTGTCCTACTCGGACACTACCGGGCACTGACCGCAGCCTGTCAACACAGGAGCCCCGGTCCCGTATGGCCCGGACATTGTTGCAGACGGACCGTTTCCGGTCGGGCGCTCTTACTAGGTTCCCCAGGATGCAGGCGGGTCGGGCCAAGCACGGGGTGGCGCATCATGGCGGCAGCGGTTATTAGCCTGAGGCCTTTGCGCCGAGGCGCTGTCTGGGTGGGGAAGCGGCTCCTGTCCGAGGCTGGAGGCGTGAGACGCGGCTGGTGGCGGCAGGCGCAGGTGGGGCAGGCGGCAGAAGTGGACACTGAGCCCCGCGTGGGAGACGCGCTCTGGGGACCCTTTCGCGCCCCTCTCCGCCGGGACAGTCACAGGCCAGCGCCCCGGCCAGGCCGCTGCCCCAGCATGTCAGGCCCGCCGGAGAGAGACCGTCCTGCCGGAGCGGAGATTCTTTCAGGGGCTCTTCTCCCTGCGATCGAAGCCTCCTATCCACCGCCCCCGGTCCATCCCTTGCAGGAGCCCCCCACGCCCCTTCCCGGTGTAAGCCTGCGGTCTGGAGGGCTGGGCGCACTCGGGCCTCTCACCCTCTTTCATCTCCCTGCTTGGGTGGAGGGGGCCAGGTCGAGCTGCCATTGATCCCTGTCCAGTCACTGTTCTAGAAAGTGCAGGTCAAGTCAACACCTAGTTAGCCACGGGGCTGAAGACAAACATGAACCTACCTCAGGTATCCCCTTCCTCAAACACTGCTAACTGTAGCACCGCAACATGTCAGGCCCGCCTGCTGCCCTTACTGGTATCAGCCCAAAACACAGAAGCAGAGCTCATGGTTAAAGCAATGCCTGATGTGACCTACTTCTAGAGAAGTCAGATGCCTTCTGTCCACACAGACAGTCCCAAACAAGTTACACATTGCTTGTCTTTTCTGAGCTGTACTACACTTGGTTCTTGGTCCACTATGGGTCGGCAATGACTGTCTTCTTGATGCCCTCGTTTACACTGATTTACTTTTAGTGTCATGGCAACTGGGGAAAATAATCTGCTTCCACATCACTGTTTAAGGTTTCATTTTTTCATGTATCATCATCAGGGGTAGCCATGTTAGTCTGGATCTGTAAAAAGTGACAAAATCCTGTAGCACCTTATAGACTTAGGGTACGTCTTCACTACCCACCGGATCGGCAGGTAGTAATCGATCTATCGGAGCTCAATTTATCGTGTCTCGTCTAGACACTTTAAATCGATCCCTGAACATGCTCCCCATGGACTCCAGAACTCCCCCAGAGCGAGAGGCGGAAGCGGAGTCGACGGGGGAGCTGCGGCCGTCGATCCTGCGCCGTGAGGACCCGAGGTAAATTGATCTAAGATACGTCAACTTCAGCTACGTTATTCTTGTAGCTGAAGTTGCGTATCTTAGATCGACACCACCACCCCCCCCCCAGTGTAGACCAGCCCTAACAGACGTATTGGAGCATAAGCTTTTGTGGGTGAGTACCCACTTCGTCAGATGCAGTGGGTATTCACCCACGAAAGCTTATTGTCTGTTAGTCTATAAGGTGCCACAGGACTCTGTCATTTTTTCATGTGTGGCAATTGAATGCTAAATTGAGCCGCGTAGAAAGGAATATAAAGAAATAAATAGGAATTATTGGTGACGGATGATATTCTGGCTTCTAAAATAGCTGGGTTTATGATCTACAAAAGTAATAATGTTTTAAGGGTTGCATGACTTAGGCCATGTCTACACTGTAAAATTAAGTCAACCTAATTTACATTGGCATACAGCCGCCATTGTAATTACATCGCTTGTGCATGTCTGCGCTTCGCTCCTTGCATCAACAGTGCACATCCTAACCAGGAACACTTGTATCGATTGTACTGTCAATGTGGGGCATTGTGGGATAGCTCCTGAAAGCCAGTAACAGTTGACATAAGCAACACAGTGTCTACACTGACACTGCATTGGCCTAACTACATCGACCTTGACTCTATGATGCTTGTGGAGGTGGAGTTATTAAGACAGTATAGCGGGGCAGTTAGGTTGGCAGGAGCGAAATTTAGGTGTAGACACTATCACGGTTAGGTTAACGTAAGATGCCTTGCATTGACCTAACTCTAGTGTAGACCAGGCCTTGGATATGTATGCTTGTTGTAGCATAAATAGCATGTCAAGTTCTCAACACTTAAATCAGTATTTCTGGTTTTGGTGTCTTAAAACACACAAACCATAACATTCTCAATTACAAGTCTGTTAATGAGCAGGTATTTGATTTAGCAAAGGGACAAAATTAGCAAAGACAGTTTGAATACAATTTGAGCATCAAATCAGTTAAGAGATGAAGAGATCCTTCCAAGTCAATTATATTTGTGGGTTTCAGGCAAAAGTTTAGGCTACCTGCAAAGTTTTCAATTACACTTGAAGCAGGAGGAAAATAACTCATAGTTTGACTCAGACTTTATCATTAGGAAATTAAAACATGACACTTTTTGACTTTTTTTCTAAGTTGCTTACTCATATATTTTAATTCAGTTTTTACCAAACAACTCTGTATTCTTGCTTATTGTTTTGTCATGTATTCTTTGCACAATTAAACATAGTTACTTTTGTTTGTAGTTCTTTCTTCATGTTAATAGTACTAGGTTCATGTTCCAAAGTATAATAATGAATCAATTCCCAAAGCCCAGTTTCCTGTTTGCACAGTACAAAATAAAACCTTGAAGTGTTCCTATTATTGTTATTCTGTAACTTCTGAGAGCCTCTTGGACACATAAGATTGGAATGTAATCCAGAGAGCTGCAGAACAGCTTTGTCAAATCTTATAGCAGATTATAAATTTACTTTATTTTTCTTTTCAGGTGTTTGGAAAATTAACTCTTTTCAGAAGAGGGCTTGCACTCTCAGCAGTGTCTTACTTGGGTTATGAAGCTTACAACTCTATTTCTCACTTTGCTGTGGTTCATGCTAGTGTCAAAGGTAAAGCTCTATGAATTCAAATGTCCTGAGGTCATTCAGATGCAGACTTGGCACTTCTTTACAGTACCAAAACTTTGTGAGAAGCATTTTATGTAAGGTTTTCCAATATCTCCACTATAGGCTATTTTTATATAATCTGTTCAACTGTAGGCTACCTTTGAACTAAATAAACAGTGAAGTTCTTGTTTAGCATGGCTCACTTCTCAGAAATATCACTAGGAATGTAGCCAAAACTTTGCTGTGTGGGTAAAATAAGCTTGTGACACAAAAAGAAGAACAGGAGTACTTGTGGCACCTTAGAGACTAACAAATTTATTAGAGCATAAGCTTTCGTGGACTACAGCCCACTTCTTCGGATGCATATAGAATGGAACATATATTGAGGAGATATATATACACACATACAGAGAGCATAAACAGGTGGGAGTTGTCTTACCAACTCTGAGAGGCCAATTAATTAAGAGAAAAAAACTTTTGAAGTGATAATCAAGCTAGCCCAGTACAGACAGTTTGCTTATGCTCTAATAAATTTGTTAGTCTCTAAGGTGCCACAAGTACTCCTGTTCTTCTTTTTGCGGATACAGACTAACGGCTGTTACTCTGAAACTTGTGACACAGATGCTGTTTCTTTGAAGTCTTTGTTGGGAGGTAAGGTTGAATTTGGGATTCAGAATAGAGCTATTCATCTTTGATTCAACTGTAGAATTAGAATTTTAATTTTTGTTGGTACTAGTGGAAATCCACATCATAGCAGCATTGGGCTCGTGATTTTAGCTAGAAATGGAGCAAAATGTCTTGGTCTGAAATGTAAGTGCTGGAATCTTTGGAAATATAGTAAAATATCAAAGATTCAGTCTAAAGCCTTGTTTTAAGTAGTCTTTACACATATTATTCTGATCAAAATTAAATCAGTACAATGCTAGCTCTCTAAATGCTTCCCAGGCTGCTGAATTTCTTGGAAATGTTATACATCTTTTTTTTCAAATAAGCTCCAAATGAGGATTCTTGCAGAAGAAAAAAACATTGTACTCACTGCAGTAGAAACAATGATCCTCCATCTTCATACTCCTTTGTCTTCTCCCAGGTATTGAGGTGAGCGTTTTGCCTAAGTGCTGTGTCCTTTAGTGCAGTGTTTTCAACCTTTTTGATATCAGGGACCGGCCTGCTGCCTTCCTAAACTGTCAGGGAGATCTCAGGGACCGGCACTGGTCCACGGACTGGTTGTTGATTAGGTAGATTCCACTCTTCAGAGCTTCATTTTCCACAAGGTTTTAGAAATAACTAGAAATATTGGGCATATCTTTATTTTTGCCTCCATTTAAGCTATATTTAAGTTAGGCTTCACTCTTTTAATAATTACAGAGCACTGGACTGAAAAAAGTATCTGTACAAATCTTGCCACTTGATGTCATTTTTAAAGACTATTATAGCTCTGAGCACATTATAAAAGAACCTACTGACAACTTTCTGTACACAATTAAAGCAAAGCAGGAAAAATCAAGTGACCAGAGCCCTTAGGGCAAGTTAGCAGACACCAAGCCAGATTAGAACTGCTCAAAATTCATGAGGGAATACAAGATGGTATTTAACAGAGGGAAGAAAAACGTTTTAGAAAAGATTTGACTTGACAGCATCGCTTTTGAAATTTCAATCAACATATTAAATCCGATAAGCATCTACTGACAGCTGTGGAGATGAATAGAAAGTTTCCAGCAAACCTAAAATAATTAGTCAATTACTTCATTAGTACTGAACTGAGTGGTGAATATTGAAAATAGTGGAATTTGAGAGAAAAATGTCATCACTGTCAGAGGGCCTAATGGAAACCTGAAGCTTTTGGAGAAACAACTTGAAACCATGGAAAACGTGTCGATTTTCAAACTTGCATGCTTAAGATTGCTTTTGGCCTTGAGGCCCTCTTCATTATTATATTTATACCTAAAATACTGGATTTAGATATTCTTTATATGTGGTGAAAATGTCATTGAATTCTGAAGAGACAGTGGCAAGAAAGCAACAGCTAAAGGAACAATAGCTGTATTAAGGGACCCATGTTACTAGAAGAGGAATCAGAAAGCTGGCTGAACCAAGCCATTTCTTATAAGAGAAATCAAAACATTTCCGTTAGGTGTTACCCCAGGGCTACCCAAGGACAATTAAATGAATATTGTCAAAAATAAACTTTTGCCCAAGAAAGGCAAAATCTGCAGTACTTTAATAGGTCATGGTCTAGCTTTTCTGTAAGGGTAAGGCAAGTTCTGAGATACTGAGAGCATCTCAGTACTTTGAAATAGGTAAAGAGTCTAGTTAACTCAGTCGTAATTCCTAACTGCGTTTTAGTTTGTCAAGTCTGTGCTGCATCTGATTCATGTTTTATAGAAATAATCTTGTTCTGTGAACTTCTAACAGTCAAAATTAAGGAGCCAAAATGTTGTATTTATATCACATGACTAGCCATTTTATTCTCCATCTCTCTACAAATTAGTCACAGTAAAATGTCATGTGAATATTAATATGCAATAAGTGAAATAAACTTGAAAATATTATTTGATAACAAAAAAAAGCAATGACAAACTATCAGTGTGTTGTAAAATCCACACAACAGCAAATAGCATTGTAAGGCCTACCTCCTTTGATTTTCTGTTTTAGAAACTAATACATGATTGAAAAACAAACAAGCATACATTATTAATACCAAGTAAGTATTTCTGTGTTACTTAAATGCATTTTTATTTTATTAAATATTCTCTGTAAAGTATTTTATTACTGCTGTAGAATCCGACTTCTCCCATCAGAGGGGAAACTAATTTAACTCAAATTATTCACAGAAATGTGCTGATATCTCTATAAAAACTCTTGAACAAAAGTCAGTAACCATATGCTATGTTAGCTTATGCCTTCCTTTATTAATAAAAAGTACAAACAATATTTACCAATGGTCAAGAAAGAAACAGAAGAAATGTTATTTTTAAGCATCTAATAAGGGCATTGCAAACATTGGAAGAATGAAAATAAGCACTGAAGTTTTTGACAGTGTCTCCTTAAATGAATATTTTTAGATTTACCCATCACATGTTGCCAGTGAAAGATGTTGGAGAGGATGCTCACCACACAATTTAGTTCATAGCTAGGTCTGAGGTTTGACAGAGTAGACTCTTGACAGCCTTTCTCTCACAGAAAAAAAAATTAGAAAAATTGTATAAGTGAAAATTCAAAACTCTTCAAAGAGATGAACACCAATGGATCCAATAATAAGATATTCACATAAAAATTGAAAATAAGGAAATGAACATTTAAGTACTAGACAAGAACATAGGCAATTAGCCTTTGAAAAGCCAAAAAATTAATTTCATAAAGCACATGTATGAATGGAGGTAAAAACAGAAAAGTGCCTCAGTATGTACATTAATAGCAGCACTCAAGCTATAAATAGAAGCTATGGGATAGATAAATCTGGGAAATTAATAATGGATCCAGATTAAGATACTTAATTATTTTATCAATTGCTATGGCCATCTGAATCCCAGGTACCTATAACAGAAATAAAAGCATGTAACTAAGAAACCTACCTACACTTTACATAGACAAATTGGAGCTGGGGTGGGATTGGAGGAAACGAAGTCTCCAAAGCTATATAACATCTTCACTCGAGGAAAACACCTGGAGTGAGTGGTTTTGCACCAAAATATTGTGCGTTCTAGACCCAAATGACGCATTTACTTATGAAAGTATTCAACTACAAAATTGAAAAAGAAAAATCTCCAGTTTAATTTAGGTACAGGCTGACTGTCTTTCAAACCAAATCAAGATTCAGTAAAGGCTTGACTCTTGTAGATCACGCGCCTCATGTTAAAACAGGATTATAAAACTTTCATAAACACTGCAGTTTTAAGGATTGAGAAAGTAATTGTGGCTACTCCTGTAAAACACAAATGCTTAACTTTGAGTATTTTCATCAACTTCAATAGATTATTCATATCTTAAAGTTATACATCTATGTAAATGTTTTTGTTAGAATCAAAGGGCCTAAATTTGTATATTTGGATCGGAAGAGGCTTTGTCACATGGAAGACTTTAGTAGAATAATAAACATAATTGAAGAGTTAAGAAGAAGAAAGCTAGGTAGTCTAGATACTGGGAAGGTCTTTGACCAGGGTGAAGTTTCCTTCTAGCAACAATTTAAAAACCCAACAATGGTTGGATGTGGTCATTCTTTATAAAAATGATTAAATCAAAATATAACAAACCTATGGCAAAAATAGGATTATCAGATGGAACACCTTGTTTTTAATTGGGAAGAGGAACCTAGGCAAGATACTCACATTCTTTTATGTCTTTTATTTATGATCATGGTAGAACCCTTCAACCACATTTGGTATATCAATTTGTGGAACACAACTATGTTTTATTCATATAATTACTGTGTGGTGTGAATGAGTCTTATCCCACCATTTCCATTATCAGAAATTTAAACTTTGGAAGGTTATGATACAGAATTAATATGGGGAAAAAGCAAAATGTTAAACTTCTTATTTGGGATAGCAACACCATTGAAGAGAAAACACAAATTAAAATTGTCACCTTTTAAGATATTTAGTAAATATTAAACTCCTTAATATTATGAGTGAAATTGAATTAAACAACTCTGGTAGCCAAAATATGGAAAAAATCCTAGAGAATAGTACAGCTTCTAACTTTCCAGGTTGTAAATGTTCATTTTTAACATATTTATCTTTTTTACTTAAATCCAACCCATGACACGCTTTGTTCCAGTTTCAAAAACATGAACTTCATGTATTTGCTTGGGGCGGGATGATAAACAATAAGAATGACCAGACAAAGACCTATATCTTCATAAATAAGACCTAGGTATTTATTATTATTATGTAGAATGGGGGATTTGCAGTTACTGGGAATGCAGGCTGTTCTAAGCCTATTTAGGAACCTACAAAGTAAACCCGGAAGAGCTCTGTGGGGGGGAAAATGTGGTATTAAAAACAAAAATTTATGATACTCTAGTTTTGAAAACCAGGTGCTTAAGGGCTTAATTCAGCAAAACTTTGATAAAGTGGCAAGCTGGACTGAAAAGCCCAATTTTGGTTCATTTAATAAAATTTTCTCCAGTTTCATTGTCTGTGGCCTCATGCATGTTACAGTACTACTTTGATTACTACTGTAACTGTGGAGCTCTTATCTCTGATTGCCAGAACCCACAATATTTTAAAAAGCATTATATCACTAATGTATCTTAATACTTTTGAATTATTTATATGTACTGCTGGTTATATACAAAATAATGATTTAAGACTGAAAACATAAGTCACCCTGCAACAAATTATGAAGAAAATACATGGAAGGATCAGTCCAATACTAAGTGACCCTTACTGCATTCATCCCCTTCACCTTGCTATATTTCAGTCCCTGGCCTACCACACGCTCCGTGTTCTGATCACTTAGGATGTGTCTACACTGTGACTGGACATCCTTGGCTAGACTGGGTCAACTGATTTGGGCTTGTGAGGCTTGGGCTAAAGGGCTGTTTAATTGCGGTGTAGATGTTCGGGTTCCAAAGCTCAAGCTCCAGCCCGAGCCGAACGTCTACACTTCACTTAAGCAGACTCTTGGCCCGAGCCCAAGTCAGCTGTCCCAGGCAAGCCGTTGGTTTTTAATTGCACTGTAGACAAGTCCTTGTTCATCACCAAAAACTAAACCAAACATTTTCTGTTCTGCCATTGTGAGGTCATCAGACTAACATTCTAAAATCTGTTACACTTCTAACACTGTCTGTTGCTAAGGACTGTTTTATAGTTTCATAGAGTAATATTTTTTTAATGTTGTTTCTGTTCCTAGAAGTTGTTCATTGAAA
This sequence comes from Chrysemys picta bellii, assembly GCF_011386835.1. Taxonomy (NCBI): domain Eukaryota; kingdom Metazoa; phylum Chordata; order Testudines; family Emydidae; genus Chrysemys; species Chrysemys picta. The sequence continues at coordinate 243,272,825 of NC_088792.1, read as the reverse complement.
ATAAACAAAGCTGGTACAATTCTGTATCCCATGGCTGCTAAAAGTATAGTATAGGTAGCCAATTTGAAATTGGAAACACTTGATACTTATTAGGAAAGAGTTGTTTGACCCCGTCTTAGTGCTGATTTTTTGTGTGCTGATTTTTTGTGTTTCAGGGTACTTTGGCTAGCAGCCTGTTGGATTGTTGTACTTTGAAATATTGTTGCTGATCTGGTAGGCTATCGTATTTATTAATCTTTTTGTCTTCTCTTTCCACCATCCATACCCCTTTTGAAGTTGAGGAAATCATAGAGCAAGCAGACTACCTGTATGGGAGTGGAGAAACCAAAAAGCTCTATCAGTTGCTGATCCAGCACAAAAACAGGTATTTCACTGTATTGAATATCCCCACATGAAGCGCTCCTTTATCAGTTCATGTTAACTAATACAGTAAATATGATAGCACTGAGCACCCAGCTTGCACCTTTTTGCAGTAAGAGAGAAAATCTCCTGAATTTTCTTCCCTTTCAATGTAGAAGGAAGGACCTGGTTCATAGTCAGGCTCAGTTTGGGCAGCAGAGGGTTAGCACTCTGATAGCTTTTTCATTGGCACAGGGCCCCTGAGAATAATGTTCTTATAAGAAAGTTGGTGCGCACTCCTCCTGCTTTCCCTAGTGTATGTTAGAAGGTTAAATACAGACTCTAGTGTGCAAGTATTCTAGTAGACATGTGGGACAGAGCAGTAGTATTGCTTCATCCTAATCCCCTAGCAAGTGAATGGCAGCTCTGTAGGCTTGGAAGGGGCGGGGGGGCGTCACTGTGTTACAGAGCTGACAATGTGTTTGCTACTGTACAAAACACACCTGCTGGCCATAGGCAAATGGAAATTTTGCCAGCATGAGTGGACTGAGTCAGTTCTGACTCCTTTGCTGGAGGGGAGGGAGAAAGAAGAGAACAGAGCGGTTCAAGTGTCCCAGCTCCTGTAACAGAAGTAGAGGGAACAGAGCAGCCTTTGAACCTCTTGCTCTTTGTCAGTAAGAGAAGGAGGTGATAGAAAGCAGAGTGGTAGGACCATCTGTTCTTTTGTGGTAGGGGTGAAGGAGGAGCAGAGAGGCTTGGACCTGAGAGGAGGGGGAGCAGAGTGGCCCATAGGGAGAAAGGAGCCATGTAAAGAAAAGGGGTGGGTGGCAGGGAGAAGATTTCGCAAGTGGGGGAGAGAGGGACACTTAGAATTCACTAATGGAAGCTAGAGGAGTGGGAGAAGACGACCAGTACACCTCTATCCAGATATAATGCGACCCGATATAACACGAATTTGGATATAACGTGGTAAAGCAGCGCTCTGTGGGGTGGGGCTGTGCACTCCAGCGGATCAAACCAAGTTCAATATAACATGGTTTCGCCTATAATGCAGTACGATTTTTTGGTTCCCGAGGACAGCATTATATCGACGTAGAGGTGTATTTATGTATTATTAAATCAGGGAAAGAGCCCACACTTCATGTATTGAGGCAAAAATTCTCCCAACTCTAGGAGCATTCCTGCTCTTTTTCACTGTACTGCTCACCAGCTCTTTTCTTCTTACTTTTATTTCGCTTCTGCCAAGGAAGGGGTTCTTGACCACAGAGAGTATTACTCCTGCCCATATGTCTTAGTTGGACAAAAAGAAAAAAAAAACATTGTGCAGGCTGGGACAGGACCATGTAAAGGAAAAAGCAGAGAACCCTCTGAGGCTTTTCTTTAGAATGCCCTCCTTCAGGGGAAGGGGTGGCTGGCTGGGCATCTCTTTCTTGTGGATTAGATGTACCCCAGGGCTTTATGGAGGAACCTTGAGAGCTGGGCTGGGTTGTTTCCACCCCATCAGAAGGGGAAAGGAGTGGTCCCAGAGAAACACCAAGTCATAAGGAAGCTGAAAATTCTCGTAGGAGGAGGCACGTAGGCACAAAAATTATAGGGACAGCTTGGAGACTGTGTCACTTAGTTCTATGCTAGGTCAGTACCTAGAGCAGAACTATCCAGTAAACAGATTAGTAATGCCATATTTAATACCTTGCCCGAAAAACATTTTGTATTGAGGTTCCAAACTTAACTATCATTTGTTTGACAAGGTGTTAGAAACTTCCTGTTTTTTGATACCCAGCATTCCATTTATTTCAAGATTCAGCTTCTCTACCCACAGTCTCACAATAATCACTGACTTTTGAAATGTTCATAAATTGTTATTTAATCTTAGAGTTCAAAATAGAAAACTTTAGGCAGCGTATCAAAACAGAGGAATTGTATTGAACTAACTCATTGATACTGAGATCTGTCATCTTTGTAAAATGCAGTGAATACCAATGGCACAATAAAAATCTGTGTATATGCAGTCAGGTGACATAGTAACTAATAAAGCCTTTCTAGTGTTTGTCATTTTGCTGCGTTAGAGAGTATTTTTCCCATTTAGTTATTGATAACACCTATAACTCTCCATACTCAGAGGAGCAACATAGGTGCCAGAATTCTGTTCTTAGATAGTGATTAAGAAATGTAGAAAAATAAAAGTACACATCTTTTTCTCATTAAAGACATCAACTATACTTTTACATAGTCCCAATGTTGTGTTTCATAGATATGGCTGGCATTCCAGTAAACTATGAAGGTTGTATCAGAGTTGGTTGAATGAGCTGAACAGGACATCTGTCTTGTTAAAATTATTGTGTGTTATTCCTTCTCTTATAAATGGTTTCTTATATTTTCAATCTGTGCTGTTTCCCACCTTTTATATTATCACATGCTCCCATTGTATCCAGTGCTCACTGAAGTTAACTAGGAACCCACTATTAAATGAGCAAGCTCGTTGTGAGGTCACATGCTTAGGAAGAGTCTGTCACTGCCTGCAGTACTGTTCAATTGTAGGGAAATAATGATCGATTTGGAGAGTAGCTGAATAAGAACAATAATAGGCATGAAAGGTTACCATGTTTATTATAATGTAATATGACTTCAAAGGTTTCTGGTAGGTGCTTTTTGTGTGTTTAAAATATTTCTTCTGGGTAGTTATCTACTAGGGAGTTGTCAGGAGGTTGACTTGTGGTAGCAGTTACTAAGATAACTCATATGTATAAAAACTGATCTATGTGACATTTGCTCTCACTTTGCTTTTGGCCTCTTTGATGTGTGCAGGTATTAACATCAGGAAATAAGTGTGAAGTGACCAATTGTCACTGGGGTTGAAACAGGTTTTTTTATCCCTACAATTTTCTCATTTCTTAAAAATGGTCATATTATGTATTGGGGCGGGGAGAGGCACTTTAGACCTTTGGAAAACTGGGGCTTCAGAGAAGTCAGGAATATGCATAATAATAAGCACAACTAGAAAGCGAACAAGAATCACATAATCAGTATGCACTATTATTTGAATAGTATCACCAGTGAACAAGACATTTCACAATAAGTGCATGGTGTCTAACATAGCAGAGTTCTCTTCTTCAAGTAATTTATAGTCTAAAGTCACAGCCTGTACAGTGCAACACAGCAATCCAAAGCAATGAGTGATACTAAGTTTGGAATGCTTTGTGGAACAGGTTTTTAAGAATTTTTTTAAAGAAAGGGATGAATGGTATGAAGGAGGTGAGGGGACTGTTATAAGAATTTGAGGCAGCATGAAAGATAGCACAAAGGCTACAGTGGGTAAAGGAGATGGAGAACAGTTTGAAATGAAGTGCACGGTGAGAGTAGAAGGGGATGGGTGGGCATAAGAAGATATATAGGCAGAGTGGAATTATGGAAGCTTTTGAAAGTATAGCATCTAATTGCAAATCTGATACAAAGAACAGGGGAAGCTAGAGTGGATACTCAAGTAGGTGGGGTAACGTGGTCAGAATGGAGGATAATCTTGACAGCTACATTTTGGATGGCCTGAGTTAGGAAAAGGAAAGGCCAGCAAGAAACAGGTTATGTTAGGTTTTAAAGATAATTGCACAGATTTGTATATTTGTTTATTTAAACCATTAAGTGCATACTACTGTAAATAAAGTGCATATGTTGAATCTGAGTAGTTATACGAAGGGTAAATACTGCTATTCTGAGGGGAGCAGGTTTTAAAGGTTGTATGTGCAGATCATGGGGCCATATAAGTACCAGGCCCTTAGAATAAAATTTTTTTAAAAATCCAAATTTAATTTTCACTCTTTGTATTTGTTGTTTTCACTCTTGGTTTTAGTCAGTTTCACTTGCACAGTGCTGCAATGTTTTGAGTTCTAACACTGTAGGAAACTGTTTACATGACACAATCTTTCCACTGAAAGTTTTTAAGGAAGGACTGAAACATTTTTATTTTGAACTTTTGCAAGTGCTTATATTACAATACCTATAAGATATGCTGCTGAAACCAACTGAATATTGGAAAATATATAGTTTGGGTCAGAAATAAATGTTGCTTTCTTTATTTTCCTTCCTGTCTCTTTAGCTTTAGCTTAATGGTGCTATATGTGAATTTGCATCAATTTAAAAAAAAGAAAAGCTGCTTCCTATGGAGCCAATAGGAGTATTGCTTCACAGATCAAAAGAGTGTTGCCAAAATTTCTTCAGCAAATCCGCTGTGACTGAGATCTCGTATTTGTTGGATTCAGCCTTTCGTTGCATGTGGTATAGAATTACATATAGTACAATATTACGTTAATGCTAAGCTGAGCTGTGTAGTAAGTGATTGATTTAAGACCTGCACTTGCTTTGTAGACCATACAAGTCTTAATATTTCTGTTATGTTTATAACTAGTGAGGATGCGGAGATACTATGGCGTCTAGCGCGGGCTTCACATGATCTAGCCCAACTTAGTACCACCTCTGCAGAAGAGAAAAAGCAACTGGTTTATGAAGCTCTTGAATATGCAAAGAAGGCACTGGAGAAAAATGAATCAAGTTTTGCAGTACACAAGGTGAGCCATTCAAAGTAATTTAACTGAAATTTTTCTATGCATTATCCTGACATCTGGCAGTAGAAACAGGAGTGACTGTGATTCTGCTGTGACCTTTACAGCTATAAGGTTATCTGGCAAATTTGTATGCTGCTTTCTTCAACGCACAATTTGTTAATTTTTTAGTTGAGACCCAGGAGAATTTGATGGCAGCTTTCTAAGAGGACCAGCACACAGATTAAATCAAACTCTCATATTTAGAAAATGACTGTCTACAGGACCACAGAGGCAGCTGATTGGTCAGAGTTCTTGGTGCCTGAACTATTCCCCCTTTATCACTGGAAAGTGCATCACAGATCCATTCTGTTCCCTCTGTGCCATGGTAGTGACTCTGCTGCAAGTTCCTAGGGTTCCTGGGTCTGTCCTCCTTTTCTTCTCCTGTTCCTCTTCTCTCCTCAGTAGCACCAGACCCAGACCTTAGCAGAGTAGTAACTAAGTACAATCGGTGTTGCTGCCAGTGCAAGTTAGTGATAGTGAGGCACTGGCTCCTCCCATGGCTGGTTCCTCGCACCATTTAAATTATCCATTATAATTACAGTTCTCGTAAGCAAACAATAGTGTTAATTAATCAACACTTTAATAAATACTTGCTTTAAAATTTGAGTAATATTGTTCTGATCACTTGGTGATGATAATTTTATTTTAATTAGAGCTATTACTTATTCTTTTAATGACCTGTTTTGTTCTGAATTTAGTGGTATGCAATCTGCATCAGTGATGCTGGAGATTATGAAGAAATCAAGACTAAAATTGAAAATGCATATGTTATCAAGGAACACTTCCAGGTATTGTAAATAAGACATAAGATGAAATAGCAGGGGACAACTATGGGTGCATTTTTCGGTGTTCTTAAGCCAGATCTGGTGAAACAACCTTTTACATCTTTTCTTTTTCTTGCTAGAAGGCCATTGAACTCAATCCTAAAGATGCTACCTCAATTCACCTTATGGGCATTTGGTAAGACTGATTATTTCTTCAAACCAGAGTTAGCTTGTGACAAAAAAGAAAAGAAAATGTTTGAGCTGAGCTGTGTAGTAAGCTGTGTAGCTGTGTTAAATGACTTGCAGAAATTTGTAGAGCAGCTAAATGGCTTGAAATCCACTCATGAAAATCTTTTGAAAATTGTCCTGAGTTATTTGAAAGACTCTGGCTATCCAAGTTTTAATATAACTCAGAAGATGAAACTAACTGCCCAGTGACCTTATTTTAGTTCTAGTTCATTGGAATACAGAAGAATAAGTTGCAGACTTCAGTTTATTTTCACAGCAGGCACCAGAAATTGAGGACACTATTAATAGTGTTTCTGAGTGTCTGCCTCAGAGGTGTTGGGAGAGTCAAACCCGTAGTGTCTCTTGCCACTGACTTCAAAAGAGCCAGAATTTAAAATTTAAATGTATACTATGAATTAAGGTACTTTTGAAGACTGATGTGAGGGCAGATAGGACAGATTGATATTCTTAAACAAAAAGCTTACACTGTCATGCTATCTAAATATGCTATTACATTTTTAAGAACTCTCTGAATTTTTATTTACTTTAGCATTAATGTGAGTCTGAAAATGTAGATGGAATGAGAATCAATCTGATTGTCACTGCCCATCACTGATGAATGGGAGGTGAAGAGCTGGGAATTTATCTTTAGTACAAACACCACATGTTATGCAGAAGCACCTTGGCTGGACATCTGGCACCTTTTCTCTGTCAGTGAGTGTGTGTGCACTAGATGCATCAGTCAGAGGAAAGCATATGAGAGAGAAGCTGTGAAGGAGAGAGAGAGAGAGCTAGCCTGGGAAATACAGGAGACAGAAAAAATCCATTCTACCAGAAAAATCGGGGCCAGTTGTGACCTGTATAACCACATGGGGGCTCCCTTTTCCCATTCTCTCATTGCTTTTTCTGAAATGTTCTCACATGGTATCGAAAACTTGTGGCATGTTTTGAGTCCAGATGCAGCACTTCCTCCTCCTTTTTGCAGATCTGTCAGAGAGCCCAAAGCCACTTCAGCCCTGTACAAGAAATCTTTAGAATGCCATAGTATGTCTACACTGAAAAAACCCACCAGCGGCAGTGAGTCACAGCCTGGGTCAGCTGACTTAGGCTCACGCTACTGAGTTAAAAATACCAGTATAGACATTTCTGCTGGAGTGGGAGCCTGGGATCCGAGATCCACTCTTGTTACAGTGTCTCAGAGTCCAGGCTCCAGCCTAAGCAGGAACATCTACACTGTTATTTTTAGTCCCACAGCATGAGCACCACAAACCAGAGTCAGTTGACCCAAGCTCAGAGACTCACTTTCTGTGTAGAAGTACCCACAGAAGATGGTGAAAATGAAGAGGATAAGAATGGATTTGTAGAATCAGTTCCAAGTTCCACCAACTGGTCCTTGCCATGGCTTTATTTCTGGTCTCCCTTGGCAACCTAGCAAGCTCCAGCTTTCCCTGCTTGCCTTTCCTGAGTAACAGCCTGTCTGCACCAGTAGCTCCAAAGTAGCCTGACTTCCTGGAATAGTCTGAGAACTTATTTTTCTAGGAGCAGAGGCAGCAACTGTTGCCACCCAGCACTCGGGGGGAGCCTACGGGCCAGCTCTGAGGCAGCCTCTTGTCGTTCCGATGTCTAGAAGGGGTAGGGAATGCCCAGCTAGAGCCCCATGAACCCGACTCAGTTGACCCAGGAAAACTGTAGGGAAAAGCTGAGAAGAGGGAATTGTGTGTCACTACTTGGGTAGTGAAGTGCTACCAAGTTGTATAGTTTTTGAAATGTTCTGAGAATTGGGAGTCCCTACATTCCTATCACAGATTTGGGATTAAAAATCAATTATTGGATCAGTTCCTTCCTCTCACTCCCCTTCTGTTTCGTCCTGCACTGGCATCGTGAGTGTTTGCCAATAGCATTCTACCAAGGCTTTGCTACTGTACCCCATTTGGGTGTCTGCTTTCCAACACTCAGGCTTCAATAAGTTTCTAGACCTTTACCACATCTGTTCCCTCCCCCTCCCCCAGAAATCAGGCTGCATGTACATATGAGGAATTTCAAACATTGTTTTCTTAGCAAATCAAGGCTATTCGTGAATTCAGATGTGTTTCTGGAATATGGTGTTACAAACGTTATCAGTATCACATATGCTGCACTTTACTTGTTTAAAACTCTACAAATATTAATCCTTACAGTTTCCCCATAAACAAGTAATGACTATTTCCATTTTGCAAATGGGGAAACTGAGGTAGAGAACAGGGACTTAGCCAACTGGCAGACCCAGGATTAGAACTCAGAAGTTTGACTCACAATCCTGTTCTCATGACTGTAGAACATGCAGGCTCTCAAGAGTACTATTGTTTTTGGGGTTTTTTAATTAAGTAATCAAGAGGAGCAAGCTTATGTTTAGGTCAGGCTGTCATCATTCAGTTTTATATCGTTATTACAAAAATTTTCAAACACCCAAATGCATACAGTATATGGTTAAATCACTACAGTACAAGCCATAAGGCTGGATCTGGTTGGAGTGATAGCTTTAACTCCGTGATTTTTCTTAGTAAAATCAAGCTATAGGCTATATTGTAAACTTTGTGCTAAAAGTTGGATTTTGATCTTTATTATGCAATAGCGATTAGCAGCAATGGAGGCGCTAAACTTCTTTAGCAGAGTGGTTATGTCTTCTGCAACAATTGTTTCAATTTATTTTTAATTTAAGTATCTTATTGTTATTGTAACTACTGATTCAAAGACCGAGTAATATCATTGCAATTATTCACAATTGTGGGTTCTTGGCAGGATGACAAACTTTGACACTTGGGGGTCCTTCAACTCCCAAAAAGTATGAACCTCCAAATAAAGGAGAAATGTGAAATATATAAAACCTTTTTGCTTTTGCTCCAGGTGTTACTCATTTGCTGAAATGCCATGGTACCAAAGCAAAATAGCTGCAATGCTATTTGCAACACCACCAACCTCCACGTATGAAGAGGTACTATATGCAAATACTTGTTCCCCATAGACTTTTCTTAGCAAAAATAAGAAGCCACTAACATGTTCTAGTAATAATTGTACTAATAAAGCTCACCTCCCAGAAGTGCTCAGAATGATGAACAATACAGGTGCAGTCATATACAAAATTGTACTGAGGGATTAAATATAGATTTGGAGCCGATGAAGTTGCCTTGTTAGAAATACGCAAGATTCCATGTAAAAACAACAAACATTAATTCGTTTCTTCTCAAGTCAGGCCTTGCCTAGAACAGTCACAAAGTGACTAATGACATTATTATTTGGCAAATATCCTTTTGGACTGTGGGGCTCTGAAAGCTTGATATTAGGTCCATAAGAAGTACATGCAGAAACTAGGATGAAAGCCTCCAATTTATTTTCCATTGATGACATACAGTAAAAAGGAGTTATCTTAGTTCATGAACCTATTGAACCACCTTCTCTCAAATGTGGATGATTTAATGAGATACACACAAGGGGCAGCTGAGAATTAATCTCCAAACCACCACATAGCACATAAAGTGGTGCATACTCAGAGACAGATTACCATTAGGACAGACCACAGATAATTGTCTGTCTATGTTCCAATGCAGCTCTCTTCACCATGATATCTGAGCACCTACATATTATTTGAAGTGATACTCAGTATTTATATTTTCGTTTCCTTCTATGAAAATAAAATGCTTCCCTCTGATTTTGTCATTTTTCATTAGCAAATATTTCCTCTTCATCCTCATGACTGTTTAACTACTTGAGTTTTCCTCCAGATTGAACTTGAGGTATCTTTGTCCTCCACAGTCATGTGATTTTTGTTTTTTATTTCATATTTTATTATATACATGTAAAGGTGCCCGTCTTAATAAGATCTAGAAGCCAGTATTATTTCCCTCCTAGGTTTGGGTTGGGTTTTTTGTTTGTTTTTTGTTTTTTGTTTGGGTTTTTTTTTTGGTAATGTATGAAGAAACTGAGGTCCAGAGAGTTTAAGTGACTTGCCCGAGGTCACATAGGAAGTCTGTGTCATTACCCTGACTACATCACAGTTCTCCTGATTCCAGGAGCTTTTAAGTACTAAAGCACATTGCCTGCTGTGTAAGGGCTTGCCCACACAAAGAGTGTGCGACAAGCTGGGATACAAATCTACCTCACACTTGCCTGAGATGCACTAAGTGTCGGTGTGGCATGTGCGGCCCTGTACTAGAAGTTGCCTACTTTGATTTCAAAGGGGGGTAGATCAAAGGGAATTTTTTGTGCATGGCAACAGTGTCCACACAGACAGTGTGTGGCAGGCTAGTACAAGATAGATTTGCTCCCCAGTTTGCTGTGCACTAAGTATTCATATAGACAAGCCCTCATATACTTAGGATAGTGGTGGCAGAATTGTTTTCAGCCTAATCCAGACATAAAGAATCTGTGACTGGCTTTTTTTTTTCTATTCAACTATATAACTTTGATCAGAGTTACCTTAGGGACCCCCAAAAAACTATTAAATTACACTAAATGTGTTACATTTTTAGTTGAATAACTTGGTTTTGAAAATCCCATCAGGCCTTGCTGTTAGTGAACAAATCTAAGTTCCAGAATCAGAGGGGTAGCCATGTTAGTCTGAATCTGTAGCTTTTTACAAATCTAAGTTCCTGCAGCTGTGTTCAGGTTTTCTGTTGGAATGGGCAAATTTTTGGCCATAACCTCTACTAAATAATGTTTCTTTCTCTCCCGCCCCCTCCCCCCCCCCAAAAAAAGCACTAGGATTTCATAGTACTGCTGAATTCTGCAAAACCAGGCACTGGGTTTTGTAGTACTTTAAAAATGAATAGAGTATTAAGTATGTTGCAGTGTCAACTCCACCCTTACTGATGTCAGCATGTTGCTGAAAATAAATTTCTGCAGCATCAGCACAAAGAGCATTTTGTGGATGCTTAGTGGCTTTTTCAAAAAATCGTTTTTAGACAGTACTTTCCCTGTAGGTCATTAACATTGAGCAAAAATACTTAGTATGTGATGGCTGTTTATTAAATGAGATAGTGGTTCAGTCTAGCACAGTAATGACTAATGCCAACAAAAGTTGTAGTGAGGTGCTAAGCCAAGGAATAAATGGATGTATAGACAGAAATACTCTCAAACCGGTAGGGTTGGAGCACAGGAGCATGATAGGGTGGAGAAGCTTGTATGGCCATTGTCAGTGCTGATCCTGTTGTGTGGGTAAGAAGGACTTCGGTCTTCAATGCTGTCAACTTGGTACTTTTAAAAGCATTATTCTGAGTGGTGAATTTAAAAACAAATATACATCTAGAATATATTTCTTCACTTGTTCTGAGATCAGTCCAACTTTGTGGTAGTTAAATATATATTATAAGGCTGTTTGTCTCTGTGTTCTGTTGACAGTAGATCACCAACAGTATCTCTTGATTTTAAAAAAAAAAAACAGCCTTCTTGTACAGGTGTGGGTGTTCTCAGGAACAAATTGACTCTGTGGACTTAGTCATTCAGCATTGCATTACTAACTTAGACTCTTATCTTTTCCAGGCCCTAAGTTACTTTCACAAGGCTGAAGAAGGTAATTTTTGTGTAGTTTGTTTGTAGGTGAATGAGTCTCTTGCCCATGGTGACTCAAAACAAGCAAGCAAATACCCAGGGGTTAAACACGTAGTAGTATATGTACTGTTGAAACATAGGTTCAAGGTCCCTGGCCGCACCACTCAGCTCATTAGACCTAAATTATATGGCAAGCTTTTTCCTCTTCCCCCCCTTTATGCAGCAGAGCTGTGGTGAATTATGATGTGATGATTTTAACCAATTGCATAGTTATTGGAGAACCTTCAGTTTGATTGAAATATTTCTAAAAATGCACTATATAGTGAAATGTATGCATACCACTTGTAGCAGTGCAATATTTCCAGTTTATGGTAGTTCCAGTGGGCAACATTTGAAAAAGCAAAGAACCAGTTCAGACAGTTTCTCTTTCATACTCATGAGTAGAGCTGGTTGGGGAAAAAAATCTGCAAAAAGTCTTATTTTTCAACCTGCTCTACTTGTGCATGAAGTGAATTAGGAATTACATTGCTTCTCACCAGAAATTGAATGAAAACTTTTCCTTTCCTTGCTTAAGGGTCAGCTTAAATACAACTGGGAGTAAAGACTGTCTCCTGACAAAAGGAAATATTTTTGAATTTTTTCTCCCTGTTACCTGAAGTGGAGAAATAGTGGTTGGGCCCAGAGAGGGAATGATTTACCCAGTACAACCTGACTAGCAGCTACTGAATTGTAGCTTGCCCAGTTGCAGCTAATTATTTAATCTGAGGCTTCTTTGAAAAGGTCTTTCCACCACAGCTAGAAAGACAGACCACTGACACCCGCAAAATATGCCCTCCCCCCAAGTAAAAATATCCCTGAGAAAAATCAGCCAACAAAGAAAACATCCCACACAGGCTTTTTACCCCAAAAGAGAGGCAAGCCAGAACCACTAGGGACTCCACTATTGCTATCTTACGTAGAATACATTAATACTACAGTGATGGGCAGCAGCAGAAACCCCTAAAATAGATTATAGATAAAGCACTGAATTAGAAGTCTGTGAGAGAGTTAGTACAGGCAGGAGATTGGGATGGTGGATGCACAATTTTAGGAAGAAAATACCAAGAGCTGGCTATAAAGAGAATTTGGTTGTTTTTAAGTAATTGAGGGAACCTCTGTCCTGTGTTTCGATTGGTGCCTGTTAGAATGCTTAAAAGATAAGATGTATCTTCTGTTTCTCTACTGTTTGACCTGCCACTTTAGCCTGTTAGCCTATGACTTGTCGCCCCTCTCCAGGAGTCTGTCTGCACTGCAATGTAAGCCCAGGGTTAGTAGAACTTGAGGTGTCAGACCTTGGCTTTGTTAACCTAGGGCTTGAGGGTCTGTACTGATTTATAACCCCAGGCTAGGAATTGTTGAGCCCTGGGTCCCAGCCTGTGTGGGCTGGAGTCCACTGCCCATATTCCAGCCTTCCTAGCACCTTCCCAAAATGTGGCCACTCTGGCCCTTTGTGGGAAAACTTGACTGTCCAGGGGACAAAGAATGTCAGCCCATGGGATTATTGCGGGATACTTGTGGCAGACTCCGAGACCATGAGTCCAGTGTGGCTGCATCCACGTAGCAAAGCAGTAAGGTTGGCTTGAACCCTGAGTCCTGGCTTGACTCAGGTTTGGACCCTCACCCATATGGGTTCTTGGGACCCTAGAACCAAGCCCTGGGTTAGCACGATTTGTGTAGCCAGAAGGTGGGTTAGGCTTAAGCCTGAGTTTGAACCCTGGATTTATATTGCAGTTACACATACCCTAGCTGGCTATTCAGTTTAACTTTGTGTGCAGATGCTAAGACCTGTAGGAGAGAAGGTACTTAGCAGATGCTGAGTTGTCTGTCTCACCCTCACCACTCCAGCTCTGAGAGAAGATCTGAGTAGACTTGTGATCATTCTTGTTGTTATGCTGTCCTCATTCTGGATAAATCTCCCTGTTACAGCCTCCTGGCTCTTGTCCATTTAAGAGACCAAGCACAGGAAACTGACTCAATTCCCCTTAGTACAGAAACCAAACAGAGAGACAGGATGAAGACAAAAAACAGAATGTAGAGAAGCTGAAATGCAGAATGTGACCATGTTTTTGTGGATTTGTGTGACAAACAAGGATTTATGCAGTCGTTCGACAAAGTTAAATTACATGCCCATGTAACTTACTGTGTGGGGGTCCCTATCATATGTTTATAATCAGCAGGAAGAAGTATAGCATTCAGTACGGCATGTTTGATACATGGCATCTTAGGTTTTTCCCTTTGAGTTGCTTTTTATTAATTCAAGCTCATGGAAAGGTTCATTATGTGAAAAAGTTATAGTTAAGTCAGCAAACATCACTGACATCAAATAAGTCAAATTTATACTTGCAGCTATGGAGTTCAGTTGTGAAATTTGGGCCTTATCAAAGAAAAATAAGAATGAGGAGAATTATATACTCTTTTAAAAAGGAAGCCTGGCAAATATGAAGTGACTTTTTGATGGAAGTAAGAATGAGGCGGGTAGCAGGCCTAGTGGTTAGAACAGGGGACTGGAGTAGAACATCCTGGTTCTATTCCCAAGCCTGCTGCTGACTTGCTGTGTGATCTTAGGCAAGCTAACCCTTTCTACCTATTTCCCCATTTTATAAAGTGATGTTTGCCCTTCGGAGGAAAGGTGCATACAGTGGCCGCCTCTTAATAGCAATCCAGATCTTAACAATTTCTGGTTAATAGCAACATTTGGCTGAGAACCAATCCCGTCTCATTGGCGTTAATAGGATTTGGTTATTGACCACAGGGATGCCTCTTATTAAGAACTTTTTGACATACCTTCCCTGGCTGCAGCCCCGCAAACATGCCTGCAGCTGGGAGGGGAGGTTGCAAGCAGGAAGGTAGTGGGGAGGAGGGGTGCAGCCCTCTTGCTGGGGCTTTCCATGAGGAGCGGGGGCCCACAGGGCTGTGCTCTGCCTCTCTATGCTCTCCAGCCTGCGCCCAGGCATGGCAGTGGGACCCTGGGCTCAGCAATTCCTTCCCAGGCTGCAGCCTCCCAAACCTTGTGGTTGCTGCCCTGCCCTCGGCCTCCCCTCCCAGCCACAGGCAGGTGTGCAGGGCTGCAGGGAGAGGTAGCATGCATGTCTTGGTGCTTCCTACCCTGGCTCCAGCCAGAGAAGCAAGTCCCAGCACTCCTTGCCCTGGCTGCAGCCCTGTAAATTTGCCTTCCATTTATTGGCAACCTTTAGATAAAAGAGACTTTTTGCTGGGAACCAAGAGGTTACTAATAAGTAGAATCTACTGTAATTTGTTGAATGTCATCATTATTCTCATCCCTGTAGGATACTTGGAGAAAACACTTTCTGCCTGGAAAGCTTATGTTGTAAAGTCTATGGTCCAAATAGACACAGTGCACAGACAGCACAGGCCTTGAGTGTTTGAACCAATGAAAATCCTCTCTTACATCAGGAAAGGGTTTTTTTTGTTTCCCTTTTCTAAAAATACAGATTTCCATCAGTACTTTCTTCGATATTGTCAAAATTTTCTCCCTTCCTTCTCAGGCCTCAGCTGCACCAGTGTTACCTATGTGCAACTCTCACACATGGCTCCTGGAGCAGAGGAGACAGTGTTACTGAAATGAGCGAGAAGCTCCTTTCTTCTCTTGCACATGCTGAATTTGAGATAGGCCCACCTGGAGAGCATTGCAGCAATAGAGGCATAGGGAGAGGAGCCACTGATACTGGCTGTAAACTCCTTCTTTCCCTGTACTCCGGTGGCAAAATTAATTTCCATATCAATGAAAATTAACTGAGATAGCTGCAGAATTTGGATCTGTTGGGCACCAGAGTACGCAGGGCCCAGCACAGCAAGTGAAAACTTTACATTTGTTCCAGTGTCATTGGTTCGCTCCTCTTTGAGCCCAAAATATAGCTGCATTAAGTAGTTTGAAAGTGTAAATGTTTCAGCAAGTCACAATATATAGTGCTCTGGATTGTACGCCATGCTCACTACAGTTCTCATTTAAAGCGAGAAAGAATGTCTCAAGCCAGTGCACAATTGCTTTTTCTCTAAAATCAGTATAATGAGGCAAAAATATCTTTCCCTCTTCTGTCACTTTATATAGCTGATCCAAACTTCTACAGCAAAAACTTGCTGCTTTTGGGGAAGACGTACTTGAAGTTAAACAACAAAAAGATGGCCCTCTTGTGGCTAACAAAAACCAGGGATTATCCGGCACATACAGAGGAGGATAAACAGGTAGGAAAAATAATAACTGTCATAATGTAAGTATGTGGAAACCAACATGCATGGCACTTTAGTGGCTGAACATCTGTAAAAATAATTTGACTAAATTGTACTTCTGGAACTACTTTTGGATTGCATCCAGGCACCAACAAATCGTAATGCATTAATAATTTCTCTGAATCTTTGCCTATTGGACCAGTAATGTATTAAAACAAAAAAATGAGATTTTAGGGTATTAACTCTTGTCTAATCTTACTGCTCCTATTATAAATACCCAAGTTTTTGTTGGAGCTAAAGAGACACTAAGATTCAAGAGTTTCTGTCAGAGAATGTACTACCACTAGGTATAGATAAAAGTGTTGTATGTTCAGCTGCTAAAGATAACAGGATTATCTCCTCAGGGCTCCAGGCAGTGTCTTATCTAGCAAACTCGTCTTTAAAGATACACATATCCTTGCCACCCCACCCCGCAAAAAAACCTCACAACTACTGAGAACTGTAAAGCTACATTCACTTAACTGTACAAACAGGATTCATCACAGAACAACCTAGTAGTAGAGCACTTTGAACAGGGAGCCTCTTGCAGAAATCTAATTTACAAGCAAAGAACAAACTTCCTTTTCTGCTGGAGGCTCTCAGAGTCTCTGATATATTATGAGTCTTGTTTAGCACTTAGCCTGGTGTCTGCAGGGAGAGCCTACTGTGACTAGATAAGCTTATTTGTCTCTCTCCTGAGTCATAGCACTCAGTAGCTGTTGCTTTTGCATATCATCTGAGGAAGCACTGACATTCCAGTAGCATTTTGAAAGTATGGACTGAACCCCAGGAATGTTGGGAGATTTTCAGCATTGAAGTGGATTCCTGTCTAGCCCATGAAGTTGCTTTGAGTTTCATGGGTTCTGCTTAATTGTTAAGGGCTATAGATGCCCTGGAGCAAAATTGTATTGTAAAGGGATCACCGTCTACTTGTATGGGGTTAGCATGAGGAGGACAAAGATGTACCCTGTTAGTTCTGAACAATGGGAATGTTGGATAGAAAAGTCAGGACTGGATCCCAGTTAAAAACTTGAATGAATCAGTTTCAAGTGGCTATATCAAGATGAGAATTAAACACACACAACAATGTGGCCTTCATTTTCATTGAGGACTGTAGGGTGTGTAACCTCACACAGACTCAGAAGTTAAAAATTGTGAACAGTTTATTCCACAGTGTGCAACAAATTGCCACATGGCCGTGTGTATGCTGCACGCAACTACTAGTGTAAGTCCAGCTTCTTATAGCCAGGATTACTAAAGTACTGAATGATGGAGTGGCAGGCCACAAGTCCCAGAAACACTGCTGACCTCACAAACTTGCCTGTTAGCTGTTTGTTGGCTCTGAAACATCTGACTTAGTTGCTGTCAGTGATGGGATAACAGATCCACCTGGTGCTGCTTTATTATGGCAGTTCCTATAAGTAAGTGCTAATTGTTTCTGCTATTGTATATTTGACTTAAATACAATGAAGAGAGTTAGTGTGTATAGTAAATGAATGTTTAGAGAGGAAGTACTGCAGTTAAGGGACGAGGCTGAAAATCAGCAGAGCTCGAAGTTCCATTCATGGTTGTGCTATGAGGGTCCTGTATGATACTGGGTAAATCACTCAATTTCTATATCCTGGTTTCTACATCTTTAAGATAACACTTGTCTTACAGGGAATTGTGAGGCACTTGGATAGTATGGGCATAAGTGCTATAGAAAAGCTTGTAAATAATACCAGTTTTGTTCACCATCACATTTTTTTTTTTAATTTAGGTACAGAAAGAAGCTGTGGAACTGCTCAATTCTATACGAAGAGAACTAAACTATTAAGAAGAAACTACATTAAATGTGACTAAAGCTCAGGACCAAATACCTAGAGCTTGTTCTACTGTGGCTGTTATTAAAATTAAACTTGTCACCTTACCACTGTATATCTTTAGTAAAAAAACTGCTGTCAACTACTAAATACATATGATGTAAACTGTAGACTAAAGTGATTTCTATAGAAAGATATACTGAACAGCAAGAGTTCTCAAAGTGTGCTCTGCAGAATGACACATTCTCAAAAACAACGAGGAGTCTGGTGGCACCTTAAAGACTAACAGATTTATTTGAACATAAGCTTTCGTAGGTAAAAACCCCACCTCTTCACATGTTTTTGTGGATACAGACTAACATGGCTTCCCCCTGATACTTGACACATGTTCTCAGAATATAGTGGGGATATCTCATTTACTATTTGGCTAGGTGCTGCATGGACAGAAGTAGATGGTATCTCTGCCCTGATCCCGCAAGCTGATGCATGTGGGCACACAGGCCTAAGAAAATCTACAGTATATGAAGTCTGAAAGAGAAACAATCAGATATAAAATGTGTATAAAATTGAGTAAATACTAATTTTCCCACAGCTCTGTCATCATACAGTAGCTGACATGTATGCAGCCTTCTCAAAGGGAGAGGAAGGAAGAAACTAATAGCCTTACATACTTCAGTTCAGGAAGGACATTTCAAGGCAGGGTGTGGAAGAAAGCATTAAGTGTGAGCCTCTCATGACCTTGTTGCTGGAGAGGAGGAAGGAACTGGAAGCAGCACTGTGGTGAAGACAGAATGGTGAAGGCCTTTGACAATGGACCACTGAATAAAAACTAGAGAAGCACTTACAAAAGCTGGTACATGTCTCAGGGGGACCTTAAATCTAAACTATTTGATAATGTTCCCTACTATACTCCTCCACTTTTCTGCATCATGTCAATTCAGTACAAAAACCCAGGTTTTGACACAAAATTCAATGGATCATATGTTTAGTTTGAGATACTGCCTATTGTATTTAAAAAAAAAAAAAAAAACACGGTAGCATTTTTGCACCCAGTGACATGTGAAAAAGGGTTTTTGTTTCTGAGAATCAGGCAGTTGAAGCATTTGGTCCTGGGGAGGGAAAGTATCACACCATCCACTTCCTCAGCCCTGTGCCCCACCCCAAGTGGTGGGATTTGCTGCCACCTAAGGAAGGCAAGGAACCCTGGTCACCAGTCTGAAGGTTCCACAAGCTGCCAGGTTCCACTGCCCTCTGTGGTGCCGTAAGCACAGGCATGCACCTGGCACAGTTCATGCACTTCTGGAACCTGTCCCTTTTGCAGTGAGAGGGAGACCCTGGTGCACATCTGCTTAAGGTGCACCAGGCTACAACTCCTCCAGAACCGCTTACTGAGGTTCTGGATGCACTTCTCCCTATACCTCCTCATGCATACTGCATCCAGTTGTGGGACTTCATCAGCCTCCTTCGGCCCCTGCCCAAGATGGCTATCCACCATACCAGCAAGAGGAAACTGGATGGTGGGGGGCCACTCAACAACCATGGGTCCTGTTTCTGGTCCCTTCATGCATTTGGGTAGAGTTCCTCCGGCTGATAGCCCCTGACTCCTTGGACACATTTGAGGAGTAGTGGGTGCTGTCTAGGGTTCTCCACGAGGTATCCCCCTCTGGGTCCCTGACTTTTAAACCTTTAATTTTCATTCCTCTCCCTGTTTTTTTCATTGATTGTGTCCAGCACTCCTTTGCAGCCTGGTTCAATGAATTCGCCCCTTAGGTTGAGGTAGTGGGCCTTAGCACAAAGAGTACACAGTCCACCACCTGCAAAAGTGACATCAGGTTCCAACAGCCTCACACTACACCACCCCGAACGAGGCAGAAGTCCTGTGGACAAAATAGTATGTGATCACGTACTTGAAGACTTTCATAGTGAATACACCCAGAGGGTCCAAATTAAAACTGCACAGGCTTTCAGTGGTTGACTTTGTCACCTCAATGTTTTCATGTTTTAAAATAATTCATCACAGGAAATATATTGACCCCCAGCTTGGGTGATCAACATTTGAAACTTTAGATCCACAGCACAGAACTTTAGCACTTGAGCTAACAAAGTAAATGGCAGGTTGAGTATTTGGATGAGGCATAAGAAGGGGATAACACACTCGGCCAGTGGGTTTCACAGCTATTTGCTAACAGCAGAGGAATGCAGAGACTTGGACTCCCGAGTTCCATTCCAGATTCTAGAGCGGGGGAGGGAGTGTGCTCTACTGATTAGCCTTCTGCCCATCCTCCAACCCAAAGCCTGTCTTTTTCCCCACACCACCCAAACCAAGCTCCTATTTTCTGTATCCACAACTATATACCTCCAGACTTCCCCCCACTGTCTCCAACTGCTTCTGCCCAGTCTCTGGTTCCAGCATGTCTCATTTCACTCCTTTGCATTCTAAGTCAGGCTCCTTGCTGCTTGGGGGCACGCACACACATACACTCGCTTTCTCAGGGGAAGGAACATGCTCGTGCAGACCGAACCTTCAGGCAGTTAAGCCGCAACGTTTTTAACAAGTGTCTACTGAGTATGTGCAAACAGATTTTTCAGAGGCTCATAATCTGGCCAAAGTAGGGACGATTTTCACAGGTATGGCAAAAGGCACATCTCTCTGACACCAGGGTGACCCCCCTGTCCCCAACCAAATTCCGACTCCCATCTCTGAAGTATGTAGATGCTGGAGCTTCTTAAAAAAAAAAAATCTAAACCAATTCATTAACATGAGCAAAACAACACATTTCCCCCTTAATTTCATTTTCTGAAAGAGATGAACACTTTTGCTGAAATTTTCCAAAAAATGCAAAGGCAGACACCCAGCATGGAACATTTCAGCCTGAACAGCTAAAGTTTGACAAAGTTATAAGCCGCTGAAAACAGGGTTTTACAAATGAAAAGCATCAGGCAACCTTAACTACAGCTGTCAGGATATGCCCTGC
Source organism: Chrysemys picta bellii (assembly GCF_011386835.1). Classification (NCBI taxonomy): domain Eukaryota; kingdom Metazoa; phylum Chordata; order Testudines; family Emydidae; genus Chrysemys; species Chrysemys picta. The sequence continues at coordinate 243,252,333 of NC_088792.1, read as the reverse complement.
TTATAGTAATTTTTACAATCAGTAACAGGGGAGTAGGTGGGAGGCAGTTAATACCTTGCTCATAATAATTATAAAATACCTAGTGCTTTACAAAGGAGGTAAATGAAGGTTACTTCTAACTGGAGTTCTTTGCAATGGACTCTGCATATTCACACTCTTGGGATGCACTGACCCAGTGCAGCAAGACAGTGGAACTTTCTAATAGCAGTGCCTGTTAGGAGCATCTCACCCCTCCATTTCCTCTCCCACCTACAGTTCTTGAGTGTGCTCAGGGGGGTGACTATAGGAGGGGTGTCGGCACCACTGTCACCTCAGTTCCTACCAACCACTAGAGCACAATACAAATTAATTACCAAAGTAGGACTCTGCAGGAGTGGGAAAGGTGGATGGGGAGTGGGAATATGCAGAGTCAGTCTCAAAGAACTCTGGTTACAAGTAACCTTTCTTTCTTCTGAGTGTCCTCTGAATATTCCCAGTTTTGGAATAGTTTGACAAGCAGGACATCAACAAAGGAAGAAGGCTGTGGAGTCTTAGGTGAACAATGATTGAAGTACTGCTCTACCAAATTGAGCATCAGGTCTAGATTCCAGATTTAAAACATAATGTCTTGTAAAAGCATGAACTGTATTACATGTAGCAGCCTTGCAAATTTCAATAAGAAGAATATACATATGGAATGCTGCAGATGTAGCCATTCCTCTAGCAGGATAAGCTCTAAGAGTGTCACACCCCAATAGCCCCCTCCCTCAGGGAGTCCCCGGGGAAGGCAGATCAACATTGTATGTGGCTAACGCTGTTGCAAGCATCGCAAAGCATTGTGGGGAGGGTTAAAGGTGTGTGAATGAGGAGTGGAAGTTTCCTTTACAGGAACAAAAGGCCGGGGGTGGGGGGAGAGCAGAGAACAGGTTAACTCAACATTTTAGCTAGCTTAGTCAGAAGTTAAGACGCCCAGCCCCCCCAAGGACACTGCTCACAGCCAAGACTTGGCTGTGAGCTGAGAAAGACGGAGGCTTGAAAGTTGCCCAAGTGGCCATGAGAAAGAAAATCCAACTATACAGACCTGCACCTGCAAAAATAGCAGCGAAAACAGTTCGAGCAAGAGAAACGGCACCAATAGAAGGAAAATCAACAGTCTCCAGAGCTGGGATGTTTTGGGAACCCGAGGAGGCCACAGCAAGCCTGTCTGGACTGGTACACAGAGCATGAGGAAAAATGTCCTGAAGGAGACGCCCCTAAGAGACCCCAGGACTTAAAACCCTCCTGAGAGCTGGAGCAACTCAGAATTTACAGCGGATTCCCCGGACGACCTGGGCCCAGGGCAAGAACTCCCCTCCACCCCTCTTCTTACGTTACACCCAGGCCTGGCCAGCCCTGGGTCAGGCGTGTGAGAGTATGGAAGTGGGTTAGAGCTTGGGGCTCTAATGCTTTCTTTCTTCTCCTGAGTGACATGGGAGCATTCCCAGCACACTCTGCTGTATTTTATTATTTTATTAATAAAGCTTTAAAATTTAAACACTTGGTGTATTACGTCATCTCCTCCCCAAACGATCCTGTGACGTCAGCCTGATCACCTGATGCTCCAGGCAGATTGGTAACGAAAATCTGTCACAAGAGGACCTGGAGAAAAACAAGAAGCTGCTCTACAATACTTTTCAAACCCAAGCCTGACCTGCCTTGATAGGGACTGAGCCAAAATAGTTTGACCTTTCAAAAAGCACCGATATATGAAACAAATAACTTAGGAGATGACCTAAAATCATACTAGATAATGAGAAAGCACTCTTTTGGCATCAAAAGAATATAATCTAGGATCCCCTTCTATGAAGTTTAGGATAAACACAGGTAAATTTATACTCTGATTAACATGGAACTCAGAAACTACTTTGGAAAGAATTTAGGATGTGACCTAAGAACCATTTTGTCTTTATGCAAAGTAGTATTTCTTCTAGCAAAAGTGATTGCTGTTATAAAGGCTGTTTTTATAGAAAGATGAAACAGGGAACAATCCCATAACAGCTCAAATGGGAAAGAAACGAGTTAATACTAAATTCAAATTCCATGTAGTGATTGGGTCACAAACAGGATAAAGATTCAATAAACCTTTTAAAGAGTTTTTCACCAGCTTGTGTGAGAAAATGGATTTACCTTTAGTATGAGTACAGACTGATGGAATAGCCGCTAGATGAGCTTTAACAGAGGATATAGACAGGCCCTATTTTTAAGTGCAGCAGATATACCAAGATCAGTTGAGTAGGGGCTGAAACTGGGTCCACATTTCTATTAGCTGCCCATTTTATGAATCTTTTCCATTTAAAATCATAACTTCTCCAGGGTAGAAGGTTTTCTAGCATTAATGTGAATTCGCTGAACCTCAGTGAAACATGACTTTTCTAGTTCTCTCAAAGTCCTATCATCCAAGTTATTAGATGTAGTCATGTGAGACTTTCTCCTCCTGTTGTGATAGTACATCTGTTGACAACTGCAGCCACTTGTGTTTGCCACTGGATAAATGGAGTAGCTCGGTGTACCACTGTTGTCTCAGCCATGCCAGAGGGAATCTTGTTTTATTTTCTTTAGAACTTTGTGAATTAGAGGGAACATCCTCAATCTAAGAGTAATGCATCTGCTCTTGAGCAAAACCAGGGAGATTTCACATTGGGTCTAGTGGCAAACAGATTTACAACTGGAAACCCCTAACAGTTGAAGATAGTCTATATTACTGAATCCTTTAGAGACCACTCATGCATCTGTGAAGAGACTCTGCTGAGACAATACGCAACCTCATTGTGTTCTCTTGCAACATGTAAAGCAATTAAATGGGGGCATGGCTCAGCATTCATGTCGCACTCCCTGTCAGTATCTGGCCAAGGCCAGGGAAGCTAATGATCCAACCAACGAACCAAATTCAGTGATGAATCCTGGTCACGTGCCACCTGAAATACGTTGTGCATATGTTAAGATTGGATAAAAGTTGAATGGAATGCACCAGACCCCAAATTGTATTGCTTCGTGGCATAGTTGAGTCATTTGAGCATCCCATTATTTGTTCATTTGAATAAGCGCCTTGAGAGCTAAATGGATCGCCCTAAGTTCTAGCACATTCATGTGCAAGAGAGATTCTTTGGAACTGCAAAGACCACAAAACTACAAGCCTGTGAAGGTGTGCCCCCCAGCCAATCTTGGATGCATCTGTAGGAGGAGATGGGTTGAACGATATACCTTTGAGGACATTCTGTGGATGCAACCACCACTTTACAAAAAGCCAAAAGTCATTTGGTACTGGGAGTGTTTGTCACATACTGTCCATACTGGGCTTCAAATTCTTCATAAGCCAGTGTTGAAGTGTCCTCAATCTGAGTCTGGCATATGGAGTTACCTATGTTGTGGATGCCATGAGGGCCAGTGACTTCAAAATACATTACCCTTTGAGAAGGTTGCAGCATGAGCATCTGTATGGTAACAATTATTTTCAAAGACCTCTCTTCCAGAAGAAAATCTCATTTTTTCAGAGGAGTCGAAGACTGCACCGGTGAAGAGAATCCTTTGTGACAGAACAAGTAGGGACTTTTTCCTGTTTATAATAAGACCCAAGGGTTTGAAAAGAGAACAGTTCTGCTGAATGGCTTCTTCTGTTTCTTCTTTGGATGGGCACTTCAGCAGCCAATAATCTAAGTAAGGGAAGACAAAACCTCCTGCTTCCTTAGATGAGCTGCTACCAGAGCCAGACATTTGGTAAAAACCCTGGGTGAGTGGAGAAAGGGAAGAATCTTATTGAAAGTGCTCTGAACATAGATATTTGCAGTGTGATAACCTGAGAAGGATATGGAAATATGTCTCTGAGATTGACAGCAATGAACCAATCTAGAGCCGAGTGGGAGAGAATCACTAGAGGCAGCATTCTGAACTGAAATTTCCTGATGTATCTGTTTACAGCTCTGAGATCTAACATCAGTCAGAGGCCTCCATTCTTTTTGGATATTAGAAAGTAACAGAACCCTTTGTTTCTGGAGTTCAGAGGTACTTGTTCCATATCCCCTGTGATCAGAAGAATCTGTATTTCATTTGTCAATAATCTATTGTGGGAAGAGTTCCTGAAAAGGGAGGGGATGGGAGGGGGGTTGCATGGAGCAAGGACTTTGATTTGGATGGTAGAGTCTTCCTTTAGTGTATCTAAAACCCATCTGTTCAAACTGATAGTGGTCCATGGATTGTAAAACTGGGACAGATGGCCTCCAAAATCATAGATGGGGTTTTCCAAGGTAGGTTTGACATGTTAGTCGATAGCTTTGATCCTGTGGCCTGATATTCATTAAGGATGATTTGACTGAGGAATTCTTTGTCTTCATATGAGGTTTATAAGATTTCTCCCTGTCTTGCATCTAAAGACATTTACTATTGAGGGTGCTGTTGATAATAACACCATCTCCTCAGACTATATTAAAAGTGGTGGAATATATTGCCTGTGATATCTGAACACAGGTGTATATAATCTTCTATAAGGAGGCCGAGTAGAGAGATCTTCCTGTTGATTGAGTCTCTTTCAGTTTCCCCAGTGCCATCTGTTTTTGCACTAATAGGCCATCCCCTTCAAAGAGTAAGACTTCCAATTTCGATCCTGTATCAAATGGGAGAGAAGATGAACATAACCAAGCATGTCTTTCTAGAACTAAGGGAGACAGAGAGGAGGAGCTAAGGGAGACAGGGAGGTACGTAAAGAAGACATTCTGTGACACAGTAGAGCAGTCCCACCCCCAGTCTCACAGCCCCTGTGCTGTTGAGGAGGATGAAAGCCTTGGGGAAGGAGAACATCAAGCTGGAGTGGAGGGAAATGATCCCACAGTTGGGATCCTCCTTCCAGAAGTCATGCTATCCTCTTACACTGAGCATAACCTTCCAAGGGAGGAAACCCCAGTTATCAGGAAGAGGCAGGCAATGGTAATAGCGGGGATTTGATAAATAGAAATATAGATAGTCAGGTTTGTGATGACTGGGAGAACCTCCTGGTGAACTGCCTGCTGGGTGCAAAGGTTGAGGACCTTTTGAGACCTCTAGATGGACATATGCGCAATGCTAAGGAGGAGCCAATGGTAATGGTACCTGTAGGTATCAATGACATAGGGAAAGGTAAAAGAGGTCCTGGAGGCCAAATTTAGGCTGCTAGGTAAGAGATTAAAGTCCAGGACCTCTATGGTAGCAGTCTTTGAAATGCTTCCAGTTCCATGTGCAGGGCCCATTAGACAGGCAGAACTGCAGGGTCTCAATGAATGGATGAGACGATGGTGTTGGGAGGAGGGACTCAGGTTTATTAGGAACCAGAGAACCTTTTGGGAAAGGAGGAGCCTATACAGGAAGGATGGGCTCCACTTAAACCAAAATGGAACCAGATTGCTGGCATGTAAAATTAAAAAGAATCGCAGAGGAGTTTTTAAATTAAAGGCTTGGGAAAGTCAACAGGGGCAGAGGAGCACATGGTTTGGATAGACATCTCTTAGGGGAGGATTTACTAAAGGGAATATTCTATATCCTAGTAGAGGGAAGAGGATAGAATTTGATAAAATACAGGAATGAGTGGATATCAGACAGTCAAACAAAGGAGTCCCATTCAATTACATCACATCAAGAGAGAACTAAATATTGACAAATTTTACAATTGCTAGTAGTCTAAATACAAAGATGGGTGAACTTGAGTACTTGGTGTTAAATGAGGATATTGATATAATGTACATCACAGAAACTTGGTGGAATGATGATAATCAATGGGCCATGGTAATACCAGGGTACAAAATATAAAAAAAAAAAATGACAGGGGAGGTCATGCTTGTGGGACACTATATGTGAAAGAAAGCGTAGAGTGAAATATAGTGAACATCGTAAGTGAATCAAAAAGTACCAATGATTCTCTATGGATAGACATTCCATGCTTGAATAATGAGTGTAGTAGTAGGAACATACTACTGACTACCTAATCATGATGGTGACAGTAATAGCGAAATGATCAGGGAAATTAGGCTACAAAAACAGAAAACCCAGTAACACTGGGGGATTTCCACTATCCCCATATTGACTGGGTACATGTCACCTCAGGCTAGAATGCTGAGATAAAATTTCTAGACACCATTAATGACTGCTTCTTGGAGCAGCTAGTCCTGGAATCCACAAGGGGAGAAGCAATTCTTGATTTAGTTCTAAGTTGCGCACAGAATCTGATCCAACAAGTGAATACAGATGAACTGCTTGGTAATAGCAACCATAATGTAATTAAATTTAACATCTTTATAGGGGGAAATACCTAAGAAATCCACCACAGAAGCATTTAACTTCAAAAAGGGGAACTACACAAAATGAAAATTTTAAAATACCATAATAGATCTTCAAAATAAATGTAGACCTCCCAAATGATAATTAAAAAAAAAAAAAAAAAAACACCCAGCAAGAGGACCAACAAATGCCACCATGGCTAACCAACAGGGTAAAAGGGGGGGGGGGGAGACGTCATTTAACAATCAGAAGTCAAATCCTACTGAGGAAAATAGAAAGGAGTATAAACTCTGGCAATTCAAATGTAAATGTATAATTAGGCAGGCCAAAAAATAATTTGAAGAGCATCTAGCAAAAGACAAAAAATTAACAGCATTTTTTTAAGTACATCAGAAAGAGGAAGCCTGACAAACAATTAGAGAGGCCACTAGACAAGAGATGCTAAAGGAGCACTTCATCAAGACAAGGCCAGTGCAGAGAAGCTAAATGAACTCTTTGCATCAGTCTTCTCTGCAGAGGATGTGAGGGAGATTCCCACACCTCAGCCACTCACTTAAAGTGACAAATCTGAGGTCCTAGATTGAAGTGGAAATAGAGGTTTTGGAACAGATTTATAAACTAAACAGTAATAAAACTCACCAGGACCAGATGGTATTCACCCAAGAGTTCTGAAGGAACTCAAATATGAAATTGCAGAACTGCTAACAGTGGTATGTAACCTATTACTTAAATAAGAATCTGTACCAGAGTTACATTAGCTAGAGGATAGCTAATGTAACGCCAATTTTTAAAAAAGGATCCAGAGGCAATCATGGCAATTATAGGCCGGTAAGCCTAACTTCAGTACCAGGCAAACTGGTTGAAACTATAGGAAAGAACAGAATTATCTGACACACAGATGAACACAGTTTGCTGGACAAGAGTCAACATGGCTTTTGTAAAGGGAAGTCAAGCCACCCCAATCTATTAGAATTCTTTGAGGGTGTCAAACATGTGAACAAGGGTGATCTTAAGCAAACTAAGCAGTCATGGGATAAGATGGAAGGTTCTCTCATGGATCGGTAACTGGTTATAAGATAGGAAATACAGGGTACAAATAAATGATCAGTTTTCACAATGGAGAGAGGTAAATAGCGGGGTCCCTCAAGGATTGTGCTGGGACCTGTGCTGTTCAACATATTCAGAAATGATCTGAAAAAAGGGTAAACAGTGAGGTGGCAAAGTTTGCAGATGATACAAAATTACTCCAGATAGTTAAATCCAAAGCAGACTGTGAAGAGTTACAAAAGGACCTCACAAAACTGGGTGACTAGACAACAAAATGGCAGATGAAATTCAATGTGGATAAATGCAAAGTAATGCACATTGGAAAACAATCCCAACTACATATACACAATGATGGGGTCTAAATTAGCTGTTACCACTCAAAAAAAATCTTGGAGTCATTGTGGAGAGTCTCTGAAAAACCATTTGCTCAATGTGCAGCAGCAGTCAAAAAAGTTAGGAACCATTGGAAAAGGGATAGATTAAAAACAAACAGACAGAAAATATCATGCCACTAGATAAATCCATGGTATGCCCACACCTTGAATACTGCAAGCAGTTCTGGTCACCTCATCTTACAAAAGATATATTAGAATAGGAAAGGGTACAGAGAAGGGCAACAAAAATGATTAGGGGTATGGAGCAGCTTCCATTTGAGGAGAGATTAAAGTCTGGGACTGTTCATATTAGAAAACAGATGACTAATTTTGAGGAAGGGGGATTGATAGAAGTCTATAAAATTATGAATGGTGTGGAGAAAAAAAAGTGTTACTTACCCTTTCACAGAAGACAAAAGCCAGCAGTCACCCAATGAAATTAATAGGCAGGAGGTTTAAAACAAACATAAGAGAGAACATAAATTTCTTCAAATAATGCACTCTCAACCTGTGGAACTTGTTGGGAAGGGATGTTGTGAAGGCCAAAAATATAATTCAAAAAAGAATTAAGATAAGTTTATGGAGGATAGATCAATCAATGCCTATTAACCAAAGTAGTCACATATGCAACCCCATGCTCTGGATGTCCCTGCTAGAAGTTGGGGATAGATCACTTGATAATTGCCCTGTTCTGTTCATTCCCTACAAAACATCTGGCAGCAGCCACTGTCAGAAGACAGGATACTGGGCTAGATGGATCATTGGTCTGACCCAGTATGACCATTCTTATGAGCTACTGCAGATGCCACTGATTGTCAGAGACAATCAAAATGATGCCCAAAGAGCATGCTTGGCCATCTTTTGTCCCTCCTTAGTAAGGGCTGATATTAATTTTCAATGGTGTTTAGTAAAGAAAGACATCTTCTCCCATAATTGAAATTGATATCTACCCATAACTGCTTGGTAGCTAGCTATGCACACGTTTAAGGATGTGCATGTTAAAGTTTTTCCCCCTCTTTATCCATGGGGGCCAAAGGTTGAAAACCTAATAGTGACTTTTGCAGTGTTGCTGCTATAACCAAATAGTTTGGCTGAGGGCACCCAGGAAAACAAGAACAATCCATTCTGTGAGATTTGATATACTTTGTCCACCTTTTTAAGAGATTGGTTGACATGAAGATGGTTTGGCCTAAAGGGATTTTGCCAAATGCCAAAGCCCTTGTTATACAGGTAAGTAAACTTCAGCCATGGCAGAAGATCCCAGAATATCAAAAACTGGATGTGAGGTCTCCTCCAAAGGAAAATTTTAAAATTGATGCCATCCTATCAATCAATTCATGAAACTGAACTGCATCCTCAGAGGGAAACGATGCTATGTTGATATCATCAGGGGATGAACCACTCTGCCTCTCTACAACATTATGTTGAAAGTCATCCTGTGGAGGTCTCTCCTGGTAATCTTCTTCTGAGAATACCTCCTGTTCTAAGTGTGTGGAGCAGCATTGTGCAACTCCTATCCATGCCCAGAGGGTCTCAACCTCTTAGATCCATAAAATGTGATGGAGGGTGCACTGGGACCAGAGAGTTCCACTTTCTAGTCTGGTAAGGGTAGAGAAGGAGTTGGCCAGTACAACGAGGACATCACAGGAGGCATAAGCCAGTCCTTTCAGCTTCCTCAAGCTGGTATCATATCCCCTGAAGCATACACTAGGAATCTGGTATTAGCTCATGCATGAAAACTTTGCTTGGGACAAGACTGTTTCTTCAGCATAATCACTAGATCCAGTTTAACCTGATTTCCATCTGATATCAAAGCCACTGGTGAGATCTGCAGTGTAAGTAGGCCAAACCGAGAAGGTGGAGAAAAGGTCTTCCCTTTTTGGCCCTGTAGGGTTTTGAGATAGTAGTGGTAACAACTCCAGAGACCTCTCTTGCTGCACTTCTTGTCTCAGTCTTTTGTTAAGTGGGAAACACGATACTATCAGATCCAAAGAGGAACTTGAGCTGGAACCTTTATTGCATGTTGTTGGCTTTTCCCTAATGGATCTGGAAGCCTCAGCTTCAGATCCATATTCTTGGATCCATCTTGAGGTCCTGAGTCTTTAAACTTCGGATCTAGGACTTGTGTGATCCGAGGAGCCGCTGGAGATATGGTTTAGTTGGTCTTCCATGGAACTGGGGTAGATGCTCCTGACGTTTTCTGTAGATCCTTAGGATGTTTGTCTGGATCCAGGGCTAATAAGGACTGTATTGTGACAAAAGTCAGAGTTGAAAATCTGGATACCAGGACTACAGTTGATTTGGAACTAGACCCTGGTGAGAGCCGATTCTGGTCTCCTACTTTTATCTTCAGATCCCTTCGAGCTATCGGATAAGGCCTCTTGTAATAGAAGACACTGCAGTCTATTTTGTCTCTCCTTCCTGGCAAGAGGAGTGAATGTACTGCCTATCTGACTGCATGCTGGTGAGTGATTTTTGCCCAAGTATTTTAGGCATTGGATGTGTGTATCCAAAGATGGGAAGAGCACTGGACATGATGCCGTTTTTGAAGCTGTGTTTCTTCACAGTGGCTTCCACCATGACAGTAAATAATTCTTATCAACTACCAATTACAAACTGTATTAAACTTATACTAAGTAGCTTAACTATAACTAACCATAATTAATAGGGCTGTCAAGCGATTAAAAAATTAATCGTGATTAATCACATTGTTAAATAATAATAGAATACCATTTAAATATTTTTGGATGTTTATACAACACAGAATACAAAGTGGACAGTACTCACTTTATATTTATTTTTGATTACAAGTATTTACACTGTAATAAAACAAAATATAGTATTTTTCAATTCACCTAATGAAGAGATTGCACCACAGTACTTGTATCATGAAAGTTGAACTTACAAATGTAGAATTATGTAAAAAAACTGCATTAAAAATAAAACAATGTAAAATTTTAGAGTCTGCAAGTCCACTCAGGCCTACTTCTCGTTCAGCCAATTGTTCAGACAAACAAGTTTGTTTACATTTGCAGGAGATAATGCTGCCTGCTTCTTGTTTACAAGGTCACCTGAAAGTGAGATCAGGTGTTCTCATAGCACTATTGTAGCTGGCATCGCAAGATATTTACGTGTCAGATGCGCTAAAGATTCATATGTCCCTTCATGCTTCAACCACTGTGCCAGGGGACATGCATCCATGATCACAGGTTCTGCTTGATAACAATCCAAAGCAGTATGGACCGACACATGCTCATTTTCATTATCTGAGTCAGATGCCACCAGCAGAAGGTTGATTTTCTTTTTTGGTGGTTCGGGTTGTCTAGTTTCCGCATTGGAGCGTTACTCTTTTAAGACTTCTGAAAGCATGCTACACACCTCGTCCCTCTCAGATTTTGGAAAGCACTTCAGATTCTCCCCCAAGGAGTTCAGTCACAAATTGAACTAACACTTTTTTTTTTTTTAAACGAGCCTCATCAGCATGGAATTATGTCCTCTGGGATGGTGGCTGAAGCATGAAGGGGCATATGCATGTTTAGCATATCTGCAGTGTAAATACCTTGCAATGCTGGCTACAAAAAGTGCCATGCAAATGCCCGTTCTTACTTTCTGGTGACATTGTAAATAAGAAGAGGGCAGCATTATCTCCTGTAAATGTAAACAAACTTGTTTGTCTTAGTGATTGGCTGAACAAGAAGTAGGACTGAGTGGACTTGTAGGCGCTAAAGTTTTACATTGTTTTGTTTTGGTGTGCAGTTATATAACAAACAAAAAAAATCTACATTTGTAAGTTGCACTTTCACGACAAAGAGATTGCACTACAGTCCTTGTATGAGGTGAACTGAAAAATACTATTTCTTTTTATAGTGGAAGTATTTGTAATCCAAAATAATATACACTTTGGTTTCAGTTACAACACAGCATACAACATAGATGAAAATTCAGAAAAACATCCAAAATATTTAATAAATTTCAATTACTATTCTATTGTTTAACAGTGTGATTAAAACTGCAATTAATCGCGATTAATTTTTTTATCGCAATTAATTTTTTTGAATGAATCGCATCAGTTAACTGCAATTAATCGACAACTCTAATAAATATTTTTTTAATACAACTAATCTAAGGCACTTTTCTATTACGGTTCTAATGGACCAAAGGTGGTTCACATCCTAAAGCTGCAGTTCGGAAGAAACTGAGGAAGCAGTGGCGCCAATGCCCCTTCTAAAGCATGCTCTCATGCTGTGGGCGCAGGGAAGAGGTGAGACGCACCTAACGGGCACTGCTACTAGAAGTCTCCATCATCTTGCTGCACCTGGCTGGGGAATCCCAGGAGTGGAATATGAAAAATTAGTATGATTACCCCAGATTACAAATGGAGACATTGAGGAACACAAAGGGGAAAGTGACTTGCTCAAGGTCACCCAGCAGCCCAGTGGCAGAGCCAGGAACAGAATCTAGATCTCCTGAGTCCCAGTCCAGTGCTCTATCCACTAGGCACACCTCCTCTATCCACAGTTATAGGTTGCAAAGCTGGTTAAAGGATGTTTTCTCATTGTAGGAATCTAATACAAACAGGTTTTATAGTCAAACAATTGTCATAGTGAAACACAAAAAAAGACAGTTACCTGTCCCGTAACTGGTGTTCTTCGAGATGTGTTGCTCATGTCCATTCCATATTAGGTGTGTGTGCTCGCCACATGCACCGGTGCCGGAAGTTTTTCTCTCAGTGGTATCTGTAGGGGACTGGCTCTGGCGCCCTCTGGAGTGGCTCGCACGTTCCGCAGTATAAGGGGCGCCGCCAGCTGCCCCCGCCCTCAGTTCCTTCTTGCTGGAAATTCTGATAGTGGGGAAGGTGGGCACGTCATAGAATGGACATGAGCAACACATCTCAAAGAACATCAGTTATGGGACAGGTAACTGTCTTTGCTTCTTCGAGTGCTTGCTCATGTCCATTCCATATTAGGTGACTCCCAAGCGGTAGCAACAGAAGCGGGTAGGAGTTCATGGACGTGTAGATTGCAACACAGCTCTGCTGAACCCAGTGTCATCTTTGGCATGCTGAGTGATGGCATAATGCGCTGTGAACATGTGAACCGAAGACCACGTCGCGGCTCTGCAAATGTCCTGGATGGGACTGTCCGCCAGGAGGGACACTGAGGATGCCTGGTCGAATGGGCCCTCATGATCAGTGGCAATGGGACCTGTGCCAGCTTGGAACAGGTCCAGATGCAGGAGGTAATCCAGTTGGAAGTCCTCTGTGAGGACACTGGAAGGCCCTTCATCCTGTCCGCTCATAATGATTAAGAGCTGGGTTGACCTGCGGAAGGGCTTGTACGCTCCAGGTAAAATGCCAGGGCATGTCTGACCTCCAGGGCGAGCAGCCTCCTTTCTTTACTAGTGGTGTGCAACTTGGGACCAAACACCAGGAGGAAGATGTCCTGGTTGACATGGAAGGAAGACACCACTTTTGGCAGAAAGGCCGGATGGGGTCACAGTTGAACTTTGTCCTTGTATACGTTGGCTCCAATGTCAGAGCTTTAATCTCCGACACTCATCTCACCGATGTTATTGCCACAAGGAAAGCGACCTTCCATGACAGATGGGAAAGGGAGCAGGAGCCCATAGGGGGCAGGCCCATGAGCCTAGAAAGAACCAAGTTAAGGTCCCACTGTGGGATAGGAGCCCAGACTGGCAGGAAGAGCCTCTCGAGGCCTCTCAGGAATCTGATCAACATGTCGTGCAAGAACACCATCTTACCTTGGATTGGCGGGTGGAAAGTGGAGATGGCCGCAAGGTGCATCCTGATAGAAGAGAGGGCCAGACCTTGGTTCTTAAAATGAAGCAGGTAATCTAAGACAGATTGTAAGGAGGAGTGCGACAGAGAGATGCTACACTCAGACACTCAGTGGGAAAACCTTGTCCACTTGGCCTGGTAGGTTGCTCTGGTGGAAGGCTGCCTGCTTTCCAGGAGGACTTGCTGGACCATGTAGAGCAGACCCACTTCTCCGGGTTCAACCATGCAGCATCCACGCCATGAGGTGGAGGGAGGCAAGGTTGGGGAGTAGGAGGCACCCATGATCTTGCGAGATCAGATTTGGTTGATTGGAAAGGGACCAGGAAGCAGTCCATCAGTGTGCTGCAAGGGTCACATTCTGAGCCTTGCATAGCGGACGATGTAGGTACATGCTGCCATGTGGCCCAGCAAACACAGACAAACCCGAGCCGTGGTTAGAGGAAATGCAGAGACCCCTGCAATGAGGTCCACCATCGTCTGGAACCTCTCCTGTGGCAGGAAAGCTCTGGTGCAGGTGAAGTCAAGCATCACTCCAATTAACTCTATCCTTTGCACCGGAATTAAGGTTGACTTCTTGTTCTTCACCAACAAGCCTAGGGACCAGCATGTGACCTGTAGCACTGCGACGTCCCATTGGACTTGAGACCTGGAGCAGCCTTTGACCAGCCAGTCGTTGAGATACGGATATATTTGAATACCTTGACGCCGGAGGTAAGCTGCTACCACCGACATGCACTTGGTAAACACCCTTGGTGCTGTCGCTAGGCTGAAAGGTAGGACCGCTAACTCGTAGTGGTCCGATCCCAACATGAAACGCAGGAAGCGTCTGTGTCCTTGGAAGATCGCTATAGGACAGTACGTGTCCTTCAAGTTGAAGGCAGCATACCAGTCTCACGGATCCAGGAAGGGGATGATGGAGGCCAACGCTGATGGAGAGCGGTGCTGATGAGACGGGGACCTATAGGAAAGCCCCAAGGTAGGGTTACCCCTAGACCAAGGTTACGCTGTAGCTGGTGTGGGTGGCACCAGTAGCACCAGGATATCCTGTGCTACCTGCAGGGCCTCAGGTGTCGACGGGACCTCTAACTGACAAAGGCCCCCGTCCCCCTCCGGTGTGGCAGGCATGGGTTGGGGAAGCTGGACCACTCGACCTGAGCTGGGACCCGACTCCTGGTAGGAGGTATTGAGCCGTCTTCCTCGGGCCTTAGCTCCCCTCCTGTCCTCTCCTTCCCCTTGTGGGATACAGGAGATCTTCCTCTCCCGGTTTTTCTTTTGCTGCTTGGCAGGTGCTGGGGATCAACGCTGGTCCATCAATGGCACCGGTGTAGCACTCCACACTGTTGCTGCAGTGCTCGGGACGGAGTCGGACCTCAACTGCTCTGGTGCCAGAGTTACAGCCGACTCCATTAGGAGCGCTTTGAGACAGAAGTCTCTCTCCTTCTTAGACCGCGGTTTGAAGGACTTGCAAATACGGCACTTGTCACTTATATGTGACTCGTCGAGACATCTTAAACAACTATTATGCGGATCACTGATGGGCATCGGTTTCTTGCAGCGATTGCAGGGCTTAAAGCCTAGGGACCAGGGCATGCCCCGTCCCTAGGCTAAGTTCCTTTCGGGACCAACCAAGTAAAACACTAACACGCTAAGGGAAACTGTTAACTATGTACAACTATTTTACAAGAAAAGTTCGAAACGCTGAACAAAACGAAAAAGGCTAGCCAAAGCAGCAGAAATTCCAGCACCATCACTGGCGGCAAGAAGGAACTGAGGGTGGGGGGAGTCAGCAACACCCTTTATACCACGGCATGTGCACGCCACTCCAGAAGGTGCCAGAGCCGGTCCCCTACGGATACCACTGAGGGAAAAACTTCCAGCACCAGTGCATGTGGCGAGCACACACACCTAAATATGGAATAAACATGAGCAAGCACTCGAAGTATTCCACATGTTGGTCATTTGGGGCCCAGGTGTGGGAGAGTTCTTGATCAGGATGCTGGAGGTTTCAGGGATGATGACCTCAATTCAATCAAAGCAGCATACTAATACTATTCATGCACTCCCTCTCCCTGACTACGTACACAAAAAATTCCTCCCATACACGAAGTCCCTCCCAGTTACTGCTGGTTGGGCCCTCCCAGCTGGTCATGGTCCTGCTGCTCAGAGACTTCCTTCCTGCTCCGGTAACCTCTTTCTCACCCCACCAAGGAGCAGAGAGACCTGTGAGAGGAGGAGAGCTACCCTGGCACCAACAGGAGACTGCAGGTAGATAAGGAAAGTGGGAGCAAAGTTGATAACATTTTCACAGGAAGGGAAAAAAGGGATCAGAAAGAGACCAGTAGCTAAGGACCAGCTCCTGAGAAAGTGGTATTGGCTCCATTCTGTTTCCTTTCTCCTCTGCTTGAAATCTCCTGGCAGCTCATCTTCTTCACTCACAAGCTCTTCCACTCACTTCCTCTTTCCCAACGAAAAAAAAGGGAGGAGACATTCATCTCCCTCCACCTATCCAATACAATGTGTTATGTACTGCATAATGCAGTACAGTTAAGAACTATAAGCAAATGAAAGGTGCTTGTGATATAGCTATTCTTTACAAGCTGCCTGCAGTTTGCCTTGCATCAGTGCTACCTGAGTTCCTGCTACTGTACTGATAAATGTTTTCCTATTATAAAGGATTTTTTAATTGCCATTGTTCTTGGAGAGGGTCAATATTTGTTTTATTTACTCCTTTTTTACTTTATTCATTATAATGATAATTTATCATGGAGCATGTTAGGATGAGAGAAGGGAGGCCTTGATGTCTTATCATCCCTATTATGTGTAATCTTGGCTGAGGCTTGTTCTCTTGTCCCTTCATTACTTCTCCTTTTCTTTGATGAAGATTTTTGTGGGGTTGGGAGACAACTACAGTTGTCAAAATAATGAACAAGGTACATTTTGTGATGTGCTGTCCTTGCTTTTTAATGTCTTTACTTACAGATTCATTAGATTCAGAATTTGGAGTGGGTCAGACAGTCATTCATTAGTGCAAATTAATAAGGTTCAACTTTACTATACTTAACTCTCTTAGATGTTATTTAGGCAAATCACACATACTTAGTTCTCCAGGCTCTGAAATAATTTTTAGCTCCCTCCAATTTAATTGCCATAAATCACTTATAATTTGGGTGAACTCAAACCTTTGATTTATTAATGTACCACGTAATTCATGAAAATAGTTCATGTTACTTTGTGTAGAGTGGCAGAGTAACTTAAGTGATGAAAAGTCCTGGTGCATGTAGGAGTAGTAAATAATATATGATAGAAGTACATTGAGCCAATCAGATCACAGCTTTTATCAAAGCCATTTACAAGTTAACAGTTCCCCAGTAAATTGTGCATTTTGAATAACAAAGCATAACACAATCCAATATATAGAAAAATAAAATTTTGGTAGAATTCAATTGCTATATTGATAACATACAAGAACAGATATAGCAATATTTTTCGGCATTTATGCTTTTAACAGTGCAATACGATAGATATGTTACAGAAATGTTTTAATCACATTCTAAGAAATCAGTTTTATGTGTGTACAAAATTTTGTATAAGTTAAATTTAATGGAATTTACAGTGAATACTGAAAGCATGGTACAAATGGTAATTTTTAAAATGTTCTTACTCTATAATAAGGAAGCACAGTTTGCTAAAAGTAGCATTTAATATAATTCACATCAATAAGATTCTATAATTTGTTACATCTTTGCAGTTCAGAAAATGCCCTCAATACTGAAAAAAAAAGATTTTATATTCTTGTGCATTTAGAACAAAAAAAACCAAAACTCTGCCTATGAAAAAGAATGACAAGATCTAGGTATACTTATTTAATTCAGGTACACCTGAATTTTTACATGAACTTAAAGGGGATGAAAATATTTAATACTAATAGAAAATTATTAGTTTAATGTGCAAAGCTTATGTAACTGTCATTCCATTTGGGTTCTCTAGATCCATAACCAAAACTGAACATGAACATAAAAGCAGCAAAAATTCACATTACCTTTCATGTATTCTTAAATCTCAAATTACATTAGTTTACCTTGTGAAATTTTAAAATACACAGATGTAACCAAAAAAAAAAAAAAAACAACTGTAAGACACCAGACCAAGAGAGAATGTGTTAGAGTTTCTCTTTTATTCTTTAAAGATTACCTAACATCCTCTTGGCAATAATCCAAGTTATTATGTAAACAAATTTCAATGCTGCTCATGAATTAAAATATTCTGTTCAGTTCCTACAAGAAGTCAGAATAGTGGCACCAATCGCTTTTAACATTAATCACATTCATCTTACTGTACATGACTCTTGTGCAAGTAATCAAGGTGTTATTCATGACCTTGGCTACATCAATGTAGTAGTGAGGATATTGTAAGTATTTAAAAAAAAAAACCTGAACTGACAGAATTTGGCATTCTGTCATCTCAAAAAGCCAGCAGCATTTTTCTACATACTTAGGATACATTTGGCCTAAGCTTTTAACACCTTTTAGAACAGCCATGCAATAAAACAATCTTGGAGATGTTGCATAAGGTGAGAAGACAGAGCAATTTGCACATTTTTCTGTATAATAAAGCCAAGATAAAGCAAATCCCCAGGTCCTTTAGAATGACTGCTGTTTCATACACTTATAGCTCTATAAAACTAGAGCCCACTATGGGGGGTGGGGGGGGGGAAGGGGGAGAGAGAGTGTCTGTGTATATATATATATATTTTTATATATATATATATATATATAAATACAGTCATTTGTCTGCTTTCAGAATTTATGGTTTGTTTGTTTTTTCCTGGTCAGTCTTTTGAAGGGGCAATAAATAAACTAGACACAGCTAAACTGTTTTGCATATCTCTGTGGAAGAACGGAGAACATATATACTTTAGAGTTCCAGAAACATAACTGTACAGAACAAACAGCTTATATACAACTAAGTGTGCAATTTTAGTTGGCTGGGCATTTTAATAATGCAATATATCCTCTTTGACAAGAAGCCACTTCTACTCTTGACCAAATCCCTCTGTTTCTTCAATTGCGAAGAGCAGCTTCTCTTTTAGCTGTTCATAGCTTTTATATGGAGGCAGATCCAAACGATTAAAACTGAACAAAACAGAAGAGGGAGTGGGGGAAGAGGAGGAAAAAGAAAAGTTTTATAAATTTGTTTAAATCCCATTTAGAATATTTTGTGTAATTACACTTTTGCTTTTAAGAATATTGCAAAACTAAATGGTTACAGACAGAAGTTTTACATACTCTGATCTATGGGTCAGAACACAGGAATGGGAATCAGGAGTTTGGCTCTCACTGACTGTGTAATATTGGGCAAGTCACTTACACACTCTGCTTTACTAGGGATTATTCATTTTAAGTGCTTTTAGATACTTAATGAAAATCCTGTACAGATGCAATGATAATATTTCCCCCCAAATTATCTTGACCTTTATAAAGTGTATGTGGTTCAAGTGCATACAACTCCAGTTTGGTTAATGAAAGTTTCTTTGAGTATATTCAGAGCACAGTATACACTCATGTGAACCATTCTTCCTGAAAGGGGTGATTTATTTAGTCACAGGAGGGTTCTTTGAAAGCTAAACTATACACATAGCTTTAAAGTAGAACTAAAAGTATCTGGAAGCTGCTTTTATTTAATCTTTTTGCCATGTCTGAAGTTAAACTGTTAACTAATCCTCATGTCACCCTCATGTTCTTTCAATGGAGAAACTATAATCTGATCAAATATTTCCTATTTCATATAGCATAACATACAGAAAAACTCATAAGAAAATATGTATAATTACAGCCATATGCCCATTTCTATTGTACAGTAGAAATGTACATAACTCTTGTGCAGACTATGTGAAGGAGTCTCACATTTTTTGGTTAGAGAAGGTTCACTAAAAAATGGATAAGAGAATGATTTTAAGATAATCAAGTCTGAAAAGTAAAATGGATGAGTCTAAGGGCAGGTCTACACTACCCGCCTGAATCGGCGAGTAGAAATGGATCTCTCGGGGATCGAATTATCGCATCTCGTCGGGACGCGACAATCGATCCCCGAATCGACGGTTCTACTCCACCAGCAGAGGTAGGAGTAAGCGCCGTCGACAGGGGAGCCGCGGAGGTAGATTTTCCGCCGTCCTCATAGCGGGGTAAGTCGGCTCCGATACGTCGAATTCAGCTACGCTATTTGCGTAGCTGAATTTGCGTATCTTAAATCAACCCCCCCCCCCCCATAGTGAGGACGTAGGACGTAGCCTGAGGCCTAGTCTACACTGAAAATCCCAAGTGCCATAGCTATGCTGACCTAGCCCCTGGTGTAGAAGCAGCTAAATCAACAGGAGAATGCTTCTGTTGGCCTAGCTACCATTGCTCAGGGAGGTGATGTTCCTATAGTAACTGATAAAACCCTTCTTTTGCTGTAGGCTGCGTCTACACTATGGGGTTATGATGGCATAGCTACAGCACTGTGATAATACCCCTATTGTCTTCATAGTGTAGACATGGCCTTACTCTTCCAGCCTTCCTTGAACCTTTAGAGAAGAAAAAGGGACGACTATAGAGGAACTCTAATAGATCAATTTAAAACATTTGTTATGAAAAGCTGATGTCTTCTTCATTTGATATATCTGTTAATAATTCTGGCATGAGTGGGAAAACCGCGTATTTTCCTTATCTATTCCATGTAGTTGCACCTGGAAACATTTCTTCTCCTGAAATTCTCACCTCTGACCATTAGAGACTGTTGCTGGCAATGCTAAGACTGCTTCTTCTGCTATACTACAGGGACCCTGTTGGCTACCACAAGCAGGGAGGAAACATCTTCAACTTCCACAAAGACCCATTCAAAGAAATAACACCACGCAGGGAAAAAATAATAGGATGGGGGAGCCTCGCAACAAGTGACAGAAAAAGTTGTATATGCTCCCACCAAGATGCCAGAAGAAGAAACAGTCCTACTGGCTGCCCACAATCACTCTCTCCACCCCAGAAGTATAACAGGTACAGGGAGCCTGGGTTCACATGGGGTAAGGCAGTGGGGACTGAAGAGAGCCATTTGGATAGGAATTCAGATTCTAAGATGCTATTTGAAGTTCTGAATGTTTGTGGGGGTTCCAATCACTTTATAAGGGTCTTGGTGGCATTTTGCACACATATTTTCAGAAAGTTACACTGTCATGAAATATCACGACAACTGACTCCAATGCTAACTTAGCTGTGTAGCAGAAACAATGACTTGCTCTTTGAAGCAAAAATAGTGTATGCGTGTGTGCGCGCATGCGTGCGTGTGAGAGAGTGAGTAAAATAAGGGGTTTTATCTTATAACTCTAAAGTATCTGAAACTATCCAAAATAAAAATATAAAAATACAGATAGAATACAAAACTGAAATTAAAAACAAGGGAAAATAGAGACATTTTCAGTAGTGGGAAAGTCACTAGCCCAGCCATTCTAAATCAAGCAACAGATGGGAGTCAGGGACAAAAATTGTAGGTTGAGGCAAGTAACCCAAATTAGCTTACAATTGAATCAACTGTTACTGTATACCACAGGTGCAAGACAGATGGTCTTACACTACATTAATGAAGAAGAACAACAGATACAAAGTTAGCTTACATTTATTCACTGTTTCAATATTAAAACTTACCAAGTATGACTTCTCGGTAACCAGGTTTCCTTGCCAACTTTTTCAATGCAGAATTTCTGAGGACCGTTACTTCCTGAATCAAGAAAACACATGAGATTAAATTAAATGTTGTTTTTAAACCAGTAATAGTGTAGTATATTTATTAATGTATGCTAATGCTAGATGAAATGTAGGATTAAGAAATGAGCAAAAGATTTCCACTTGTTCAGAATAAACATAATATGTATAGATTGCAATAGTATAGTTCAGGGGCATTATACTTACCCATGAGCTCAGCAAAACCTCCCAGTGGTAACCGACAAGTACCAGTGACAAATTGCAGCAGTCGCATGCGAACCTCATTGTCTGTGTCTTTTACGAACTAGGCAACAGAAATTCAGGATTATAAAACAAAATTGAATATTACTATGCTAATATGGCTAGAGAAAAATAATACAAAACATGTAGGAACAAGATACTTGGAAAGCTGTGATTCCATAACAAACCTGAAGAGAATAACATATAGTGAATTATATATGATCTTTCACAGTGATATAGTGGCAAACATAAAGGCACTGATTTTGGATTGCAGGCACAAAGGTATCACATCACTACTATGCACTGAAGGCTGGCAACACCTGGGAGTAGACAGGCTAATACATTAGATCAATTTATACCACGTTTTAAAAAAAATATCAAAGGATAGGAGTACAGTAACTGTACTCTTAGAGATGTTTGTCCCTGTGGGTGCTCCACTTCAGGTGCATATACGCCCTGTGCACCTTTGATCGGGGGCTTTCGGTAGCAGTGCCTGTTTGATCCGCTTATATGCCCTAGCTATCCTGATGCCCTGCATATAGCACAGTGTTGGGCAAACCACCCTCAACAGTTCCTTCTCTATCAGCAAGTCAAGACTCCAAAATGGAAGGGAAGAAAAGTGGGCACTGGAACACTACAGGGACAAACATCTTGAAGAATTGCAGTTACTGTACAAGATAAGTAATCTCTCCTACTTCAAAGTCTGATCTAAAACTGTTTGCAGAACTGCAGTCCCACCAAAGCAGTATCTGCCCTAGAGGTGTGTACACTAAGGCACAGTGTTTTGAGAAGGAGTGGACCGAAGCCCATGTGGCAGCTTTGCATATTTCCATAATAGGTAAATTCTTCAGCAGGGTGATGGAAACAGACTGAGATCTGACAGATTGGGTTATCATCCTAGCAGGGGGTTGAATATTAGCATCCTTATATCAGGAATGGATACAACTGGAAACCCATTTGGAGAGTCTTTGGGTAGAAATTCTGTCTGTGAAAAAGAACAAAAAGCCGATGGGCCCTAAAGGGTTTACCCCTTTCCAAACAAAAAGCCAATGCCCTCTTAAAGTCTAAGATGTGAAGGGCCACTTCCTCCCTAGTCAGATGAAGTTAAGGGTGAAAAACTGGCCCAAGTTGCATGAAAATCCAAGTTCACCTTGGGTAAAAACATGGGTGACACAGCCAGAGAGATCTTCTCTTTAAAGAAAACAGGAAGGGGGGATTGGTCATTGAAGTACCTAAGCTCACCATTTCACCTAGCAGAGGTGATAGCCACTAAAATGCAGTCTTCATATATAAGTAGAAGGGAACACTTTGCTAGTGGCTCAAAGGGAGGTTTCATCAGAAAGCTGAAGACCAAATTAAAGTCCCACACAGGAGTGGGTTCTCTGACATGGAAAAAGTTAGCTAATCCTTTGATGAATCTAGAAGTGGTGGGGTGAGCCACCCTTCAGCAGGGGAATGGAAATCTGTGATAGCTGCTAAATGAAGATCTATGGAACTCAGAGAGAGAGACCTGAATTCTTTAAACCCAACAGAGAATCTAAAACGGAAAAATTGACAGGACAGTGCTGTTGGATATACCAATGGTGGAATCGCTTCCATTTCTATGGGTAGGTTTTTGTAGTTGATGCTTTTCAGCTATTCAACAAAACCTCTTGTGAGCCTCTCACACAGGAGATCTCTACCGCAGAGAGACATCTAGAAAACATGGCTTGGGCTGCAGTGTGAAGCTCAGATGAAGAATGTATCCTGAATTTTGAGTTAGCGGATCAGGAATAGTTGGCAGCTGCAGTGCTGGACAAGATGGCAGGAAAATCAGGTAGGGGAACCAAATTTGCATTGGCCCAAGTCAGTGCAACTAGGATGACCATGGCTCTATTCTGCTGGATTTTGTTTAGGACTCTGAGGCGCAGCAGTGTCAGAAGATAGGAGTAGAGGACATAAGTAAGGCTACGTTTTAGTCATGAGTATTTTTAGTAAAAGTCATGGACAGTAAACAAAAATTCATGGCCTGTGACCTGTCCATACTTGTACTATATACCCCTGACTAAATCTTGAGGGGAAGGGGGCAGCCCGGGGGTGTCGGGGGGGGGGTAGTAAGGGGAGGGCAGGGCTGCCAGGCTTCCTACTTGGCTCTATGCCTCCCCGGAAGTGGCGACATCCCCATCCCTCAGCTCCTAGGCAGAGGCGCGGCCAGGTAGCTCTGCACACTGCCTCAGTCCTGAGCACTGGCTCCGCAGCTCCCATTGGCCGGGAACTGCAGCCAATGGGAGCTGTAGGGGCGGTGCCTGCAGGCAAAGGAAAGTCCCAGAAAGTCTGGTGACTTCCGTGACCTCCCTGAAAAAATTGCAGCCTTAGACATGAGGAAAGAATGTCCCTGGGACTGATGGCCTAGACACCCTCTTGAGCAGAACTTTCAACTCTTTCTGTTGATGGTGGTAGCAAATAGATCTATTTCTGGAAAACCTAATGTGAGGAATGTATGCTTGAGAATCAGGTTGTTGATTTTTTACTTGTGGTCCTGGCAGAAGTATCTGCTCAAACTATTGGCTACGGTGTTCTACAGACCTGTTAAGCATGAGGCAAAATGAAAATCTGATAAGCTATGCACCAATTCCATAGTTATAATGCTTCTTCCCAAAGGGTTGCTCTTGGTTCTCCTTGATGATACATATAGTACATGTTGACTCTGTCTGTCATGATTTTGACAGATTCACTCTTGAGCATAGGAAGGAAACAGCTGCAAGCAACTCTGACTGGCCTGAGTTCCAGGAGGTTGATATGGAGAATGGACTCTTGGCAGTCCATTTGCCTTGTATGGTATGCATTCAAAAGCCTTGTCTCCACTTGTGACAGAAAGTAGAGTACATGGAGCTACATGGAGCACTGAAAAGCAGTGTGTATCTACATGTGACAATGAAAGGAGACTTTCCCTGCTTCCTTCCCATTGCCAGAGGCTTTCCTCACTGCCTCCTTCCTTCCAGGGCCTTTCCCCACTGCCAGAGTCTTTCACTGTGGCAGGGAAAGACTCAGGCAGTGGGACAGTATGCTGCTAAAAACAACAGTGTAATGTGGCAGGCACTGCTTGGGCATGCAGAGAGCTGTGCATGGTATATACCTTAAGATTCTGGTGCGTCTGTACTTTATCTGTCTAGAGGCAATGCTTCACCATCTACACTGCTATTTATACCTGTGCTAGCTGGTCATGCAGTGTCTGCACTCTACACGTCGCCATAAGTGTACAAATAGCCAAAGACAAGCTCCCCACCATACAAGAGATGCATCTGATACTATGGTGGCAATGAGGGGATGTGGAATGAAGAGGAATTAAACACAGACCTTGTTTGGATCTGTCCACCTATTAAACAACTCTAGAATCTGGGGAGAGATCAACACTAATTTGTTCGGTTTGCTAGGGAGTGTAAACAGTTCTCAACCATCCCTGGATGCAATGTAGGTGCAAACTGGAATGAAGTGTGACAAAGATGCAGGCTGCCACGTGACTTAGGAGCTGTAGAACAGTTCTGGCTATTTGTGGACTCATTTGGACCTGCGAGTTCAGATTAATTAGTGTAATAAATCTGTGTAGCAGTAGGAATGCTGTGGATGATGTGGCATCTAAGGTGGTTCCTATAAACTTTATTTGCTGAATTGGTGTCAAAGCGAGCTTCTCTTTGTTGACGTTCTAACTTGTCAAATAGAGTCATAGCTGTCTTCACTGTGGAAAGAACTTGGCTGTGTGAGCAATCCTTGAGAAGCCAATTATTGAGATAGGGGAAGAAGATTATACCCAACCATTGAAGTTGAGTAGCTACCACTGCCAGAACTTTCATAAAGACTCTGGGGGCAGTAGAGAGTCCAAAAGGGAGCACTTGATATTGAAAGTGTTCCTGGCTGACCGCAAAGTGCAGAAACCTCTTGCGAGATGGATACATTGTGATATGAAAATATGCATCCTGAAGGTCGATGCAAACATGTCCCCAAGATTTAGAGACGGTATTATATCTGCAAGTGTCACTATCCTGAACTTTAGTGTTTTTATGAAAATGTTTAATGGCCTGAGACCAGATAGCCCTTCTTTTTTGGGAACCAGAAAGTATTTGGAATAGAACCCCTTCCCTTGGTGCTGGGCAGGTACTTGTTCTATGGCTCCTATGTGAAGAAGGGATAGGACTTCCTGTCTCAGACGTTTGTGAGATGGGACCCTGAAAAGGGATAGGGGAATGGAGGTGACATGGACAGAATAGTCCCATGTTAAGACTTCCAAATCCCATCTGTCTGAAGTAATCTGCTCACATGAGGATCGGAAATGGGAGAGATGATCCCCAAACGGTGGGAGAGAGTGAGCAAAATAATACAGCTCTAGGTCCTGATAGTGGCATAGTTCTTGACCCTCGACCAAAAATAAAAATGGATGCCTACTTGATGAGGAAAGCTGAGTAGTGGTCATTTTGGTGGTGAATGGTTCTCGCTTCTGGAATCTACATGTCAATGTAGGTGGTTCTGAAGGCATGTGATATGCAGGGAATTGGGCTGGAAGGGATATCTACACTGTCTTTGACCGGCTGAAAAAACAGTTACTCACCTTCTCATAACTGTTGTTCTTTGAGCTGTGTTGTTCATGTCCATTCCAAACAGGTGCATGCACGGAAAACTTTTCCCCTAGCAGCATTTGTCGGGTTGGATTGGGCGCCTCCTGGAGTCACGCCTTCATGGCGCTCAATATATAGCCTTGCCAACCAACCACCCCCTCAGTTTCTTCTTGCTGGCTACTCCAACAGAGAGGTAGGAGGGTGGGTATTGGAATGGACATGAACAACACATCAAAGAACAAGAGTTACGAGAAGGTGAGTAACCGTTTTTTCTTCTTCGAGTGCTTGTCCGTGTCAATTCCAATCAGGTGACTCACAAGCCCAAGTTCAAGAAATGGCTTCGGAGTTGTCCACTGATCAGAGCACTGCTCTTCCAAAGACCTCATTGTCCCTGGCCTGCTGGGCGATTGCCTAGTGCATGGAGAAAGTGTGTATGGAGGACCACATCGCTGCTCTGCAGATTTCCTGGGTGGCAATCTGCGCCAGGAACACCGTTGAAGAGGCCTGAGCCGTGGGGGAATGCACAGTGATTGAAGGAGCAGGCACCCCTGCCAGGTTATAGCACTCAATGATGCAGGATGAGATCCATGATGAAATCCATTGAAAAGAGACAGGAAGACCTTTCATTCTGTCTGACACTGCCACGAATAGCTGGACAGACTGTTGGAACAGTTTCATTCTCTCGATGTAGAAGGCTAGCGCTCTGCAGACATCCAGTGAGTCTCCCTGCAGCTCGATCCAATACTGGGAGGAAGATGTCCTGGCTGATGTGAAACTGGGAGACAAGTTTTGGGAGGAAAGCCGGGTGAGGCATAAGTTAGACCTTGTCCTTATTGAACACAGTGTAAGGGGGCTCTGAAGTCAGGGCCTTGAGCTCAGACCCCTCCTGGCTGAGGTTATCGCTACCAGAAACGCTACCTTGTATGAGAGAGAGAGAGCAGGGAGCATATCGCCAAAGGATCAAAGGACGATCCCATGAGTCTGGAAAGGACCAGATTGAGGTCCCAAGCTGGGACAGGCTGCTGGACATGTGGGTACAGCCTGTCGAGACCTTTAAGGAAACAGCTAATCACAGGTTTAGCAAAGACCAAGCGGCCCTCTGTGCCTGGGTGGATGGCCAAGTGAACCCTTATTGATGACATGGACAGCCCCTGCTACTTGAGATGGAAAAGCTAGTCCAGTATAAGTGGTACACATGCGAGCATCGGAGACGAACGGTGCTGCGTCCACCAGACTGAAAATCTCTTCCACTTGGCAAGGTACGTGGCCCTCAGGGAAGGTTTCCTGCTTCCAAGGAGGACTTGTCTACCCAGATCCGAGCAGGAGAGCTACATCAGTTTCAGCCATGGAGCTTCCACGCCGTGAGGTGTAGCAACTTGAGGTTCAGGTTTTAGAGACCGTTGTGGTCCTGCATTAATAAGTCTAGGAAGAGCAGCAAGATGACTGGAGCTTCCATGGACATTTTCAGGAGTAATGTGTACCAGTGCTGGTGGGGCCAGGCTGGAGCTATCAATAGACCAAGGCTTCCTCCCTTCGTACCTTAAGGAGCATCTTGTGAACAAGAGGGATAGGTGGATACACGTAAAGGAGATGGCCTCCCCCTGAGAGGAGGAACACATTCGCAATGGAGCCAGGGCTGTGATTCAGGAAGGAGCAAAACTGCTGGCACTTCCTGTTGCATCGCGTGGCGAACAGGTCTATCTGGGGAAAGCCCCACTGATGGAAGATTGAGTTTGCAACATCCAGGCAAAGGGACCACTCGTGGACATGGAACAACCTGCTGAGAAAGTACCCCAGGGAGGTACGACGCTTGCAGATGTATCGAGTGCTCCACACAGAAGTCCCACAGCATGCGGGCTTCCTGGCACAGGGGAGAGGAGCGTGCACTCCAGTTTGTTGATATAAAACATCGCAGTGGTGTTGTCTGTCATAACCGATACACATCTCCCTGTCAAGTGTGCCCGAAAAGTCTGTCATGCTAGACATACCGCTCTCAGCTCTCTGACATTCACATGGAGACCGAGTTCTGCCTGAGACCAGAGGCCTTGTGGCCTGAGGTCTCCCAAATGTGCTCTCCAGCCCAAAGCTGACACATCTGTCACTAGCGAAAGAGAAAGCTGAGGGCTGGTGAAGGGGACACCTTCACATACTACCTGTGGGTCGAGCCACCATAGAAGGGAGTCGAGTACTGAGCAAATCAGGGTTACAATCCTATCCAAGCTGTCTCGGACTGGCCGATACACTAATGCTAGCCACGACTGAAGAGGACGAAGCCTGAGTCTAGCATGTTGTACTACATAGGTACAATCAGCCACGTGTCCTAGAAGTTTCAGGCAATTCCTTGCTGTAGTGGTGGGGAACTGCCTGAGACCTTGTATGATGTCGCGAAGAGACTGAAACCTTGCTCCCGGGAGGTATGCCCTGGCTTGTGTGGAGTCCAGAACTGCCCCTATAAACTCTATCCTCTGAACATCGTTGATTTTCCCTCGTTCAGAAGGCGGCCAGTTTGTCAAACGTCGCTCTTATGAAGCAGACTTGTGCCTCCGCTTGAGACCTGGAGCGGCCCTTGAGGAGCCAGTCTTTGAAGTATGAGAACACCTGTATCTGCCGCCTTTGCAGGAATGCAGCCATGACTGCCATGCACTTGGTGAACACTCAAGGTGCTGCCGACAGGCCAAATGGGAGGACTGTGAACTGGTACTGGGTGTTGTTCACCACAAACCTGAGGTATTTTCTGTGGGACAGAATTATTGCTATGTGAAAGTATGCATCCTTCAAGTCGAGGGCGGCATACCAGTCTCCTGGATCCAATGAAGGGATGATGGAGGCCAAAGAGACCCTGCGGTACTTGAGTTTCTTCACGAACCTGTTGAGTTCTTGCAGGTCTAGGATGAGCCTAAGCCCGCCCTTGGCTTTCCATATTAGGAAATACCAGGAATAGAAGCCCTTGCCCTTCTGCTCCTTAGGAACCTCTTCCACTGCCCCTAGCAATAGGAGCGAGTGCACCTCCTGTATAAGGAGTTGCTCGTGAGAAGGGTCCCTGAAGACGGACCGGGGGGAGGGGGGGGGAGGGAGGTGGAAGGGCGGGAGGGCACAGAATTGGATGGAGTATCCCCTCTCTACTGTGCACAGCACCCAGCGGTCTGAAGTGATACGGAACCAAGCACGATGGAAAGGGGATAGTCGGGACGAAAAGGGGGTGTAGATCCAGTTCTTGTCCTGGTGCGCCGTCCTCGACCACACCTTCAAAAGGCTGGTTTGGGGCTGGAAGCTGGTTTGGGCTGGCCAGAGCCCTGTCCCGAGGATGGGCAGGGCCTTTTTCTGTTGCTCCTATTCCTCCTCCGAGGAGCATCCTGTTGGTTCTGCAGTTGGTAGAACTGCGAGGAAGGCTGCGGCCAGAAGTGCCTGCGCTGAGTCGTGGGAGTATGGAGGCCCAAGGACTTGAGGGTGGCCCTCGAGTCCTTTAAACTGTGGAGTCTTATCTGTTTTCTCTGAAAAGAGGGCCGAACCTTCAAAGGTCCTGAATGGTCTGTTGGACCTCATAGGGGAGACCCGAGACCTGCAACCAGGAACTCCTCCTCATTGCCACCCCTGTGGCCATTGAGCAGGAGGCAGCATCTGCCCTGTCCAACGCCGCCTGTTGGGAAGCTCGTGCAATTAGTTTCCCTTTCTCCATCAGTGCAGAGAATTCCACATGGGAGTCCTGCGGCAGCAACTTGGCAAACTTGGCAGACGCACTGCAGACGTTATACGAGTATCTGCTCATGATGGCCTGCTGGTTTGATATGCGGAGCTGCAACCATCCTCCAGTGGAGTAGACCTTCCTCCCAAATAGGTCTAGTTGTTTAGCATCCCTATTTTTAGGGGAGGGCCCCTGGTAGCTCTGGCACTCACACTGATCAGCTGCATCAACCACCAGGGAATCGGGGGGAGGGGGTATATAAGGCTTCATATCCTTTTGAGGGAACAAAGTACCGCCTTTCATTTCTCTTGGCTGTAAGGGGCAAAGAGGCCGGGGTCTGCCACAAGGTCTTTGTGGTCTCAGCGATGGTCTTAATTAATGGCAGGGCAATGTGGGCGGGCCCGGAGGGGGCGAGGATATCTACCATGGGGTCGGAGTCCTCTACCACCTCCTCTGCCGGGATCCCCAGGTTCTGGACCACCCGCTGCAGCAGCTGCTGTAGGACCCTGTTGTTTTTCCAAGGCCAGGGCCGTCAATGTCCCTGCCACAATCTCATCTGGGGAGGACGAGGAGGAAAGCCCTGGCAACAGGCCCTGCTCAGTCCCTATGGCGCTCAGGGGGTCATGTGGCACCGGGTATTGCTGCTCTGCCACGTCAGCAGCATGCGGTGTTGGGGCCACCGGAATCAAGATCATTGGTGCCGAGGTTGCCGATGTTGGTGCCGACACTGCAGGAGAACAGTGGGGCATCAGTGCCCCCAATACTGGTGGTACCAATGATGCCTGTGGAGGTATGAAGGAAGCTGATATTACCGATGTGGATTTGGACCTTGACCCCTGGTTCTGTCCCTGGCTCTGATGATATGCCGAGGGTGTCCAGAAGGACCACTAAGGGCTGCCACTAGGGGGGGCCACGGCTCCGAATGGGGTGGCGGTCATGCCAGGACCTAGACTTTTTGTTCTTGGTCCTATTTCAAGTGGTAGGATTCCACTTCCAATTCCGAGGTCTCAGAAAAGGACGACCACTGAGGAGAGGTGCTCCGTGGTGCCGGCAAGTGGTGTGGGAACCGGTGCGGCACCCCTACGTGGGTGGACCGTGCCGGGGAAAGGTGTGCTGGTGATAGAGATCGGCGCGCCATCATCGCTGGCTTGCCCCTTGATGGGATCAGGGGGCAGGCAGTCACCGGTGACTTATCCCTCCTCTGTGGGAAGGACGGCGCCATGAGATGCATAAGGTCCTGAGCCGCCTCGAACGCCTCCAGCATAGAAGGGAGCTAGAGCTCTCCGCCATATCAGTCTGGAGACCGGTGAGGGTTCAGACTCAACTGGACCACCAAGGGGGCAGGAGTCGACGAGACCCTGGGAGGTGGAGGGGCTGAAGTCACGTGGCCCG
Organism: Chrysemys picta bellii; assembly: GCF_011386835.1. Lineage (NCBI taxonomy): Eukaryota > Metazoa > Chordata > Testudines > Emydidae > Chrysemys > Chrysemys picta. Next base: position 243,221,221 of record NC_088792.1, on the reverse strand, counting down.
GTTCAGGGCTCCCTGCCGCAGGCTCCTTGGGCTTGGAAGGGGGAGAGTGACCCCCTCTGGCCTTTTCTTTTTCTGGGGCACTGGTGATTGAGACCGGTGTCTCACAAAAGATTGTCTATGGGCAATTGTCCTTTCTCAGCACCGGCTCATACATTGTTGGTGACAGCGCACCGATGAGGAGGTGCTGGGCGTGGGTTCTGCCGACACCGGGTTGGATTGTGGTTCGAGTGTAGCCTCTGTGAGAAGTATCTTGAGCCTTTGCTCCCAGTCTTAAGGTCCTAGGGCAAAACCTTTTGCAAATTCTGCACCTCTCCTTCTGGTGGCTCTCCCCGAGACACCGCAGACAGGAAGAGTATGGGTCACTCTTAGGCATAAATTTTCCACAGTCCTCGCAGAGTTTGAACCCTGTGGACCAGGGCATATCCCGGTGCTGGGGGAGCACTGGTTGTGTGTGGGGGTGTGTGTGTGGGGGGAGTAAGACCCCTTAAAGGAAACTTATGACCTAACTACTAATACTAAACTAACACTAGTAAACTACTGAGAATTAAATATAAATACTGCCCAAATGCACTTGCAAAGTGAGAGCAACAGGTTGTTCCAGCTAGCCATCACCGGCGGTAAGAAGTAACTGAGGGGGTGGCAGGTCGGCAGGGCTCAATATTTAGCGCCATGAAGGCGCGACTCCAGGGTGTGCTCAGACCGACCCAACAGATGCTGCTACGGGAAAAGTTTTCTGGCTGCCATGTGCGCACACATCTGATTGGAAGGGACATGAACAAGCACTCAAAGAAGCAGCTCCTTTATATGCAGGTGTGTAGATATTGAGGGATATGATAGTAACCCTCAAATCCTTGAGAGAATGCAAGGATTACAGGTAGTTTTGAAGACCTTGAACCACCCAAGGAAGATCCTCAATGGTACTTTGGACCTTCCCTGGGATTTGCGAGGATTGCAGCAAAGAGATGAGATGCATGACAGTTGCTGTAGAAACAGAACAAGCTGATATATTGGCCATGTCTAGGCCTTGTTTAAAGAAGCCTATAACAAAGTACCAGCTAATAAATATCTTTTCCACAATGATCGTCTGAAATTGCTCTCTCTGTTTTTGAGGCAGATAGATGGTCAATAAAAGAGTTAAACTTGCTGTAGTTTTTGTGATTGTAGTTTGCGATCAGGGCTTGACAGATAGTGATTGTAAATTGCAATGATGCAAAAGAATAGCTCTTACGACCAAACAGATTTAGGCATTTTTGGTCTTTATTACGCAGGGCTGTTTTAGAATAGCATTGTCTACTATGCTCATTCACAGCATCAACAACTAAAACATGAACAGAAATTCAGAACCCTTATTTACTCTTTTATATGCTAGAGTTATGGTGGCCATTGGGTTTGCCACATTGCTTCAGCACGTTCAAGGAAAGCTTCATTTAGGGGTAAGGCTACCCATCACAAGATGTCAGTATGGAGAATGTCCAAAAGTTTATAGGAGTGCCAGGAACCTCCTCTAAGGGGATTTGGAAGGAGTCAGCAATCCTCTTCATAAGCTCCTGGAACTCCAGAAAATCATCCACATGGACTGGGGGAGAGGGAAAACAACAGCACTTCATCAGGTGAGGAGGATAAGATGTTAGTTTTGTGGTGTAGCTTTCTCATCCACCCTTTTCTCATGTTCCTCAAAAGATTTCTCCTACAGTGAAAACTGATGCAGCAGAATAGGAACAGAAGGTGAGTTCTGCCTCTAGCGCTCCCCACAGGTGTAGCTAGTACTCTGGATATAAAAATTATTATAGATAAATGGCCCATGGTTCCCAGTATGGCCAATGGGAAGGGGGGCATAAGGAAAAGGAGGGGGCATCCAGAGTTGATCACACCAAGAGGAATGAGGAATGACAGGAGTCTACCTGTGCCTTGGAGCTTCTCTCTCAGAAAGAGAGCCAGGAGAGATAATTCTGGGCGGGTAACTGAACACATTTTACACTTTGATGGCACATGGGTATCCCCTAAGTAGAGGATACGGTGAGAATGACCATTGCTAACTGGGACAGAATCCCAGCAAGTGAGGCAATGTTTAGATCCAGGGGATCTAGGCATAACTGGAGGATAAAATCTTTCAAAAAAGGAAAGGCCCCTGGGAGATCGTGGGGAGGGAAACAATGAGTCGCTCAAAGAAGTCCCCTCAAAAACATTACTATAACTAGTAAAAACTAAAAAGGGGACTAATACCTAAACAACAACGTAAAACCTTGAAGCTATTCCCTAAAGAAAAAACAACAACTATGAAGTAGCCAGTGCAAGACATTTTAAGGATCCAGGGACTAGAGCCTGGGTCTGCTGAGCCTGGGACAGTTGATGTTCCCACAATGCCACCGCAGCACGTACAGAGCAACAGCCAGGGAGCACACTGTGGATAGTAGCCACACAGAGTGAAAGCACCTTGTGATCCTCTGATTGGCTAAGCGCTGTATTTAACCTTGGAGGGTGCCCCAGGAAGTTGTCTGGACAACAGGACAGACTTTGGACCTTCTGCAACTCCAGACCTCACTTCATCTCCTGATTCCTGATCTCTGGCCTCTGATCCCTGCCCAACTCTGCTCCTGCCTCCTGATTCCATCCTAGTACGGTACTACCTCTGATCTAGTCTCCGACCACAGCCTGACTTTAACCCTGACTCGCGCTCATTGAACCTGGCTCCAGCAATTCCTCTGATCCCTGCTCACTGACTACCATTCTGATGTGTAGACCCCAGCCCAGCTACGACTGCTAGGTCAGGCTGCCGACACTCCAGCTTCCTTACAGATGCTCCATCTCAAACCCAAGGTGGTTGAGAAGGAAATGAAGATGATTTGTTCAACACTGCTCTATATACCTTTCGTTCAGTGTACCAGGATAGCGAGGGTGCATGTGTGCATCAAACGGGCAATGCTACAAAAAGTATCTGATCAAAGGTGCATTTGAAATGGAGCACGCATAGGACATTACATGCCTAGGGCATGTCCCTCAGAATATTTTTTCTATTTTGATTAAGTGTGGTAATAATCTTTTAAATACCAATCAAGGAAGAGTAGTTATAGTTTTTAAAGGCTGCACCTTTATCCTAATGACTCAGCACCCTGTCACTCAAATCCCCACCAACATAGGTTAAGTAGGACCTAACAAAGACCAATTAACTGAGTAGAGCTACAGCTGAGGGGCTAATTTGAGGAGGAACCAACACTAGCAGCTCGGAGCATTTTTTTTGTCTCAAGATATGCAGGCAGATTCAAATTTGTCCCACCAGAACTATTCTGGCTTTGTCAGACATTTCAAATTCTTCATTTTTTCACCATATTTAGGTAAGTTTAAAAACTAACTAAAATGCAACAACATGCCATCTGAATGAGTCTTCTAGAGTTAGCTGCCGGAAGTATGATACAATGAGCCTATATACAACTAAATAACATTTTGTTCCTTACTTGAAAAGAGTTCTATGAAGGAGACCTCCATATCTGAGATTAATGGGCTGCTCCACTTTGATTCATGTAGCATCACCATCAACCAATAACTTAGACTCTAGTTGTTCAGCTTTCTCCTCAGCAGGCCCTACCTCTTCTCATAAGTCATTTTTTCTTATAATTTTACAATATTTGAATGTAATCAGAAACAGAATAACCAAAAACCTGAAAACAGTATGGGTCTACAGATTAGGGTAACCCTTCATAAAACTATTTTATTTTCTGCAGAGGACTCCCCCAATCTGAAGTGAGCGGAATATAGAATGAAAGAACAAGGCCAAATTGTTTTGGACAACTACACTCAGGAAGTAGTCTTCCAAGTAGCACTGAAATCTACATGATAATGTCTAGTAAAGGTGTGAAGTAACTGCCAAGTAACTGGTGTTACCTGTTCTGTAACTCCCTTTGAACCAAGGAACTCTGCATACCCTTATGGAAAAGAACTTAATTTCCAAGGGACAGGGAAGAAACTCAAGTGACTCATGTGCACATCCACTTAGCTAACTGAAAAGCCTTATGACCTTTTTTAGAATCCTGAAACAAAATGAACAAAGGACCTGAATTCTCCTAACCTATGCCAGAACCTCCCAGAACTTCTGACCACATCTACAGAAAGGCAGACCTTTTCCTTTTCTAACAAATTGGGACAGAAAGAGGAAAAGTGAATGGTCTGATTCTTGTGGATGACATTTATCTTTGGTAAAAAGATGGCAGCCAATACTGAGGGTAATTCTCATTACAGAAGGTAAAAGATAAATTAAATGAAAAGGCACCAATTTCCTCCACTCTGAGTCAAAGTAATGGAGGAAAATTTAATACAAAGCCAATAAAGAGTAAGTGAATGAATGGGCTCACAAGGGGACATACAGTGTTTATGAAGAACTATGTTGTAGTTACAAACAGGATCTCTTATTAAAATCCTTCCTAAGGCCCAGTTTGGACTCCTTCCACCATAGCAATATGACTTGTGTTTAGAGGTTACTTGGGATCCCAATAGCAAAAGTGGAAACACAGAAGTGTGAAGGGCTTTGTGACCTAGGGTACTAGTTGGATGAAAGAGGCCTTTACTTTCAGAAGCTGAACGAACTGTTTTGTGAAAGTTGGGTTAGCCTATGTGGATATGTTAGAGTATTTCCGAGATCTGTTCTCATGGGCACACACCATCTGAAGGTTTTTGAGCAGACCTTCCAAATGAACTGTTCATAAGTTTGCCCATATCAGAGTTCAATACAGATCCCAGATGACAGAGCAGCTCTACACAGCCCCTACTGCCACTGTAGCTTTCTGCTATTAAAAACCCTTTACCAGTCAATCTTCCAAGTATAACAGGATGGAAATCATTCAGCAAGAGTAGAATCACTTTCACCAAAATAAGGGGAATTAAATGCCACGGGGGCCCCTTTCAAAGATCAGTGTGAACAACAGAAACACCCAATGAGCTGGTGCAGCGGAGATAATGAAATCTGCATTCGTCAAGTCAACAAAGATGTAATAGATGTTCTCCATCTGCAATAGCTGTTCATGACAAAGTTCAAAATGTGCAATTTGATGAGATATTTAGCATGAGATATATGCTCCTTGTTCTTTTCCATACAGCATAAAGTATATCCCTAAAAGACTCTCCTTGTTTGGGACTAATCTCATTGTTCTGATGTGTAGGTGTCAGGATTGCCTGTTTCAGGACATCTTGCATTTGAAGTTTGGAGGGAAACGGGGATGATTCAAAATCTCTTGTCAGAAAAGAAGTAAATTTCTGGTAGCACCCTGAAGATATGCCAGAGTGAGTCACTTGTAACACTAATTCACAGAAGATGAAAATTAGGTAGTCTATTATCTGGGGAGGTTCAGACTTGCACTTCTAGTGTCACAACCTCTCTTTTGCTGACAGCTTTGGCTTGTTGCTTAGAGATCTGATCCTTCAAGATGTTCAAATTTGTTAACAGAAGCATGTTTTGTTAAAAAATTTATAGGAGAATCAGTCAGTCAACAAGCTGGACTACAAGGGAATATAGGGAACAGGTGATGAAAACAAAGACATCCTAAATAAACTAAATGATTTATCTGCATGAGTCTTCACTCCACTTTTTTGGGGGGATGGGGATAATAAAAATAAGGTACCATCAGAGACTGAGGTGTCAAAAAGAGGAAGATCTGACAGATACATTAAATAGCGAACACACCAGGACTGAATGGCATTCCTTCAAAAATTCAAAAGGAACTTAATTAAATAGCTGAACTAATACAAATACATAGCCTCATTAAAATTGGCTTCTTATTCTAGAAGATTGGAATGTAGCATATCTTTTTTTTAAATATGCAAATGGCGATCTTGAGAAATATACACCAGATAACCTTATTTCAGTTTCTAACCAGACAAAAAACATCTAGATATACATGACATAACAAGTATAAGCCAATGCAGCTTCTGTAAAGGAAAGTCATCTACTAAAATTTTTTGACAATAGCAGATTAAAGGAGAACATATATAACATTTATTTGGACTTTCAAAGAGCCTTTGAAATGATCTTCACAAGGGGCTATTAAAGAAACTAAGTAAATATGGAATTTGTGGGAAACTACTATCATGGACCAGAAACTGACCAAGAGACAGAAAGTGAAAGTGGGAATAAAATGGTTAATTATCAACATAGTAGTAGATTAACACTGGGGATGCCCAGGATCCAGACTGGGACTAATGTTTTATACATTTATTAATGATCTAATGAACAGTGAAGTGGCAATATTTGCAGATTAAATAAAATTATATAGGTCACTGAAGACTAATTATAGAGGAGAAGAATTCTAGAGAGACGAAGCTAGGTGGACTTTGCAACATGACAGCATATGAAACTCTGTCATGATAAATGCAAAATAATGCATATTGGAACTACTTGTATACATTGCTCAGTTCTAAATTAACTAACTAGTCAGAAAAAAGTCACGCGCATTACTGACAGCTCAGTGAAAATCTCTGCTAAGTGCACAGTGATGATCAATAGAGCCCTGCGCAGATACAAAATTTATATCCGCGGAAATAAATTGGTATATGCGGAGCTGCAGGCTCTACCGGGAACCGCAGCGGTGAAAGCAACCCCAAGGAGCCAGCACCCCATGCCAGCAGTTCCTCCAGGCCTGCCCACTGGGGCAAGCACCAGGCTCACTGGCAGCTGTCCCTGGTCACACTAATGCAGTGGGCAATGCTGTGGGCAGTACATCTAACACTTTATTTCCCCTGACTACCTTTTTTAAGAGACTCATTTATTAATTTAGTTAATTAGTAACAACTATTTATTTTCTTAAATAATTTCTATAGCTTTCTTCTGCTTGGATCCAAAAGGATACTGCTGTCCCACTGCTGCTAGGCAAAGGTATAGCAGGGCAATATGAAGCAAGACTCCAAGATTCATGGTGTTCCTTTATAAGTTTATATTTATAGTCTTGTGCATGACTTAAGGAAGGGTGATTTTGGTGTCTGTCTGATCCCAATACTTCTGTCAGCAAATTTCATTCATGTCCCTGATGGACAGGAAAGAATGCCTTGTTCTTCCTTGGCTTTGAAGAGCCATGTCTTTGGAGACTTTTTCTTTTTGTTGTCAGAAGAGTCTGGTACTGAAGGGTGCTAGAGTGCTTAATAGAAAACTGCCTAACTTGGAGCAGAAAGAGGGACCCTCTCTCAGAAAGGCATTCTCCCACCTTAGCATTGCTGAGAAGCCTCACTCTCCCTTCAAGGTCCCGCTCTTTTTCAGAGTTCAAAAGTTCTACTACTTCTTAAAAGAGCTTGGGATGAGGGCTCTTCTAGATCTGCTGCCTAGTGGGATGACTTTTGGTGGTTTGATGAGCTACCCAAGAGCTGTTGAGATCATAAAGAGAATGCATATGTTGGAGACCACCAGCAGTGAAAAATAATCATAGGAGTGTAGGACTGGAAGGGATCTCAGTAGTCCAGTCCCCTGCACTCAACGCAGGACTAAGTAATAACTAGACCTTGCCTGAGAGGTGTTTGTCTAACCCATTTTTTTTAAAAAACCCAAAGACGGAGATTCCACAACCTCCCTAGACAATTTGTTCCAGTGCTTAACTACCCAAACAATTAGAAAATGTTTCTTAATGTCTGACCTAAACCTCCCTTGCTTCAATTTAAGCCCATTGCTTCTTGTCCTATCCTTAGAGGTTAAGGAGAACATTTTTTCACCCTCCTCCCTGTAATAACCTTTTACATACTTGAAAGCTTATGTCCTCCCTCAGTCTTCTCTTCTCCAGACTGAATAAATGTTTTCTAGATCTTTAATCATTTTTGCTCCTCTCCTCTGGACTTTCTCCAATTTTTCTACACCTTTCCTGAAATTTGGTGCTCAAAACTGGACACAGTACTCCAGGTGAGGTCTTATCGAAGTACAGGAGAGTGGAAGAATTATTTCTTGTGTCTTGCTTACAACATACTTGCTGATACATCCTAGAATGATATTCACTTTTTTTGCAATGGTGTTACACTGTTGACTCATTTAAGCTTGTGATCCACTATAATCTTTTCCGCAATACTCTGTCCTACACAGTGATTTCCCATTTTGTATGTGTGTAAATGATTGTTCCTTCCTAAGTGGAGTATTTTGCATTTGTCCTTATTGAATTTCATCCTATTTACTTCAAACCATTTCTCCAGTTTGTCCAGATCATTTTGAATTTTAACCCAACTCAAAAAGCGCTTGATATTGTCTGCAAACTTTAGAAGTGTACTCTCTATGCCATTATCTAAATCATTTACAAAGATATTGAACAGAACCAGAACCAGGACTGATCCCTGCAGGACCCCAATCGATATGCCCTTCCAGCTTAACTGTGAATCACTAATAACTACTCTCTGGGAAACATTTTCTAACTAGTGAGACACCCACCTAGCTCATTCTAAGCTTTATTTCCTAGTTTGTTTATGAGAAGGTCATGCAAGATAGTACCAAAGCCTTATTAAAGTCAAGATATACCAAATCTACTGCTTCCCCCCTATCCACAAGGCTTGTTACCCTGTCAAAGAAAGCTATTAGGTTGGTTTGACAGTATTTGTTCCTGACAAATTGATGTTAATGGTAATTATTACTTTATCGTCTTCTAGGTGTTTGCAAATTGATTGCTTGATTATTTGCTCCATTTGCTTTCGAGGTACTGCAGTTAAGCTGACTGGTTTGTAATTCCTTGAGTTGTCCTTACTCCCCTTTTTTATAGATTGGCACTATATTTTCCCTCTTCCATGAATCTCTCTCCTCTTCCATGAGTTTTCGAAAATAATCAATCATTCAACGACAGGAAGAGTGTGTGTAATGCTAATGGCAGTTGTGGGACAGCGTGGCCAGAAGCCAGTGGTATTCATCTTCACATGCTCAGGTCAGCAGCCTTGCCCTCAAGAGTCCAGCTAGAGTACAAAGAAGGGTCCCCCTGCATCCTTTACGTGCATGTGACTTGGGAGGTTGGACTCCACCCTCAGCACTGCTTCCTACATCAGCTGATCATCCTCCTTGGTGACACAGTGAGGACTGCAAATTTGATAGTTGCCTGCTCTCCCAACAGTGAAGATGATCTCGCTGCAGAGGGCATTATGCCTACTTTGCAGCTAAGACACAGTCTTCATCTCCTGGGTTCCTTTGCATGAATTACCATCCTGAGCAAAGCCTGGGAGCTTCTGAGTCTAGCAAATGATCCCAGAGCCTCTTCTCTGATGGGTGAGAAGGTAAAACGCAGAGGCTGAGAATTTGAATTGTTAATGGGTGTACCTCCTGAGTCACAGGACCATGATCACAGGGCCATTAATTCCAAATTAGGAAAGCCATGAACAGAATGTGTTTTACATAATACTTTTATCATAATCTTTTATCTACAAATGTTCAATAAAATAATGAGCTTACCATTTGGTTTTGTTTTTCCTTCATTCCCTATTCTTCTATTTCACTTTTCTTCCTTTCCTTCTGTATTTTAATCTAGCCTTCCTTGTCTTTAGTGTTATACTTCAATTTTTACCTCATCTTCACCCTCTTTTCCAGACATTTTTATCTTTCTAATCTTGCTTTTTATTTCCCCCCCCCCCATCAACTTTCCCTTCAGAATTGCCTCTCCTCTTACCCTAACTTATTTTTTTACTGACCATTTTTTTCCTCTTGTTAAACAGCTTTACCCCCATTCCTGAAATATAGCTCCCGTACTCCCCTTCTCTAACGTTAGCCTGTAGAGTCCAGGCCAACAGTTCTCTCCCCTCAGGGTCAAAAGATAGAAGATTCCTTATCTGTCTTGCCAAGGGGGAACTCAATACATCTTCCCCCATTCTTATTGGCGCTATTAAGGTTTCTACTATGAAAACACTGAACATCTGTAGTGCTGAAGGCCACATATTAACTAAACGTAGTTTATAGACCATCCCAGATTGGGCTACTTGTCAAAGTCTAAATCATAATGGTGAAAATTCTCCACTCTGCCTGCACGAAGCTCAACTGCAGTCAAGAGGTGGGTTGCAATGATGCAGTTGCACCACATAATCTTTAGCCACCAATCTCTGACACAAGTTAGATCTCCACAGGAGAAGCTTTCTCTGACACTACTGGCATACAGTCCCTTAGGATTGTCACAATAGTGAAGGATCAGGTGTAGTGAAGCTTCACTCCACCATGCTCCTTCCCCCTCTCCCATGTCCACAGAATGCCCCAACATGCTTCCTATCACCTATTATGACCAGAGAAGGAAAGATGGGGTACAGCTGGTGTAGAAGATGGTAGAAGCGCTTTTCTCCCAAGGGAAAGTTCCCCGGCAAAACGAGAATTCTCTGCTGGCCATCTCTGGTCACTTTAAGGCTTACATGATACAAAGTGGCCTTAGTACACTGGAGACTCCAAGCCAAGAAGCCTTTATGACTTAGGAGGGGGATAAAGTAAAAGTATCTTTTTTCTTGTGCGAGTCAGATGGCACAGGTATTACTTTAATCCTGACTTTCTTAGAGACATGTGCAACTGAAAGATATCAGTGCTCTGTAAATGTTGAAACACTATTCAGCTATTTCACCATTTTCTAGGAATCTTTCAATAATTAGTTTCTTGTAAATTGACAAATTTGTAGCAGATGAATCACTGGCCCTTGGATCACTCTAAATATTTCAAATCAGTCTTAAAGGATTGGGGATGTCAGACTTTTCCTGCTGGCTTAATATAACATTCTTAAGCAGATCACTAAGCCAACATGATATATAACACAGTAGAAAATGTATTGGCTGTGACTGCTGTTTTTAATCTTCTGGGTGAATTCTGGGTAAATTTTTGGAGTGTACAGGATATTTCTCTTTTCTTCACATTCTAAGACAGGCACAAACCTGAACATAACTTTACAGCATTAACAAATGTTAACATTTTTCAACAGTTACCACAATCTAAAAAGAAACCACAGTTTATCCTATTCTTAACATAGGAACTAACTGTCAGATACACTGGTCTTTTAAATACAGACATTTAATGAAGACTACTGTTAACTAATCCTAAAAATACAAGCTCTTCAGTTTTTACTACAGTGTAACAATAAAACCTAAAAAGTAAAATATAATACACAAAGTAAGAACAAACTATTAAACCCAAAAAGCTATGTGGATAACTCCCCAAACAATTTATAAAAGTAACTAGTAGTCCCTCTTTCGATACTGGGGGACGGTGGGGAGGGGGAGGAACCGAAACGAAAACTGGAAGCCTGGACACAGCTTATGTTCCTTCATCCCTGCCATATAACTACTATCTAAAGTAGAGAATCAGACAGAAATTACTAGAGGTTTAAAAAAAACTCTCATGCACATACCAGAAGTAAAATACACCTCTACCCCAATATAACGCGGTCCTCGGGAGCCAAAAAATCTCACCGCCTTATAGGTGAGACCGCGTTATATCCGGTTCGGTCCGGTCTGGCATGCCGGCAAGAGCCAGTACGCCGTGCCAGACTGGACCGGCTTCCCCGGCAGTGATTTAAAGGGCCCGGTGATCCAGCTGCTGTGGGGAGCCCCGGGCCCTTTAAATCACCGCTGGAGCTCCAGCAGCGGGGCTCGGGCAGTGATTTAAAGGGCCCGGGGCTCCACATGAATTCGGATATAATGCGGTAAAGCAGCGGGGCTCGGGTGGCGCTTTAAAAGGCCTGGGGCTCCCCGCTGCTTTACCGCGTTATATCTGAATTTGTGTTATATCGGGTCGTGTTCTATAGGGATAGAGGTGTAGTCTAAAATGGAGATTAATACAGTAGAATAGCATACCAAGAAAGTCTCTGAAAATATTTATTCTTTTTCTAATAATAAAAAAAAAGGTCAGAGTTTTGAACAGGTTTGAACAGGAATATAGCTGTTTCCATGGCTTTTGGCTAAAAGAGAACAGGAAAATAAAATTTTATGAGCATCATACCTGCCAAAACCATACGATCTGCTTGCTAGTTCTTGTATAATGACGATAAACGGTGTTCCTTTGCCAATCTGCTAAATCAACCTCTTGCATGCCACAGAGCATAACCTGGAAAATAAACAACCATCATATCATTATAGATGCACTGTACTGCCTTTTAATGATTATGTACTCTAGATGAAAGACATCTGCACAATGAAGAAGAGACAAAAGGCTTTGTCTGAACACAGAAGCAAGACCTCTTGCATTCTTATCCAACTCTTCTCTACCCTTTACTTACCTCATAGGGTACCATAAGGCTTTATTAGTTCTTGTTTGTTAAGTGCTCTGAAGAGTACACTTACTGGGGGCCCAATCCTGTCAGGTGTTCAGCACATAATACTATCACTAACTTCAACGGAAGCCTATGGTGCTCAGGTATGTTAGCAACAAGGTGGTCAGGGAAAGTGTGGGACTCTTACTGAATGGGGGAGGCAACCTAGGGACAGATGATGTGGAAAAAGCTGAAGTAATGCTCAATGCTTTTTTTGCCTCAGTCTTCACAGACAAGGTCAGCTCCCAGACTGCTGCACTGGGCAGCACAGTATGTGGAGGAGGTGAGCAGCACTCAGTGGTGAAATGACAGGTTAAGGTCTATTTAGAAAAGCTGGACACGCACAAGTCCATGGGGCCAGATCTAATGCATCTGAGGGAGTTGGCTGATGTGATTGCAGAGCCATTGGCCATTATCTTTGAAAACTTATGATGATCGGGGGAGGTCCCGGACGACGGGAAAAAGGCAAATATAGTGCCCATCTTTAAAAATGGGAAGAAGGAGAATCCGGGGAACTACAGATCAGGCAGCCTCACCTCAGTCCCTGGAAAAATCATGGAGCAGCCACCCAGTGAGATGCACGGAACTGAATGCAAGATGCAACCATGATTCTACATGATGTCTGGATGGCGAGGAAGGGATATGGGAGGCTGAACTGACAGCGTGGGAAGGTCAGAGAACCAACACTGCCTCAGCCATGCCTGGTGAATGAGGATAAGCTTTGTCCCAATCCACTTTTAGCTTGAGGATGACTTTTGGAATTATCAGTATTGGAGGAAAAGGGTACAGAAGAACAGACTGCCAGCTGAGATGAAAGGTGTTGATCAGGGAGTCTGGACTGAGAAGGACAGCATTTCCTATTGTCCCTTGTAGCAAACAGGTCGATCCTCAGAATGCCCCAACCTGCAAAGATGACCCGCAAGACACTCATCTTCGGGGACCACTCGTGATTCAGGGAAAAATTCCTGCGAGATGATTTTGGGCCGCGGGCAAGTGATCAGCCAACAGGGTGATACTCTCCTCAAGGCAGAACTACCACAACCTGATCGCTCTTGGCAGAGCATCCTGAAGTGAGTTACCCCTGGCCTGTTCACATAATATATCAGTGATATTGTTGGTAAGTACGTGAACCACTGAGTCTCTGGTGTGGTTCAGAAAGGCCCAGCAAGCCTCATAGATGGCCTGAAGCTCCAGTACGTTAATATGCAGTAAGGCCTCCTGCTCCGACCATAGACCCTGAACTTTCAGCAACCCCAGATGTGCTCCCCAGCCCATCAGGGATAGGTCAGTGACCAAAAGGCAGCACCATGTACTGAAAATGGCACTCCGCCACAATGAATTGGAGGAATGTTTTGTGGCTCAACAAAATCGCCACATGAAAACAGGCATTCTGAAGGTCCAAGGCAGCAAAACAGTCAGTCATCTGAGACAATGTGGGGAGGACAGTTGACAGGGTGACCATTCAGAACCTCACGTACCTGATATGTTTGTTGAGACTGTGAAGGTCAAGAATGGGTCTTAGCCCTCCTTTGGATTTGGGAACCAGAAAGTACTGGAATAGAAATCCTGATGCCAGTGTTCTGGAGGAACTTCCTCCACCAAAGCCAGCAGAGAGTGGACCTGCTCAAGAAGTATCTCATGAGAGGGGTCCCTGAACAGGGATGGAGAGGGAGGGTGGGAATGAGGAGTGGAGAGGAACTGGATAGCATAGCATGATCTAATAATGCTTAAGACACAGCTGTTGGTTGTGATTGAGCCCCATAAAAGCCAACCTGTCCCTGAACAGAAGTGGGGTAAAGGGAGTGATGACTGAACCACTGCTCTGAAAAAAGGAGTCAAAATGGGCACTTAGGAGATACTGTGAGAAGGCGTGTTGACTGGCCGAACCCTGATCCGAATGCCTCCTACTCTGGGACCTATGCACCTTTCTGGGTTCCCGCTGACTTGTGGGAGGAAAAGGGTGTCCAAGGATGCATTGTGGACAGTATTGCTGCTGCTATTGACCACCATGTGGTGTCTTTGCACTGCCAGTATATACTCTCCCAAGGGACGTCCCAAGGGACGTAAGGCAGCCTAGAATCCTTGAAGGAATGCACAGTCTTGGCTGCATCCAGCTATTCAAATGGTAAATCCTCAATAGCATGGTGCACATCAGGAGCAATGCCTGAATTCTGCCATCAGGGCACCTTCTTCATGGTCACCATAGAGGCCATAACTCTGACCAAAGCATCCACGATGTCTTGTGCAGATTGCAACAGTGTCTTGGCCACCAAGCTGCCCTCTATGATGGCTGTCCGAAATTCCTCTCTGCTGGTGTCAGGTAGTTGGTCGGTAAACTTAAAACACCATCATCCAATTTACAAGATTGTATTTGGACAATGCCTGCTGATTTGTAATCTGCATTTTCAGGGAGGAGAAGATGTAGATCTTCCTAACCACTAAATCCATCTTTTTAGAGTCCTTGCCCTTAGGTGTGGACTTAAATTTGCCCTGCTGGGCTCTATCATTCACCATGATTACAATCACAGAATTTGGGACCAGATGGAAGTAAAAGCCTTCAAATCCCTGCACCAGGACAAAACAGAGTTTCCACCACTTGCTTCGCAGTATGCAGTACTGAAGCCAAAATGATACAAGGAACCTTTGAAGGCTCTAGGAGCGCATCATAGGAAGGGACACTCTCCAAGGAGCTGATAGCTGCAGGATATCCAACAATTTATGGGTATTCTCCTTCAGAAACTCTGTCTGAATGCCCAGGGAAATGCTGCAACAGGTCCTGGTAGGCCAAGAAATCCTCAGGCACTGAAAGAGAGGAAGAACCAGGCACTGTTGAATCATCCGGGGATGATGAAGAGGTGGTTAATTGGGCCAAAGCCAAATCCTGCTCCTTGACAGTTGGAAGTGGAAAGGACAACTCCATCGGCCCCACAGGGAGAAGACTCACTGGTACCTTAGCCTGCGGTGGATCATCAGTCCCCACCACTGACCTGCCTGGTGATCTCACCTTAGAACAAGATGAAGAGTGCAATCTCTGTGACAGATTCTACTTTACTATTATTATAGGTTTATATATTTTTTTACTTTTAGAACTACAGGTACTATCTACAGAACTAAACAGTCCAAATGGGGAAGGCTACAGCAAAGAGCTGGAGCACAGCAGTTCCGAAGCACAGTCACTGGCGGCAAGAAGGAACTGGGGATGGGGGGAGCACACAGCACCCCTTATACCGCGCCATGGTGGCGCCACTCCAGGGGTCGCTAGGAGCGCTCCCCTACAGGTACTGCTAAGGGAAAAACTTCCGGCACCGGTGCATGTGGCGAGCACGCACACCTACTGTGGAATGCACATGAGTGATCACTCGAAGAAGAACTAAGGACGGTTGAGGCGGCGCTCCCTCACGTAGCCCGTGGTGGGGCTATGATCACAAGATGCAAGCGCCACCTCCTAGGGGTATGGCTCGGCAAAATTCTTCAGCTCCGGTGCACTGGGTGTAAACACACATAAATGGAATACACGGCTGCATCTACTCAAAGAAGAACACGTCACTCCTTCCTCCCTGTCTAAAACCATTAGCCTATTGACTAGTAATGTCATGTCCATTTGTTATTTGTACTGCAATAGCTTTTGGGAACACTATTCAAGAATCAGGGGCCCACTATAGTAGGTGCTGTACAGATACACAATGAAGAAACAGTCCCTCTCCTGAACAGCTGTCAAGGTAGGTTCTTGTTATCCATTCCCACAATCTTTTTATACCACAACCCCAATTCCTTTGTGTCTGCAGACGACTGTTTGACTGGAATCAAGGCAAGTAACCATGGCTGGTTTGAGAGATGCCGGATGGCAGTAGTTTCTGGTGGTGGGTGGGTGCTCTGTGATAGATGGGAGGTGCTGGGTACTAGAGGTGATGGAGGTGCTGGGTTGAAGTGGCACCTGGTAAAGGAGTCAGGGGGTGAGGAGGCAGCAGCTGAGGACTGCTGGCCAAGTGGAATTAAGGGTGGTGTTTTAGCTTCTACTCTCTACCCTGACATCACAGTCTGCTCCATGAAAATGCCACTTAAATATGGTGAAGAACTAGCTGAATTCTGTGACTGGCAGGGTCCAGGTAACCAGCTCCTTCTCATCTTCAAATATTGCTTCTTTGGAGAAGAGCTTAGTGTGTACAGACTGGGGAGGTTAAAAAAAAGAATAGCTGAACATGGGACTTAGCAGTAAGAAGCAGAGCTTTTAATTACATCCTCTTAATTCACTGCCTCTGGATCTAGCAACCACCAAGTTTTGGCAATTTGCTATACCACCTCCCTCATCAGACCACTATCTAGTGGCAGTGGCTGGAGGTTCTGACCCAGTTTGATAGAAAATATATTTATATTTTAACAGTACATTATAGGTATCTGATTCATGATGATCTTTTCATTAATAAATCCATATACCATATAGTCAATTCTTCCTTAGAATATCAAAATGTTAACAATAAAGACATAAAACAATATAAATCCTCACCTCCAACTCCTTTTCATCAAAATACTGTAGCCACTGAAGGGGAACAACTTCATTAAAGCCATCAAGGAAAGCTTTGGTTTGTTCTCTTACTCCCCGAGAAAAACGCCATTCTGCCATTAGGCTGGGGGGGAAAAAAGAAATTTTAGAGAAAAGAATTAATGTGTTGGGAAGGTTACCCCTTTTATACATATTAGGGTCTGATTCTACTCTCTCTGACACTGGTGTAACTCCACAAACTACAATGGAGTTACTACTGATTTAAACCAGTAAAATAGAGCAAAAATCAGGTCCACAATGTTATAAACACTAACTTCAGAGCAGTATCTTGATCCTGAGTTCCTTTCCCTATCCAAAGTTATACTCTATATTACTGCTAGTCTGCAATCTGAACTATCAATGTTTCAAGTGCTGTGCTGCCACCCTTCAGGATGAAAACTCTTAATAGAAAAGGACACTATCCATCTGTTTAGAAACAACATTTGAGCTATTTCAAAATTACTATAATCTGGGTGTGCAGATGGTCTCCATTAATTATGAAAAAATACTTTTTTCCCCCAAAAAAGTATTATAGGCAGATCTGATAATTCCCCAGAATTTCAGCCCAACACTTCCCATTATAAGACCCTGTTTTCAGTTGTTTTTAACTGAGCCCTGGTCTACACTACGAGTTTAGGTCGACTTTAGCAGAGTTAAATCGAATTAAGCCTGGACACGTCCACACGACGAAGCCCTTTCTTTCGACTTAAAGGGCCCTTTAAACCGGTTTCTTTACTCCACCTCCGACGAGGGGATTAGCGCTAAAATCGGCCTTTGCGGGTCGGATTTGGGGTAGTGTGGACGGAATTCGACGTTATTGGCCTCCGGGAGCTATCCCACAGTGCTTCATCGTGACTGCTCTGGACAGCACTCTCAACTCAGATGCACTGACCAGGTAGACAGGAAAAGCCCCGCGAACTTTTGAATTTCATTTCCTGTTTGCCCAGTGTGGAGAGCACAGGTGATCACGCAGAGCTCATCAGCACAGGTAACCATGATGGAGTCCCAGGATCGCAAAAGAGCTCCAGCCTGGACAGAACGGGAGGTACGGGATCTGCTAGCCATATGGGGAGACGAATCAGTGCTAGCTGAACTCCGTAGCAGTAAACGAAATGGCAAAAGATTAGAAAAAGTCTCAAAGGCCATGAAGGACAGAGGCCAAAACAGGGACGCACAGCAGTGCTGCGTGAAAATTAAGGAGCTAAGGCAAGCCTACCACAAAGCCAGAGAGGCAAACGGAAGGTCTGGGGCAGAACCGCAAACATGCCGCTTCTACGCGGAGCTGCATGCCAGTCTAGGGGGTGCAGCCACCACTACCCCAACCGTGTGCTTTGACTCCGTCAATGGAGAAATACACAACAGGGAAGCGGGTTCGGGGTATGCGGAAGATGATGATGACGATGACAATGAAGCTAGCTCACAGCAAGGAAGCGGAGAAACTGGTTTCCCCAACAGCCAGGATATGTTTATCACCCTGGACCTGGAACCAGTAACCCCCGAACTCACCCAAGGCGTGCTCCCAGACCCTGAGGGCACACAAGGGACCTCTCGTGAGTGTACCTTTGTAAATATTACACATGGTTTAAAAGCAAGCGTGTTAATGATTAATGATTAATTTGCCCTGGCAATCGCGGCCAGTACAGCTACTGAAAAAGTCTGTTAACGTGTATTGGGATGGAGCGGAAATCCTCCAGGGACATCTCCAGAAAGCTCTCCTTCAAGTACTCCCAAAGCCTTTGCAAAAGGTTTCTGGGGAGAGCTGCCTTATCCCGTCCGCCATGGTAGGACACTTTACCACGCCAGGCCAGTAGCACGTAGTCTGGAATCATTGCATAACAAAGCATGGCAGCGTATGGTCCCAGTGTTTGCTGGCATGCAGACAACATCCATTCCTTATCTCTCTTTGTTATCCTCAAGAGAATGATATCATTCACGGTCACCTGGTTGAAATGGGGTGATTTTATTAAGGGGGCATTCAGAGGTGCCCGTTCCTGCTCGGCTAAACAGAAATGTTCCCCGCTGTTAGCCACGCGGTGGGGGGGGATGGGTGAATGGCTCATCCCAGAGAATTGGGTGTGTGTGGGGGGGGGGGGAGGGGGTAGTTGGGTTTGTGCTGCATGTTAACCCAGAAACCCCAGCCCCTCCTTTTACATTGCAAACCCATTTTAAATGGCCAACCCAACGGGTCCTTGGTATGGGAAATGAGGGCCCTACTGTTTGAAACCATTCACACATGTTATGAGGGTTAAAAAAGCCAAAAGACTGTGGCTTACCATGGCTGCCTGCAAGCCGAATTCTGTTCCTGGCACTGCGTGAGTGATCTCTCACAG
Source organism: Chrysemys picta bellii (assembly GCF_011386835.1). Taxonomy (NCBI): domain Eukaryota; kingdom Metazoa; phylum Chordata; order Testudines; family Emydidae; genus Chrysemys; species Chrysemys picta. The sequence goes on along the minus strand of NC_088792.1, from coordinate 243,202,145 downwards.
CAAACCGGCAGGCCCTCAATATAAGAGGAAAAATGCGACCTTGTAACGAAAGCACATGTGCTGTGTAATGTGAACAGCAAAATTTAACGTGAAAAAGTGTACCCATTGTTCTCTAAAATGTCTTATTTAACCACCTCTCCCTTCTCCTCCACCAGCGGCAAATGTTTCTCTTTCACAGAGGCTAGCAAAGATTAGAAGGAGAAAACGGCGGACTTGGAATGATATGTTCACGGAGCTCCAGATGTCCTCCCACGCTGAAAGAGCACAGCAGAATGCGTGGAGGCAGTCAATGTCAGACTACAGAAAAGCACAATGTGAACGAGAGGAGAGGTGGTGGGCTGAATCGCGGGAAGAACAGAGCAAGTGGCAGGCTGAAGATGATAGGTGGCATCAGCTTGCAGATAGAAGGCAAGAGTCGATGCTCCGGCTGCTGGAGCATCAAACTGATATGCTCCAGCGTATGGTTGAGCTGCAGGAAAGGCAGCAGGAGCAGAGACCGCCGCTACAGCCCCTGTGTAACCAACAGCCCTCCTCCCCAAGTCCCATTGCCTCCTCACCCAGATGCCCAAGAACATGGTGGGGGGGCCTCCGGCCACCCAGTCACTCCACCCCAGATGATTACCCGAGCATTGGAAGGCTGGCCTTCAATAAGAGTTAAAAGTTTTAAACTGCAGTGTTTCCTTTTCTTTCCCTCCTCCCCCACCCCTCTCGGGCTACCTTGGCAATTATCCCCCAAGTTGTGTGATGAATTAATAAAGAATGCATGAATGTGAAGTAACAATGACTTTATTGCCTCTGCAAGCGGTGCTCGAAGGGGGGAGGGGAGGGTGGGGTGGTTGGTTTACAGGGAAGTAGAGTGAACTGGGGGGGGGGGGGCGGAGGGTTCATCAAGGAGAAACAAACAGAAGTTTCACACCGTAGCCTGGCCAGTCACAAAACTCGTTTTCAAAGCTTCTCTGATGCACACCGCGCCCTGCTGTGCTCTTCTAACCGCCCTGGTGTCTGGCCGCGCGTAATCAGCGGCCAGGCGATTTGCCTCAACCTCCCACCCCACAATAAATGTCTCCCCCTTACTCTCACAGATATTGTGGAGCGCACAGGAAGCAGCAATAACAATGGGAATATTCTTTTTGCTGAGGTCTGAGCAAGTCAGTAAGCTGCGCCAGTGTGCTTTTAAACGTCCAAATGCACATTCCACCACCATTTGGCACTTGCTCAGCCTATAGTTGAACAGGTCCTGACTACTGTCCAGGCTGCCTGTGTACGGCTTCATGAGCCATGGCATTAAGGGGTAGGCTGGGTCCCCAAGGATCACGATATGCATTTCAACATCCCCAACGGTTAGTTTCTGGTCCGGGAAGAAAGTCCCTTTCTCCAGCTTTCGAAACAGACCAGAGTGCCTGAAGACGTGAGCATCATGTACCTTTCCCGGCCATCCCACGTTGATGTTGGTGAAACGTCCCTTGTGATCCACCAGGGCTTGCAGCAGCATTGAAAAGTACCCCTTGCAGTTTATGTACTCGGTGGCTTGGTGCTCCGGTGCCAAGATAGGGATATGGGTTCCGTCTATCGCCCCACCACAGTTTGGGAATCCCATTTCAGCAAAGCCATCCACTATGGCCTGCACGTTTCCCAGAGTCACTACCCTTGATATCAGCAGGTCTTTGATTGCCCTGGCAACTTGGATCACAGCAGCCCCCACAGTAGATTTGCCCACTCCAAATTGATTCCCGACTGACCGGTAGCTGTCTGGCGTTGCAAGCTTCCACAGGGCTATCGCCACTCGCTTCTCAACTGTGAGGGCTGCTCTCATCCTGGTATTCTGCTGCTTCAGGGCAGGGGAAAGCAAGTCACAAAGTTCCATGAAAGTGCCCTTACGCATGCGAAAGTTTCGCAGCCACTGGGAATCGTCCCACACCTGCAACACCATGCGGTCCCACCAGTCTGTGCTTGCTTCCCGGGCCCAGAATCGGCGTTCCACGGCATGAACCTGCCCCAGTAACACCATGATTTGCACACTGATAGGGCCCGTACCTTGTGTGAGGGCTGCGTCCATGTCAATTTCCTCATAACTCTCGTCGCCACGCTGCAATCACCTCATCGGCTGGTCCTGGTTTTGCTTTGGTATGTCCTGGCTCTGCATATACTCCAGGACAATGCGTGTGGTGTTCATAGTGCTCATAATTGCTGCGGTGATCTGAGCAGGCTCCATGATCCCAGTGCTATGGCGTCTGGTCTGAAAAAAGGCGCAAATCTGACGGAGGGAGGGAGGGGCGACTGACGACATGGCGTACAGGTACAGGGAATTAAAATCAACAAAGGTGGCTGTGCATCAGGGAGAAACACAAACAACTGTCACACAGAATGGCCCCCCCAAAGATTGAACTCAAAACCCTGGGTTTAGCAGGCCTTTGATTTCACGGCGGGAGGGGGAAGCAAATGAATACATCTATTTTTTTACATCTTAAGCTGGCAGTAGACAGTGCAGCATGACTGATAGCCCTCAGCATCTTCTGGGTGCTTGGCAGAAGATACTGTACTACGACTGCTAGCCATCATCGTCAAGACGGTTCAATCGGACTGCCGGCAGGACTGAGTCTCCAGGAACCTCTGATTGAACTGGAATATGACGACGACAGATATCAGTCTTAGTACACCATCTACTGCCAAAAGGCAAGGGGCTGCTGCTGTGTAGCAATGCAGCCCCACGTCTGCCAGCACCCAGATAGCCGATGAAGGCTACCAGTCATACTGCACCATCTACTGCCAAAAGGCAATTAGCTGCTGCTGTGTAGCAATGCAGTACCACGTCTGCCGGCACCCAGATGACATATGGTGACGGTGAGCTGAGCGGGCTCCATACTTGCCGTGGTATGTTGTCTGCACAGGTAACCCAGGTAAAAAGGCGCAAATCGATTGTCTACCGTTGCTCTGACGGAGGGGGAGGGGCCTGACGGCATGTACCCAGAACCCCCCGCGACACTGTTTTGCATCATCAGGCATTGGGATCTCAACCCAGAATTCAAATGGGCGGCGGAGACGGCGGGAACTGTGGGATAGGTACCCACAGTGCAACGCTCCGGAAGTCGACGCTAGCCTCGGTACTGTGGACGCGGTCCGCCGGCTTCATGCACTTAGAGCATTTTATGTGGGGACACACACAATTGACTGTATAAAACCGATATCTATAAAACCGGCTTCTATAAATTTGACCTAATTTCGTAGTGTAGACATACCCTTAGTCAAACTGCAGACATCTTCCATTCAGAATGTCCGCCTCATGCTGTTTTATTTTTGTGGAGGGGAGGAGAAGCTGAAATAGTCTATCTTTTCCAAATGCAATGATTAGGGGGGAATCCATTATTTAGCCAATGTTAATTAAAAAACATACAACCATTTAATTGAGAAACTTCAAGCTTTGGAGCAGGGATTTTATATCTAGCAGGAGCGGAGGGAGGAGAATCACTCTGATTTCGGAGGTAGCTTTTGTTATCCCCATGAAAATTTGCTAAATTAAGCCAAGTTAAGAACCTCTAAAAATCTCATTTCACACATGCTCAGAGACTTGTTAGTTTGATAGAAAAAAAAAATCTCTGAAGAGTGTCTGCCTGAGTGTGCTCCAGAACTTTTAAGCTCCAATGTGCTGGTTGGACTACGCATGTGTCATCCCCACAAAGCAACTTAGCGTGCTCCAGCCCATGACTGCAGAACTGAGCAGGGTTTTCCCTGCAACTGCTCCTCCCAGCTGCTGGGGGTTGCTGTTGAGTTGAGCACAGGAACTGAGCAGGTGACACTGTGCTGTGCTCTTAGTACTCCCTGTGCTGGCATCCAGGTAATGAGAGGGAGAATGAAGCAACAGCTACACTGGAACGCACAATTTGGGGAATAGGGGGTTGTATAGATGGATGGACAAGGAGAGAAGGAGCTGCAGGACATGGGTGGCACAGCATCGGAGGAAGGAGAACATGAGACTGTGGGGGGAGCAGATGGGGCAAATAGGTGTAGAGGAGGAGAGGGATGTTAGTTAAAGTAGGGGAGGTTTAATAGAAGCAGGGGGAAGAGGGCTTCATAGAATCATAGAATACCAGGGTTGGAAGGGACCTCGGGCAGGTCATCTAGTCCAACCCCCTGCTCAAAGCAGGACCAATCCCCAGACAGATTTTTGTCCCAGATCCCTAAATGGCCCCCTCAAGAATTGAACTCACAACCCTGGGTTTAGCTGGCCAATGCTCAAACCACTGAGCTATCCTTCCCCCCACCCACTTAGATAGGATCAGAGGGAGAGAAGGGCAGAAGTTTGGGTGGGCAGCTAAGAACAGAGAGACAGAGACAGGAAAGGGTTACAGGGGCAGAAGGGCCTATAACTAGGGCTCTGTGTTTGTCACAGAGATCGTGGAAGTCACGGATTCTGTGACTTTCTGTGACTTCTGCAGAGGCCAGTGTGGCTGAACCCAGGGCCACCCAAGCAGCTGGCTTCCAGGCCAGCTGCTCAGGTGGTCCCAGGGACAGTCACACTGGCTGTTGCTGGAGTGGCTCTACAGCAAGCCGCACACACACACTTGAATTTGAAACCCTAAAGTGTTTTTAAACTATTTTAATGTAACTTGTATACAGTTCATATTATATACCCAGGCACTCTATAGTCTACTCAGGTCATGAGTCACTAGGAAATTAAAAAACAAAACAAAAAAAATTATGCTATTTGGTAAGATATAGAAAGTTATCACGTGTGAACTCTCCATTCAGTAAAGCTCTCCAAGACTGTATACGAAAGAAAGGGGAGAAAGCAAACAGGTTGACTTCTGCTTCTTAAATACGTAGTGAAAAACAGTCATACATTTGCCAAATAAACACTGACTAAAGCAACAAAAGAAAATTAAAAAAATATTTGGCATTCTTTTAAACTCCTATACAGTAACTCCTCGCTTAACGTTGTAGTTATGTTCCTGAAAAATGCGACTTTAAGCAAAACTATGTTAAACAAATTCAATTTCCCCATAAAAATTAATGTAAATGGGGGGGTTAGGTTCCAGGGAAAAGTTTTTCCACCAGACAAAAGACTATATTATAAATTTTAAACAAACAATTTAATACTGTACACAGCAATGATGATTGTGAAGCTTGGTTGAGGTGGTAAAGTCAGAGGATGGGATAGTTCCCAGGGAATGCCTTACTGCTACATGATGACCTAGCACTCGGCTGGGCCCTCAAGCGTTAACACATTGTTGTTAATGTAGCCTTATACTCTACAAGGCAGCACAAATGGAGGGAGGGGAGACAGAGAGACACACTGTGTGTGTGTGTGTGTGTGTGTGTGTGTGTGTGTGTGTGTGTGTGTGTGAGCGAGAGAGAGATGCGCATTGCCCATTTAAGTACGCTGACCCCACTCTAAGTACATTGCCTTTTTAAGTAGATCAGCAAGTTGAGACAGCAGCTGCTACCAGCAAGCTTCCTCCGTCCTAAGCCCTATCATGTGTCCTCCTTGCTCTATGGAGATGGGAAGAGGGGGGCTAATGTCAGGGTGTCCTCCTCCCCCCTGCTCCTGTCCCCCATTTACCTCACCCCAGCACAGAAAGCAGGAGGCTCTGGGGAGCAGCTCCAAGGCAGAGGGCAGGAGCAGCACATGGCAGTGGGGGGAGGGACAGCTGAACTGCTGGCAACTGATAGCCTGCTGGGAGGCTGCCACACAGGGAACTTAGGGAAGTGGGGAGCTGATAGGGGGGCTGCCAGTCCACCCTGGTTCCAAGCCACCACCAGCTAGCTGCAACGGGCTGCTCTTTCTGCAAGTAGTGGACAAAGCAGGTGGCTGCCAAACAAACAATGTTAGAAGGGAGCATTGCACAACTTTAAACAAGCATGTTCCCTAATTGACCAGCAATGTAACAACGAAACAACATTAACCAGGACAACTTTAAGTGAGGAGTTACTGTAATTGCCTACCCAATGTATTCTTCTTTGTTGTCCTCAGTTACCAAGATATTTGAGCCTCCTGATTTCAGTTCATGAGAAGTAACTTTTCCCAAAAGTTCCATGTCAACACAAAAGTACATTTCTAAATTACACTCTTCAATGTTGTTGTCCCTGTGGAAAGAAACAAGCAAAAGAAAAATCAAACAAATATAAACATTTAACTATTTTTTTGAACTATAACATCTGGAAAAAAAAAAAATCTACAAACCTTATCCAAATTAGGGAATTATAAAATTCAGTATCAATAGATTCCAAATCTTTAATAGTAAGTTTCTTACTTAGCATGCGCTTGTAGAATGGCAGAGAAAAACCCGTGTCAATAAATTTGCCATGAAACAATGCCTGTAGAGGGGAGGAAGAAAAAAGTTTAAATGACAATTGCTTCAACTCATTTTTGCATGGCTCAAGTAATCTTTCAGAAAAGAAGTTACGTAAATAGCAGATGGAAAAAAAATTGCCCACCAAGAGTAACACTTAGATGTCTCAAAAAAGTCCCATAAAATGGCAAGTATAAAGAAACGAATATAATTTTTTTGATAGATATTTGGTTTGGCAATGAATCTTTATAATTACATAAGTTGTAAATTCTTAGGTATATTATTTTCCTATGTAACAGTAAGCCTGACAGAAAACATCTAACATTTCTTCATAAGCTGTATTGGCATATGTGCTTAAAACCAATTGTCACTTGATGCTCCTAAGGTACTACTGCTCTATCTAGAAAAAATATATATATTAATATCACAGTACGTAAACAAGATTTTTAAAACTGAATCACTGAAATGCTCCTGGAAGAGATTCCTCATGGGTTAATTAAATAAACTTTCGAAATGTGACTCTTTGATTGAAATCTTTTTACTGTCATCCCTATTTTGAGTGTGTGTGTGTGCGCACATATGTGTCTGCACGCACACAGCATCTGCTCTGGTTATTAATTCTATTTGTTCTTTACATAGCAGTAACGATGTGCTAAGCACTTTACAAACATAAAAGAACACAATCTCTCTTCTGTGAAACCCTCAGTTTTGCTCAGTTCTGATCCACTACATTTTACTCACTTAGATGATTCATTTTAAATTGTGTTGCTTATATTTACTTGGCACTGAGAGAACACTCACAAAAAAAAAAAAAGACAGTTGGGATTTCATTACTGATGCTCTCTGGACCTGCCAGAAGGCTAAAAACTACATTTCAACTTATGCAGACTTTTAAAAAGTATTCATCCTATTATTACATGCCTGAGAAATTAAGTATTGATGAACATTTTACTACTCACTTCAAATAGATTTTAATTACAAATTACTTGCCTTTAAATATCTGTCACCTCTTACCTTTGACCTTGTTTCTTTTTATTTTCCACTCCTACAATCTGCCTGTGATCCCCACCTTATTATCCCTAATATCTCTTCTCACAAATGTCTGCATTTCTTTCAGAGTGACTCTTACGTTTGGAGTGACCTTCAAAAATGGTATGCTCTACCGTTACCTCATTCAAATCACTTCTAACAAAGTACTTTTGCACCACAACCTACCAAGCCAGAAATGTTTAATTTCAGGGGAAAAAACCCTAACAATTAAGTAGACTGCCATCTTGGATTAGTATTTATATATTACAGGTGGGACTGGTAGCGCTACCTATTATTAAGGTTGCCTCACATTTCCCACTATTAGACACTGTTTTCAGTTGCGTTAACTTTGCCAAGCAAGCACCTCTCAGGTTGCTTACTTGGCCTTCTGTAGGTATGCATTGTTCAGATTTCTCAAGTAGCAGTGGTGACCAAGAGTGTCCACTTTGTGGTCATCAGTGATTCCAAACCTTTATCTTTGGTTTGAATTTAGTTTGATTCTTGCACACAAGATAATACACTCTGAATCCAAGTTATGAGAAATTACAAGGATTGCTTTCATTACCCTAATCAGAACATTGTATGCTATAGTTGGTCACATCTGGTGCACTTCAGAACAGATAGTGGCATGTAGAGGAGGGAGACTGAGACTGACAGGGAGCCCAATCCTGAAGAGTGGAGACTGAGATGGTGTGGGAAATGAAAATGGGACTGGGACCAGGAGACAACGGTATGGAAAAGACAGGACTGGGACAGGGACTTGAAGGAGATGGGACAGAAGGGTTCCAGCATAGGGGGATGCATATAGAATGGAACATATATTGAGGAGATAGACTACTCCCACCTGTTCATGCTCTCTGTATGTGTGTATATACACATCTCCTCAATATATGTTCCATTCTATATGCATCTGAAGAAGTGGGCTGTAGCCCATGAAAGCTTATGCTCTAATAAATTTGTTAGTCTCTAAGATGCCACAAGTACTCCTGTTCTTTTTGCGGATACAGACTAACACGGCTGCTACTCTGAAACTTGATAAATTGAAGAGGGTTCAGAGAAGATCCATGAGAGTGATTAAAGGATTAGAAAGCCTCCACTATAGTGATAAAGACAAGGAGCTCAATTAATCTTCTAGTTGTTAAGCTAAATAAGTGTTGACTTGATTACAGCCTGTGAGTACCTACATGGGGAATAAATATTTAATTATGGGCTCATCAATCTAGCAGAGGAAGGTATAACACAATTCAATGGCTGGAAGTTGAAGCTAGACAAATTCAGACTGGAAATATGGCATACATTTTTAATAGTGAGGGTAATTAACCACTGGCACAATTTATCAGAAGTCGTGATGGATTCTCCAACCCTGGCAATTTTTAAATCAAGATTTGATTTTTTTTTTAAAAGATATGCTTTAAATATTATTTTGGTGAAATTCTATGGCTGTGCTACACAGAAGGTCAGACCACATGATCACAATGGTCCCATCTCACCTTGGAATCTATGAAACCATGAAAACTAAGGTTGCACAGCCAATCTTAATTTTGACATTTTCTAATTTTTTTTTGAGTGCTTGACTTTGCAACCATAACACTTTACTAGTGTTTTTGGATGGAAATTAAAAAAAAAAAACACTCTAAACTAAAAAAAACACAACAGAAATTCTATCATGTGGAATCATTTAACCACATGTCAGTTCATCAGTTGGGTTCAGACCTGTAGATCAACAGCAGACCTCTTCTGCTTGAGCTAAAGGAATAAACAGCTGCTTACTACTACATGGACCGACACACACAGTTTGTCAGAGGGTTTCCCGGGTATTTGTTAATAGCAGAGAAATTTATGATTCAGGACTCCTGGTTCAGTTCAAGGATCTGTAAGGCATTGCATCTAGTATTATAGAGCCTTCCTCCTATGTGCTCCACCCTGTCCTTCCCAGCAGAAGGCATGATGGTGATGTGGAAAGGAAGGCATGTCAATAGAGGAAGGGAAGGAGCATGGCAGAGAGGGTCTCCATTACAGCTAAATTTTCAGACATTAGGTGCATAAGGGACCTTATGCCAGTGGCATATGTTAAAATGACCCTTTTAATTTAAGGAGGGTATGGGTGACTGAGTATCAAAGGATGGTGTGATCAGCTCCCTATCATCCTCCATTACACCTAAGCTCCGTTCAGGTTCAGTGAGAATCAAGCTCGAGATGATTTACAGTGTACAGTAAACAATATTTCAGTAGTTTTTGACTAGTCTTTTGTAAAAATTAAATTAATGTATACTTTTGCTGTAGCCTACATAGGTTGGAGAATCTTCCTATGAAGATTTTGGACAGATTTTCAATAAGATACTTATTTAGACAGCCAAATGAGGTATATGAAAAAAAATCAAATCAACATTCTGTATCAAGTATCTGCATCAAACTTAGACTAACATTTTGACACTTCTTTTCTGCTCACAAACTTTATGATCATCCTCAGGAATCTTATGAATGTAAGAGACTTATAGTTAATGAATGATCTTGGATCAACAGCCGTACATACTTAAGTCTCCTATTTAGCTAGAGCTGAAAAAATCTTAGGGAAGAAATGTAAGAAGATACATATATTTTATTGTTTCTGTAACAAATTTAAAATTAACCAAAACAACAAAAAATAACACTTTTAGAATTCAACTTACCATAGCAATAAAGCGCCCAATGAAACAGAAATATGAAAGATGATCTGGATTAATTGTTGATGCTGGATTTATCTGCAGACAGTAGTTGCTCTTGCCAGCATACTCAAATAGACAGTACATAGGGTTTAGAACTTCATGGGAAAGTAAGAAAAACCATTCTCTAAACAAAATAAAACAAAACAACAGAGATAATCCATAACAAATACAGATTTTTATCACAGCTTCCTACAAATGGATAAGCAAAATGGTTTAAACATGGGTAAACTAACAAAAATATTGTTCACAGAGCTGTATTAGAAAGAACATGATACTTGGCATTGTATATGTACTACAAACGAAAAAGGCAATAAAAAAATTAACACTAGAAAGTCAAGTTCTCAAAAGTTAGGAAATGTCAGAATTAAAGTTCCTGTGCAGCCTTAATTCAGCTCATTTCTGAGTCTGCATTATGATACAATCTTTAATTATATGACTACATATTATATTTTTCCCCACCGGACCAGTGCCTCAATCAGTATACAGGATAGACTGTGTTCATCAAATGAGCAAGTATTCAATATTTCATTTTTCCTCATAATTCAATGTGTGGCCCCATGCCTTATTTACTGCACACCATTCACACCCTATGCTGAATACATGGATCAGCCACTGAAGAGGAATGAGACACACACTTTGCCTGTGAGTTTCACAGCTACTGAGACTTTAAAAACTTCAGTTGTATCCCATGCTTTAGAAGGGCGTTTTGGGGTACAGACCTTTTTGCCCCTATCCCTACCCAGCCTGCCCTTCCCAACCCCTAGCATTTTGCTACTGCCACCATCCTGCCCCCTTCTGTTCCTTTCTGCCCTGCTCCTATCAACTCCCAGCCTGTCTCCCTAATTTCTCTGCTCCTAACCTCTATGCACTTAAGTAGCGCTGCTTCTTCCTCTTCCTCCTTCTCCTCCATACTGCCTGAATACCAGCAAGTGGAGCACTGAGAGCACAAGAAAAACACTTTCTGTTCTCATTTAAGGGTCCTGTCATCATAGTAGCACCCAGCTGTCAGGACAAGGAATTGCAGGGAAAGGAGAGGTTACTCACCTTGTGAAGTAACTGGAGTTCTTTAAAATGTGTGTCCCTTTGGATGTTCCACTTTAGGGACATGTGCCCCGGGCCTCTGATTGGAGATTTTTAGTAGCAGTACCCTTTCTGCCCACACATGCACTCTACATATCCTTGTGCCCTGTACCAAGCCTATATAGGGCTACACCGGTGAACTGCCCTCAGTTCCTTCTCTACTGCAAAACCCACAGAGGCAGCTCTGAAGCAGGGGAGGAGGGTGGGTTGCAGAGCACCCACAGGGATATGCATCTCAAAGAACTCCAGTTAGTGCACAAGTTGAGTCACCGCTCCGTCTTCAAGTAGCGTCCCTGTGGGTATTCCACTTTAGGTTACTCCTTAGCAGTAACCCTTTAAAGAGGTAGGAGTTTTGGAACAGAGTCTATCACTGAAGAAAGAACTGCATTGACTACTGCTGCATCTGATCTTGCAGCATGAATTAGGGCATAGCAGTCAGAAAATGTGTGCACCAAGGACCATGTTGCTGCCCTGCAAATTTCAGTAACTGGAACGTCTTTGAATATAGATACAGACATAGCAGTAGAGTATCCAGTCACTCTTATTATATATGTAACCTCGTTGAAACCATAGTAGGCAATAATATATTCAGAGATCCACTTAAAAAGTCTGAGGGGAGATAGGTTTAAAGGAGCGCTTATCTGCAGTAGAAACAAAGTCTAGGGGTTTGGTCAAATGAAATAAAAGCAAAATGCATTCTAAGCTGATGGGGGGAGGGATAGCTCAGTGGTTTGAGCATTGGCCTGCTAAACCCAGGGTTGTGAGTTCAATCCTTGAGGGGGCCACTTGGGGATCTGGGGCAAAGTTAGTACTTGGTCCTGCTAGTGAAGGCAGGGGGCTGGACTCAATGACCTTTCAAGGTCCCTTCCAGTTCTAGGAGATGGGATATCTCCATTAATTATTATTATTAATTAATTATTATTAACACTTTCAATGCCCTTACAAACTTAGATGCTTCTCACCTTCAGCCAGTCTCTCCCCTTTGATCAGCGCTTCAGTCACTTAGTGACCGTGGTGTCTGTGAATCCTTAAGGCTACGAAGCCTCTTATCAGTTTTACTAGAAAACAGCAAGGGGCCTTCGAACAGGAGGTCTTGAAGAGAAGGTTACTCACCCAGTGCAGTAACTGAGGCTCTTCGAGATGGATGTCCCTCTGAGTGCTCCTCTTCAGGTGATGTGTGTCTCTGTGCCTTTGATCAGAGAATTTCTGCAGCAGTGCTCATCTAGGCTGTGCATGCCCTCTCCCTGTCTCACACTGTTGTTGGCGCCTAACTAACACCGCATGACCAGACCCTTGCTCTTCAGTTCCTTCTCTACAACAGAGTTTGGACATTGAACTCTGAAGTAGGGGGGAGAAGGGTGGGTAGTGGAGCACCCACAGTGACACTCATCTCAAAGAATCTCACCTCAGTTACTGCACAGGGTGAGTAACCTTCTCCTTCTTTGAGGACCGTTTCTGTGGGTGCTCCACTTCAGGTGACTGTCGAGTGGTGCCCCTCGGTAGTTGCATGAGTAAGTGATGATAACACAATAAGTTAACAATGCAGCCAATCTTGAGCCCTGGTTGACTGCATAATGTTTTGTGAATGTGTGCGCAGACACCCAGATGGCTGCTCTACATATGTCCGTGATCAGTATGTTTTTTTAGAAAGGCTACTAAAGTTGATAGCGATCTGGTGGAGTGGGTTTGGATCCCCACTGGGGGTTGCAGATCCTTCCATTGATAGCAAACGTGAATGCACCTGGAAATCCATTTAGATAGCCTCTGTTTGGAAATAGTGGAACTTTTAGATAGATCCAAAGTCGAAATAAAAAGCCTCGGTGACTTTTTGAAGGGTTTAGTTCTTTCAAGGTAGAATGCTAAGACACATCTGATATATAGAGTATGTAGTACTGAGTCCTGTTTATTACCATGAGGTTTAGGGAAGAATGAGGGAAGATGGACTGGTTGCTTTAAGTGGAAAGAAGAAGGTACTTTAGGTAAAAATTTTGGGTAAGGTTTTAGGGTGACTTTGTCCTTGAAAAATATGATATATGGTGGGTGTGCCACGAGGGCCTCTCGCTCTCCCATTCGGCAAGCTGATATCTACTAAGAACACCACCTTCATCGACAGATGTGTCAGAGATTATTTTTCGAAGAGTTCAAATGGTGGCCCAGTGAGGCAGCGTAGTACCAAGTTCAAGTCCCAAAGTGGGGTAGGTACACATATTTTAGGGTATTCATTTCCTTAAGGAAATATTTGGTGATCAGGTGGGCAAATATAGACATCCCGTCCACCTTGTGGTGGAAAGCGGTAAGCGCCACGAGATGTACTCTGATTGAACTAAGGGATAATCCAGATTTCCTTAGCTCCAATATGTATTCTAATATCATAGGTAAGGGAGCGGTAACAGCCCTGGCTTGTTTATTTTGACACCATATGTTTGAATCTCTTTCATTTATACAGATATATATGTATATCGTGGATGACACTAACCTGGGGGGAGAGGTAGATATGCTGGAGGGTAGGGATAGGGTCCAGAGTGACCTAGACAAATTGGAGGATTGGGCCAAAAGAAATCTGATGAGGTTCAACAAGGACAAGTGCAGAGGTCCTGAACTTAGGACGGAAGAATCCCATGCACTGCTACAGGTTGGAGACCGACTGGCTAAGCAGCAGTTCTGCAGAAAAGGACCTGGGGATTACAGTGGACGAGAAGCTGGATATGAGTCAACAGTGTGCCCTTGTTGCCAAGAAGGCTAACGGCATATTGGGCTGCATTAGTAGGAGCATTGCCAGCTGATGGAGGGAAGTGATTATTCCGCTCTATTCAGCACTGGTGAGGCCACATCTGGAATATTGCATCCAGTTTTGGGCCCTCACAGAAAGGATGTGAACAAATTGGAGAGAGTCCAGTGGAGGGCAACAAAAATGATTAGGGGGCTGGGGCACAAGACTTACGAGGAGAGGCTGAGGGAACTGGGCTTATTTAGTCTGCAGAAGAGAAGAGTGAGGGTGAGATTTGATAGCAGCCTTCAACTACCTACCTGAAAGGGGGTTCCAAACAGGATGGAGCTCGGCTGTTCTCAGTAGTGACAGATGACCGAACAAGGAGCAATGGTCTCAAGTTGCAGTGGGTGGAGGTCTAGGTTAGATATTAGGAAAAAACTATTTCACTCAGAGGGTGGTGAAGCACTGAAATGGGTTACCGAGGGAGGTGGCGGAATCTGCATTCTTAGAGGTTTTAAGGCCTTGCTTGACAAAGCCCTGGCTGGGATGATTTAGTGGGATTGGTCCTGCTTTGAGCAGGGGGTTGGACTAGATGACCTCCTGAGGTCTCTTCCAACCCTAATCTTCTATGATTCTATGTGTGGTTGTCCTTCTGCTCTTTAGTAATATGTCCTTCACCTTCACTATGTCCTTCAGGTCAGTTCGTCATGATGGAACCATGTAGCAGCCATCCTCTCAGGTGAAGTCTCTCCAGGTTCAGGTGGTAGACCTGTCCAGCATCCTGTGAGAAAAGGTTTGGCACAAGTGGAAGAGTGGGTAATGTATGTACCGTCATCCGCAACAGGTACGAGTACCAAGTTTGTCTGGGCCACGTGGGGGTTATCAAGAGGACTTTGGCCTTGGGGGGGGTTCTTATTTTGTATTTAACCCTCAACAGTAGGGGGATCAGGGGAAACGCTTATAGCAGAGATGCATCCCATTTGAGGAAGAAGGCATTGCCCAGTGATTGGAAACCCACCCTGCTCTCAAGCAGAATTATGGGCATTTGTAATTCTGGGATTTCCTGAAGAGGCCTATGGATGGGTGACCCCAGTGTTTGAATATGTTCTGTAGGCCTTTGTTGTTTAGGTCCCACTTGTAGTCCTGAGAGAATTCTCTGCTCAGCACATCCGCTGGAGTGTTCGGACATCCTGGTTGATCTGTGGACATTGTGCCAGATATACCAGTTCCTTAGTTTCATGGTTTCGGCACATAGGGAGTGTGATTTTGCCCCTCCCTGCCAGTTTATATAAAACATACAGGTAATGTTGTCCGTCATTACCCTTATGGTCTCGTTCCTGATCAAGGGCAGGATGTGCAAGCACACATTGTGAACTGCAGGCAGTTCCAGAAGGTTTATGTGTAACCGTGTCTCGTTAGGAGACCATCAGGTCTGAACTGTGTGGTGCTGTAGGTAAGCCCTTCTCTCCGCCCCAACCTATCAAGGATGTGTCTGTTGTGAGAATCATTGAAGGCTCAATCTGTGTGAAAGGGACTCCCACACACACATTGGGTCCACCAGTGTAGAATGTCTTGAACTTTGAGCAGCATGGTGAGGCGCTTGTTCAGGCTGTGTCTGTGTGGAATGTAGATGGCTCTTAGCAAACCCTGGATGCAGCGCATGTGAAGTCGTACCACGAATGTGGTTGCTGCCATATGGCCTAATAGTTGGAGGCAGGCCCGTGCCGATATGTGTGCACTGTTCAGTACTATGGAGATCAGATTGACTATAGTGACAACTCTGTTTGGCGGTAGTGATGCTTTGGCCTCCAGAGCATCAAGATGGGCCTCAATGAAGTCCAGTTTCTGCACCGGTATCACTGCTGATTTTTGTATGTTTAGTTGTAATCCCAGTTGCAAAAAGAGGGTGATTTTCCTGTGAGTAATGTCTAGGGCATCTGCCCGGGTGGATGCTTTTAGTAGGAAATTGTCCAAGAAAGTAATTATCAATCCCTGGACGTGTGCCGCCAGTACATCGAGAATTTTAGAAACACCCGTGGTGCTGTCAAAGTCCAAAAGGTAGAACTTTGTATTGATAGGTTCTGTCCCCAGAGTAAATCTGAGGAACCTTCTGTGAGTGGGATGTACAGTGAAAATAGGCATCTTAGAGAGCCAAGAATCAGTTCCCCTGTTCCTGTGCTGGTATTATTGTTGCTAATGTGACCATCCTTAACTGTTGGACCTTTACAAATTTGTTGAGTTTTCTGAGGTCTAGAATAGGTCTCCATCCTCCATTCTTTTTCTGGGTTAAGAAGTAGTGGGAATAAAAACCCTTCCATCTGTGTTAGGATGGTACCAGTTCCTTAGCACCCAGACGTAGAAGGTGGGCTACTTCTTGCTGTAGAAGTTGTTCATACGAGGAGTCCCTGAAATGTGATGGAGACGGAGGATGGATGGAGGTGAATGGTATCAAATAGCCTGTGTGGATTATTTCTAAAACTCATTTGTCTGTGGTGATGGATTTCCATGCTGAATAGAAAGCGACCAAATGGTGTCCAAAAAGGGGATGGTCAATGATGGTGTCAGCACTGAGGAATGGGGGAGGTCTCTTGGGCCCTCGATCGAATCCTCAAAATTCTTGTTTTGCAGGTGGCTGTTGAGACACCGATGATTCAGCCGGAGGAGGTAAACACCTTGGAAGTCTCCGTCTGCTTGTGTGTGTCATACTGCCTCTGTTGTTGGACATATGGGGAAGACCTTGTACACTGAGTGGGACAGTATTTACCCTGTTTTTTTCTTGATGCAGGAGTGTATATCCCAAGGGAGCGAAGGGTCACCGAGAGTCCTTCAGTGTGTTGAAGGGACTCATCAGTCTTTGCTGCAAACAGCTTCTGGCCATCAAAGGGGAGGTCCTCCCATAGCAGATTGCGCCTCCCTAGGGAAGCCGGACAGGTGAAGCCACAAAGCACTGTGCATAACTGTGGCTGTGGCGCATGCTGCTGTGTCTGCTGTATCTAAAGACACCTGTAAAGCAGTTCTAGCTTGGAGATGGCCCTCTGAGATGATGGCTTAAAATTGGTTCCTTATGTCCTCTGGTATGTGGTCAATAAAGTCTGTCAATTTGGAATAATTAGTGTGGTCGTATTTCACCAACAATGAGGCGTACATGGCAATCCGAAATTGCAGAGTGGCTGATGAATAGGTCTTGTGGCCAAAAATATCTAACCCAGGGGTGTATCTGGGTTGGTGTTCTCTGCCTCGTTGATTGACTGCATCTCTTCTTCACTATCTTGGCAGTGGGAGGCAGAGAAGAGGAGGTCTCCCATAAAATCTTGACAGGATCCAGCATAGCCTCATTAATAGGGAGAGCTAACCTAGAAGGTCCTGCAGAGGCTAAAATGCCCACAAGCCTACGTGTCCTTTCCTGTATCTCTTCTGACTGGATATCTAGAGCTACAGCCACCCTCCTCAACAAGTCTTCATGAGCTCTAAAATCATTATGAAGGGGAGAAGTAGATTCAGTCACTACTGCCTCATCAGACGACAAAAAAGAAGAGGCCAAAGATTGTTGAGAAGTTCCCTCCTCCAATGCCTCTACAGGGGAATCCTAAGCATGCAACTCCGCCTGCACAGTACCGAGCCTGGTACCAGAGGAAGGAAGATGGTGACCTTCCTGTAGATGCTCCAGAGGTTTGGGAACGTGGAGGAAAACCCTACAGGGTAGAGAAGGATCACTGGTATGGAGATTGGACCCAGTTCTGTGTAGGCCCCTGGCTCCTAGGACGCTGAGACTGTGAATGGTACCACTGCTGGCAGGTACCCCACTGGGGCAGGTGGGCAGGGGTCAACAACGTGTCCATACAAGGACACAAGTGTCTGTGGTAAAAAATGTTGAGGTCCATGCTAATTTTTCCAAAAAAAATCGAATGACTGAATGACAACCCCCCCACCCCTTCCTTCATGTCCGTCACTAAGTATGGAAATTTTGTCAAGTATCCGTTGCACAACATGGTGGTGCCAACCCCTTGTTGGTGGGCATGCTCAGGTCAAGACACAAAGGATCTGACTTTCAAGTCCAGTGGGGAGTCTGTTTCCTCCAAAGGGGAGCTGAATCTGTCAGTACCAGGGACAGAAGTTCCAGCCCTGGTGAAGAGGGCATCTGTAAAATCATTGCTGGCTTACCTCTGGGTGCAATCCTACAAAAAGGATGCTGCAAGAGTATAAGTGGCTGGTACCAAGTGGTGCTCTGGGGCTGGAGCCAGGCCCAGAGGAGCACCTGGTTCCAATACTGCTATCATACAAGGCTCTTGAATCACAGGAGAAGCTGGTACCAACAAGTTAAGCAACTCTCTGGCTGCCTTGAAAGCCACAGGTGTCAATGACACCGGAAAGGGCTCCTTGAGCCTGCAGTACTGAAAGGTGTGCCAATTCTTCAGGGATTAGTCCCTACAGACCCTTCCTGGGATCCAGAATCAGCAGTCCCTGCCGGCTCACAGATTGCTCCAAAGGATTTGACTTTTTTGAGTGACCCTCCGAGTCCTTGTGAACACTCAGTGCCTTCCTTTTAGAGGGTCCTGGTACCAAGTCTTTAGGAGACTTATGCAGTCTCTTTGGCACCAGCAACGCAGTTCAGCCTGAGGATGCTGTCAGAACAGGAAGAGCACTCCTAACAGACTCGGAAGTGCTTGGTACCCATTCAGAGCAGGAGGATTCCAATGGCAGAAGAACCACAGACGCCTTGAGCAAGTACTTGAGTCTGGTAGCCCTATCATTTTTCAAGCAGGGTTGAACCCTCTACAAATGTGACATCTGTCACTAACACGCACCTCTCCCAGACACTTAAGAAGCTGTGGTGTGGGTCACTCACTGGCATAGACTTGGTACATGAATAACAGACCTTGAAGCCAGGAGAACAGGGTATCAGTCTGGTAACAAGCCCGGTACCCATCCGGGACACCAGTAATCCTACACTAAAAGTGTACTATACTACACTTAACTTAATCCTATAACTAACTCTTCAGATATACTATACGAGACTAAAAACTAATGCTACAGGTACAAGTTACATTAAGGAATGGAAGATATGAAGAAACAAAGATCGCAGCTCCAACAACCACCATCACTGGAACTAGGAAGGAACTGAGTGGGGTCAGGGGCAGAACGGCCCCTTTTATGCCTGCATGAAGTGGCACGAGGCAGAAGAGAATGCTTATGCTGCCCTGAAAAGTACTGCCAAGGAAAAAATCTCCAACAACTCTGCACGAGATCCACACACCCACCTACAGTAGAAAGGACATGTGCAATCACTCAAAGAAGAACTCTGTTTTGCTCTTCTTATCCTCTTCCTTATCCCTGGAATGGGAAGCTCTCGTTATTGGCAGTGCGGTTGTTGGTATGCCAGTCAAGGAGAGAGTTTTGGGAAGTGGAGTTTTGGTACTGTCTTTCCCTTGGAAGCTATCAGTGACCGTGATCTCAAGGACGACAGGGCACTGACAGACGTGAAGGGTCCCCATACAGGGGAGTGTCGCTATACCCAGGTCTGAAGCGGGTTTTAAAGCTTGCTTCATCATTAATAACCTATACTCAATATTCTTGTTTTTACGGGCTCATCCCTTAAAAGAAGAATGGATTTTACACTTGCTGGGAATGTGAGAGTCTTCCATGCAACAAGTTCAGTGGGAGTGCTAGTCACTAAAAAGGACTGCTTCTCGACAAGAGAAGTACCTGTTAAATCCTGGTGAGCCCATCATCCCTGACAAGAAAAAGTTTTTCAAGCCCTTATTAGTGGAAAAATAAAACCAAAAGAGTGTGTGTGCGTGTATGTATACATGTTTTGGGTTTTTTTGTTGCTGTTAGAAAAGGAAAGGGGAACAAATGTTTCAATTATAAGGTACTAAACCTACTACTACTTGGAACTAACTACAAAGCTAAAACACTAATACAAGGGGGAAAACAGGTACACAGTAGACTCCATCTACTTGATAGTAGACTCCATCTCTGGCCAAAGGCGGTTGAGAAGGAATTGAGGGCGATTTGCTCACGTAGCCCTATAAAGCTTCGATACAGGGCATGAGGATGTGTAGGGCACATGTGCAGGGCACATGTGCAGGCACTGCTACCAAAAATCTGCGATCAAAGGTGCACATGTGCTCCTAAAACAAAGCACCCATAGGGACACTAATCAAAGAAGTAGTCCTGCTTGGCCCCTCAGAATGTTTGAAGAATTTTCCTGCCAGCCTCTAACAAACCTCTACAGAACATGTGCAAACTGCAATTTTTAGAGGCTTATAACTCAACTTTATTTGGGTGGATTTTCAGAGAGAAAGAGTGAGAGAGTAAAAAGCACCCCTTGGGTCCCAGGTTGACTTACTGAAAGTGGCTAAAAAGGTTACCTAGGTCACAACAATAGAATATGCAAAGTGAGTGGGCCTCTTTCCACAATTTACAACCCTATTTTGATAAGAGTGCAATCGTCTAATTTAAAAATAAAATCTACAAGTATTTAAAACAAGATTGATAAGGAATTTTCTTTACCTTGCCAAACCACCATAATCCAATCCTTCTTCACCTCTGAATATAACATATAATCGCCTCCTTAAATCATAAGGTTTTAAAGCCATGATCTATGAAACAATTTTAAACACAAAGTTAAAAAAATACAAAGGCTCATTAAATTAATTTACTTTCAACCCATTAAACAAACTGATTTTTTCAAATTCAGACTATTATTAATTATATGTATTATGGTAGCACCTAAAGACCCAGTTGGGGATCAGGACATTTTACCTTAAACAGAGGTACGAATATTCATTTAATAGCTTTGTTAAATTATTTTAGTTTACAAATTTTGTATTGAATAACAGGGAAAGTATTGAACAAATTATTTCAATATATTAGGCAACTCTTCTTTAATGGGTAAGTATAATTTTGGTCCAAACTATTTGATATTTTTCCCTTTAATAATATTCTTCCTGATGCCTCTGAAGGTATTGCATGGTATTTTTGGTGGGATGAGAGGGAGCAGTTTTAGACTGGGAATGTTCTATTTTTTAGAACAGAAGGCAGCATATTCATCTGTGAAGTATAGAATGCTATAGGTTAAGAATTGTAAATCCTAGTTACACAGGTTTAATCTTTGAAGTAGTAGTTATGATAGAACAACAGATTTTAAAAATCAAGGTTTTCCCTATTAATGATTGCAGTCACAAACTAGAGCAGCATATTGTAACACTGTCTTACTTCAATGAACATATTTAATACACCAGACATCATAGCCTTACTTGTTGGAAGGAATCCTCAAACAGTGTCTGTCTGGATACATTAATCTTTACATGGCTCGGCAATGCATTTGACTGTAAGCATAAAACAACACCACATAAGTGGCAGCATACGCTAAATGAACGCTGTTACGGAGTATACAAACCCCATATCAGTAAAGGCAGAGTTAAGCAGCTGCGCTGATCCCAGGTGGCCCCAACCCCTGCCACACTCACAAAGCATGCATGTCTTGGAGGAGGCACTCAAAAGAAGGCAAGGCCAGCTCATTAGGCATGCAAGCAATAGAAGTGATCTGACCTACACTCAGAGCTCCTGGGAAGGAGCACTGTAGGAGCTCCTGCTGCCTGAGGCCAAGCTGTAGTCACTTTGCCAAACCCACAGAGAAGAGATTCAAGACACTCAGATGGTCTGACATATTACCTTTGATTTCAATTATTTAATGTCTTTATTTTATCCTTTGGGAAAGAGGGGACATGTAGGAAATGATCCAGGGAGGTAACAAACAGTACTTTAGTGTGCAGGACATAGCTGCCTATTACTGGGCCCTGGATCAGAACCTGGTGGAAAGAGTGGTCCTCTGTTTCCCCCACCAGCTGCTAGAGGGTACAGAAGGCAGAAAGCCTACTCCTGAGATGGGAAATCTAGTTGAGAGAGTGTCCTGAAGATAGAAGGATCAAGACTCCGAGATCTCTATTCAGGAGAGGCCTAGACCCCCTCATCTAACCACCAGAGCCACCCGTTGCTGGAAACTTTATATACCCCAAAAGAGGTGGACATAAATGCATGACCTGGCCAGAGGGCCAAGTTATGTGAGGGTTGAAGCAACTGTCAACAAAGGGTGCTAGGAAAAAGGAGCATGCTAAGTCCACACCCAGCCACAAGGGGGCGCCTAAGTCAGTGAAACCCCAGCACAAACACAAATTCAAATTCTCAAAGATAGATTTAATTACTACTACAGTACCTGACACAAGTAACGGAAATGAGCAAGTTTCCACCTAAAGCTACGTTCATAAGCAATTTGTGGGCCTTTATTTCTGTAAAACAATATATTTGAAGTGTTTTAAATCAATACAACATATAGTGAACAGTATAATCAGCTCTCAGTAGTTTCACCACTAGACTAACAGTTTGTGCATTTCAATAAAACACTAATTCAAGCTCACAAGAAATGGCCACCATAAAAAGACTAAAATATGCTCCAGTTTTATTTTCTGGTGTTGGTTCAAAATCACACAGACAAATTTTAAATGTAACCTAACTTTTGTAACCTGTTAACTCCTTAAATTAACGAAAAAGACCACCTACAATGTCATCCAGAAGTCAGTCTTAACTCTATATGTAACATGCTGTTCAGAGCACTATCAACATGTGGGCATCTATATTCACTGAACTATAAAAAAAAGTATTCATTGATCAGTACATTGTTTTGAAACACTGGGTATCAAGAATTACTTTGTTTAGCTACCAATATATTTGATATAGCAATATTTCAGCTAAGAGAGTACTTTATTACCAGTATTTGAATATTCTTTATTTTCTTCAACTATTGTATTAATAATTATGATATAGCTAATATTCAAATTTTACTGCCCTTCTCAATCTATTTCTACTGCATTTATAAACATGGTATATGAGCACTTGACAATAATTACATCAAATGAACAAAGTAGGGCTGTCAAACAATTAAAAAAAATTATCACAATTAATTGTGAGATTAAAAAAATAGGCGTGATTAATTGCAGTGTTAATCACACTGTTAAACAATAGATACCATTTATTTAAATCTTTTTGGATGTTTGTCTACATTTTCAAATCAAAAATGTTGATTTCAGTTACAACACAGAATACAAAGTATAAAGTGCTTACTTTATATTATTTTTATTACAAATACTTGCACTATAAAAAAATAAACAAAATATAGAGTATTTTTCAATTCACCTCATACAAGTACTATAGTGCAATCACTTTATCATGAAAGTGCAATTCACAAATATAGACTTCAGACAGCATGGTCCACATCTCCTCCCTCTCAGATTTTGAAAGAAACTTCAGAGTCTTAAACATTGGTTTGAGTGCTGTAGCTATCTTTAGAAATCTCCTATTGGTACCTTCTTTGCATTTTGTCAAATATTAAGTGAAAGTGTTCTTAAATCGAACAACATATGCTGGGTCACCATCCAAGACTGCTATAACATGAAATATATGGCAGAATGGGGGTAAAAAAGAGAAGGAGACTTACAATTCTCTCCCCAAGGAGTTCAGTCACAAATTTAATTAATGCATTATTTTTGTAATCAGCGTCATCAGCATGCAAGCATGTCCTCTGGAATGGTGGTCGAAGCATGAAAGGGCTTACGAATGTTTAGCATACCTGTCACATAAATACCTTGCAACGTCAGCTACAACCGTGCCATGCAAACACCCATTCTCACTTTCAAGTGACAGCGTAAATAAGAAGTGAGCAACATTATCTCTCATAAATGTAAACAAACTTGTTTGTCTTAGCAATTGGCTGAACAAGAATAGGACTAAGTGGACTTGTAGGTTTTAAAGTTTTACATTATTTCATTTTTGAGTGCAGTTACTTTAAAAAAAATTTCTACGTTCGTAAGTTTCACCTGCACGATAAGAGACTGCACTACAGTACTTGTACGAGGTGAATTGAAAAATACGATTTTGTTTATATATTTACAGTGAAAATATTTATAATAAAAATAATATAAAATGAGCACTGTACACTTTGTATTCTGTGTTGTAATTGAAATCAACATTTTTGATTTGAAAATGTAGACAAACATCCAAAAATATTCATTAATAAAATATCAATTTAAATTTAACAGTGTGATTAAAACAATTATGACTAATTTTTTATCTAGTTTGTTTTGTGTTAATTGCTTGAGTTAACTGTGATTAATTGACAGCCCTAGAACAAAGTTATATCACAGAATATTTCAATGAGAAAGGTAATGTTGGTAGTTAAATCTCCAAAATAGAAAATAATTACAAGGCAGTGTCTTGTACTGCACTTAATGCTGAGAGCCCATATAAAATATTAACTGTTCATTAATATGTGGAATACTATTCACTATTAAACAATGAATAATCTTTAAAAAAAAAAAAAAAAAACTCTATTAGCGGCTCACTTACACAGAGGATTTTCCAGTTCGAGGATCATTGAAGGTTGTTGTCCTTGTGTTATGATCAACAAAATATCTGACACCTTCTCTAGTGTATCTGATTTCCCAGCCCTCAGGAAGTGGGTCCTCATTTTGTAAACTGTAAAACGAATTGAAAACCGTACACTTTTTTCACATGAAGAAACTTACAACAATGTTTAAGTATGATCATTTGATCTGCACACATCAATATAGACATTATATAACACCAACCCTTGAGTTCGGGGGTCTTCCCACTGTGTTGTCTTGGTGTTGTGATTCACAAAGTACACCCTATCATTTGAATCCACTCTCCTTTCTGAAAAAAATAAAAATTATTAAACAACAAATTTCGGTTACAGTCACATTACTAAATTAATAGCTTATCATCTTACCCCAGCCTGGTGGTAAAGGCCCAAGTGGATCATTTTCTGCTGACAACATTGAAGCCTAGTTATAAAGAACAAACCAGACACAAATTTATATTAAAGAATAATTATAGATAAGTCTAATTAAGATACTTTTTAAAATACACAAGTTATGTGTTCTGTCAATTCTTATAAACAAGATCATGTCTTTTTCTATAAAGATAGTCTCCACCAAAGAATCTACATATGAATTGCTTAGACTGTCCTCTCCAGCATCCCTTGAACAATAGTTCTGCTAACAACAGTACTGGAAAACATGTAAGGTAAAGTAAGAGCTGAAGGATCTACATGAAAATACATTATCCTGATCCCCAAGGAAAGTTAAAATTCAAAACTAAGTATACAGTATTAGTTTTGTATGTTACCCCTTATAAGTAATAACAAATAACTAAATGAAGAGTAAAGTATGTTATCAAGTATTACTTTTGATATTTTTCTCTTCATTGCCATTTGGATTTCAAAGCCATTTATCTTACTTGAAAGGACCTTTAGCACATGAACAAACTCTAAAGCACTAGTATGTCTAAAAAGTTAGTCAATCCTAAAATTTCTAAATAACTAGCATCAACCTTACATTTAAAAACATTAAATCAGGCACCATTTATGGCAAATGAATTTTTGATTGAGCTACTGATTCTTTATTTCGAGAATATGGTTCTTTGGCAACATACTATTTCAACACAAAATTTACATAACACTAAAGTATATAATTATTAAGCTATGTTAAAGTAATATTGTAGTTTAGGCAAAAACTAAAAAAAGTAAGGAGAATTTAAAGTTTTCCTTGTGTCCTTAGCTCTTTGTACTAAATTTATAGTTAGTCATTCAACATCTATAGTTTTCAACATCATTCACACCCTCTTAGATTCAAGGCATTTTGTCAGTTATCTTGCTTTGATTTATATCAAAGTAAAATGAAGTTCCATGCATCTTAACAACTTCAAAGTATTGCAATTTGCAACTAGTCAGAGAGGAAACGAAAGAGCAATTAAAACCATCTTTAATATAGTCAACTGCTTCCTTTAAGGCTTTGTACTAGGGATGCTAGGTGCTTCAAAATATTATTATTAATAACGTCAATGGAGGCCCTAATCAGCATGCAAATACCAGTCATACGTAAAAGGGCTTTAAGGTTACTGTGTACTATACTACCATCTTGTCTTATGGAACCATTACAAGAAAATAGAAGAAATACTGAATCAGTTGTTTGTACAGTAGTGTTAAACCTCATAAGGCTCATAATGGAAATGTTCTCACAATCCTTTCTTAACAGAATATGTCTAATCTTTACAGAAGTATTCTGATGAGCTTACTGCTAAACAGAAACACAAAATTAAGTTGTGGGAAAATGCATCCTTTGAAGAATATAGTAAAGTAACTTCTTATCTTTAAATTTGGTTACTAGGTCTTAAATATATCAATCTGAATTGGAGGAGTTACCCACTTTATGGTCTGCTAATGGGAAAGCAGGATTTGTGCCACCTTGGGTCATCTTTACGTATCCTTCCAACTGCTTGCCCATGTGACTCAGCTATAAATAAAAATGAGTGACACACCTTATGGGCACCTGTTTCTGAACTAAATACCAAGCCCCAACCCGTGCTATCTACAGCCTTTTAAAAATAGTTATTAAGCACAGTTCTCTTTCTTGTGGTTTGATCCATGTGCAAGCCAGTGTGAAGCACAAATGAGCTGAAGCATCCAAAATACATGTGGTTGAGTTTGGATGCGGTTGGGTGTGCGGAGCACATTTTGACATGGGATCCTCAAGATAGGATTTTTTTTTTTTTATTATTATTTCTGCTGCACAAGCAATGTGGTTTGCCTAGGTTTGGGGCCATTAGCGGAACCATTTTGTGAACACGTTTCTTCCCTGAAGAACTGGACAAACACCCAAATTTCATTAAAATGGTTGTACTTAACCTATGCAGAGCTACATACCAAGGTTGTAACAAAATTTGTAACAACAACACTGGCTGTTGTTACTAGGCATATTAGTAATTGCACTGGCTACTGTTACAACTGTTTTAGATCTGTACTAGGTGGTAAACTTTAATGAATGGGTTTGAAAAAAAAAGATTAAACTTCAGTATAGACAAGACCTAAAAGTGAAGAGAGGGCAACAGTCTCCAGACTGGTGGATCTGAGACTCTGAATCCTAATTTACAAGTAAAAAAAATTACTATTTCAGATCTTAAAATCCACCAATCCAGTTTGTATTCCAATCTGTTTGTATACACAATGAGATTTTTGAGGGATGGGAACCAATGTAGGAGTATCTACTACTTTATCTATCCAAAGGATCATATTACTGATACTTTGCACTTGTATGGAACTTTTGATACTAAGATCTCAAATCCACTTATTTTACAGATGGGGAAACCAAGACACAGAAAAGTTAAAAATATTTTTCCACATTCACACAGTGAGCCAGTGGCAGAACAAAGACCAAAACATGTGAACCCTGACTCCTCCTCTCTAACTGCTTACATATTTGGCTCCCAAACAACAAAATACTGCTTTTTCTGAGATGGACATGCATAAAATGGTAGTTGTGTAGCTAAAGCGTTTAGCTTTCCTGCAATAACTTGAGGAGTTTTAATCGTCTCCGACCTCGACCATTAAAAATACAGCTCCTTCCTTATGACGACAGCCTTCCCTTTATCTGTTTAAGTGTGAGAACAAATGTAAATTTATGCCCTGACAAGAACTGCTTCACTATTTAACAATTCTCTGAAACAACAAGAGACTTTGCTTAATTACTTTATGATTTAGAAAACGTGAGTGGCACTTCATTTTTAGTTCCAAAATAAGGTTTTTTCAGAAACCGTTAATCTAACAGAAACTGAATAAATTTAACTCTGAAGAGAACTGATCACTAGAATTAGAATTCTCGATCCAATATATCCTAAATGTAAAAGTGTTGAAAAGGATAAACAATGTCCTAAGAACTAGATGTATGACTGACATCAGTAAGCTGAGAAAAGCCCTTAATTTCTTGGCTAAGACCACCTTAAGTTTCTGAATTTTGAGAAACATTGCTAACGTATTTATTAGCTGGTGAAAACTATTTTCCACCAAGGCATCACAAAAGATCTTATAAATGTAACTTCCGTGACCAAGAAAGGACAATCTTTAGTTCAAAATCGAGTTGAGAATTTTTTAAAAACTACAACATCGTGGCCACCAGCTGCTGGTCTTGAACAGAGGTACCTATACATAGTAAGCCATTCAACTCCATAGCAAATGAAATGTACCTTTTCCACTCTTAAAAACTATATAATCACAATCATCCTGTCAGACAACAATTCCAGTATGATGGTGAGAGTAAAGGACAACAGTTGGTAACTGACATAAAACATGCCAAAAAGTAGACATCAAAAGGTGATTGAGAGGTTCACAGAGTCTTCTGAATCAACGGATACCTAGGAGAATCTAGAATTTATGGTTGATATACTTTATCTACAGAATCAGGTGATTCTATGGATGAAAACGTTGAGCCAAAAGGTATAAACAACTTTGATCCGATGTAGCAACCAGCCTAAATCCTTTCAAATATTTAGATAGGACTTTCTGAATTGTTCCTACAGATACCAAGGGTTGAACTGTCTAAATCATGGGTAACATGAAATATTCTTTGCAGAGACACTGTGACTCTTCCCCTAGTCATAGGGTGACCAGATGTCCCGATAATATAGGAACAGTCCTGATATTTGGGGCTTTTTTTGTATAGGCTCCTATTATCCCCCACCCCCTGTCCCAATTTTTGATACTTGCTGTCTGGTCACCCTACCTAGACAAGTGCTGCTATTTTCATCCAGGTTTGTTGTTTTTTTACAATGAGTCATGTTAGAAACATGTTAGGTGACATGTTTTAACAAACACATTGTTAAACACTACTTGGCACCCAGGTCAGAGTAAGTACAGTGTTTAAAAATCCATTAGTTGGCCATTGTCAACTTAACACATTTTTAAATACAACAGTCTACTCTACATTGGGTGCAAAGTAGTGTAACTTACATTTCTAACATGGTTCATTTTCCCAGTGTAGACAAAGAGCAAGATGCACAGATACAGATTGAGATAGTTTTTCTATATTCTGACTGCATCTTTGAGTACACAGTGTCGAAGGGAGCAAACTATAGCTAATGAAGAACTGGATTGTCCAAGAACATTCAACATAAAGGAACAATCTATGGCAGTTGAACTGTAAAACAGTAATTAAATGGATTAAGAAGTATTTTGAAGACCAGTAAGACAAATATAAAAAAAAAAATTATTTAAGTATGTCAGAAGCAGGAAGCTTCAAAAAAAATCAGTGGTTCCTTTAGGTTACAAAGTTATGAAGGGAACAGTTAAGGAGAATAAAGAACACTGAAGAGAAGTGAAGCCCCGATCCCGCAAAAGTGTGTTTAACTTTATAACAAGAATGAAGTTAATGCAATTACTCACATGCATAAAAAATTAAAGAAGCACATATGACCTTGCAGGATGAGGGCCTAAATGATTACTTACCCTAGATCTCCTCTTTTTAGGTAATAAAGATTAAGATGTTTGTAAAAAGACCTGCTGGAACAAACTGATAATACAAAACCACTACAGATCTCCAGACTGGATGGCATGTATGCAGCCAAGATTTTTGAAGGAACATAAGAATGAAGCATCTGAACGGATAACAAAAACATACCATCTCTCCTTAAAATCAGCTACAAACCTGGAGGAGTAAATATTGTAACTTGCTTTAAAAAGGCACTAGATCCTGGAAGTTACAAATTAGAGAGTTTTATTTCAGTTCAAGGCAAAATAGGTGAAATGATAAACAGAGCCTTAAAACATCTATGACACAGACAAATCAACATAGCTTGTGTAAAAGAAAACTGTGCATCTCCCGCCCATGCTTCTAATTAACATATATAATTATGTATATATCAATATTTATCGTAGTTTTCCATTATCTACTATTTTGTTGAGTCTCAAACAATTAACAGACTGGGGAGGCACAATTTTCTTTCACAGAAGCTGCATTGGATTGCCTTTTTTATTATTTTTATATATATTTTTTGTTAAAGATGTTGTAATAATTCCAAAATCAACCATTACAAACCCAACAAATTCAGTTAAGGTTACATTTAAAAGAAATCCAAACCTGCTAAGCTAAGAAATGCAGAGTTAAGGCACCTAAACCACCTTAACTCTGATGTATACTAATGTTATGCAATAACCATATGATTATGATTAAGACATGTTTGTTTGTGGTCCTAGAATAAACCTTTTTTTTCTTCTGAAGATACATTTATTTTTTCATATTTTTTGTTCTCATGACATCTCTATAGGGAGGAGTTAAGATTGTTTGGATACCCTGGCTGCATTTCTTATCTTAAGATGATCTCGTTTTGGCCACTCAGGTCAACAGACAAGTTCTTTTACCATGAAGGGAGAGCTAATCCAATCTCCTGGGTAACAAAATACACCATCAAACATCTCACTTTAGCTTTTCTATAATTTATCTGCAATCAGCTTCCTCTTCCTTTCAGGGGCAAACTCAGAGCACTAAATTGTTCTAATCTGTATGCTATTCTGTAATAGAAAAATATATAGAATCATAGAATATCAGGGTAGGAAGGGACCTCAGGAGGTCATCTAGTCCAACCCCCTGCTCAAAGCAGGACCAGTTCCCAACTAAATCATCCCAGCCAGGGCTTTTTCAAGCCTGACCTTAAAAACCTCTAAGGAAGGAGATTCTACCACCTCCCTAGGTAACCCATTCCAGTGCTTCACCATCCTCCTAGTGAAAAAGTTTTTCCTAATATCCAACCTAAACCTCCCCCACTGCAACTTGAGACCATTAGTCCTTGTTCTGTCATCTGGTACCACTGAGAACAGTCTAGATCCAT
This sequence comes from Chrysemys picta bellii, assembly GCF_011386835.1. Classification (NCBI taxonomy): domain Eukaryota; kingdom Metazoa; phylum Chordata; order Testudines; family Emydidae; genus Chrysemys; species Chrysemys picta. The sequence goes on along the minus strand of NC_088792.1, from coordinate 243,171,600 downwards.
CCTCTTTGGAACCCCCTTTCAGGTAGTTGAAAGCAGCTATCAAATCCCCCCTCATTCTTCTCTTCTGCAGACTAAACAATCCCAGTTCCCTCAGCCTCTCCTCAGAAGTCATGTGCTCCAGCCCCCTAATCATTTTTGTTGCCCTCTGCTGGACTCTTTCCAATTTTTCCACATCCTTCTTGTAGTGTGGGGCCCAAAACTGGACACAGTACTCCAGATGACGCCTCAGCAATGTCGAATAGAGGGGAATGATCATGTCCCTCGATCTGCTGGCAAGGCCCCTACTTATACAGCCCAAAATGCTGTTAGCCTTCTTGGCAACAAGGGCACACTATTGACTCTTATCCAGCTTCTCATCCACTGTAACCCCTAGGTCCTTTTCTGCAGAACTGCTGCCTAGCCATTCAGTCCCTAGTCTGTAGCAGTGCATAGGATTCTTCCATCTTAAGTGCAGGACTCTGCACTTGTCCTTGTTGAACCTCATCAGGTTTCTTTTGGCCCAATCCTCTAATTTGTCTAGGTCCGTCTGTATCCTATCCCTACCCTCTAGCGTATCTACCACGCCTCCCAGTTTAGTGTCTTCTGCAAACTTGCTGAGAGTGCAGTCCACGCCATCTTCTAGATCATTAATGAAGATATTGAACAAAACCAGCCTCAGCACCGACCCTTGGGGCACTCCACTTTATACCGGCTGCCAACTAGACATGGAGCCATTGATCATTACCTGTTGAGCCCGACGATCTACAGCAGCGCTGTAGCCAGCAAATGTGTTCTCCTTTGTATTTGTTTCTTGTTTTATTATCATTATTCAATGTTTTTGTTTTACTATTAATAGGAACTGTAGCTAATGCAATTGAACCATCCACCAAACATGACAAATATGTGGAAAGCAGTTATAAAGAGAAGCAAGTAAGCCATCAAACACCCAATTTCTCTTTCCTTTTTGAATATTGGTGTCTGATTGACAGATCATAAAATAGGTCACCAAATTAGGACTGGTGAATATAAGATCAGAGAGGACACACTGTAACAGTTGCCTAAAGCATTCTGAAGAGAAGAAAGTAAACATGTTTCAAGTTGGCCTGAAAATCAGTGATAATGGTAAAAGATCTCATTAAAGCAAAGGCAGACCATATTTTAGATGAAGAAGGTATATTTCCCGAACAGAGAACACAAATATTATACTTTGATTAGTAAACAAACATGCAATTACATATCATTATACTGTTTTCCTATTTCTGTTTTATTAAAGAAATAATTGCACCTGTTATAAAAATTTGAAATACATTGTACTTACAAAAGACAATCCTGCTAACATAACATTTTCTACATTTCTCTTCTCTCTCTTTTTTTGAGCACTAAGATTAATGGCTTCCAAACAGCATCTTTGTTTCCTAAGAGTGCATCGGTATTTCTGATTATATACTACTTGAAATCATAATTATGCTTATCACATTTGGGTGTTATAAACAATGATTTTTGCCTCAGATGAACCCTAGAACCTATTAACTCTTAAGGATTCTGCATATAAGCAGACATCTTTAGCAGAGAATACAAAGATAAAGTAATAAATGAAGGTATTTGTTTGAAAATATCTTAATTTGTTTTTTTTCAAAGTGTCTCAAAGCATCAGCTGCTATTTAAGGATCACGAGAGGGAAAAATTACTTGCCGTATATTTCTACTTCTCCAATATCTTGCAGGATTCTCATTCCTGAGACTCCACAGCTCTTTATAGCACAAAACAAGCAGAACATGTTCTTAAGATATTTTGGTACCTACGGTAAGTACAACCTTAGCATAGGAAAGCACCAGATCACTCCCTTATAGATGACTGCACACCATCGCTGCACTTCAAGAAAGACTGGAAAAAGAATGGGGTCTTTTTCCTTAAAAGAGGGATGAACAAAAGAGGACATGATAAAAAGTATACAAAATAAGTAAAGGTTACTTACAGGAACTGGAATTCTTCTAGATGTATATCCCTCTGGGTGCTCCATTTCAAGGAAGCACGTGTCCCATGTGCCTTCAATTCGATTTTTTGGCAACAGTGTCCATATGGCTCACACCGGAACCCTTATACCCCGCACTGAGACTATATAGGGCTATATGGGTGAACCACCCACAGCTCCTTCTCCAACGCATAACCCCAGAAATGAAATTCTGAAGAGGGGAAAGAGTGGTTAATGGAGTAGCCATAGGAACACACATCTCAAAGAACTCCAGTTACTGCACAAGGTGAGTAACCTCTTGTTCTTCAAGTAGCGTTCCAATAGGCACTCACTTCAGGTAATTACAGAGCATTACCCCCAGCTGGAAAAAGAGAATCTTCAGAGCTGAGTCCAAGACTAAAGACAAGACTGTGTTTCTAAGGGCAGCATCCAATCTAGAAGATCGGACCACCACAAGTTTGGACCAAGTTAGGAGTGGGGTGAGAAAACAAAAATTCTGTCCCTTTGGCTGGCACATAGTAACACTTCTCCGTCCTCTTGTGGGTGGGAATGCAAGTGGACATTTTGGCACACCCCTGCCTAGCTGTCTCCAGTATGGCTTCATTAATAGGGAGAACTATTCTGTTGGAGTCGGACAAGTGGACAATGTCCAAGACTTTATGTTGGGAGTCCTGAACCTCTTCAAGATGCATCTGTAGTTCTCCAGAAACTCTGTGAAGGTGGTCCTGGAACTGTCTGAAATCATCGGGGGGGGGGGGGGGGGGGAGATGTAATTCTGGCGACCGCGTAGATCTCAGTACCGAGAGGTGCTCAGTATCCATCGAGAGGAGACTCCAGCTCATCCAACACAAACAGGTCTCTGGAATATCTAAATTCCTATGGTATCTGATGAACTAATGATACTGCAGGTAAAGGTCTATTTAGGTAGGTCCCCTGCAGTGGACTTTGATGGAATTAATAATGATGACTGCTTCAAAGTGATTGTTGACTGAGGTGTATGGTTGGATTTTTGAGGTACCGAAGGAATCATAATGTTGGGTACCGAAGAAGGTGGTGGGAGGTTCATTGATATCAACTTGCTAGAAGTAGGCTGTTTTTCCCTGCTGCTCCAGGCATGCTTTGATAGTATTGAAGCATGCTTCGGGTCATGGCCTCTAGAGGAGCTCAGAGTCGTAGGAGCATGGAGTCTTAACGCTACCCAGACTGGTACCGGAGGGCTCAAACACTGTTAATCTTTCCAGCGATTGAGGCCTTCAGACAAGCTCTGCTCTCACCACTATCTCACCCGCATCAAAGGCCACATGCGCCTAATGCTGGGACAGGCCCACACACCCTTCCTCTACTCATTTAAGTTCATGATACTTGTCATGGGAAAGGACTCTGACAAGACCAAAGGCCTATTTTCCCAAAGGTTATACCTGCTCTTTGACCATGAAGCCCTGGAAGGCCACGACATGAATGGCTGCAGCCACTGACTGGTAACCTCTTAGTACAAATGAATTCTAGCATCAGAGTTCAAGGTCTGGGGCACAATACTGTGTGTTTCCTTAGTCTTCCCTCTGGCCTCATCCAAAGCTAGCATGACGGTCAAGCTTCCATTGGAAAATATTTGATGACCTTGAAAAGAAAAAAACTTTTTCTGAAAAATCTTAGAGACAGGACAGATGAGGTGTCCTGATATATCTTCATGAAATGGTCTGAAGTAGGGTGCAATGGGGCAGGAACCTTCTGAGAGCAATTGTGATCTGTGTAGATTGCTGGAGTGGCACTATTTCAAAATCTGCCAATTTAGCCAGCTTTTAAAGAAATTAGGGGGAATAGAAATATATTTGGCATTAGAAGACTCGCCCAGTTCACCCCAGTCCAAGTAACAGCCATCTCCTTGACCATCACCCTGCACCCATTCAGGTGACAATTGATTAGAGTGCCAGAAGCTTCAAGACAGTGTCTCAGAAGGTGTCAATCCTGGTTGCACTAAGATTTTAGGCACAAGATACCAGGAATACCAGCACCAGGGCCAATGCTTTGTACAACAGAGCAAAACACACTCCAACTGTGTTGAGAATTCTGACAAGTGTCAAAGTTGGTACTGCATCCCTCAAGACAGCCTTGGAGATAACCTGGGGCAATTTGACAAGGTCCCTGAATGCACATCGCAGAGAGTCACACTGGCTCTGTCTCCTGAAAGCTAAACAAAGTGATAAAACCAGAGGGTTTGATGCAGAGCAGCCAGGAGTCAACAGCCTCACCAGAGATACATCTTTCTATGCCTATTCCTGATGCTTCTTATGTGGTGCCTCATTAGGCAAACTGGGGCTGAGTACAGTCAACTTTAAGTGCATAGTTGAATCCTCTGTTTCAGACAGGATGTCACAGGGTGCTTTAGTGATGAAAGCTAACCCAGTGAGTTCAGAGCAAAGCTGTACTAATGCAGGAAGTGCCAGCCCTGAATCCCAGGGCTCAGAGGCTGAAATTGGCTCAGGCTTACACTTCAATGATTTCTCCTTTGAAGCATCAGTCCATCCTCATACAGAGACAGTTCATAACTCTTGATGGGGGGCAGAGGGGTACAATTTAAATGTTGGGGGGAGGCATGTGACTGCCTCACGTGTTGCCTCTGAGCTGAGGAGTAGCAGCAGAGCCATGAGCACCAAGGCAGCAGTGATCGAGTGCCTCGGGGAGCATCTCATGACAGCTGGGCCCCACAGGCAGGGGCCTGCTCTAGGGGATATCACCAGCCAGCACCGGGCTCCTTTGGGGACGGGGCACGAGCATGTCAGGGGCGTGGCTCAGACCTGTGTCGCCCACCCTGCCTAGGGAGCGCCCGGCCATGCACCCCACAGTTTGAAAACCTCTATGGTAAATGGAAGGCAGAAATTTGGGGAGGTACATGACCCTGTGTCCCCACCACCACACACACCGCCTCTGGCCTCATACCAATCTTATAAGGGTCTCTTAGAGGGGACCCTCAGTGAGAGTCTGGACATGATCCCCATAATATTTGACTGCTTAGGTGGTATATGTAGACAGTTTAACACTCCTGCACACTATTCTTGACTCCCAATCAGAAGATACAGTGAATCTGTTCATACATTAATGTCTTTCCCTACCTAAGAACAGGCTTTTCTTGAAGCTGCTCAGCTATAGGATTGAGGAAATGAATGACAACCTGAGAGAAAACACAGAAACCATGCAAGAAGTTTCACAGTTGAACAAAAGCAGATACTTCAAAACAGGCCCCAAAGTACGAAAGCTGAACTACCGAAATGTTGATGAAAAGCTGAGAATCACTGAGTGATTAAAAGAAAATCAAGAACACTTAAGTACCAAAAAAACACCCTAAGACAAGTGTGCCAAAAAAGTCAATACCCAAAGAAGAGTCTGAGCTGTAGAACTGAAGTTTCCCCTAAGGTGAGAAGGTGATGTACACTTGTATCAGTTACTATTGCCCTTAGGGACTATAAACCTTAAGTGCTTGGGAAGTAGACAGGTCTTGAGCTGGAGAGCGGAGACCCAGCAGTGAGAATCCTGCACATGTAGTAGCTTTAGAAGTACAGGTTCTAAAATAGAATCCATTATTCAAGTTAGTGAGGCTAACCATCTTTATAGATGAACATCTCACAATATATACAGTTGTGTAATTCTGAAGCCCCTGGGAAAGGTAAAGTTAAACATATCTGAAAAAATATTTCCTAACATTTCATAGCTTACTAAAAGTTACCGAATAGAGGTATCGTTGGTTGAATTGTTGCATAGCTCCCTGTAGTTGGTTACGTTGAGACTGCCACTGCTCGAAGTTTCTGACCGATTCCATGGTTGGTCGCTGCCATGTTGTTGTTCTTGTGTTATGATCCACATAGTAAACTCTTCCACGATCATCAACCCTTCTTTCCCAGCTAACAAACAAAAATACTAATGTTAACAGCTATATAATTTTCAGTAAAAAGTACAAAAAACTATTTTTCTGTGGACACTAAATTCTTAGCCAATGTTTCAGTTCCAACAGAGAGGATAGGCAGAAGTTTTAATTTCTGTGGTATAACACACTGGTGTTCTGTTTCTGAGACTTTATGTAAATTTCTAGAAACAACTGTTAGCCTTCCAAGGGAAACAGTCTCAACTATTCTTCTGCACAGCTAGACCAAAAAGGTCATAAAATAAGCACTCTTTAAATTTAAACATTAAATAAAAGGATAAATAATTCAACATTAGTAGCAGCAAAAGATCAGCACAGGCAATAGATGTGCCACCAACATTCACATAAAAGTAGCTATGATGATCCTGATCATTATCTGGTAAAGATTTATGCTGTTTTATTTTGTTTTGGGGAAGGAGGGTATTGCAATACATGTGTGGTATTGCTTTAATGAACTTCTGCTTCAAAAAAATACCAGTTGTATAATTATATTTTTTTCATGCAATATCAAAATGTAATAAAAATACTTTTTAGTACTAATGTAAGTAAAACATTCAAAGTAGTATATAAACTCTCATTACCCTGGCGGTAAAGGCTGTGGTCTTTCCCATGTCGTAGTTCGTGTGTTGTGATCAACATAATAGGTTCTACCATGAGGATCCTTTCTCTGTTCCCATCTTAAACAAAAGACATCTCTTTAAACAAAAACAACACGAAAATGTTGCCTTCTGATTAAATTTTCAGACAAGCAAAAAAAAATGTCTGCTAGTGAACAAATGGGTTATCCAATCCTAGTCCTTACTCTAAAGGCTAAGGGTCAAATTTGCCCACTCAGAAAAGGCTTGTCTGCCACATTATGTCCTATCTTACATGAATTCTTTTTACCCTCTACTCCTGGGGGGATTTTGCGCCAAAAAATTAAAAATTCTGCAAAATGCTGCATATTTTGTGAAAATAATACAATATAATCGCACCAGTTTCAATTGTTTTGATAATTTATTTAACCTACAATACAGAAAAAAGTCACAATAACTATTCAGCATTTCCTAAACACATGAAAGCTCAGTTACAAACACTTGATAACTAAAACTCTGTATTCCAGTTATAATTCTGCATTTTAATTTAAATTACAGAACACCAAAAAGCAAAAAAGTAGAACGTCATTTTAAATTGCTCAGACTTTCACACATGAAAATCATACAGTTTTGCTAATTACACCTCTACCCTACTATAACGGGACCCAATATAACACAGGTTCGCGTATAACGCGGTAGCAGCGGGGCTCCAGCAGCGCTTTAAAAGGTCCGGGGCTCCGGCTGCTACGGGCCCTTTAAATCACTGCTGGAGCCCTGCTGCTGCTACCCCGGGGCTGCAGCAGCAGGGCTCGACGGCGATTTAAAGGGCCCGGGCTCCCCACAGCGGCCTATATCGGGGTAGAGGTGTATTGTCCTGGATCTGGCTGGGTACTTTGGGAAGTGCTTGCTTCTGATTGTCCTGACATTTTATTGACTGCTTGGTAACTGTTTTATTTGCCCTCAAAGTTTTTTTTTTTTTTTTTAAATGGGTAAGTAAAATAAATTCTGAGCTGTAATCTAAGCCCACTGTGCCACTTTGACACAGGAAAAAAAAGTGAGAAAGCACATAGATCTTCCTAGCTGATTCCCCTACATCATTTATCAGACTTTACATCACCCTAGCAATGTAGGGGCCTTAAAATTTTTACAGGTTTTATGCTCCTGTGGGAATTGATGGAGAATGGGGACAGTTAATAGAATAGGAACAGTTAACTAACAATAGGAACATTAACCATATTATTACGCAGGCAGACTGCTACATTTCTGCCTCCTGGAAAGAGCCTTCCTTCTGCATAATTAAAAAGATCTACGTCTCCACACCCCCAGCAAGCAGGAAGGACAGAGTCTCTCTCGCTTGTTGACAGGCATGCACGCCCAGCTCCGCTCCGCCCCATGACAGTAATCAATGTCTCCCCCACATTCACGCACGCTCACCCTCCAGCTTCCATCCAGGACACATCACACGATCCATTGTTTACACACAAGCCCTACGATACAATTGAATTTGCTCCAATCCCTCAGACAGAGACAAACACCTACAAGATCTTTATTAAACATTCTTAAAACTACAATACCCACCTGGAGAAGTGAGGAAACAGATTGACGGAGTGAGACGGGTACCCAGAAGTTACCTACTACAGGACAGGCCCAACAAGGAAAATAACAGAACACCACTGGCCATCATGTACCACCCCCAGCTAAAACCTCTCCAGCACATCATCAACGATTTACAACTTATCCTGGAAAACGATCCCTCACTCTCTCAGACTTTGGGAGGCAGGCCGGTCCTCGCTTACAGACAACCCTCCAACCTAAAGCAAATACTCACCAGCAACTACACACCACACCACAGAAACACTAACCCAGGAACCAATCCCTGTAATAAACCCCACTGCCTACTCTGTCCCCATATCTACTCCAGCAACACCATCGGAGGACCCAACCACATGAGCGACACCATCAGGGGCTCATTCACCTGCACATCTACTAACGTGATATATGCCATCATGTGCCAGCAATGCCCCTCTGCCATGTACATTGGCCAAACTGGACAGTCTCTATGTAAAAGAATAAATGGACACAAATCAGACATCAGGAATGGTAACATACAAAAACCAGTAGGAGAACAGTTCAATCTCCCTGGACATTCAATAACAGATTTAAAAGTGGCCATCCTTCAACAACAATTCATTTGCAAATTTAACACCATTAATTTGGGCTTGAATAGGGACTGGGAGTGGCTGGCTCACTACAAAAGCAATTTTCCCTCTCTTGGTATTGACACCTCCTCATTAATTATTGGGAGTGGACCACATCCACTCTGATTGAATTGGCCTTGTCCACACTGGTTCTCCACTTGCAAGGTAACTCCCTTCTCTTCATATGTCAGTATATTTATGCCTGCATCTGTAATTTTCACTCCAAGCATCTGAAGAGGTGGGGGTTTTTACCCACAAAAGCTTATGCCCAAATAAATCTGTTAGTCTTTATGATGCCACTAGACTCCTCAGTGTTTTTGTGGATAGACTAACAGGGCTACCCCTCTGATACTTGTAGTTAATATAGAACCCAAGAAACAGGGTTTCAATAGTTCAAATTATTCTTTCCAATGTAAACTACATTGCATTTATTAATAATTTTATTTATGATGGTGCTTATTCAACTAGCTTTTAGGTCCATGTGGAGTTTCTCAGTGTTAACTACTCTTGACTGTCTGCACCGAAGAAGAACACCACACACAAAACCCATTCCACCCAAGACCATGCCAATGATCCTACCAAATCTCTAAGGAGAGCCTGCACACATTTGGGTACCTGGTTGGGAAAGACTGTTTCTGAACAGCAGCTGAGGAAGAGAAAGCAAGCACCACTCATACCACATTCATTTTTATATTTATTGATTTGACTTTAGTCTCCACATTCCCTTTCCCACTTGCCATAACCCAAACTTTATTAAAGCAAAGTAACAACAACTTTGTATTTTCTTGCATTAAACTTTTCCTTCATCAGCAGGCACCTTTAGATGTTCTCAACAGACCTTCTTCTCCAGCAATGACCAGGAGCCAAGGAGAAAAGTGGGCCTGTACGTAATCACATATGCATATTCTGGATTTGTGTACCTTTTCAGCACCAACATCAGGTTATGCAACTCCCCCACCTAGTTTGAAAATGCCGCTGGGACACCTACCACTTGGCCACATCCACAGTGCCCACATGCACACAAAAAGGTTATGTTCCGACACAGGTGCACCAAGGATGTTGAATGCACTAAAGCCACCTTTTTGAAAATCCTTTATACCTTAAATTCCACTGATGCACTTGCTGTCACTCTAGTTATGCGCTTATAATGCTTTGAAATTTTCAGGCTAAACAATTTCCCCCCAATACTAGACTATATTTGTTCCCAATTATCATCCTTGTTCATATCCTTTCATCTTATTATCAAGTTACCTTAGCCGAAAAATGTAGCAAAACTCATGCTAATTGCAAGATTTCGCACCATTATTTATGCAAAGTGTCTTTGTAGTTCTATTGAACCCCTACAAAATATGAAAAGCTGCACTTGGAAAATCATCACTTAAATTATGGTAAAGGCCAAATAAAATTATTACTGATTGTTTACATATCAGGACCCGAAGCACAGGTTCAATGCCTGTAAGTACTCAATTCTCTAAAGGTCAACTTCTTAGACTGCAAAGCACAAGTATATAAGCTATGCATTCGGAATCACATGAAGCTGAGGAATTGCAAATGGTAAATAAAGATGAGGAGAGGGGAGTCATACAACACAATCTGGAGCACTTGGTAAAGCTGGACCTGTTCAAACAAAATACATTTTAATACAGCCTTTCATACATATTGAAACAAAGAATACTGTTCATATTTACAAAATTTGAGACTGCATCCTAGAAAGCAGTGACTCTGAAAAGGATTAAGGGGTCATAGTGGACAAACATCATGATGTTGTGGCAAAAAAGACTAATGTGATCCTTGGATGTATTAACAGGGGCATAGCACAAGTAAGAATAGAGAGATGATTTTACTTCTGTATATGGCATTGGTGAGACTGATACTAGAACACTGCATCCAGTTCTGGTGAGCACATTTTAAAAATTATATTGAAAAAATGGAGAGGGTGATGTAAAGAGCCATAAAAGTGATTTGAGGGCTGTCTAAAATGCCTTAGAGTGAGAGACCTAAAGAGTAAAATCTGTTTAGGTTATCAAAAAAGAAACTGAGAGGTGACTTGATTACAGTATATAAGTACATTCACAGGGAGAAAATACTAGGTACCAAAAGGCTCGTTAGCAGAGAAAGATATAACAAGAACCAATGACTGGAAGCTAAAGTCAGATAAATAAGGGACACATTTTAACAGTGAAGGTTGATTAACCACTGCAACTAACTACCAATGCAAGTGTTGGATTCTTCATCTCTTGAAGTCTTCAGATCAATACTAGATACTTTTCTGGAAGGTATTCTTAAGTCAACACACAAATTATTAGACTCAATACAGGGGTAACTGCGTGAAATTTAAGGGCCTGTAGTATAAAGAGATCAGATTAGATAATCTCATGGTCTCTTCTGGCCTTAAAATCTATTTATGGAATTTTCACCTCCAACCAGCAGTAACTAGCATTTAGGCCACTTCAAAACCAATACTAATGACTTTGTATAGCAGTGGCTGCAGTTATCCTGTCTCTTTCTCCCACCCCACACACGGAGTATTTTGGGGCCAGTGGATATAACCAGTGCATTGATCCACTGGGCACATCCCTACTGTTCCACCAGCTCTCACAACCCTTCTTCCTCCTACGGGTAGTGTGCAAAGCTTCAGTGGAGTTCGATCCCCTTAAACAGGGTCATCCCCAAAACTGTTGGGAGCATAAGCTTTCGTGGGTAAGAACCTCACTTCTTCAGATGCAAGAAGTGAGGTTCTTACCCACGAAAGCTTATGCTCCCAATACTTCTGTTAATTTTAAAGGTGCCACAGGACCCTCTGTTGCTTTTTACAGATTCAGACTAACACAGCTACCCCTCTGATACTTGACCCCAAAACTGTGGCAGTAGTCATACTACTAGAGAAAGAGCATGAGGATGACTCTATAGCCTCGTGGTTAGGGTTCTCACTTAGGGTGTGGGAAATGCAAGTTCATGTCCCTGCTCCAATGACTATTTATTTATTAAAAAATGGAACAACTCCAACAGGACAGACTGAAAAAGACCAATAACAGAACATCCCATCCCTTAGCACAGTAGCTAGGACACTCTCCTGCAATGTGAGACACTCAAGTTCAAATCCTCTCTCTAGCATTCCACGAGAGTACTCTAACCACTGGGCTAAAGGTTATAAAAGGGAGATCCCCCTCATACACCCTGGCATTTTGTGAATCTAGCCCATTGATTTTCTGAAAATTGAAACTCAAACTTAGACTAACTCATTTCTCCACATTGAACAAAGAGTCCAAAGGACCAGCCTGTGGCCATGTTTTTTAGCCACAGCATGAGAAGTTTTATGTTAACATATATTAAGGAGCGTGGCGGAGATTCAATTCAGGAGTACAGGCAGGATGTCTTTGAGCACCCAAACCCATGGGGTTTGATGTGCCACGTGTTGCATGTAAAAGTGAAAAAGCATCAGCCGGAGATGGGGCTTCCAATGGAGGCACCCCCGTCCCAGTGGAAGCATGGTGCAGAGAGAAGCAAGTAGACCCCCTATAGCTTATTAAAGCACCAAACACAGGAAGCAGGGGATAAGGAAGTAATGAAACTCGCTAAGTGTAAGGGGCAGAGTGCACTTGTAAGTACAAGTCTAAGTTCCACTGAAGCAGTAATCAATAGATCGGGCAACAACAGTAAATAAACATTGCCACTGAAGTAATATTTTCCACTCAAGGAGACAACCTATTTCCACAAAAGTTAAAAATTCCAGTCAACCTATGTTTTAGTATGTCCTTAAAATGTGCTTCAGTTTCTGTTAACTTCAGTAAGCACCTCTCAATTCTAGTTTGTGAAGTCATGTGACAGCTAATAGGACAGCTTCAGTGTTAATCCAGTAGTTGCAAGCACCATGACTAACTTGGAATTGCATAATTTCTATCCTTTTTACACACACGTGCACCTCCTTTACAATTTTATTTGTATTCAGAACATTTTTGGCACACAACTCCAGATACCCCTGTTAATGTGGAATAAGTTTAAATATTTCAAATGAAGATTCTTTTTGCTCAGAATGTCTTGAGGCTCTTCTATATAGGTCATATCACTCTCAGCAAACGAGCAGCCTGTTATTAGTTTCTGGCACCAAAAGCTTCCACCCCAGTTAGGACTGCAATACCGCAAAACTATTTTAGATCAAATAACTATGTCTCAGCCAACTGGACTGTATTTGGCAATCCAGAGCTGTAATAAAATCTCTATGTCTATATATAAAGGTGTTCAGGCCACATAAGATTAGATCATATTATTAATTAAAACTAAGCCCACATACCCTGGTGGCAAAGGTTCTGTACTGGTACTACCAGGCTGCTGTCTCACAGGTTCCCCAGATGCACTTGAAGATTCCCTTGGTTTTGCTGCTTCTGCAGTGGTGCTGCTTCTGGTATTAGAGGATTCAGAGTCTGTGGTAGTTACAGCTTCAAGTCCAGCAGACATAATGGGGACTGTACAAGATGTGCTGTTTTCAGAGTAACTAATTGCTTCTGTTGTTGATGGAGGTTCTGTAATTGTGTTAGTGCAATCTGTAGACATGGGGGTTTCTACAGAACCCATAAAAGCCTCAGAGGCAGAATTATCAGCTTCCGGTGCAGATGACGATGACTCACCATTAACTGGGAAGTACAAAGTAAGAACATTTTATACAGCAGATAGCTTTCTGATACAATTTATTTTTTAAATGATAAACATGAAGTAAATTGAAAGAAGAAATGCACTGAAAGAAGAAATGCATTTTAAGGTTATACCTTCTAAATTCTAACGAGCTATGTTCCATGTTGCAGAAGACTTACAAGTAAAATGGCACAGGAGGCAACTTCTTCAATTAAGGCTGTGCTTCCCCTACCTCTATTACAGACCTTTAGCCAATCCCCAATCCATTGTGAGCATAAGATAATTTACTTAAATTCTAGTTTATATATGTAAATAAACAAAGGCTGGTTACTTGCAACCAGAGTTCAAGATGACTCTGTATAGTCACAATATGGGTAAAGCGCTGACCAGTGAAGCCTAATGGTAGAACATTCTCCAAGCAGTACCTGCTGGAGTGCATGTGTATCCTCTCCTCCTTCCCTAAGTGTCTTTAAATGTTCTGATGGCAAGGCTATATAAGGAAGCATTGTGCCCCTTACCACCTCAGTTCCTTCCAACTGCTGATCCAGAGAAACCAAAATAGGACCGAGGAAGAAGGGAGGGTGAGCAGGAAGTGTGAATGTTCAGAGTCATCTGAAAGAAATAACGGTTACCTATCTTTTGTAACTGTTGTTCAAGATGTGTTGCTCATGTCCATTCCAAGTAAGATGTGCGTGCACACCTCACTTGGAATGGACATGAGGAAGCACTCAAACAACTCTGGTTACAAGTAACCTTCATTTCTTCGAGTGACCCTACATATTCCCACTTAGGAACAGTTTGGCAAATAGTGCTGAAAAACTCAGGAGGAGGGACCAGACTTGAGCAGGGGGTTGGACTAGATGACATCCTGAGGTCTCTTCCAATCCTAATCTTCTATGATTCTCTGATTATTAAAAACAATTGAAGCACTACTCCACCAAATCTAGCATCCACTCTTGAAGCCAAAGCATAATGTTTAGTAAATATAAAGTGACTTCCAAGAAGCAGCCTTACAGATTTCCCCAATAGGAACATGTTTAAGACAAGCAAAAGATCCTGCCACAGCTCTTGTTGAATGAGAGGTCATAACTTTAGGCATAGTTACTGCTGCTAACTTGTGGCATTCAAGGAAACACTGTTTTACCCAACTGGAAATCTGTATCTTAGCAGATAAACTGTAACTCGCATGATTCGTAGTAGAACAAACAAATAACCAGAAGACCTCCTAAAATCTTTAATTCTATTTAAATAACATGCTAATACCCTTCTAGCATCTGAAGTACATAAAGCAGATTCCCCTTTATTAAAACACGGCTTTGGGAAAAAACAATGGCAAATTAATTGTATGTTGTGAAACTCTGATAATATTATTGGTAAAAACCTGGATCAGGTCTAAAACCACCGTGCCTTTTGAAAAATAGTAAAAGGAGGGTTTGCCATCAAGGTGTGTAACTTGCTCACTCTTCAACCTAATGTGATAACAAAAATAAACACAGATTTAATAGATAAATAAAGAACACTCACAAGGAATCAAAGGACAGCATTGTAAGCCTAGCCTCCACAATTCCCTCTCTTTCAATTATGGACTAGTTCACAACTCTTAGTTTAAAAGATGCATATTTCCATATTTTTATCTGGCCAAACCATCAGAAGCACCTCCATATAGTGGCAGCACAAAGATATTTTCAGTACAAGGTCTTGACATTTAGCTTTTCTACAGAACCAAGAGTTTTTACGAAGTGCCATCCTGTGGTAGGATGACAACTTAGAAGACAGAGTACTTTTGTTTATCCATACTTAGACACTGGCCGCTGAAGCCTCATTCACAAGAAGATCTGCTAGATTGCAGATTTAGGATTGCTTCTGAATATCACATTCAACAAAAAGTATCCTCTCTTCAGTTCAGGAGCAGGAAAGGACAGTCCCCCCGGTACAGTCCAGCTTTTACCTCAAAGGGACTTGTCATTTCAAAACGTGTTTGGATCACTGTTTTAGTTGATCTTACTATAGTTATTAAATTCTCAGACACAACATATTTCCTCAGCACTGGTATGAGCATCCTTCTGGCCACTTTATTAGATGCCTTTTCTAGATCTACAAAAGCTCAGAAACTATCCTGTTAATACTCTAGCCCCTTCTCTATCTCTTGCCGAATTACAAACATGGCATCTGTGGTTCCTCGTCCCTTCCTAAAGCCGAACAGTTCTTGTTTGAGGAAGGGTTCCATCATTCTTCTAATCCTAGTGTCCAGGATACAATCCAGTATCTTCATCCCCTGCAACAACAGTTTTATCCTTCAATAGTTTCCACATTCATACAATTTCCCTGCTTCATGGATCCTCAGAAGGAAAGGATACAGAAGCAGCACTCATATCCTAATCATGTGACAAATTGGATTTAAATTTAGTATCCATCTGACCATGTTCAAAAGTTGTAATCAAATGAGGCATTAGATCCTCGTCCTCTTCCTCAGACAAAGTATCAGGCATCACTCTCTGAACTGCAGACAGATCCGGTGGAACTGGATCCAAAGATTCCTCAACAGCCAGATCCTTGCCAATCACAATGTCCCTACTCCATCCATAAGGTGGATGACTTAATAACTCTCACTGCAGAGCCCAATAAAGCCGCAGAGCCCAGGACTACCAGTCCCTCTAGTAGTTGGGATCCAGGAACATACCAATAGGACAGGGGTGGGCAAACTACAGTCCGCAGGCCGCGTCCATCCCATCAGAGTTTTTAATCCCGCCCTTGAACTCCAAAATTCCCACGTGGGAGTTAGGTCAGCGGCTTGCCCTGCTCCAGCGCTCCAGCCTGGGAGCAGGGGGGTGGCTTGCCCTGCTCCGGCACTCCTGCTGGGGAGTGGGGTGGGCAGCTTGCAAACCACTCCCCAGCAGGAGTGCCAGGCAGACGGGGGAAGTGGGGCAAGCCCCCAACCCCGCTACAAGGCTGCAACGCTGGCGGAGTTGGGCAAGTGATGGGGTGGGCCTGGATGATAATTGCCCAGGCCCACCCGTGGCTATGCCCCTGGCGCAGCGTGTCTTTTCTGATTTAAAAAAAACAGTTGCTGTGGCGCCTCTTTTGAAAATGAGGCCATGCATCAAATGCATGCAATCTTGTAAAACAGCAGTTTGAAATAAGGGTAGCAGTTAGGATTTTCTTTTCCCTTTCAAAAATGGAGCGCTGAAAAAAAAAAAAAAAGTGGACAGTGAGTGTCGGGTTTTCAACAAAGAATGGAATGCAAAATAATTTTTTCACAAACCTGAACTCGAAGGCTGTATGCCTGACTTATCAGGAAAGCATTGCAGTGTTTGAGGAGTAAAATTTGAATTGCCATTTTTCAACGAAACATCCTATTTATGGCAGTAATTTAACAACTGAGGAAAGGGCAAGAAATGCGAAGAAACTCCCCACAAACTTAAAAGCTCAACAAAATATTTATATACAACAATCTACAGTTCAGGAAGCCATTACAAAGGCAAGTTATGTTCTGGCGTTTAAAATTGCTAAACAAAATAAGCCTTTTGCTGAAGGGGAGTTTTTGAAAGAACGCATGGTTGATGTTGCTGGCATGCTGTGCCCAGAATACCAAAACAAATTTGAGAACTTTAGTTTGCCATGAAGAACTGTTACTCACCAAGTAGAAGTGATTGATGAACATTTGACTTCGGAGTTGAACAAAAAAGCACAGGGCTTTACGTTGTTTTCATTAGCTCTCGATGATAGCACTAACATTAAGGACACAGCACAGTTATTAATTTTTGTCAGAGGAATTGATGACAAATTTGAAACCACAGAGGAATTTTTATCAATGGAATCAATGAAATGCACAACTAAGGGATCGGATTTATATGAGACGGTGTCTGGCTGCCTTGAACAGCTGAAGCTCCCCTGGAGTAAACTGGCAAACGTAATCAAAGATTGATCGCCAAATTTAACTGTGAAAAACGTAGGATTTTAAAAAGAATTCAGGACAAAGTAAAAAGACAACCCTGATAAAGAGTGATTTTTCTGCATTGTATTATACATCAGGAGGCCCTCTGCAAAAATGTCCTGGACATTGATCCTGTTGTTCGCACAGTAGTGAAAGTAGTGAACTACATAAGAGAGAGGAGCTTAATCACTGGCAATTCATTTCTCTTTTTGAAGACACGGATGCTGAACACCAGGACTTACTTTATCATACAAATGTCCGCTGGCTCAGCTTATGAAAGGTACCGCAATGAGTATGGGAGCTCAGAGATGAAATTTGCACTTTTCTGGAGATGCAGGAGAAAGAAAATGATTTCCCTGAATTAAATAGTTCAAACTCGGTGTGCGACCTCGCTTTTAGTGTGGATATGTTGGCACATTTAAATGAACTTAATGTGAAGCTGCAAGGAAAGAATGTGTTTGTACATGAATTGAATTCTAGAGTGACAGCGTTCAAAGTCAAGTTAGTTTTGTTTTCAAAACAAATTAAGGACAAAATGTTCGTTCACTTTCCAACACTGAAATACTTGGAATTGTCGCCAGAGCAGACAGAAAAGTACAGCAACATTTTGAGCGAGAATTTGCACGGAGAATTTTCTCATCAATTCTCTGACTTAGAGAAGATAGAGAAGACACTAATCAATTACATTGATCTCCAGTGAGATTCCATCTTGAAGAAAAAGTACAAACTGGATGAGTTTTATATCTCCTTGAGTGAAACAAAGTTCCCAAATATCCGCAAGTGGCACAGAAAATCCTTGTTTTGTTCGGCTCCACCTATGTGTGCAAACAAACATTTTCCCTACTGAATTATAACAAATCTCACTACAGATACCAGTTAACTGACCAGCATCTCAGCTCGGTATTGTGGATTTTCACAACGAGAATGACATCAGACTTTGATGCCATTGTAAAGAAGGGTGAGCAGCTGTATTGTTCACATTAATCAAAGAGAGCATGGAAAGGGGGTAAGTTTGGTTTAATTATTGTAATACGTTGTTATGATGGTATATTTATAATAGTAAGTAAGGTTTTATTTTTTTTTCCCCACTAAAAGGTATCTTTAATAAAGTTTATTTGAATAAGTCTTCTTCAGAGTTAAATTGTTTAACCACAACATTGCTTAATTATGGTTTACTTTGAAGCTAAAATAGTTTGACTACATTTTGGTTATTGACACCATCAAATGGAGAAACACTGATGATTCAACAAAGCTAATTACAGATTGTAAAGAAGTCAGCAATAAACATGAAAACTACCAGACTTTTATGTAGTGCAATAGTGTTGATTTTGAAACAAACTTATGTTGTCCCTGATTGAACATGAATTGTTAATTTCATGAGCATTCATGGCCCGCCATACAATTTTGTTGTTGTCCTCAGGCCAAAAAGTTTGCCCACCTCTGCTACAGGATGAGGAAGCACAAACTGTCCAAAAGACTTCAGTAGCATAAATCTGGACAATTCAGGTCTTTCAACTCCCCCTCTAACCTCGTCTAACTGTGGATCCAACCTTGGATCTGCTATGGATCTCACAAGAGGATACAGAGACCAAAGATAAGAAGGATTTGCCTGGAGGTCCTGTTGGAGTCTTAGGAGGTGGGGGCAAAGATGGATCTGGAAAAAGACTCAATATCTTCTATTCTACTCATCTTTCTAAGTGAAGGGGATTTAAAACTCTGAACAGATGAAATCTTTCTCTTCTTCTCCCCCAATGATCTCTCACTCAGGTCTGATGATCAGATCTTGAACGGTGAACATCTGCCATGACAGTAATGGTCTTCAGATTAGACATCAGCACTGAAACAGGAATGGGCAATTGTGGAAGTCTTACAGGCGTAGGCATCATTGGATCCAGAGAGAGGTTCAATTCCATAATTCTTGAACATGAATGCCTGTTAGAGCGCACATATACCTCATCCTACTCCTCTCCTCAGTGTCTTCAAACATTCTGAGCGAAAGGCTGTATAATGGCACGTTGCATCCCCTACTGCCTCAGTTCTTCCAAAACCTGCACCAGATCGAAGTGAACTGTTCTGGGGGTGCAGGTATAGGATTTTTTTTCCTGCCTTAGATAATTGTTGATCCTGTTGTTCGCACAGTAGTGAAAGTAGTGAACTACATTGCTTGAAGAAGGTTCTGTTAGACTGCACTGGTTGCTTTATTGCCCACAGGTGGGAATATGCAGAGCCACTTGAAGTAGTAGTAACTTTTCAGTTTCCTGGCAGCTTGTTTAGTGGGATAGTAAGATGTGTTCGGTAAGCTAGCAGACGGTGGGCACCTTGCTTCAAGTCCCCAAAGGAAAATACAAACAATTTGCTCTTGAAACTTCCAAGTGGAATTGGTTTTAAAAGAGAATCTTTATCACTATGAGACTGTAAGAGAATTTTAAAGGAAGAATAAAAGAAGGCGGAGTATGAAAGATATCAATTGATAACAGCCTTTAATGTCCACTTGGATAACTTTCTGGGCTCATTCTGCTTGCTTTGTGGCCAAAAAATATTTACAATTTTTTTTTAAACTACCAACTCGGCAATGAAACAAAAATCCACCTCTTCGAAGGTTTTAATAATGAAAACAACAACTACATTTGAAGTTAAAGTTAACAAGCCTTTTAAAATTATATTAATTTAAATGTATATTTACCTGACAAACACAGGCTACATAGAACAAGAAATGTATTTTTTACAGTTGCTGTTAGAAGTATACATATTTTTGCCTGTATAGAAATTACATCGAAATGTCCTATCAGGTAAACAAGCAGAAGCTAATATAAGGGTTACAGATATCACTTTTTCTTCTATCAATTAGTTAGCCCAGCAGAGCACATTAAACACAAAATATATAAACAAAGACTTACTACTGCAATAAGATCTTCCTGACCGCCACCTTACTGAATCTGCATTTCTGGTAACAGAACCTTCTGTCAATTACTAAAGGAAAGCATTGCCAAAAGGAAAAAGGTAATGTGGTTTGGTGGAAGCAAATAGCACCAACAGTTCTTGTAAAGCTTTTAAGTAGAAAAACTATTTCAAAACTGCCCTTGCCGCAAGTGAGAAAACAGGAAAGGAAACTGTGACGAGAAAACCTAATTATGGCAGGCCTAAAAATTACCTGTGAATACTTCCAGTTCAAATAAGAAGTTCATTAAATATTTGTCTGAGGAAAAAACTACAAAATAATTGCTGATTTCTTATAGTGGTTTCAAAGTAAAATATTAAGAGCTGCACCTATGCCCAACTTAAATAAAATTAACCTTGCCTGCCTCCACCCAAAATCAACAACCTTAAAATGTTGGGTTTATACAGTTTAGTGTCATAAAATAAAAATAGTAATTTATATCCTTGAGACTAATGTAATTTTTTGTCTGTTCAGTTACACATAAATGTGACATTGTATTCTGCTACAATGTGTCATATTTGGATAAGTCATTTTTAACCAGAAAATTTAAAATCTTATCAAGTTCATGTACAAGGCAATGCTGCTTTAGCTGAGCCAAAGGATCTCAATAGAAATTATAGGTATTGACTTCATAAATCAATACAGACTTTTTCTTTGGCATATTTTTTTATTCATCTTGGTAGCTTTGTTACAGAGACTGAAACGTACTATTCACAAGAGTAATCCAGTGATCTAATAATTATGCATCACATACATAATAAAATGCAACATCAAAATATTGTATCATTTCTGGATTATTGCCATGTTAAAGCAATCTATCACATCAACTGGAATTTTGATTTAAGATCTTCAATTTGTAAACTCTCTAGAGCAGAAAGTATATTTTTATGTATTTGTACAGTGACTAGCGCAAAAGGATAGTCTATGAAGACTCAATTCAGAAAATTCCAAGTTTAATGGACACTATTAGGTTAAAATTCATATATATTTTAAAATATTCCTTCATCTGTGCTACTAAAACCTTAGATTATTAAAAGAAAGAATTTACTTTACTTTTCACCATTTGTGCTGTTTGTTACTTTTCTACACTATATGTAAGCTTAGACAATAAAAACAGACCAGACAATTTTACTTTTGCTTACAGTCACTTTCTAGTCATTTTCACGCTATGGTTCTCTACCATAATTCTGCAACATCTGGATCACAAACACTGCATGGGAATGGTATGCTTTTGAATTCAAATCTATAACCTTACTCACATGCACAAGTGCAGGACTGGGTTTTAAGCTGGGGTCTAAAATAAGGTGACAGCACCCCTTTAAGAAACCAACATTCACTTTAATTCTGTACATCTGTTCTTAAATTACCAGTCAGAATCTGTCCTCTACTTCTTATATCTAACTTATGCCAGTCCATCTTCCCAAGAAGGCTAGAAATACAGGCCAGCAAAGTGGGAAGTTTTTCATTATGTAACAAAGAACTTATCAGCAGTGCATATGCACAAGGGAACACAGTTAAGGTTAATGTGTAGAGGGACTCATTGCTGGCCCATATGTAAAGCATGGGTAGAGAAATGAGGGGCAGAGGTTGCTTTTGGAACACCTTTACGCTAGTTCACTGTGCCACCATTTATAGCATGCAGGGCGTCACAGGCACTGCAGAATAACTACACTCCCCTCTTTGAGCAAGAGTGAGAAGGGGGCTTCAACCCTCTCGATGCACCTGGCAGCATACCTACACTGCAGTGCTGGGTTTGTATCCTGCAAAGGTATAGACGAGGCACAGCATACTTTTTCCTTAGCGCAATGGGAAAACTGGGAAGGGGACTGTGATTGGGGAAGTCAATCTCCCTTTTAGGCTTCTCCAAAGGCAGCACAACAAGCTGCCCCTAACACAGGGCTTGTAATAATGCCACAATTGAGCCAGAAGGAATCAGGAAAGGAACTGATGTCAGATGAGATATAATTATTTATGTACCCTAATATCAAACATTTGTATCTGCAAAGACACAAGCATGTAGCTGCAATGATCACAAATATCCTAATGGTTATGAGCTCACAGCTGCTGTGGTGCATGCTGCACAAGAGAATTAGATCTGCAGAATTCAGATAGCATGTTTATCTTTCAAAACATCAGACAATTTCACCAATTTCCTTCACACTTGCCAATTTTTAAAAAAAATTACCTTTTTGTTAAAACTAGCCCAACTAATCAACTAAAGAGGAATTTTGAGCCCCACAAAAATAGTTGAATGGGATGGGAAAAGGGAGTTAGAAGTGGTAAAATAATTGGGGCAGATGCTCAGCTGGTGTCAATTATCATAGCTCCACAAAAGAACTATGAAAGTTTACATCAGCTGAGAATCTGCCTCAATGGGTTTAAAAATGACAATTTTGACAGAATCTCTATAGAATTATTATCCAACACTGTCTAAGATTGACAAAATGTTACCTTTTATAATGTAATAACACTTGTAATTAATTTTATACCACAAGCAGTAGGGACCTCAGTTTTGTGTCACTCAGGAAAAGGCACATCCAGCAAAACTGCATCTTCTATCACTATGCTAGAATATGACTCAGTACAGACTTGAGAGATTTCCACCAACCCACTTCCTGTATCAACTTAGCACTCTTTGGAGGCTCCTTATCTCATTTAGCAATAATAACACAAGAAAGCACATTAAATTATATAGTATCTATGACTTTTGGACCTCAGCTTAAAGGTACAGAGTCAACTTGGATTTTCTTTAATTATTTTTTTAAGATCTGTTTTCTAATAGAGTACCCTTTAAGTAGTGTACCCCTTAAATACCAAGTCCTGAAGGATTTTTTTTTTTTAGTAACTTTAAAAAACTGAGGGTTTTTCTGTTCCCCTGTTATGGATAGAAAGGTCTTTTGGGAATGCCAGATAATAACACCCCTGCTTTTAGTCTGTTCATCTTCACTTGTTCCTGTTACTCAAACACTCTTTCACAGAACCTGAGGAAGGGCATGCACCATTGGCAAAATGGCAACACTGATTATATGTAAAATTCATTCAAATGCACAAAGTAATAAAATGAAAAAAAAAATCTCTAATATCTTTCTACTATATTACTCTTAGAGGTTACTTGCAACAATAGTCAGTACAAAATTTCCAGATGGAAATCAAATTTAAAATTATCAACGTCCCTTTAGAAATAATTGGTACTTAAGTGATCCTGGGCTGAGAATTCTAAAATATATTTCATCCCAAAGCAGATTCGTTACTTGATTTGCATACCACTGCAAAACAGGTTTATATAAATGGCAACAGAAATGCTGAACTACAGTGACACAAGCGGGTCCTGCTACTAGAGAAATTTAAAGTCCTCATAAATTTGTTACATTGTTTCTGTCTTTGCCTTTGCAGATTTTTGTTGGAAAGTACTTCTTGTTGGGAAACGTACTTCCATTTCTTTGCAGTCAGGAAATCCACTTACTGTCTCTCACCTCCACTAGAAAAACGTTTTTGAAATGAGCCAATAAAGGAAGTCAGACTCTTTCCTCTAGACAATCAGTGCTATGATTCAATGGTCTGGTTCAGGCATAGAGGCCTTCCTTGATGACAAGATGTCTCTTAAGGAAAACAAAATAGGTAAAATATTGTGCTCCAAATTGATGTGTTCTGAAATGACTCAAGGAAGTGGAAAAATTCTAAGATTTATATTTATCATGGAGAAGTGAAAATAGGATTACAGGTTTTATCTCAGATATATGTAGCAAAAGACAGATAAACAATCAAAAGTTGGACTACATGATTTTAACTAAATAGAAAAGCCTTACTGAACAGTGTTTTATAACATGCTCATTTCTTACCAGTGTTGTTGGCAGGCTGGGTTGAAAGTGGTTTTGGTACTGGTGTAATTTTGGGACTGACTGCAACATGAGAAGGAGATGAAGTGCTGTCTCCATTAACAGCATGTATACAGAATGCATTCTGTATTACAGAGTTTAAAGGAGTTTGATTGTCTATTCCATTAGACATGTCACAGGTAGATCTTGGCAAAATAAAGAGGATTTTGATTAATACAAACAGTATGTTAAACATAACTATAGAAAACAAAGGTCTACACTGAAACATGCTGAAAGATCTGATACAAAATACACCAAAGTAAACTGAGTGGCAAGGTTTTAATATTATTCCGTTGGTGGGTGTAGATAATAGTTCAGATACGTAAAACTAAACCAATTATGGGGGTAAGGGAGCTTATTTTTGTAATTTTAACTCAGATACTTATCAACTGGATTTTTAAATTCCATTTATTTTCCCCCCAGTATGGCATTACAACTGAGTTGAGCTGGCAAGTTTGGCTACTAGAGTTCCCAAAAATGGCCCAGCTGCTTCTCTGGAGAGAACCCCATCCCATCAGATGAGCTTCTTTCCTCCTTTAGGCATGCTGACAGCTGGTTTTGTCAGTCACAGCTCTCGAAATTACTTCACAGTAGTTACCGTCTAACAAATGAGGTAGCAAAGATTTCTCTTAGTAAGAGGGAAATAAATACTTAAGGAAAACACCATATTTTGAGATGCTGTTCCACTCTTCCCGACCCCTAAATATTGTTTTAGCCTTTTCTGGGGACAAATGGCAGTCACAGAGGTCACCTTCATGCGTGCTGCATTGAAGCAGAAATCAAGCAGATGAGGGAGCCCTTGAGAACAGAAAAATGCTGGAAGAGGTGGTTGATCATCCTGCCTACTAGAGTTAGGAAGGAAGACCCAATGTGCCTGTGCTGTCACAGACCAAGTCACAGAAAAGTAGGCTTAGTGGAGAATAATTAAATAATAATTAAAACAAACATTTCTTTGTTATAAAACAGCAACATCAATTCACTTAAGTTACTGATAAATCAAACAACAACAAGACTCAGCTTTTGTTTTCGGTTATTTTTTATTCTAACCTAGAAATCTTATTTGATTTTTCTGACATCTACAGAATACATCTAAACCAGAGGTAAAAATAATTGGTTTGTTTTCAAATCAGTGGAGCTAAGGTGTATTTATTTTTCAGTAAAGAGCTTTGTAATCAGAATATTATTTTTAAAATTATGTTAGAAATTTTTTTTTGAAGTGTCCTATTCGTGTTATTATCAATTTTCAGTTTTAATTTAAGGTAAGTTAACACATCAACAGGGTAGGGCCAAGTACAAAAGCAGCATTAGGGGCAACACAAATTGTCTGAAGACAAGGGAATACTGCTGCTTCAAAGATCAAACATCCAAAGAGATCAGGACGGAGGACTGTGAAGGTATAGCTGATCCTTTCCACAAGAGATTGCCCCAGATTTTTTGAAGATGGAAGGAGGAGGAAGAAAATTATAGTCCCCAAGATGCTAGAGAAAGCTAGGGAATAACACTTTTGAGTCCTCACCCCAGTAATATTTAGTGGCCAAGGGGATCCAGAGACAAACCTCCACATATAAAGGGGACAGCAGTGGGATGGGCAGGGAAGAACTTGTGTCCATCCCCCAGATCTGTAGCAGCTGAGAGGGAGCAAAACCACACACATGGAAGGAAAGTAGCAAGGTAAGGAAATCACTGCAAGGTTGCTGGGTGGTCCAGTAACAATAAAGCTAGTTTTAGTAATGAACTCCTTGTTCCCCTTCTACTGCTGTTTGAGGACCAAGTGTGGCCTGTTTCTATTATTCTCCTGGAGCCCTTTGTTCTTAGATGAAGCTTGTGGGTCTCTCTACATCAAACTCAAGGCTCTCTTCCCCATTTCAGGTTTAGGTGGGCAAGTTCTTTGCTTTGAAGGCTTTTTTCAATAACTATTTAAGTCAATGGGAGTCCTTCCATTGACTTCAATGGGCACCAGATCAGGCCTTGAAAGAGCTAGTTGGGAGGGGGGAGGGAGAAGACCGGATGGGGGACACAGGCCCTTTTCTTCCCTCCTCTCTTGCAATAGCATTTTAAAGGAGGAAGGTAGTAGAAAGGCACTACGCCTGGCTCTTACACAGCAGCAGGAGGTAGCAAGGAGCTCAGCACTCAATACCAGATTCACAGTTCCTGATCCACTGAGCTCCAGTGCAGCACTTCACAGATTTCAAAGCCAGGTGGACTCTATGTTTGGTCAGATGGACTTATATGTTTTGGCAGAAGACTAAACTAAACCATCAAGAGGTTGACCACTTACCTGGAGAACAAGGCACAAGCTACCCTATTACCAGCAGAAGAACAGAGATGTAAGCTGAACAGCTACATTCACCTAATCTAAGTAATCCACATGAACTCAATGGAACACCCACATGAATAAAGTTAGTCATGTGCAAATTTACAGCACTGGGCCCTTGGTGCTGCAATCCTTCCTTACTCAAGCAACACTACAAACGGAGTCCATGGGAGTGTAGGCCTGAAAGTCAAAACCTGGTCCCCTGTGCAAAATTCAATTATGTCATTTAAAATGAAACAATAGCCATTATACTTCAAATACTGCAAAAAGTAAAAAAATAATAATAAATTCAAACCTGGATGTAGTTCTTGCCAAAATTTCTCTGTTTTCATGTATAGCATCACCATTTTGCTGGACTTCTACTAAACAATAAGAAATACATTAAATATATTTTTTCTTCTTTTAAAATGTTAACAAAAACATATGGGTTTTATTTTACTAATTTAACTTACTGGCTGCTGGTGAACTGCGGTTTGTAAGAGATTCTTGTTCAACAACCAAACCATCAAGCACAACTGTCAGTTCACCTGTTTGCACCATGCCACTCTTGTTTTCTAAGGAGAGTTTCAATTGTTCTTTCACCCCCTCCACTACAAAGGGAAAAAAGAATAAATTCAGCATTAAATAGTTTCCCCCACAAAAACATACTAAAAATATTTTGTACAAAGATATATTACATATAAAAATTCTACACACTATATACACACACACATACATATACATATATACACACACACCGTTTTCTCTGCTACTTGAAGAAAAAGTTATATATAGATTTATTCTAATATATGTATATTACGGATACATCTTCTATTTCTTCTAAGTCTTCAGGTTTTGCCAATTTGTAATTTTACGAACTAGCTTGCTGAATAAAGTAATTAATTAAGATTTGATTTAAATAAGATGCATTTCTATTATTTTGCTGCTTTCTATTCCCTCAGAGCAGGGAACCCTAAAATCACATGGGTTACATCATCATGTTTGATTATGTACACTGTAGAGTCCATAAATAGGAGTCCAGCTTTACATACAACTTTTGCTGATATAAGTCACACTGTAAATTTCTAGGACGGGGATAGGTCAGCAAAAGACATCTGGAATATGGCAAGCATTTATGGAACTCCGCTGTTGAAACCTCAGGACACTTGATGACAGATAAATGATGAAATCCTGGACTCACTGAGTCAATGGCAAAACTCCCATTCACTTCAGTAGAGCCAGGATTTCACCCCAAGAATCTCCATGTGTCACTGCAACTTCAGTGTAGATAGTGGACAGCTAAACATAAAAATTGGCATGGTTTTACAGAAAATCAGGGATTCCAATTAAGGGTGTGTGAGGTTTTGAACAATTATGTAGTTTGTTGGAGAAAAAACATAGTGCCAGATCCTCAGCTGGTTATCATTCAGCAGAGCACCCACTCAAGTCAATGCAGTTATGTCAATTTACACTGAGGTTATAGACTCCTAATACCTACTGCAAAAGAAATGGTTAGATTAAGTAGTTTCTAGCATATATACTATTGGCTCCATACAGGCTTAGTGCTTCAGATAGATTATTTACTTGGACTTCTCCAAGCTTATTGTTCCCATGGTGCATTTTTGGAATCTTGTGCCGGTTTCACAAACCCAAAATGTTTAAAGAAGCTATAACTAAATTCTGGACTGTGAACCCGGATACATGCTTTACAAGGTACAGGGAGCTAAAACTATTAGATATACAAAACTTGTGCTCAATTCTTGACTATCTCCTACCAGTAGGAAGGAGGGAAAATGTGGATCTAAGTAGGTAGTAAATACAAAATAATAAATAAATTAAAAAAATATAAAGTCACTGAATTTTCTGTAAAAAGCAACAGAGAGTCCTGTGGCACCTTTAAGGCTAACAGATGTATTGGAGCATCAGCTTTCGTGGGTGAATGCCTACTTTGTCGGATGCATGTCATCCGATGCTCCAATACATCTGATGCTCCAATACATCTGTTAGTCTTAAAGGTGCCACAGGACTCTCTGTTGCTTTTTACAGATCCAGACTAACACGGCTACCCCTCTGATACTTGATAATTTTCTGCCACTAACATACAGATCCCAACTCTGAAGATTATTAAATAATAAGAGTATTACTAGACCAGTTAAAAACAAACAAAAAAAACCTGCCCTACATTTTAACCCATTTGTCTAAAAGAGTCTAAAAAATAATTCCAATTAAACATCTGTATTGAACTCAATAGGACTGTCAGGCTGGGGATCTGCACGAGGGCGATGACTTTCTGTGCCATGATACGGTGCATGTTGCAGAATGGAATGAACACGAGCAAGCACTCAAAGAAAAACCAAGCATTACAAATCCAGAAAATTTGGACTTACACTTAAATTATACTTAAAAGAAATGCAAACACATTAAGGATGAAAATAAATAATCTTAACAGTCATCTGTAGCAAGGTCAGACAATACCACCACTTATGTTGTAGGGATTTTAGTATTTGTGGTCTCAGATTAGCTGCATCTTTAAAAATAGTTTTCATTGGTTTCCCCTCTCATCTTACAGGGCAGAGTTAAGGTTGTTTATGAACCTTAAATACATTTCAAATCTTGATGTAGTCCTTTTGTCTTAGAATTTCCCTTTTTTTATTACAAAAATGTCATACACAAACACTAAACAAGAAATCCAAAGCGAATGCTACCATAAGATATTTCTAATTGTTTTAAGATATGTATCAGCCTTTTTAAAAAATTGTATCTTCTCTATATGGAAAGTTTGAAGATTGTGCTATGATGTTACTAAGATTATTTGGGACAAAAAAAATCTAACGTTAAATTACTTCAAGAACCCATTTTTAAATTAATTATAACTCAATTCTGGATATACTTAAATTTTCTGAGCTCAAAGAGGAAGCACTAAGTTTTGGAGAGAATATTCTGTATATTTAACACATAAACAAGGTTGAATCTCTGCTCTAAGTGCAAAACAGAAAACATGTTTAACTATGGAGCCACGCCTGACATCTTCATAATACTAATGAAGACATCCCACTTAGAGGTGGGTTCCGCTTTGGATGTCTTGTAATAAGTGAGAAAGATGTAAAGAAACCCTTTTTACACTCTCAGTTTTCCCTCATTATAAATTCTGAGGTTTTGTATGACATCTATAGATTGGGAAAAATGAATTTGAGCTATTGGTTTATCTAGGATTTCAATGCCATTTTGGGGTGAAATTTAAAAGAAATTTAATCTTCTAATGAAAAACATTAAGAAAGGAGAACAAGACATAAAAATCTTGTAGCTCATTAGCTCTTCTGGCAGGGGCAATAGGTATCAGGAAGGCTGCCTTATGCAAGAGAAAATGTAGGTGATAATCACTAATGTACTCAAAGGAACAAAGATGAATAAAAATTAAACTGATTTACAAAAATCATCATTTAAATTAAATATAGTTTTATTTTAAAACATAAACCTATTTAAAATTAAATTTGAAATAGACAATCTGGGTTAAAGCCTAAATCTATTATGATCTATTAAAATCATTTAAACTAAATACAAAAATATTAATTATGTATATTTTTTATGTTTGCCACCAAGTTTTAAATAAAGTCAAACCTTTGAACTGGTGCAAGTCACTGGCTAAGCATCTGGAACCAGAATTTGACGACGCGCTAAACCAGCTTTTGACACTAGTAGCCTCTACTGCTGGTGCACAGAGAATAATTTCTTCATTACACTTTATTCAACTAGTTACGTTTAATGACTAATTCATTCAAAGCTAAGAAGCCAAGAGGGTTTGAAAAACCAGGAAAACTTGTTTTCCTCGTCCAATGACGTCGGGCTCAACGGGTAGTGATCAATGGCTCCATGTCTAGTTGGCAGCCGGTTTCAAGTGGAGTGCCCCAAGGGTCGGTCCTGGGGCCGGTTTTGTTTAATATCTTTATTAATGATCTGGAGGATGGTGTGGACTGCACTCTCAGCAAGTTTGCAGATGACACTAAACTAGGAGGCGTGGTAGATACACTAGAGGGTAGGGATCGGATACAGAGGGACCTAGACAAATTAGAGGATTGGGCAGAAAAAAACCTGATGAGGTTCAACAAGGACAAGTGCAGAGTCCTGCACTTAGGACGGAAGAATCCCATGCACTGCTACAGACTAGGGACCGAATGGCTAGGTAGCAGTTCTGCTGAAAAGGACCTAGGGGTCACAGTGGACGAGAAGCTGGATATGAGTCAACAGTGTGCTCTTGTTGCCAAGAAGGCTAACGGCATTTTGGGCTGTATAAGTAGGGGCATTGCCAGCAGATCGAGGAACGTGATCGTTCCCCTTTATTCGACATTGGTGAGGCCTCATCTGGAATACTGTGTCCAGTTTTGGGCCCCACACTACAAGAAGGATGTGGAAAAATTGGAAAGAGTCCAGCGGAGGGCAACAAAAATGATTAGGGGTCTGGAGCACATGACTTATGAGGAGAGGCTGAGAGAACTGGGATTGTTTAGTCTCCAGAAGAGAAGAATGAGGGGGGATTTGATAGCAGCCTTCAACTACCTGAAGGGGGGTTCCAAAGAGGATGGAGCTCGGCTGTTCTCAGTGGTGGCAGATGACAGAACAAGGAGCAATGGTCTCAAGTTGCGGTGGGGGAGGTCCAGGTTGGATATCAGGAAAAACTATTTCACTAGGAGGGTGGTGAAACACTGGAATGCATTACCTAGGGAGGTGGTGGAGTCTCCTTCCTTGGAGGTTTTTAAGGCCCGGCTTGACAAAGCCCTGGCTGGGATGATTTAGCTGGGAATTGGTCCTGCTTTGAGCAGGGGGTTGGACTAGATGACCTCTTGAGGTCCCTTCCAACTCTGATATTCTATGATTCTATGATTCTATGAATAAAAACCAGGTGTGAGACGATGAGCGCTACAAATTTTAAAATCCTAAAGGACACAGTAACCCAAAATAATCAGTTCAATTGACTAACTACAGATACTTATTTTGTTGGATAAATCAGTTAGTTTTAAATGCAAAAAATGTTTTGATAAGCTTTTGTTAAACTTTCTTATGTATTCATGACTTTTAAACTCATTTTATGTATGAAAAAAATTTAAATGGTTTTTTTTAATTTAATTTGAATTTCCATCCAAATAGAGTTTCACACAAGTAAAAACAATCTAGTAAATAAGAAATACATCATTCACTGTTTTCTAACATAATGAAATAATGTAAAAATTAAGAATTTGAATAAACATAAGATAAGCTATATAACTGCTTACATAAATGTGTATAAATATAGCGTATCCTCCTAATTAGCAAAGAGCGACACTGAATTTAGTGTGAAGTCTATATTTAGTCGCAAATCTACATGTTTTAATGGTTACCAACAAATGAGAAATAACCTTCCTTCAGGAAAATAATTAAGCAGTACAAATGCAAAACATGATTAAAATCAATTATTTAAATCAAGATTTCCAGCATGCGGATTTAAATCATGCTTAAAATCAGTGATTTATAATCAATCCAACCTGAAGGAAGGGTCAATTATTTTGTTCAACATTGGGTTCTAATACCATCTATCACAGTGGAGTGAAATTTGGCCTGTTAAGTTATGAATTCAGGGAAGACTAGAGAGCCTTGTACATGGCTAAACATTTTTCCATTCTGGGGGTTGCATGAAACATTTGGCCATTTTGGGGGGGTTTCAATAGATCCTGCTGAACAATGGAAATTCTGTAACTAATCAGAGAAAATGTATATCCCCATATCTTTATTTAATACACCTCTACCTCGCTATAAAGCTGTTCTCTGGAGCCAAAAAAATGTTACCGTGTTATAGGTGAAACCGTGTTATATCGAACTTGCTTTGATCCACTGGAGTGCGTATTCGTGTTATATCGGGTCGCATTATATCGGGGTAGAGGTGTAGTTTCCTCTCACTTTTTTCTGTAGTTATTTCATATACTATTATTTGAAAACATTTATCTTGCACTATAAATTTAAATCTCTCTCTATAACCCAAAGAGACAGGCCATGAAGGTCTGTTTTAATTATATGATAATTTTTTGTCATTACATCAAAACTGCCAAAATTAATGTAACTGAAATAATCAATTAATTTTTTTCCTTAATCAATATGCCCTCCATGAAAACTTACATTTTCTATTGTGTATTTCCAAAGCTTGTCTCAAGTCTACAGTGGCTCTTCCTAATAAAACATCAGCTTTTAAAGTGTGATGGCTCCACACTCGAAATTCCAACGTAGTCTGTGGAGTCACATTCCTGTATATAAAATATATTTTTTTAAATTAAGCTGTAGGTACTCATCTTTCATTATTATAAATGTATTATCTATTTTAATCAGTTTTTCCATAACTACTGTAATTACTGGTAGTGACTAAGGTTTATTTTATTTTTTAAAAGCTATATCACAAAAGCACCATGAAACAGAAAAATCAATGTAACATCTCAAACACAGATCAGGACTAAGGTATGTTATTACAATAGTGTGAAAATACTTGGGAGCATAACTACTTACATTAAACACAGATTTCAGTTATGCATCAATTTCACGGTTTTTTGTTTTTTAAAAAATTCATTTTCCCCCCATACAGAATTTTAAATACAAACTTATTTCCAATATTTGTCAATAGGAAAAAAATGCTAGATTTGATTTTCAGCTTGTATCATTAGAGAGAACGCTGAATAGCCACCATTGCTCAGATGCCCTCAAACATACTAAGTTATGAATTGAACACACACACAATATACAATATTAAAAACAATTTTAAAAAATGCTCTGAAAATTAAAACAAAAAACCCACCCCAAGTGATGAGACTAAAATACACCATTGGAGGAAAGAGGCAAGGTAATCAAAATGGAACAAACAGTGGTTATATTACAAACACTTTGGGGGGGAAAGTTTTGGGTTTTTTTAAAAGTTGGGAGAAATTAGCTAAGATATCAGGGGAAGCAAATGACCTTGCGTAAACACTGCAGACCATTGTGATGACATTGATGTAATTTTCTTTTAGCTGGGTTTTTAGTAGATCTGTGTTACTTACAACTTGTTCTGAATGAAGCAGCATATTTGCTCATTCGTTTTAGTAACCATGATCTATGTTGTCTGCCTACAATATGTTCATCTATTAAAGAATTACTTTACATTACTTATTTACATTACTTTAAAGAAAATCAATAGAGCTAGTTTAAGGTTTTGAACAACGTTGGCCCCATGCTGTATTTGAGATCTTGTTTTGAAGGATACCTATGGGATGGTCTAGACAGTATTTGGTCCTGCCATGCGGGCAGGGGACTGGACTCGATGACCTCTCGAGGTCCCTTCCAGTCCTAGAATCTATGGCCAGGTCTACACTAACCCCCTAATTCGAACTAAGGTACGGAACTTCAGCTACGTGAATAACGTAGCTGAAGTTCGAAGTACCTTAGTTCGAACTTACCTTGGTCCACACTCGGCAGGCAGGCTCCCCCGTCGACTCCGCGGTACTCCTCTCGCCGAGCTGGAGTACCGCAGTCGACGGCGAGCACTTCCGGGTTCGACTTATCGCGTCCAGACTAGACGCGATAAGTCGAACCCAGAAGTTCGATCGCTCGCCGCCGAACTACCGGGTAAGTGTAGCCAAGGCCTATGAATCTATTCTTGGGATCCCATTGTCTTTAATTGGCAGGCAATCAGGTGTGAGAGGATGAGCACTACAAATTTTAAAATCCTAAAGGACACAGTGACCCAAAATAATCAGTTCAATTGACTAACTACAGATACTTATTTTGTTGAATAAATTAGTTAGTTTTAAATGCAAAACATGTTTTGATAAGCTTTTGTTAAACTTTCTTATGTATCCATCACTTTTAAACTCATTTTATGTATGAAAAAAATTTAAATTATGGTTTTGGTTTTTTTACTTGATTTGAATTTCCATCCAAATAGAGCTTCACACAAGTCACAAGTAAAAACTGCTTGATTGCCTGCCAATTAAAGACAATGTGGGATCCCAAGAATAGGTATCCTTCAAAACAAGATCTCTATCCAGCAACATGATTTCTGTTTGTCTATGGGTGAGAACAAGATTACTGATGCATCCAGCTGGCAACATCCTTTAAGCATTCCTACACAGCAGGGACTGAGCTGAACACAGTCCATAGTGCAAGAGATATACAGGCGTACATCAAGTGCATATAAAGATATCCCACTCCTGTTTAGAAATAATCTTGCCAAGACACCTCATATACACATTGAGTAACAACAGTTATTTTAGGACAAATATTGCCATTAGATAAATGCAACTTTCAATTAAATTAAAGGAAGTTGTGTGTATGCAGCCAACAGCAGGGTTTGGTAAATATTTGTCTCTAATGTTTGATTAATAAATTATATTTTACAAAGTTAGAAAAAGCTTTTCTACTTACACAGTTAACTGTTCATCCCATTTTGGATTTGAAGAACTATTTGATTTTGCTGTTTTCTTGATTTCTCCATCTGCAGCTAATTCTGTATAAATGGCTGTTCCAAACCAGTTCTTTTTCCTTTTCAGTTTGGCACTAGAAACTAACAAACAAACAAAAACAGATTGTTTATAATTACTGGAGCACACTTCTTGCTGAAAAACAACAAAATTACTATCTAAAGGATCGATTCAGTAGAAATTGCATGAAAGAACAACCTGACTCCTCATCTTTTCAACCTCTGCTTAGTGCTGAACAAATCTGGCTCCCCAAATGAACCCTTTAAAGTCTACCCACAGGACACTTTCACAGAAGTACAAAAATGACTTGAAGTCATTGTATCCCAGCCCTCTACCAAAGCAATAATCATATTTCAAAGAGCAAACTCATTTTGCTAGGTAACAGCAGTATCATTTCCAAAGATATTGTAGATGTAGCTAAGATAGATGAGGCATGTTCCCTTAACCACAGGTAGGTAATTTCAAGATAGGCATTCTGCAACATGATTAGCAAACCTGTGCAACTACTATGAGAGAGAGAAAAAAAATCAGTCTTCTGGGTTTCTCTTTGTTCATTCCCCCACCCTTTCTACTTTCCTTCTTTCTCTTCCAACTCTTCTTTTAAGTGCAAACTATTAAGTATGACATGCATCAGTAATTGACCTGGGCAAGTTCAATACAGGTTTTAAATTAGGTGTGATCATGGGGATCACAAATTTTTTAAGACCACTTATGCACATTTCAGAATCCTACTCTATCACAGGGCCAGCTGTGTCTAC
The DNA here is from genome assembly GCF_011386835.1 of Chrysemys picta bellii. Classification (NCBI taxonomy): domain Eukaryota; kingdom Metazoa; phylum Chordata; order Testudines; family Emydidae; genus Chrysemys; species Chrysemys picta. The sequence continues at coordinate 243,136,062 of NC_088792.1, read as the reverse complement.
ACGGAGCAAATCTTGGTCAATACCTGGCCTACTGGAATTCGTGAAGCCGAAATCTTCTATTCTATATAGGTTTTTATACCGCACTACTCATCATAATATCTGAACGCCTTCCAATAATGCACTAAACAACGTGACTACACATCTGTCACAAGTTGTTTGCTTTCTCATCCTCTCCCTATTGGTGAGAAGCTCCTAAATCAGCCTGCAGAAATCAAAAGTTCTCTCTTACATTTTCACCAGCTCTGCAGCTGCTCTAAAAAGTCTGTATGTAGCAAGGAAATATCCAGTATCCTGAGCAGAGGCCTGGATACTCTCCAGGCCCAGTTCATTAGTGTAAGTTCCTCTCCAGAAGGCTGCTCTGTCACTTCCTCACTCAGACAAAATAGTGTGCCTTCCTCTAATCAGGGGCAGCTCCAGGCACCAGCGCAGCAAGCACGTGCCTGGGGCGGCCCACCGGTCCCTGTGAGGGTGGCAGTCAGGCTGCCTTCGGCAGCATGTCTGCGGGAAGTCCGCCGGTCCCGCGGATTCGGCAGCAGGTACGCCGAAGCCGCGGGACCGGCGGATCTCCCGCAGACATGCCGCTGAATTGGTGTGACCAGCGGATCGCCCGCAGGCATGCCGCCGAAAGCCGCCTGACTGCTGTGCTTGGGGCGGCAAAACACATAGAGCCGCCCCTGCCTCTAATTTTCTTATAACCATCAACGAAAGCTGCCAACGTTTTAAGTTATTTTCCACACACAGTATTTTAAAAATAAGCTGACGGCCTGGGGTCCACTAGGCTTATAGGATCCAGACAGTTACATGTACCTGCAGACAAATTTTAGGTATTTTACAGATCTCTTCCTCCTCCACCACCCGTATCTCAGCTGGTCCTCCAAACCACTCCTACCCTCAGCTAAAAGGGTTGAGGACTTTTAGCTGTTGGACTGTATAACACTCCTCTGCTCCCTCTCACTATGGTGTGTCCTTCTCTTAGGATAGGTGAGAGGCAGTTGGACTGGAGCTGATGGAAAGGGAAATAAGAGAAGGCCCGTCATGAGATACTCCTGGATCACAGAACCGTGAAGTGTGCCAGATTTCTATGAAGCATGTTTCAGTTACCACCAGAATATTCAGGATGGGATTTTCCAAAGAGTCTAAAGGGATCTAAAGCACCCAGCTTCAACTGAATTTCAATGAGAGTTGTACACTTAATCCCTTTAGTTTCTTTTGATAATTCTACCCTTATTCCTATGTTTGCTTATATCATAAGGGGAAATGTAGCCTGACCCTACAAACTGAGAGACTTGAATCACTAGAAAAATAAACCTAGGGAAGATACTTTCTTCTGAAAATTCTGTAAAAATTATATTTTTACTTGTACAGAGAGCCTTGGCAGCCCTTTCACATTTGCACGTATTTTTTACCATTTTAAAGTGGGAACTGCAACACTGGCATATTACGACTATATCTGAATTTTACATCAGTCTTCACTGCAGATGACGGGAGGGAGATTCCCACATATGAGACATTCTTTGTAGGTGACAAATCTGAGTAACAGTCCCAGATTGATGTAGCAATAGATGAGGTTTTGGAACAGATTGATGTATTTGACAGTAATAAGTCACCAGGACCAGATGTCACCAAATTAAAATAATAGGCAACAGGTTTAAAACAAGTCACTGATTCCCTAGAAATCCCTCTACAGCAGTGGTTCCCAAACTTTTACAGCCTGTGAACCCCTTTCACTAAAATGTCAAGTCTCGCGAACCCCCTCCTAAAAATGAATATTTCCAGGGATTTTCTCCTTTACCTGAGTATAAATTATAAAAGCAGTGATCTTGGAAATATAACATTTGTTTTTATGACATGCTTATTACACACTATTTATTATTATTTATCATTACTGTATTTTTATTACATTATGAAAACAGCAACACTCTTCCAAGATCTCACTTTCGTAGCTTGTATCACTTTGAATAAGCCGGTTATAAGACAAGGCTCATATGTTTCATCAAGGAGTATCAGATGTGAAACAGCATGAAGATATTTAAGAAACCAACTCAAAGAGTTCCTCCTACACAAGCATTCAGGTCTTGAGCAGTCCAGGCAAACAACGCACGTTACAACAAAGCTTAAACTTGTTCTTCATAATAATTTTAAAAACAATACTAGCTGCCTATTTAATTTTAAAAAGCAAAAAATATCCACCTCCCTTTCCTTTTCTTATAAGGAGTCTTGAAGTTTAAATCTCCTCAGTGTGATAGATACGCTTGCTTTGATCTGCTTAGCTCTTGGAAGTCCAGGGGCTCCAGGCTGCTGGCCCCGTGCCGGGGTCCCTAGGGACAGCTCTGTCCGCCATTAGGGAATTTTTCCCCGAGAACCCCCTGTAACATTCACGAACCCCAGTTTGGGAACCCCTGCTCTAGAGAAGGGGTTCCCAAACTTGCTTCGCGGCTTGTTCACGGTAAGCTCCTGGCGGGCCGCGACACGCTTTGCAGGGCTTTGGATCTGTGCTCTGGCTCCGCTCCAGCTCCAGGCAAAAACCTGCAGTTCCACTGCTCCAGAGCTGCTCTGCGCTCCAGCTCCGGGCTCCGCTCCCAAGTCCTGAGTCGTTTTGTTTTCCTGAGCGTCAGCAGGTATGGCTGCTCGCAGCTCCCAGTGGCCGTGGGGCCAAAATAGCTTGAGTGTCACTAACATACTCTTGAAAATGCCCTGAAAAAAGAAGGGAAGACCAGCAAAGGTTCCTTGCTAGCAACCATAGAAAAAGAACTGGATGTAGAGGAGCTGTAAAAGTGGCTTGTGCCTGACCCATGTCTAAACTTGGGATCTCTGTCTTAATGCAGCTTTATTGATGGAATTGTGATTTCTGTGGCATTGAGGGTTTGGGGTTGGGATTTAAATCGCAGAAAAATAAAACAAATCTTATTTTCATGTGACTGCAGTTGGTCATTAAACACAGACTTTTTCATTTGCCGCTGTCCATAATCCTGTTTGCATAGTCTGTAGTCTAGAGCAGAGCAATCTGAAAGATTTATATGAAGAACATACACATAGATAAGAATTCTAATTCCTGCATTAACAGAAGTAAGTTTGAGTTGTTTTTCAAACTCATATGTTTAAGTCAAGAGAACTCTTCGTTCTGTGAAAGTTTTTTCACAGACGGTTCAGCTGATCAATAGCAGCCTCTGCCTGAGCACTAGCAAACTCATTTTTATAATTTGTTTGTCTTTAAATTGGTGGAGACCAATTTGGATATTTATAAAAAAACGTATTAGACGACATTTAATTTCAAATCTGTTGGGATAAAATCTGATCTCTCATGTATAAAAGCATGTCCACTAGCATGATTTTTGTGCTCTGTAATATAACTTCTAAAACCTCAGCTATCTGAAGCAGGGTTGGTTTTGACACCTAATGTCCATCCTTGGGTTATGTCCAAGTATACCTAATGAGTTTTTGGCAGCAATTTTGTGCACTTGTAGAATGCAATAATTTTTTATCCACAGTCAGGAATAAACTTTTTCTTTAGAATAATTATCAAAATACTTGGCCTTTTTTCCCCTAGATCTCTCCGTCTATCAGATATTCAAACTTCCTACTCTAAATCTGTTTTCTAGGAATCTAAGGTTGTATTTTGGCAACAGTATGTGTAAACACCCCAAATACAGGAATTTAAAGTCTGCATGCTCACAAGTACTATAGTTACTTATTTAGGAAACTTCTTATATGTCACCAGCACTCTGTTGCCATCAGTAGCATAAATAGTATTTTCTAAACTTCTTCTAGCATAATGAATAATCTTTAAATTTTACCAGGTTCTTCTATTACAGTAGAGGATTCCTGTGATGAAGGTCTGAAATGCCCCACCCTACCAACCTTTATGTAAAGACCTTTCCTTTCTAATCTGAGAGAGGGAAGGGAGCATATTCTCTCCCACTATTTGAATTCGGTTTCCCCTAACTCTTATTGTTGTTCTGTTCTCTTTTCAGTAGTTTATCGGCATTGTCTTGGAGATGCTTCAGGGAGTTAAAAATTGGCCAAATTTGAATTTGAAATGCTGTTTCTAAATGTTTTGACATAGTATAAATAAAAGGGGCTGACATGGGAGCACTCTGTGCTATGAGAGGCTGAAGGTGGCACCATAGCGTGTGAAGAGTGGAGCGGTGCCGCATCTTTAGGCAGCTCCATCGGTGCCATGACAGAAGAGGTAGGCTTCTGTTTGCCTCTCCACTTCGAGGCCACTGGCTTTCACAGTACATGTGGTAGCAGAGGATTCCGGTGCCTCATATGTACTCAGCTATGGTGTGGTCGGTACCGAGGATATAAAATGAGCCGGAGATAGTTTCTTTTTCGGTGGCTCTTTAAGAGGGGAGGTTGATGCTCTTTTTCTCGCTGCCTTTTTGGGGGATTGAGCCTTCCTCTGTGAGGAGGGTGAAAAATGTCTTTCAGAAGGAGTCTTAGGAGACCATTGTCCATAGAGGGTCTGCTGTCCGGGATCGGATGCCAGGCAAAGGGACTTCTCCATCAGGATAAGTTTAAGACATAGGGCTCTGTCCTTCCTGGCGCGACCCTTTAAGTTGCTGCAATGAGAGCACTTTTGTGAGATGTGTATCTCAACTAGGCACCAGATGCACTAAGAGTGTCCGTCAGAGACCAGGATCGCCTCCCGGCAGGAAAGACAGCACTTAAAGCCTGGTGAACTGGGTATGGCCCAAACTGTAGCGGTTCAGCCCTAAGGGGTATTCAAACTTGAAGGAAAGGAAAGGGAAAAGGGGAGAAAGGGATAACTAAATCTAACAAGCGTACTGAAGACTATTCTAATCCTAAAGATAACTATCAATTTTAATACTGTGCGGAGCTCGGTCTCAGGCTGAGGATGGTTGAGAAGGAACTGAGGGGAGTCTGGTCACATGGCCCTAGATAGGCGCCAACAACAGCATGAGACGGGGAGAGTATATGCACAACCCAGACGACCACTGCGGCTGAAATTCTCTAATCAAAGGCACAGGGACACACATTCACCTCAAGTGAAGCACCCACAGAGACTCTTCTCAAAGAAGAACTGGGTGCCTTCTTCTAGTTCCAGGTGCTTATCCCATAGTGACTTCCACCAGTTCAGTGATTTGAACTTCTTTAAAAGTTTGTCAGCAAACATGTACTGTTTGAATATTATTTTTATTTAATTTAAATGATTTTAAGAGATTACAAATTTAGGCCTTAAGAGAGGTTGTCAATTCAAATTTAATTTTAAAAGAGGTTTATTTTTCGAAAAGAGAAAAAGTATTTTAATTTAAATTTTAAAAAATCTATTTTTTTAAAAGATTTATTTTTATTCACCATAGGAAGTATGAGGGCACTTGGGACACAGAGACAGTTCCAACAGACACTGGTGGCCAAAATATTCTGATCATAAGTTCATGCACCAAGAATGGAATCTATACGGAAAAAAATCGCTCTAAGAAAGTTTAGATCTCCAACTCATCTGATCCTCTATGTATTAAATTAATTGGAGAACATAACATAAGAACGGCCGTAGTGGGTCAGTCCAAAGGTCCATCTAGCCCAGTATCCTGTCTACCAACAGTGGCCAATGACAGGTGCCCCAGAGGGAGTGAACTTAACAGGTAATGATCAAGTGATTAATCTCCTGTCATCCATCTCCACCCTCTGACAAACAGAGGCTAGGGACACCATTCCTTACCCATCCTGGCTAATAGCCATTAATGGACTTAACCGCCATGAATTTATCCAGTTTTCTTTTAAACGCTGTTATAGTCCTAGCCTTCACAACCTCCTCAGGTAAGGAGTTCCACAATTTGACTGTGCGCTGTGTGAAGAACTTCTTCCTTTTATTTGTTTTAAACCTGCTGCCTATTAATTTCACTTGGTGACCCCTAGTTCTTGTATTATGGGAATAAGTAAATAACTTTTCCTTATCTACTTTCTCCACATCACTCATAATTTTAAATACCTCTATCATATCCCCCTTTAGTCTCCTCTTTTCCAAGCTGAAAAGTCCTAGCCTCTTTGATCTCTCTCCTCATATGGGACCCTCTCCAAACCCCTAATCATTTTAGTTGCTCTTCTCTGAAGCTTTTCTAGTGCCAGTATATCTTTTTTGAGATGAGGAGACCACATCTGTATGCAGTATTCAAGATGTCAGCGTACCATCGATTTATATAAGGGCAATAATATATTCTCAGTTTTATTCTCTATCCCCTTTTTAATGATTCCTAACATCCTGTTTGCTTTTTTGACCGCCTCTGCACACTGCATGGACATCTTCAGAGAACTATCCACGATGACTCCAAGATCTTTTTCCTGATTCGTTGTAGCTAAATTAGCCCCCATCATATTGTATGTATAGTTGGGGTTATTTTTTCCAATGTGCATTACTTTACATTTATCCACATTAAATTTCATTTGCCATTTTGTTGCCCAATCACTTAGTTTTGGGAGATGATGTTCTAAAGCAATGTCACAAATTCAAAAGCTAGCAACTTTTCAAATTAGACTAAATTACGGTCCTGAGTAGATTACACCTGAGTCCAGTAAAATAAGCTTTTTTTTTATTTGCTATGTTATGCCTCAATATCCTGCAAATAAATATCACAATGCTATAATCACCATCTCATCCTCCTCACTGCAGTTTCTCCCACCATAATTCTGCATACACCCCAGCTTCCTCCACACTTCTCCCCACAGTTGCTCTCCCCACTCCGAACCCAATACAAATAATCCAACTCTATGCCCCCCATAGCCTCTTCCCCAAGGCCTACTCAACACAAAAATATTCATTCTAAAATGTGCATAAAGCATTCCTTTCTAAAGCAAACCTGAACCATTAAAACTAGTTAAGAGTGGATCAGAAATATGGCACATTGTTTCTTTGAGTGGCCACAAACCTGGAATGAGCCTAAAATTATGCTTCACGTGAACAAAAAAAAACAAAGGAAGACAAGCCAAACAATAGCTATTCATCCACCTCAGAAAAAACAGCTAATCCATATAAAAAGCACTCTCTCAGGAAACAACAAAATTGCAAGTCTCTATATCATAAACTGTTCAGGAAGGACAGGCAGGGCAGAAAAGGTGGGGGAGTTGCATTGTATGTAAGAGAGGAGTATGACTGCTCAGAGCTTCGGTATGAAACTGCAGAAAAACCTTAGAGTCTCTGGATTAAGTTTAGAAGTGTAAGCAACAAGGGTGATGTCGTGGTGGGAGTCTGCTATAGACCACCAAACCAGGGGGATGAGATGGATGAGGCTTACTTCTGGCAACTAGCAGAAGTTACTAGATCGCAGGCGCTGGTTCTCATGGGAGACTTTAATCACCCTGATATCTGCTGGAAGAGCAATACAGCGGTGCACAGACAATCCAGGAACTTTTTGGAAAGTGTAGGGGATAATTTCCTGGTGCAAGTGCTGGAGGAAACAACTAGGGGCAGAGCTCTTCTAGACCTGCTGCTCGCAAACTGGGAAGAATTAGTAGGGGAAGCAAAAGTGGACGGGAACCTGGGAAACGGTGACCATGAGATGGTTGAGTTGAGGATCCTGACACAAGGAAGAAAGGAGAGCAGCAGAATATGGACCCTGGACTTCAGAAAAGCAGACTTTGACTCCCTCAGGGAACTGATGGGCAGGATCCCCTGGGAGAATAACATGAGGGGAAAGGAGTCCAGGAGAGCTGGCTGTATTTTAAAGAATCCTTATTGAGGTTGCAGGAAAAAACCATCCTGATGTGTAGAAAGAATAGTAAATATGGCAGGCGACCAGCTTGGCTTAACAGTGAAATCCTTGCTGATCTTAAATGCAAAGAAGAAGCTTACAAGAAGTGGAAGATTGGACAAATGACCAGGGAGGAGTATAAAAATATTGCTCAGGCATGCAGGAGTGAAATCAGGAAGACCAAATCGCACTTGGAGTTGCAGCTAGCAAGAGATGTTAAGAGTAACAAGAAGGGTTTCTTCAGGTATGTTAGCAACAAGAAGAAAGTCAAGGAAAGTGTGGGCCCCTTACTGAATGAGGGAGGCAACCTAGTGACAGAGGATGTGAAAAAAGCTAATGTACTCACTGCTTTTTTTGCCTCTGTCTTCACAAACAAGGTCAGCTCCCAGACTGCTGCACTGGGCAACACAGTGTAGGGAGGAGGTGACCAGCCCTCTGTGCAGAAAGAAGTGGTTCGGAACTATTTAGAAAAACTGGACGAGCACAAGTCCATGGGCCAGATGCGCTGCATCCGAGGGTGCTAAAGGAGTTGGCGGATGTGACTGCAGAGCCATTGGCCATTATCTTTGAAAACTCATGGCGATCGGGGGAGGTCCCGGATGACTTGAAAAAGGCTAATGTAGTCCCCATCTTTAAAAGAGGGAAGGAGGAGGATCCGGGGAGCTACAGGCCAGTCAGCCTCACCTCAGTCCCTGGAAAAATCATGGAGCAGGTCCTCAAGGAATCAATTCTGAAGCACTTAGAGGAGAGGAAAGTGATCAGGAACAGTCAGCATGGATTCACCAAGGGCAAGTCATGCCTGACTAACCTAATTGCCTTCTATGAGGAGATAACTGGGTTTGTGGATGAGGGGAAAGCAATGGATGTGTTATTCCTTGACTTTAGCAAAGCTTTTGATACGGTCTCCCACAGTATTCTTGCCAGCAAGTTAAAGATGTATGGGCTGGATGAATGGACTATAAGGTGGATAGAAAGCTGGCTAGATTGTCGGGCTCAACGGGTAGTGATCAATGGCTCCATGTCTAGTTGGCAGCCGTTATCAAATGGAGTGCCCCAAGGGTTGGTCCTGGGGCCGGCTTTGTTCAATATCTTCATTAATGATCTGGAGGACGGCATGGACTGCACTATCAGCAAGTTTACAGATGACACTAAACTGGGAGGAGTGGACACGCTGGAGGGTAGGTATAGGATACAGAATGTCCTAGACAAATTAGAAGATTGGGCCAAAAGAAACCTGATGAGGTTCAACAAGGACAAGTGCAGAGTCCTCCACTTAGGACGGAAGAATCCCATTCACTGTTACAGACTGGGGACCGAATGGCTAGGAAGCAGTTCTGCAGAAAAGGACCTGGGGTTACAGTGGACAAGAAGCTGGATATGAGTCAACAGTGTGCTCTTGTTGCCAAGAAGGCTAATGGCATTTTGGGCTGTATAAGTAGGGGCATTGCCAGCAGATCGAGGAACGTGATCATTCCCCTCTATTCGACATTGGTGAGGTCTCACCTGGAGTAGTGTGTCCAGTTTTGGGCCCCACACTACAAGAAGGATGTGGAAAAATTGGAAAGAGTCCTGCGGAGGGCAACAAAAATGATTAGGGGTCTGGAGCACATGACTTCTGAGGAGAGGCTGAGGGAACTGGGATTGTTTAGTATGCAGAAGAGAAGAATGAGGGGGGATTTGATAGCTGCTTTCAACTACCTGAAAGGGGGTTCCAAAGAGGATGGAACTAGACAGTTCTCAGTGGTACCAGATGACAGAACAAGGAGTAATGGTCTCAAGTTGCAGTGGGGGAGGTTTAGGTTGGATATTAGAAAAACCTTTTTCCACTAGGAGGATGGAGGAGCACTGGAATGGGTTACCTAGTGAGGTGGTGGAATCTCCTTCCTTAGAGGTTTTTAAGGTCAGGCTTGAAAAAGCCATGGCTGGGATGATTTAGTTGGGAACTGGTCCTGCTTTGAGCAGGGGGTTGGACTAGATGACCTCCTGAAGTCCCTTCCAACCCTGATATTCTATGATCATTTCATTTTTGCTGACCGCACAAAGACAGCATACTTTGAACATTACAAGTGTGTAAACAAACCCTGCTAAAAATAATCAAAATATCCTGATTTATACTAAAATACTTTATGCTTTTCTTTTTATCCTCGATTTTCTTTTTAAATGTCTTGTGAAACTAATTTGTATTGTATCAGAGGGGTAGCCGTGTTGAGGTTCTTACCCACGAAAGCTTATGCTCCCAATACTTCTGTTAGTCTCAAAGGTGCCACAGGACCCTCTGTTGCTAATTTGTATTATTTCCAAGATATTTATACATTAGTAATAAGTAAATAAGTTTGAGTGACATGGGATAATATTTTCTGAGACTGCCCTCAAACTCAGTCTATACCAATAAAGGTTACACAGTTTTTATGATACAAAGGATTGTTTACCGTGAAAAAGACTACTTTCTGGGCTAATGGCCACATATTAATATATGTAATACACAGATTATTACTTACTAGTTACTTGCATCTGTAATCTTCCATTATGGTTGTTACTGGTATCAGATCTTGGTGAGGCTGTGGCCATGTCAGAAGCTAAAGCTTTAGCCTATAAAAAAGAAAAAGATTAATATGTCTATACACATACCCATTTAATTTACTTAAAAATATCCAACTTCACATGTTGTCCACAAGTATAAACTAAAATAAACTGAGAAACTAAAACCGTGAGTTTCTTTCTGTCACTAAGATATAGCAGAACAGGATATATTATTTTATAACCAAATTAAAGTAATGGTTTTACATTTCTATTGTGCCTTCTAGCTAAGGACCTGGGCTAAGTAACTTGTTGCAATGCTTATCTATCCTTAAAGTTCGATATTAGGAAATACTTTCTATCCTAAAGTTTCCCTGTGGCAAACTAAGCTGATTACTTCTTGTCCAACCCTCAGTGGACATGGAGAATAACTAATCACTGTCCTCTTTATACCAACCTTTTACGTATTTGAAGACTTATCATACCCCCACTCAACCTTCTTTTCTGTAGATGAAACATGCGCAATTCTTTCAACCTTTCCTCAGAGGTTAAGTTTTCTAAACCTCTTACCATTTTTGTTACTCTCCTCTGGACTCTGACTAATTTGTCCATATTTTTAAGTGTGGTATCCAAAACTGGACACATTACTCCAGCTGACGCTTCACCAGTGCTGAGTAGAATGGAACAATTACATCCCATGTCTTACATACAACAATCCTGTTAATACATCCCAGAATGACACTTGCTGTTTTCACAACAGCACCCTGCTGTGCTGTTTCAATTTGTGATCCATTATAGTAATTTCCAAGATCCTTTACTGCAGTACTACTGCCCAGTCATTTCCCATAGTGTTTGTGATTTTTCCATCTTTTCCTACTTTGCAGGTGTCTTTACTGAATGTCACCATATTGATTTCATACCAATTATTCAGTTTATCAAGATCACTGTAAATTCTAATTCTGTCCTCAAAGTGCTTGCAACCCCTCAACCTGATATCTGCAAAGTTTATAAGCCTACTCTCCACTCCATCATCCAAATAATTAATGAAAATATGTAGTCCCTGCTGGACTCCACTTGATATGTGCGCCCAGTTTGACAGTTAACTCTTAATAATTATTCTGAGTATGTTCGTTCACCAGTTATGCACCCACCTTACAATAATTTGAACTAGACTAAGATTCCCTTGTTTGAGAATGTCATGTAGGACCATGTCAAAAGCCTTTCTGAAGTCAAGATACATGTCTACTTCTTCCCCCAATCCATTAGGCCAGTTGACCTTTTAAAGAATGAAGTTAGATTGAAACAAATTAGGTTGTTTCTTTCTATTTAGATGATAAGTACTTTGGTGCAGGGACTATCTCTTCCTGTTTGTTCAGTTCCTACAACAATGAGGTCCTACTCTCTGATGAGATGTTACAGTAGCGTCTGGAAACAAGATAAATAACTTGTCTGCAGAAGAGCCAGAAAAAGACCACAGCTCTGACTCCATGTCCTAGGGTTTAGTCACAAAAATATATAATTTAAAATGTAACTGCCAAAACTTGGATATGTGCATATGTAATTAATTTATGTTTGTAACCTGAACAGGTATGACAACAACAACATGTAAGACATTTACATAGGAGCAAAGAGATAAGATATATACAGGGTCCTGTGAAGTCTGCAGGACAGAGATATCAAATTCTGTGGCAAGCAACTCTATATTTTATGCTAAGAACTTCTAAATTCTCCAGCACTGTTAATTTATTGTAGTTCCATGAAATACTCTTCATTCTAGCCATCCCACCCCCAAACACACAATACTATGCATCAGTTTAAAATATTAATTTACGTACAATTTGTTAATAAAGGCTTTCAGCAACTATTTCTGATTAAGTATTTTGTCCTCTGAATTCTCCAGATGACCCAACTCAGCGTGGATCAGAAGTTAGGACTTTAACTTGGCACTTCAGTTTAATATCTCCATCTCCCACTTCGTACATGCCAGGGAAGCAAGCCTCAAGCCTCAGCTGCTGCTCTATTCCCTAGGCAGCCTACCTGCCCAGCACTTCTGGTTCCTGCTCCTCCCTGACTGCAAACAGTACTCTAGCACTTGCTCCCTCTGCACATACCTTTGCCTTATTCTACAGAACAGTGAAGAGAGAATTCACTGCAATTCAATTAATTTCCCCTTGTGGAGAAAGGTCCAGAGTATGCAGCAGCTCCAGGGACCTAAATAAAACGAAGTGCTGGGCACACTGCTGCAATGAAATAATGAGGTGTGCAAGAAAAACGCTGAATTCTGTGTTATCTTGGGGAAAATACCAAATATACCATTACTGCAGAATCATGGAGTCCATAAAGCGTTGTGTGAGGTGACCTAAGCAATTCACCCTTCTCAGAACTATTGTTTCAGGCTGTTTACAGACTCAAATGGGTATCATAGAATCATAGATTATTTGGGTTGGAAGGGACCTCAGGAGGTCATCTAGTCCAAACCCCTGCTCAGAGCAGGACCAATCCCCAACTAAATCCCCAAATGGCCCCCTCAAAGATTGAACTCACAACCCTGGGTTTAGCAGACCAATGCTCAAACCACTGAGCTATCCTTCCCCCTTCTCAGTTACACAGAGTTCACATTTTCAAGGTTATCTTTGCAACCATAAGGATTGGACTTTTTTAAAAAATGAATGCCAAGATTCTGGAACCAATTCTGTAGCAAAGAATACATTGGACTTTAGAAATACAGATACTGCAGACATTGGGAGGCTGGGGGAGTGGGAGAGAGAACGAGTGAAATTACTGCTTCAAACACCTAACCACTATTTTTGTCCCTCAAATCTCAAGCAATTTTGTATACACAATTAAGTCTGACATACCAAATGAAATGCCTGCAGACTGCTTGTGGGGCAGACAAGATCTACACATACTGAAAAGCTTATATCAAAAATGTAAAAAGCATGAAGTTATTTTAAAAGTTTAAAAATAGGCAAGTGCTTTTTAGTCCATGGAAACTAAATTTTCCACTAGAAGACTGAAAACAATGTAGCTAGTACAATATATTGTGACATTTATAAAGCTTGAATTGATCTCAAATTAAATGTCCCCACACCTCTCGTCTATATAATTAAAAAAGCTGCACCTTTTAACTCATTCAAATTTGATGGAAGGAGTTATTGATGCCATTTTTTAAATTTAAATTATTTGTATATATTATAGGTTTCAGAGTAGCAGCCGTGTTAGTCTGTATCCGCAAAAAGAACAGGAGTACTTGTGGCACCTTAGAGACTAACAAATTTATTAGAGCATAAGCTTTCGTGGACTACAGCCCACTTCTTCGGATGCATACAGAGTGGAATAAATATTGAGGAGATATATATACACACATTCAGAGAGCATAAACAGGTGGGAGTTGTCTTACCAACTCTGAGAGGCCAATTAAGTAAGAGAAAAAAACTTTTGAAGTGATAATCAAGATAGCCCAGTACAGACAGTTTGATAAAAAGTGTGAGAATACTTACAAGGGGAGATAGATTCAATGTTTGTAATGGCTCAGCCATTCCCAGCCCTTATTCAATCCTGAGTTGATTGTGTCTAGTTTGCATATCAATTCCAGCTCAGCAGTCTCTCGTTGGAGTCTGTTTTTGAAGTTTTTCTGTTGTAATATAGCCACCCGCAGGTCTGTCATTGAATGACCAGACAGGTTAAAGTGTTCTCCCACTGGTTTTTGAGTATTATGATTCCTGATGTCAGATGTGTGTCCATTAATTCTTTTGCGGAGAGACTGTCCGGTTTGGCCAATGTACATGGCAGAGGGGCATTGCTGGAACATGATGGCATATATCACATTGGTAGATATGCAGGTGAACGAGCCCCTGATGGTATGGCTGATGATTAGGTCCTATGATGATGTCACTTGAATAGATATGTGGACAGAGTTGGCATCGGGGTTTGTTACAAGGATAGGTTCCTGGGTCAGTGGTTTTGTTCAGTGATGTGTGGTTGCTGGTGAGTATTTGCTTTAGGTTGGGGGGTTGTCTGTAAGCGAGGACAGGTCTGTCTCCCAAGATCTGTGAGAGTAAAGGATCATCTTTCAGGATAGGTTGTAGATCTCTGATGATGCGCTGGAGAGGTTTTAGTTGGGGGCTGAAGGTGACACCAGATATTTAAAAGAATCTCCTTTACCTCTTCGTAACAAGTCATCTCCGTATCCTGGAACCATGAAGGAGTCATGCCTTCAGGTGGAGTTTTAGATCTGAGTGGACAATTTGACCTGCATCCTGTGATAGGAGGTAGGGCACCAACTGTAGGGTGACTGGTGGACAGACCACCAGGTGTAAGAGGTAAGGATACCATATTTGTCGTGACCATGTTGGGGCTATGAGAATGACTCTGGCTTGTTCAACTAGTATCCTGTGAAACTCTTTGAATAGTAGGGGAAATGGTGGAAAGGCACAGAGGAGAGGTGCATCCCGTGAAATGAGGAAGGCGTTCCCCAGAGACTGGTGACCTAGACCCACGCTTGAGCAGAACTGTGGGCATCTGGCGTTCTTTGGTGTGGCAAACAGATCTATGTTGGGGAATCCCCAGTGATTGAATATGTGCGGTAGGGCTCGTGTCTATCTCCCACTCATGTTCTTTGAGAACTTCCTGCTCAGTGAGTTGCTGTGGTGTTCTGGTGTCAAGGTAGGTATACAGCCGAGGTGTTGATACCATGTTGGATGCACCAGTTCCACAATTTTAGTGCTTCTGTACACAGAAATTGAGACCTCACTCCCCCCGTCTGTTGATATAAAACATGCAAGCGATGTTGTCCATCATTACCCTTATGGTATTTTGTCCGATTATTGGTAGAAAGCATAGGAATGTGTTGCAGACTGCACATAATTCTAGGAGGTTGACGTGCAATGTGAATTCCAAAGGGGACCACTTGCCCTGTACCATGTAGGTCTGTAGATGTGCTCCCCAACCTAATAGGGAGGCATCAGTCATAAATATCAAGGATCATCATGGTTGGAGGAAGGGAACCCTCATGAAGATATTCTGGGGTTGTGTCTACCAGTGTAAGAAGTCCTTGACCTTGATTGGTATCGATAGCTGTTTATTCAGGCTGTGTCTGTGGGGTTTGTACACTGTTCGTAGCCATTTCTGGAGGCAGCACATATGTAATCTGGCAAGTTTTACCAAAAATGTGGTCACCGTCATATGACCTAGCAACAACCATAGGCAAATTCTGGTCCTCACAGTGGAAATGAAATTGACTATTATGGAAAATCTGTGAGCTGTAAGGAAGGTTCTGGCCTTTATAGCATCTAGCTGGGGTCCAATAAACTCAAGTTGTTGTACCGGTGTCAGTGTTGATGTTTATATGTTTATCTGGAGGACAAGTTTCAAGAAAAGGTCTGTTATTTTTATTATGGCTTGGAGCGCATCAACTCTGGATGGAGCCCTGATGAAGCAGTCATCTAGATACGGGAATATTATAAGCCCTTGTTTGCAGCACCACTGCCAGGACTTTGGAAAAATACTCTTGTTGCCATAGAGAGGCCAAAGAGTAGTACCTTGCATTGATAATGGCTGAACTACAGAACAAATCTGAGGAACCTCTTGTGGGAAGGGTGTATGGTAATATGAAAGTACACATCTTGAAGCTTGAGAGCTGAGAACCTGTCCTCCTGTTCCTGTACTGGGATTATTGTCGATAGTGTGACCACCCTGAACTGTTCTAGTTTGACAAACTTGTGGAGGTTCTTCAAGTCTAAGGTAAATGTAGCGGGTGGAGACCTCTTTTGGATTAGAAAATAGTGGGAATAAAAGCATTTCCTTCTTTGTTGGAATGGAACCTGCTCTACGGCTTCCAGTCGCACAATATGGTTTATTAGAGCTGTCGATAAATCAGTTAACTCATGAGATTAACTCAAAAAACTTAATCATGATTTAATCGCACTGTTAAGCAATAGATTGGCAATTGAAATCGAATCCCCATTGCTGATGATTTCCAGTACCACATGTCAGAGGTGATCTGCCACCATGTCGGGTAGAATGAAGTCAGAGAGTCACCAAACTGATGGATTAATTCAAGTGGCTACAGCATCTGGACCGGGGGAGGCATCTCGGTGACTCAACCAAATTTTCAAAATTGTTGTTTGGAGGCAGATGGGTGGGGCATAACCACCTTTGTTGATGTCTGTCTGCATTTGAGGTCACTCTCGCCTACGTTGTGTATCATAATGCTGTTAAGGAATGAAATGTGGAGGGCAAGATCTCGGGATAGACTGATATCTATCCTGTCTTCTCTTTGGTGCTGGTGTATAGATGGCAAGTGAATAGAGAGTCACTCTGGAATCCTTTAATGAATGAAGGGATTCATCAATGTGCTCAGCAAAAAGTTTAGTCCTTTCAAATAGGAGATCTTCCACAGTTGTCTGCACCTCCTGGGCAACCTTGAGAGGTGAAGCCATGAGACTCGTCTCATTACCGTAGAAGTCACAATGGAACAGGCCACCATATCCCCAGCATCCAGAGAGGCTTGCAGCGCCATGTGTACCAGGAGTTGTCCTCCTGTCACTAGTACTTGGGACTTCTCTTTTTTATCTGGGAGAGACTGAGTGAATTCATTGAATTTGGAATAGTTCATATGATCATACTTGGATAAAAGTACCTTGTAGTTATCTATTCGAAAATGGTGCCTGGCTGAAGAATATGCCTTGAGACCGAAGAGGTCTTGTCTCTTCCAGTCCTTGTCATATGGGGTTGTCCTAGGGTGGTGTCGTCATCATCTCGTGTCGACTACATTGACCACTAAGAACTCCATGTCCTTGGCAGGCACATAACACTTATTGTCTGCTCGCTTCCTGGTAGATGGTATTGATGCAGAGGTTTGCCAGATCACCTTAGCTGGTCCAACAAGGCCTCATTGCAAAGATGGTACTTCAATCAGATGTGGAGGCCTGTAATGTGTCAAGAAACTTGTGTTGTTGCTCTCTAACTTCCTCCAGTGGGACCAGGAGAGTCCGCAATCCTACAGAAAAGTTCTTCAAATGGCTTAAAATTGTCAGCCAATGTTGGAGGTGGTGGTATGACGGCTTCATCAGGGGAGGATGAGGAGACGTTGGCTGGTGGTGTAATTTCTTCCTCCATTTCTTCCTCATGCTCTTCTAACAATTCTGGCTCTGGGTTAGGAGGCCTAGATAGCAATGAGGTTGGAGAGCGTATGTGTGTCTGTTTCTGATCGTTGGGCGGTTTGGGTAAGTGTGGCCTATATGCAGCCCAAGGGTCCCAGTAGGGCACATGTGGGGGAATAGGAACATGGGGCTGCATACACAGGTACCCGTGCCAAGGACCTGGTTTGCTTTTGCCCTCGATATCCAAAGACCAGGGGTACGATTCTCTGTGCGGAGCCCCTGAATATGATGGGGGAGTACGAGGTACAACCAAGTACTTCTCTTTCTCTCACTGGAAAAGGGTGGTGTGGTCATGGATGGTGAAGAAGAGTTGCATCTCTGGGGAAGAGGCGTGAACCATTGGGAGCAGCGATTCTGGGTGTCAGAAAAGACAGTTACCTTTTTTCATTACTGGTGTTCTTTGAGAAGTGTTGCTCATGTCTATTCCATTGTGGTATGTATGCTCACCACATGCACCAGTGCTGGATTTTTTTCCCTCAGTGGTATCCGAAAGGGACTGGCTCTGGAGTGGCGCATGTATGCCGCAGTATAAGGGGCGCTGCTGGCTCCCCCCACCCTCAGGTCCTTGCCGGAAGCTCCAACAGTGGGGAAGGAGGGTGGGTCAACACCAGTTGCGAGAAAAGGTAACACAGCTCTGCCAAATCTACTATCATCTCTTGCCTGCTGGGTGATGGAATAGTGCATCATGAATGTGTGTATCGAAGACCACGTTGTGGCCCTGCAGATATCTGGGCTAGGGACATGAGCCAAGAAGGCCACCGAGGACGCTTGAGCTCTAATCGAGTGGGCCTTCACTATAGTGGTGGCTCAACCTGAGCCAGCTCATAATAGGTCCGGATGCAGGTGGTGATCCAACTCAAGATTGTCTGCGAGGACACTGGGAGGCCCTTCATCCTATCCGCTGTCAAGATAAAGAGCAGGGTCGACCTGTGGAACGCTTTGGTGTGCTCCAGATAGAACGCTAGGGCACGCCGGACATCCAAAGTGTGTAGCTGCCTCTCCTCATTGGTGGAGTGTGGCTTCAGACAGAACACCAGGAGGAAGATATCCTGGTTGACATGAAAAGGGTCATGCACTTTGGCAGGAAAATCGGATGGGGTCGCAGCTGGACGATGTCCTTGTAGAATACCATATACGGAGGCTCTGAAGTGAGGGCCTTAATTTCAGATATGCGCCTCACCAAGGTAATGGCTACAAAGAAAGCAACTTTCCATGACAGATGGGAGATGGAATATGAAGCCATAGAGCAAAAGGGCAGGCCTGTGAGCCTAGAGGACCAGGTTGAGGGCCCATTGGGGTACTGGGTTCCAGACCCTGGGGGAGACCCGTTCAATGCCCTTTAGGAACCTCATCGACATCTCATGAGAGAACCCGATTGGCCCAGGATGCGTGTATGAAAGGCCAATATGGCTACCAAGTGCACCGTGATGGATGAAAGTGCGAGGCCTTGGTGCTTTAGGTGGAGCAAGTAACACAGTGTAGACTGCAGAGACAACCAAGTGGGGGAGATGCTACGCTCCAACGCCCAGCAGGAGAACTGCTTTTACTCTGCCAGGGTGAGTCACTCTGGTGGGCTACTTTCCAAGAGAACCTGCTGTACCTGGCTAGAGCAGGTCCATTCCCTCTGGGTTCAGCCACGCAGCAGCCAAGCTGTGAGGTGAAGAGAGGGAAGGTTCGGGTGCAGGAGCCGACTGTGGTCCTGCGAGAGCAGGTCCGGGTATCTGGGCAGTGGTCACGGTGCAGCCATGGCCAAATCCATGAGTGGGCAGAACCAGTGCTGGCAGTGGAATCGGCAGAAATGCGTACATCAAATCCCCTGCCCATGACAGGAGAAAGGCATCAGAGAGGGTGCCCCTGCCGAGGCCTTGGAAAGAGCAGAACTGATGACACTTCCCGAGTCGACCTGTTCACTACCAGACAGAACAGGGAGTCCCTCACTTCTGGAAGAGTGCACGGACAACCTCCAAGTGGAGCGACCACTCATGGTGACAGAAAAAGTACCTGCTGAGGCGATTCGCCAGCATGTAAAGTCCCACAGGCAAAGTGCTCCCTGACAGAGGGCCGAGAGTGAGCTCCCCCCGCCTGTTGACACAAAACATTGAGGTTGTGTTGTCCGGCAACACATGCACTACTAGACCGGACATCTGTGGCAGGAAGACACTGCAGGCTAGACGGATGGCTCTGAGCTCCCTGACGTTTATATGTAATGACAGCTCCTGTAACTTATATACAATGCCAGAGGTCAGAGGCATCCGATATCAAGGAGACCATAGACCATGGATTCTGCATCCTTCCAGCACCACCCTTGGGTCGGTCCACCACTTCAGAGAGGTAAATTCCGCGGGATTGTGACGACCTTGTCCAGATGATCCCTGGACGGGAAACAGACTGTGGCTAGCCACAGTTGAAGGGGCCGCAGCCTGAGCCTCGCATGGCGGACGACATATGTGCACGCTGCCATGTGACCCAATAATCTGAGGCAGACCCTGGCCATGGTGAGCCGTGTGTTGACATGCTGGCAATGAGATTTGACATTGTCTTCAACCTATCAGGTGGTAGAAATGCCCTGGCTCAGGCAGAGTCGAGTACCACTCTGATAATCCCAGTCCAACTGATAGAGTTTAACGTTGATTTTTGCTTGTTTATCAACAGGCCCAGGGCACGGCATGCGGTTTGCAGCACAGTGACACTGCGCTGGACTTGGGTCCTTTGATGAGCCAATTGTCGAGGTATAGGTAAATCTTGATACCACGATGTCTGAAGTAAGCTGCCATTACCGACATGCACTTGGTAAACACAATTGTGATGGTTGCTAGGCCAAAAGGGAGCATCGCAAACTGGTAGTGGGTGGTCTCCACCATAAAGCACACGAAATGTTTGTGTTCATGGAATATAGATACATGGAAGTAAGCATCCTTTAAACCGACGGTGCCAGATCAGTCTCCTGGATCCAGGGAAGGGATGATGGAGGCCAGGGAGACCATGCAAAACTTCAACTTTCTGAGATATTTGTTGTAGTCTCGCAGGTCCAGGATGGGTCTTAGACCCCCCTTGGCCTTCGGGATTAAAAAAATAACAGGAGTAAAACCCCTTGCCCCTGAAATTTAGGAGGACTTCATCCACAGCTCCCACCTGCAGAAGGCCCTGCACCTCCTGAGGGAGCAGGCTCTCATGAGAGGGGTCCCTGAAAAGGGACCAGGAGGGGGAACAGAAATAAACTGAAGGGTATAACCATGAGCCTCAGTACCCGGATGGTCAAAGGAGTCAAGTCCCCCTCGAAAAGATGTTGAGGCTACCAACCTCACAGGGGATACCCTTTTTTTGAGGTGGCTACTTGGTGGGCGAGCTCGGTGCCCATTTCTTGTCATCTTGACAAGAGTGTAGATTTTCTCTTCATGGTGCACGACCAGTTGGGGTTGGCAGATGACAGTGCTGATGGTGACCACTGCAGAGGAGAGGTATCAGGGTTGGGATCTGAGGGTGGTCACAATGAGTTCTCCATTAATAAAAGTTTTATTCTCAATTCACGATTTTTTCTAACCCATGCCTTCAATTTGAGGCAGTGAGTACACTTCTGTGATATGAGCCCCTCACCCAAACAGCATATGCACCGTCAGTGGCTGTCGCTCATGAGGATGGCCTCACAACAGGAGAGGCAGCTCTTAAACCCGGAGGATCTGAGCATAACCCTGAATAGGGAAGTTAGATAAGTAAACCTACGCTAAACTAAAAAGTAACTGAGGAAAGAGTAAAGAAAAACACATTTTTAAAGGGGTAAAGGGAAGAAAAAAATAAAGGAAACAGACACTAACTAAGAACTTGCCACAGAAGTACTAATATTACTAAAGGCACTACAGGCATATGAAGGGCTCTGCAAGGGATTCCAACCTAGACCAAGAGCGGTTGAGAAGGAACTGAGGGTGGTTGGACCACACAACACTATATAGCCACCACTCACAGCATGAGACAGGGAAGAGCACATGTGCGACACAACAGGCACTGGGATCTCCAACCCCAGGTGCAGGGGAGCTACCGCACCCAGTGGAGCACCCATAGGGACACCACTCGAAAGAACCACCTGTGGTTTATCTCATATCGGGGGTGGGAGGGGGAAGGGAGCAAAAGCCTGAATGGAGGACAGAAATATTCTTTTGCCTGTCTGTCCCTCAGAGCCACATGCATCCACCGCAAGACAAACGGTCAGGCCAACTCACTCAAACATGCCAGCTCAATCTGGCTCAATGGGGGGCTAAACCAGCAAGTCTTCAGATCGCACCTGAGATGATTTGTTACAAACAGTTACTAAGTTTCTTATGGAACTTAGTCCAACAGCAAACCAAATTTTATTCCTGCCCTCAGCACCCACAGGCCTGGAAAACATGGACCTCCACAGGCTGGATCTTTAGGAATATGCCTTTCACCTCTCTCTCTTCAAGTCCATGGAGGCCTCAAAGACCATCCCAGAATTGAATTTAAGTAATCCTAATCACCCTTTTCTGACCCAGATTTCAGGATATACTGCATTGATTTGAATGTCAGATTGCCCAGGTTGGATACCACCAATTTCCCATGACATTCATCAGGGCTCCTCAAAACACAGCCAAAAGACAGAAATCTGAGGGTTCACCAAATAGTGATACTATCTACAACATGATCATTCTTGAGCTGGTAGAATTCCTTCTAAAATACAAAAAATATCTTTCTTCAGCTGAGTTTATATGATCATTGGAGGATATGGTATTCATGATATAAGAGGAGGAAAGTAAATTAATTATATTTCACACAGGTATGTCTTGGTCGACTTCTCTAAACTACTGTGTACTTTAAAGGCTTTTCTACACTAGGAACGCTTCAGTGGCACATCCCCAAGAGGCAGTAGCTAGATCGATGGAAGAATTCTTCTGTCAAACTAGCATTGTTTACCCAGGGACTTGGGTCAGTTTAAGTACACTGCTCAGGGGTATGGATTTTTCATACAGCTGAGCAATGTAGCTGGGTTGATTTAATTTTTCCATGTAGATCAGCCCTAAGCTAAGGTCCAGCCTTTTAAGTAGGAAGAACTCTCATGTCCTATACAAATGTTTCTAACAACTCCTTTCCCCAAAATAACCCACAAAAACCATCAGGTGAGACATAAAAGAAGCCAGCAAAAAGTCGTCTACTCAGCAATCTCATGAAAAACCAATCAGTATATTCAACTTTCCAGATCCATTCTCTGTACCTATATATATCCTCTACCCCGTACCTAGTCAAACCAAGATACCTCCTAAAACTTCATCTGTTTTCTTAGCATTATTTTTAAAAATTTCAAAATATTACTCTGGAAAACAAACCCAACAGCAGCCATTTCACTTGTGGTATTTGCGACAAGGTTTACTCTTAAGTAAAAAGATTTTTTTTTTTAATATTTAAATTACACAGACTAATTTACAACATTTTAAATATTTAAACGAGTTAATCTTTTAAATTCATAAGTCTAGAAAGTTTCAAGTAAAATGTTACTCTATTTTGAAAAGTTAGTCTGTAAATGTGGTTCCATATCAAATCTCATCAATTTATAATCTTTTGCCTTGCAGACTAAACCAGGGTTTCTTTTTCTCCATATAACACCAGCAACAAAGATACTGCAGGCCAGATACGCTTCTCAATTAAAGCTGTACTGACCTGAAATGCCATTTTAGTCACCCTTCCGAGCAGAACTACTCTTCAAAGTCCGGACTGGCCATAATCATTTACACCTGTGCAAAGTGAATGTAAAAATGCTAACATTTCAGAAGGGTGGTATTTTACACTCACTTTGCACATGGATAAAGCACTACACAATGTGCAAGTCAGTGGCCGATCAGATTTTCTAAGGGCTTGTCTACACTGGCGCTTTACAGCACTGCAACTTTCTCGCTCAGCGGTGTGAAAAAACACCCAAGTGCAGCAAGTTTCAGTGCTGTAAAGCGCCAGTGTAAACAGTGCACCAGCGCTGGGAGCCATGCTTCCAGTGTTCATAGCTACACCCCTCGTGGAGATAGGGTTTTTTTAGAGCGCTCTCTCCCAGAGCTCTGCCGCAGCCACACAAGCCTGTTAAAGCGCTGCTGCATGCCAGCGTAGACTAGCCGTAAGTCTTTCTTAGGAGTGAATGGCAGTGAACTAAAATAGGAATTTGTTTTCCATAGTTCGTATCAGACAAATAAACCCACTACAGCCTACAATGGGATTAATATGAATTTTGAAACTAAAAAAATAAAAATAAAAACATTCATGTCATTATTTCACTTCCTTAATTTTATGAATTAAAATATTTAAACAAGTCTTTATGGAGGAAAACAGATTGGAACTCACCGCTGCCTTGATATCAGATGGAAAAATACCTATGGAACTAGCACTGAATGCTATAGTCTGTGTAGGAGATCATCATATCTAATCTCAGAGCTGTACTAGAGTTTGTTTTTTATAGGGGGAATTTAGCATTTAAAAAATAAATTTTTACAAACATCTGCATAGTTGTATTTATTTACAAGTGTTTCAGAAATATGGTGCATCAGCTATACACAAAACGTTGCTTTTGAAGAAATGAAAGTATTTATGCAATGATATTGACTTTCATTGGTAACTGTTTTCATTTTACATATTTCAGTTCTGTTGAACTTTGTACCAGTATTGCATATTTACCACACTTTGCCAGTTGACCGTATCTCCTTGGGAACGACCTAGATTTCAACAGCAGAAGAGCTGCAAATCAGAATGAAGGAACTTCACTTGTTCTCATTGCTCCTCTATCCAATGCTAAAATACTCAGTCTCAAAAATGTACAAAAAAAAAGTTAAGAAAACATTCTTGAATTGAATAGTTTTAGGATTCCTGGTAAGTTTCTGCCCTAGATGGTGAAGTTGTTAGCTAAACTTCTATTGGTATGAGTATGTGTGTTCATTCAGATTAACAGTTTTGTGACTGAATCTATTCTAGTTTTTGTAACTAGCCTGCAATTACTGTAATTAGACAATCTTTCTATCAGACAGGATTATAACAACTTCAGTCACTTCTAATATCTGTCACCACAAAATGTAGTCAGGGACTTTAATATAGTCCTACAGATTATCTAACATCTCGTGGATTAATACTCCAATGATATTTTCCCCTATGTCAAGTTCATAAACTCTAATTTTTTTAGATAATCCAGTTTATGTCCTTGCTAAAGATAAGTACCTTTTTTCTTCTGTTTTACTATGACCCAAACAGGGCCGGCTCCAGGCACCAGCTGAGCAAGCTGGTGCTTGGGGCGGCAGATTGTTCGAGGCGGCATTCTGCCCAATCCTAGGGCGGCACGACCACTTTTTGTTGTTGTTTGTTTTGTTCTTGTTCCGCTCCGGCTGCCCTGTAGGGGGCGGCGGCGCGGAGAACCAGAGCGTCCTGCAGGGCAGTCCTCTTCCTTCCCCCCGCCGACCGGCGCGTAGCCCTTGCGGCAGGCGGCGGCGCAGCGGGAGGGGCCGCGTGGCAGCGCCCCTGCTGTAGCCCTGGCCGCCCCCTTCTCTCTCTCCCCCGCCCGCGCTCTCCCCCCACCCCAGCCGGTCCCCCTGCAACCGCACTCCAGCCACGCCGCAGGTTTTTTTTTTTTTTTTTTTTTTGCTTTGCCCTTCTGGCTGCCCCATTTTTTTTTTTTGCTTGGGGTGGCCAAAAAGCCAGAGCCGGCCCTGGACCCAAGTGATGGAATTTGCACCACATCACTAGGAAGATGGGACCAGAAAAACAGATTTTGCTGTCATAAAATTCTTTTCAGTAGTCAGTAAATTTTTCCACCGTTATTCCTAGTTTTTCCCTCATTATACACCTGTTTTATGGTGTTTGTTTATCTAATTGGTTGTCTCTAAATCTCCCTTGCTTGAGTTATTTAAACATGCATAGTGAAAACTGTTTAAAAAAACAATAACTACTAAACAGTGATGTGCTACAATCATTATCCATGTCCTTTCTATTTACTACGCCTGTGTGCCATCTGCTGACTTTATCAGCAATGTTAAAATGAGCAAAGTTATCCAGACTAACTAACTAAAAAATATTTAACTGTCATTAATGCTGTTAAACATCACCTCTATTTACTGTTAGAATAAAAAGTATTTCATTATTACTGTAAGAAATGAATACAACATCCACCTTCTTTCCAAATATAGAATAGAAATTAAATGGCAAAATACTTAGTTAACACACAGTAAAGGTTGCCTGGTGTTGGTCAATGGGACTACTCACAGTAGTAAAGTTAAGCACATGCATGTTTGCAAGATGAAGTCTGTGATAAGTAACAAATTGTGCAAAGCATGAATTACATTTTTGAAATTTCAAGGTAACTCTCAGTTATGAGAAATTTAATATCTAAAATTCTCCATTATTGAGAGATGAACTCTTTCAGCAGGATAATCTCTGTCTACTTCAGTCTTTGTGTTACTGGAAGACTGGAAGGCACTTGTTTCAACATTTAGGGCTACATTTTCAAAGTCATTATGGATGTCTCAATTGTGTGAGCAACTTGTCAGAGTAAGGAGGCCTGATTTTGCAGAGGGTGGGGTGCTAAGCACTTTCTGAAAAAGTAAAAATTGTTTAAGGTATCTCAAATTTGACAACCCAAAATTGAAGCACCCCCAAAACAGTAGTCACTTTTGAAAATTTAAGTTGTAAAATTACAGTATAGCTACAGTATATCTGCAATAACTATATAATTGTCATCCCAAACTTCAAAAACAACACTCTTATTGCATACATACTTTCTAACTGCAGAATACTAACCAAAAAAAAAAATCTTGTTTCATTTGTATATAAGTATTAGTTAAATCTTCTACAGTACTTCTGCTATGGCATATATTGATTTCGAAAGCATGCTGTAATTGCATTAATTTTTCTTCCACAACTGCAACTTGCATATACCAGCATTACCGAAGGCCCTGTGTGCTTTGCAGTAAATTAGACCTAATTTCTGTGTCATTTTTGTATGGCAACATACAAATTGTGTCAGGTTCAACTAAGATCAAAGGGAGGCTTCCATTGAATTAAATATGGCTACTACCATCAGAGTAATATTTTGATATTACAATCAATTTATTCTATGCTGCTCCAAGTTTTCAAATATTAAATGATAATATTTGCACTGACTATATATAATTGCACTTATAAGTTTTAATGGGGAAGCTGGAACACTTGGCAGATTAGCAGGGTGGACAGTTAAGGCTTAAGACAGCCAGGAAACCGCAAGAGTGTTCTGAACCAGACAAAATCATTATTTTAGTCTGTCCAATTTGTACACTGTCTGAAACAAGGAGCTAATAGGTAGAGCCCTTCACAGATACAAATTTATATCAGGACATGCGGATATTTGCAGATATAAATCGGTATCCGGAGAGGTGCAGGGCTCTACCAGGAACCACAGAGACGAAAGGAGCAGCACATCGGGCCACCACTCCCAGAAGCCGGTGCCCTGCACCAGGGTGTGGCTGTACCACCCACAGCCCTGCCCACTGGGGCAGGCACCAGGCTTACCAGCGGCTATCCCTGGTCATGCTTGTGTGTTCAAGCAGCTCGCATGCCCCCAGACAGGAGAGAGAGACTGCTGCGTGGAAGGGACTCCTGTCTGGGAGCGTGCAAGCCGCTTGAACTCCCACAGTCCCACACAGCATTTTTCAGTGTCTGCCATCTCTCTAGAAGCATGGCATCTGCAGCACTTAACAGAATTCTCCTCTGCATTGCTAATATACGACATACAATTCTCCAGTATTTGCACAGCTTAAGGGAGTACTGCTACAACAGGGACTACCATGTGAGCACAATACTGAATGCTGATAGTGAAAAAACAATCCAAGATCATAGCTGGTGTTCATGGAGCAGTATCACATAGTGGAGAGCAATTACTAGGACTGACAAATAAGCACTGACTGGTAGGATTGCACTGTAATGCAGATTTGGGATGATAAGCAGTGGCTGCAGAACTTGCGGATGCAAAAGGCCACATTCCTGGGGTTGTGTGCTGAGCTCACCCCAGTCCTCCAACACAGGTGTACCAAAATGGGAGATGCAGTGACAGTGGAGAAGTGAGTGGCAATCAAGCTCTGGAAACTTGGAACACTGAATTGCTACTGGTCAGCAGGCAATAATTTGGGAGTTGAAAAATCCACAGTGCAGGCCAAGTATGTAAGGCCATTAACTCAGTAAAGTATAGGAAATACTGGACGGACGTGCAGCAATGGGGTTATCTGTGGTGGGGAGATAGGGGTATGCATACCATCTATTTTGGCACTGGCTCACCTTGCCAGAGAGTACATCAACAGAAAGGGCTGCATTTCTTTAGTAATGTAAGCACTAGTGAATCATGTGGGGAGCTTCACTGATATCAATGTGGGCTGGTCAAGGAAGGTACAAGACACTTGCATCTTTAAGAACACAGGACTTTTCAAAAAGCTGTAAGCAGGGACAGTCTTTCCCAATTGGCGGATTACTATTGGTGATGTCAGAAGTGATTCTGGGGGACCCAGCATATGCCTTGCTCGTGCATCCGTACACTGGCCACCTCAAAAGAGCCAAGGAAAGGTTTCACTACCAGCTCTGCTGGTGCAGAATGACTGTTGAGTGTGCCTTTGGTAAACTGAAGAGACACTGGTGTTGTTTACTCACTTAATTCAATCTCAATGAGAAAATCATCCCAATAGTTATAACTGCATGTTGTGTACTGCATAACATCTATGAGACAAGGGTGGAAAAATTGCTGCCAGGGTGGAGGAGTTTAGGTTGACCATCTGTCTACTAAATCTGAACAGCCAGATGACACAAGGGCTACTAGAAGAGGCAACCATGGTACTGTGCAGCTGAGGGAGGTAAAAGAGCATTTTACCGGTCAGCCACAGTAGAGTTCTCTGTTGCTTTTATGAAATAGTGTCTGTTCTCTGTACTTCACATTATATATTGGTACGGTCTCTGCCTGCTGTTATGAATTCTGTAATGCTTGGTGTATATTTATGAATTTGATTGGCACTCTGCCTACCACTACATACTCTGCAATGCTTGATGTGAACTAATAAAAATAGTCTGGCTTTACAAAAATAGAACTTTATTGTGCGCAAAACAGCAGTTAACAAAATTAAACTGCAAATACACACATAGCATGTTAAGAAATACTTTTGCCAACAATCCCAAATGAAAATGGAAGTAAACAGTAAACATGTATGTCCATGTATGTAAATAGTTCAGTGCAGTGCATTGTGGCTACATACACATTGATCTGTGGTTTCAACAGGTTAGTGTAATGTGTAGAAATAGTTCTTCTTGTTGTCCCCCGGCATACAGTGATGGGGTAAGAATGTGCAGCACAGTGCCACATGGAATATTGTGAGTTGGAGGAAGCAGCAGCTATGACGTTCTCCAAAGACTGCAAAGATCTTTGGGACTGTAGATCAATCATACTCTGCAACATTTGTGTTTGTTTCCTGAGCAATCCCGTTATGTCCTGATGCATTTTCTGATGCGCCTCTCGGTCCTTTTGCCTGTCCTGCAGTCACGGCTTTCTCCATTCATTTTCTCCTCGTTCACCTTGTGAAGGGCACCCCAACACCTGTGATCACTGTGCAAGGCAACTGTGGTTTGGAGGATCTCGTGGAACATATCCTCCCTAGTTTCCTTCCTTTTCCTCAGGATCAGGATCAGACATTCAGGGATGCGGAGGGGTGACCCCCCTTTAGGCCAGCACACAAAAAGTTACTGATAAAAACAGATAGATATCCCATAAGATTTAGTCACCGCAGAAAGGGAAAGGTAAGTCTCAAAACTTTCTTTACATTATTCCAACAAATACCTTTAATAAATGCTTATTGACACTTTAGCTTTAGAGTGCCTCGCTACAGCACCACTCTCCAGCTCAAACCATAGTGGGTATGGCATCACCAGGAGGAGGAGGAGGAAGAGTGTTCTTCTGCACATTATTATTAAGTTAGGCACCCTCCCTAGGTATGATATAGGGAAATGGAAGTGAACATATTGGCACTATTTTCACAAGCAATGATTTTACCTGATCTCTCACTCCTGAGGGTGACAAAGGCACAAAGAGCCCAGGTTCTACTGGCATCCCGAAGCCGCCCAGGCCCAAATGCGGATAGGCTGTTTACCACAATGGTGCCTGCCAAACTCATTGCAGAGTGGCACGGAAAGGTGTCTTATTGTGATGAAAAAAACAAGGCTGAAAATCTCATGGAAATAGTCTGTTAACCTCTCCTGAAAAGTTTCATTGTGATCTCTCAAGAGGATAAGAGAGACATTCCTACTCTGGTCAACAGTATTCTGCACGCCCCCCTGCCTAGCCCAACAGACTAAAAAACTGAAAAACAGATCCTGATTCTACCCCATTTATTCTACCACTACCTGAGTACAGGGCACAGATCTGAAATGGACTGTTTAACCAGACTGCCATACAACCCTTTTTATTTTCTAACATTATACCAGTAAAGCAATGAAAAGTCAATACCTCTTGAACTGCCTGACCCATTCGTATGTTGCCATTTTTAAATAGCAAACAAAGGCATGGGGAGGGGAGGTGAAGGAACAGATTAAGTTTGAGCGAAAGGAAAATAAAAAACACAAACATTACAAGGAATAATGCATGTACACACTTACCTGAATTCCCTTCCCTTCCGTCAGTAGGCTCATCTGGCTAGACTCCTGCAGAATGTCAAATAGTTCCTAGCTCACAGCAAGATTCGAGTCCCCTGATGACTTCCCACTACCACCACCACCGTTCATGGCAGGGGTCTCGATCTTGGGTTCCTCTCAGGTACCCACCATCATTTGTGAATGTTGGTGGGTTAACTGCCAAGTACAGCACACAGTTCATTGTAAAAGCAGCAGATCTGCAGGGCAGAACCACATTCCCACGCTTTGTGATATTACTAGCAGACTTCTTTTGCTTTCATGTTGCACTGCTGCTGATCCCTGTTGTGCCCCTTTTCCATCATCCCCTGTGCAAACTGCTCATAGATGACTATGTTTCTATGGCTGGTCCATAGCTGTGCTTGCAGAGCCTCTTTTCCCCACAAGCTAAGCAGATCCAATACTTCTTGCCTATTCCAGGCAGGAGTGACTCTAGTAGCTTTCTGTGTAGGTGGAACTGGCATGATCAGTAGGGCAGCTGGATCCACACAAGAAAAGGAGAGCTGCTAGATATGCTCAATAAGATGGGCAATGAGGAAAAGGCATTTCAAAAGACACACAAGAATTGTAAAGGGGTGGGTGGACTTCTGGACTCTTCAAAATTGTGACCAGAGGAGTCACTGTCTCAGGGACAGGGTACTTGAGGGACAGGTGCTGGAAGATTGTTAGGGTCAACACAACTAAGGCACCATCTACACTCACACACTTTTGGGGGGCAGTGTTATTGCATCATTGTAATAGGCCACTTACGTGGGCAGAAGACAAGTTTAAGCATAGACACGTGCATAGCAAGGTTGACACATGTGTATTTACATCAGCCTAACTTTGTAGTGCAGACCAGGCCTCAGTATTGCGTGCCTATGGTATTCAATCATACCCATTCCCAGCTCCCAGTACTGACCTGGCCCATCATGCTTAGTATGACATGGCAGGAATTCAGTGAACCCCTCCTGGCAGAGAACTGATTTGTCCTGTCTGGGACTCTTGCACTAGCCTCTCTGTGGCAGTTAGTCCCTTCCATGACAGCTCACCCACACAACCATACCAAGTTTCACATCCCAGACAGCACTGCCCAAACTGTCCTAGAGTGCCACTTAGGCAGAAAGGTAGATGGTACTGGGGATATGCTTCTGATGTGCTTAACCTTTTCAATATTGCACACATCACTCACACTTCCAAAAGGAGCCCTTCTGTGGCCCTATACCAAGCAAAAGACAATTTGAGTGCAGTAATGTGCACAGCATGCATATTTCCCAAGGAGAGGATTCAGTTCAAGAGTCAATGCCTGTTTCCCTGAGCCACCATGTGAATACATTGCTCAGTCAGCATCACTCAAAAATATTCCTGAGGAAGCAATGGCTCATAGATTGCTTGCAGAGATGCACACTGATATACTGAAGTATTTGTAGTACAGTAACTTTTGAAATGTGTGTAAACTGGTTCTAATTACCATTGAGTATCTAAACTTGGCATAATCCAACTATACACTACATGATGATCAGCCACCTTAGGTTTTAGCTATGCAGTAAGAAAGTTATAGAATCTGAAGATTTTAAAAGCAGCTCAATCCGGGGGAACCTCTATCTCAGAAACTCATTGAACAAATGACACCAAAATTTGCACCACAATCTCTATCCCAGCCCCTTCCTTCAGTATACCAATTTTCAAGACAATTTCTCTGTGCATATGAATTTTAGAGCACTTTGAAAATTAAAGACAGTTCATATGGGGCTGAGGAGAAGGAGGGAAGGATGAAGTATCTCAGGAATCCCTTGACCAAGTTATTCCTAATTTATATCACAAGGTCAAACCACCATCTTTGCTGTATGCCATTTTTCAAGATACACTCCATATGCAGAAGGGTTTTAGAGCACTTTGAACATTAAAATCAGCTACTTATGATGGGCGTTATATATGAAGAAATTCTTGACCAAATGATCCCACAGTTACTCCTATATCTGTATCCCAGACCTTATGTGGAGTGAGTTTGGAAATGAATCTGAATATGCATGTGGATTTTAGAGCATTTTGAATTATCAGCTTTTAAACAAAAAGTTCTAACTTCAGGGCCAAACAGTGACATGCAGGAATCACTATAAAAGATCGGATCAATGCTGTCTGATAGCAGAAATGCAAGATATCCTGTACAACTGTAGAATAACTTGACCCGAGGAAAGATTTTTCTTCCTCATAAAAGGCTGGCTTATCCCCTGAAACACGAGGGCACTATATTCTTAATTTTTTAAATTATATTTTATGTAACTAACATTATCTATATAAAAGTTTAATCCTTATTTTTAACCCTAGGAGGTCTATTGAGCTCAATAATATCTTGTAGCAATGAGTTTCACAGGTTACATAAAACAATTTTAAGTTAGTTGCCTCTCAATTTCATTGAATATCCCCTTTTTCATAGTTCTATGAGAAAGAATAAGAAAACATGGACAATGTACTGTCTCTATTCCGCTCATTGTTCTGTATACTTCTATCATGTCCCCTCTTACTTAGCTCCTCCCTAAACTAAAAAGTAACAGTATTTTCACTTGTGGAAATCTTCATTATTTTACTCATTTTCTGGGCCATTCCTGTTTTTTCTCTAACTGGAGCCAGGGAAAGGGACCTAGTTCTAGAAGCATTTCTCAAATGCGGCCACCAGGAGCTTTTCTTGCGGCCACAGCCTTCTGTGCTGTGATGGGAGGCGGTAAGCAGCGGCCTCTCCCTCCTCCCCCCCCCCTTCTTAGATGCACTGCCTTAGTGTTGATTGCTGGGGCTGCCAGCAGGGGTTGGGCCCTGTCCCCCTCTGGAGACACCTAGGGTACAACCCTGGAAGAGCAGACAGTCAGTGGGTTCCCCACCTTCTCAGGGGCATTGGGGCTTAGGCTTTGGACTTCAGCCCTGGGGCAGCGGGGTGGCAGGCTCTGGCTGCAGGGCTTCAGGCTCCAGTTGCGTGATGGTGGGCCCCAGGCTCCAGCCGCATGGCTTCAGGCTCTGTCCGGCCACAGGGCTTCAGGCTCCAGCCCCCCCACCGCCTCCACCAGCCACTCACTCACCCACATTGCTCCTGGCCCCCACTGTCACCCATCCAGGGCTTAATTAGTCTCCAGGCTTGTCAGGGCTAAGTAATTCTGCTGTGAAAAACAATATTTGTATGTTTGGTAATATTACTTTTCACAACAGATTTACTAATTAGCAATAAATAAATTACAATGATTGGGATGTGTATATGTGCATATTTTTGTTTTTCCTAAAGCTAATTAAATATTTTAGGAAAAAGTGTGAGAGCAGCCACCAGAAAGAGTTGATGGCCACACTCGGAGGCCACCAAATAATTTGTCTTAAGAACCCATAGTAGTGGCTGATCCTGGTACAAGAGTCAAAAGCCTATCAGGATGGCATAATTGTTAGGCAGCAATCAACTTCTTCTCTGCTAATCAAGAGGTATTGAGCGTGATTCAGAAAAAAACTGTCATTCTGCTTGCTGCTAGTTAAATTTACCAAGACCCCAAGTGCTGAACATGGAATACAAGCAACGCAGAAAGGCTGTGTCTCCTGAATACTTTCATGGAACAAGAAAAATGCTAGTAACAGGGGGGGGGGGGGGGAATGAGGGGGGATGGGGGGGGGGGGGGGGAGAGACAAAAAGTCCACAAAGCAGATAAACAATTTTATCAAGCATATGCTTAACTTCAGGTCTTTTTGAAAGTTTTTCAATCAAACATCTCTGTAAGAGCGTCACTGAGATCTTAATAATGGTAGTTTCATCCAGAAAAGTTAAGTTTGAAGAAAAACTCTGGGGCAAAGTGCATATCAGTTCATGATCTGCAGATTTGATTTTGTTGGCACTTTTATAATTGAAAAAACAGTGCTTTACTAAAACTAAAAGGTGCTTTCACAATTACAGTGCCGCACAATGCACAGACCAGATGAAGGGGCTTATCTGAAACAAGGGTAAGTGAGGGAGTGCAGAAAAGTTGTTAGACTTCTACAGTTGCAGGGATCACACTGGTACAGGTGGTCACCCTATTCCTCTAATAATTAATTAATGAAGGTCAAATGCCATCTGGCCCTGAGCTTCCTAAACACTAATTATCCATAAATAATAGGAGGATAAAAGGTTTCTCTCAAGTATCTTTTTCAAAACACTAATTTTCCCTCTTCACTTAATCGTAGCACTTCTCTCCCAGTAGAACAGTAGTGCTCTTATGTATGAGTGCAGACAGTTTCCCTGGAATCAGTAGTGCTGTTTTATAGATAAACACTCACGGTTATGACATGGCGGTAAACTGAAATATGGTTTAGTTAATTTGTTAGGAATAACAGTTTCTGCCTTATCTGGCCATAAAAGCAATGATAAACTCTAATTAAGTCATATATTAAAACAGGTCTAAAAAACATGACAGACACCTACTAGCCAGACACTGATACAGAAGATGGAGGGAACTGTCGATCTAGCAGGGCCAATGGCAAAGCCTAGAGAGAAGCCCAATCACTCCTTGCTACTGGGAAAGAGGAAGGTGCTGGGATTCCTATGAGGATGCCCTCAAAGTATACTTATATACTCCACCTTTCCTATAGGGCTTTGACAACTAGATGCTGAACACCTCTCCTAGAGCAGGGGTCTCAACCTTTTTCTTTCTGAAGTCTCCCCCCCCTCCCCCCCACATGCTATAAAAACGTCACGGCCTGCCTGTGCCACAACAACAGTTTTCTGCATATAAAAGCCAGGGCCAGTATTAGGGGGTAGCAAGCAGGGCAACTACCTGGGGCCTCATGCCACAGAAGTCCTCACAAAGCTACATTGCTCAGGCTTCAGCTACAATCCTGGGGCCCTGGCAGGGCTCAGGGCTTCTGCCCCATGTGGTGGAGCTTTGGCTTTCTGCCCTAGGCCTCAGTGAGTCTAATGCAGGCCCTGCTTGATGGCCCCCCTAAAACCTGCTTGTGGCTCCCCAGAGGGCTCCAGGCCCCTGGTTGAGAACCACTGTCCTAGAGTACCGCTTTTCTCAAGATGATGTGGTGGAGTGTCCACTACCTTTGCCAGTGTTCCCTTGAAAATACCACCTCTTTTCATAGCAGGCTTACAAGTCACAACAATTAAAAAAAACAACAATTATGCATCATTTAAGAAAAAAGTTTTGAGGTGGAGGGGTGGCTTTCCAAATGTGAGCTGAGTGTAACTAATGCAGTGTTGCCTTTGAGAGTCTGCAGACAGCCCAAAATAATGACAGATGTGAATTCCCCTGCTGCCATTTGTTACATGCAGCAGTTAATGCCAATGCACAATAATCATGGCACTTTAAAAGTCAGCATTAACTATTCCACTGCCGATCAGCTGAGCTGATAGGAAGAGAAATGGGGTGGGATTTTGAAAGAGATAGAGAAGAAAAATGAGGGAAGATACGGAACAGAAAAGGAAAGAAGGATGATGAAGGCAGGAAAAAACAAACAAACCAAGAACAGTGGTGATCCTAAAGGAGAGTATAAAATCATTCTTACTTAATATGACAATAAAAAAACCAAACAAATAAAAATAAAAGTTTATTTACTACACAGGGCCATATTCCATGGTGGTTCTTTGTGAAAATCCCCCACAGCCATCTGTGGGAGTTTGGCTGTGGATTAAAGATAATATATAGTCCTAAATTTATATTCTGATCTACTAATCATAATTAAACATGGAATTCAGCCTCCTGTATAGAATGAATTTGGCAGCTCTGGTTTATGGCTTTCACAAAATGTAGCAGAGTAAAAAAATGACAGGATTCTTGTTAGTTTAATTGCTGCTATTTAGAACACTGTGACCAGCAATGAAACTAGTGAAACTGACCACAGCTCTATTACTTTCATTCCACTGTTTGGAAAAGCTGTAAACAGCAGCCTTAGCACTGGTGCTGCCTGTCCGCAAACTTGGGAAGACTGCACTGCATCAGTTGCATAAGCAAACATAAGGGCTAGAAATCTATTTTTTATTAATCAAAAGGTTACATTTTGCAAAAGCTGATAGGTTAGGATCCCACTTGGCCGAGAAAATTTCCAATTTATTACTGACAACTAAATTTTTCAAGCCCCGTCTTAACTACCCAGTGGAAAATCTCTGAATTTCTGAAAATGTCAGTTGTTAAAGAGTGGAGTGGCTAACAGTACACTGAGTAACATGACTGATACTTCTGGAGAACAAGGGAAGGGGGAGAGAGACTTTGAAGGACAGGCATGCAAAAAGTTACACACAGTACAGCTGGGTTTTAAAAGTAGATTTAACTTATAATTTACATACGTTAAGGTAATACTAGTAAAAAACTGTAACAGTGTTCCTATTAACAGAGTTCATATTTTGGTGTAATCATTGTTTTGTTTTCAGCTTGAATGGAAAAGTGGCATATTTGCTTACCAAGTTGGTCAAGTAAAGTACTGAAATGACAACTAAGCAGTTTTTTTGTTTTGTTTTTTTTTAAGTTTTTTGCCTTCTTCTGTTGGCTTCATTTTCTGCATCCTAGTTTTAGGATGGATATCTTAAAGGAGCACTCAACACCTCGTTTTGGTTCTAAATATATATCAATTTTTATTTTGTAAAGTCTGTTTAATTTATTAATTTCTAAATATTAAAACACGTTTATTAATTTATTTGAGAAAAGAACAAAGAAGTGGAAGACTCACCTCCTGACCCCCTAGTTTGGCCACAATAAGAAAAACAGTGGAAAGGTTAAGAGGACCTCTCTCAGCCTCCACCATTTTCTTTTCAAGAGAGAGGGAGGAAGGTGATTGGGACGGTGTTCCAACTCAGCATTCTTGCATGGAACACTGAGAAGGAGGAAGGCGTAACAAAACAGGCAGGTATTTCCCCCTCCTCTTTCAGTGTGTTCCACAGAGCCAGGAAAGCAATTAAGGACAAGGCTAGTGAAGAACAACAGGACCACTATGTCTCCATGACTCCTTCCAGAATCTGGGGAGCAGTAGATCACCTCTATCTGGGATCCTTCCATAGTACCCTGCTAGCACGGGCAACAAAACAGAGTTCATTTTAAGTCTAGTCTCAAATTGGCATGCAAGTTTGCTGACATTTTATTTGTTTCATTAACATACTTTTAGTGTCAGACTCTAAAAACTATTACTTTTACTACCTCAAAATATCCATTAAACTTCAAAGATACAAACTGAGGCCTACAACTGGCAGATTGCTCCAAGCGGGCAGACGCTAGATTCTACAAACTCTTACACATATGAATAGCTTTACACATATGCATTATGTTCATATGTATAACTGCATAATCTTAAAAACATTACTGGGCATAGGAATGACTCACAAAGCACTATGGTATCCAGTAGTATTTTCAGGATCAGACCATTATAATGAAGTCTAATGTATTACATACACCACCACATGGGGAAGAGAGGTAATGGCATAAGGGTGCTAAAAATTCAGCTGGTTTTACAAGCAACAGGAGTACAACGTATTTTGGTTCTCTCATTTGACTCATGTCTTAGGAACAAATTTAAGTAAGCTATTGTGATTTTGAAAGGTGTTTGCACCCGCCACCTCCTCCCCAAAAATAAACAAATAAACCATGAGAAGCTTTCATTCTGTGCAAGCCCTCACCCCTCATTTGATCATAATTTAGTAGAACACTGAAATACATGAACTGAGTTCATATGTAGATTAATCTGAGTGGCTCACATTAGTGAGTTTATCAAATTCCATTTAATGAAAATCTCACGGAGTTTGTGAAAAATTATAACAGGTCATCAACAGTCAATTTATTCCTTCCCTAACAAAAGTGTTAATATCACAAGCAAAATGTAAGGTTGAATTATTTTTATTGGAAGTGCTACCCATCAATTCATATGTTAACTATACTAAATATATGACAGCAAAATCTAGTGAGCTAATTGTAGTATAATTGTGTAACCTGGATATCTACCCCAGAATACCCTTCTGGTGATTTTTCAGTATGAATACAGGATCACCACTGAAATATGAAAATAACTTTTGGCAATATTTGTAGAACTTTGTCAAAGAATTAAGCATTCTGTAACAAATTCATGTACTATTTTTGTCCATATCTTATTCTGCTAGATTGTTTTAACTAAATGCTTGTGTAATGGGTTGCACAGAAAGATGAATGCCTTGAAAATGTAGTTCAATTTAGATACCTATTTTGTTTTTAAAATAAAGATAGGTATATAGAAAGGAGTCAGTAAATGGAACGCAGTAGTAGCTCACTATAGCATTTATAATAAAAGCAATTAATTGGTGCACGTTCTGTTAAACTACTGAGATTTTAAAATCAAAATATTAACCACTCAACGAGTCAGACGTTAAACAGCACCAGAAAGATTCCCAGGCACTTCTAACCTGGGTATTAACAGCAATAACTCTCCCTCAGCCCCATCACGCGCTGTACAGGAGCCCTAGCCCACCACTGCCAATGGGGGGCAGGACAGGGAAGGCAGGCTATAGGGTCACAGTCCTTCACAGGGGAGATGTGGGGTGTCCCCTGTCCCGGTTGTTTGTGAAAAATTATAACAGGTCAAAATTAAAACAGCATTACGGGACTGGTTGCGCGGAGGGAAGGCCAACAGAAATGTAACCATCGCCCTCTCCTCCTCTTTCACCTCTCTAGGTAAAGAGACATGGGCCGCCTCTGCGACTGCCCTGCTGCTTCCCATACGCTCAGCACGGACTCGGGTCAGGGCTCAGCCCCATCTACCCCCATGGCCAGGCCCAGGAAAGGAACAAACAAGGTTACGCGCCTGGCACAGGATACCACAGAGACCCTCCCCCTACACTCCCAGCGGTGCAGGGGCCCAGGGGCCAGCGGCCACCCCGCGCTCCCAGCAGGAGCCAAGGGGGGCAGCCCTGGTACAGCTCCCCTTCGCCATTTTGACCCGAGCGTCCCCACTGACAGGAACAGCGCCTGTCGGCCCAGAGACACCCTCTCTCCCCCCCTCACAGCTGTGGGAGGAGAAAGTGTCCGCTCCGCGTCCCTCTCCCAGAGCAGGCGAGAAGGGGCCCCGCAGCCGCCCGTCTACTCGCCCAGCCGGGCTGTCAGGCCAGACCCCCAGGGAAGCGGCTCTGGCAGAGCCTGTTTGTGTCCTTACCGTGGCCCGAAAGCCGCCGCTGCCCCTCTCCGCCGAGGCTCCTCACCCCTCCGCCGCACAGAATGATGCCATCTCACGGCGGAGGCATCGGCGGCTCGCGCACAACAACCCCCTCCCCCCACACCAGCCGTCGCGCGCCCCCAACTGCCAGCGCCGACCGAGCCGGACCCTGAGCGCGCGCTTCTGCGCGCGTCCGCCAAGGGAACAGGAACTTGTAGGAGCAGCGGCTTCTGCCTC
This sequence comes from Chrysemys picta bellii, assembly GCF_011386835.1. Lineage (NCBI taxonomy): Eukaryota > Metazoa > Chordata > Testudines > Emydidae > Chrysemys > Chrysemys picta. The sequence continues at coordinate 243,096,677 of NC_088792.1, read as the reverse complement.
CTCGGCCTGAACCAACTTCTCTACGGGGGGGGACTAGCCCAACCTCTCCAGCGAAAGGAAGGGGCGAGGGCTTACGCTGCAAGGGTTTGAACCATCTGGGTGCCCCGAACTGAACCTACCTCTATAGGGACGGGAGCTGGAGGTCGGTGGGTTTCCTCCTGATCACTCTGGCGTGGTCCAGTTGGTGAGGGGTGAGCGTGGCATGGGGCAGCGATGCCATTTAGAGGCAATGAACCGAAGCAGCTTCTGTGCTGGGCGAGGCATTAAGCCAGCGGGCCCTGGTACCCAGTACTTGGGTTCACTAGGTAATAGTTGCCTGCCTCTGCCTTCGTGCCCCTCGGATAAGGTTAAACACAATCGCCACTTCCACACCCACTAAGGCTAGGTCTACACTACCCGCCTGAATCGGCGGGTAGAAATCGACCTCTCGGGGATCGTTTTATCGTGTCCCGTCGGGACGTGACAATCGATCCCCGAATCGATGCTCTTACTCCACCAGCGGAGGTGGGAGTAAGCGCCGTCGACAGAAAGCCGCAGAAGTCGATTTTGCCGCCGTCCTCACAGCAGGGTAAGTCGGCTGCGATACGTCGAATTCAGCTACGCTATTCACGTAGCTGAATTTGCGTATCTTAAATCGACTCCCCCCTGTAGTGTAGATGTACCCTGAGTGATTCTAGGGTTTGTTGTAGGAGGGCCTGCACTACCTATGGTATGTTAGAGTGTGTGGGGGTTAAGGGGGGTTATATATAAAGGAAAAGTTATTCACTGCCCTGCAAGATACTAGTGACAGCACAGAAGAGTGAAAGCTGAGCCCAAGGGAAGGGAAGGGAAGGGACTGGATTTAGCTTAGGCCTAATCTGCACATAGATTTTGTACCAGGTTTACAATTTTGGTTGAGGGGTTTAACTTTTTACCAAGCATTACGGGACTGGCACTTAAGAGCCCCAGACGATTGTGCCATGTAGGCACCGTAGAAACACAGAATAAAGAGACAGTCCCCATAGTTATACTAGTACAGCCCCTAGTGCAGATGCAGTTATTATGGCATAAGAGTGCTTATACCAGTACAGCTTATTCCACTTCCCCTAAGGCTACATCTACACTACAGGGGGGAGTCGATTTAAGATACGCAAATTCAGCTACGTGAATAGCGTAGCTGAATTCGACGTATCGCAGCCGACTTACCCCGCTGTGAGGACGGCGGCAAAATCGACCTCTGCGGCTTCCTGTCGACGGCGCTTACTCCCACCTCCGCTGGTGGAGTAAGAGCGTCGATTCGGGGATCGATTGTCGCATCCCGACGGGACGCGATAAATCGATCCCCGAGAGGTCGATTTCTACCCGCTGATTCAGGCGGGTAGTGTAGACCTAGCCTGAGGGAAGCAGTTATACTAGTATAAGCACATGTACTGATAGAACTGCACCTGCAGCGGTGAAGAAGATTCTACCACTTTAACTTTTGTATTTATATAAGGCCTTTGGAATGGACTCATTCATTAGAGATTTGACATCCTGTTCTTTAAATTAAGGAACAAGACCCCAGCCCCAGCATTTACCATTAGACATTTGTCATTTCTAAGTTTACAAAAAAAAAAACAAGTTTAAGATTCTTTTTAGGCATTATGAAGACTCAATTGGAAAAATAAGCTACAGACTGTAAAAAAAAATCATTTGCTGTTCACCTTTAAGAAATGTTTTCGACTAAGCTTTTCTAGAAGATAGAACGGAAAAGTAGGGTCTCTCTTAACCAGATACAGTGGTAGGAGTTTCTGTAAACTAAAAATAGTGGGTATTTATATGAATTTTTACACAGTAATTGTAGCATGGGAGATGTGGGCTGTAGATTCAAACTCAGAAATCTGTTGCAGGCAGTAAAAAATAGCAAACTTTACTTAAAAACGTAATAAATTGATTTGATTTACAAAGCTCAGGAACTATAGCTATCTTTTTATAAATCCCAGCCTTAAGTTAAAGAAAGTACCAGGCAACCTTCTGAACTTAAGTCTAAGTAAAAAATCCTGTTTTGAATTGACTGACTTCTTTGTTCTTCTTTTTTATGCTTTATAGTAGTGGTTCTCAAATCTGGTCCGCTGCTTGTTCAGGGAAAGCCCCTGGCGGGCCAAGGGATGTGCTGGCCGCCCTTCCTGCAGCCCCCATTGGCCTGGAGCAGCGAACTGCGGCCAGTGGGAGCCGATCAGCCGAACCTGCAGACATGGCAAATAAACAAACCGGTTCGGTGGACCGGCTTTGAGAACCACATCTTTATAGCAAAGCAGACTCATCTACTGAGTATATTACTGCCAGCTGCTATATTCCCTGTACATTCATGCCACTACACTCTCTTACCCTGCTCTATATCCTTAAAAAAAAAAGATTTTTTTTCAATAGTCTCACTAACCCCCTCATAGTATATTCTATCACCTGAGAGCATCTAAATACTTCATAAAGAGCCTTTCTGCGAACACTGCTTCCATTCCCATATCATGAGATCAATAGTGCCTTTACCTGTGTTACATAACCCATCTTTGTGTCTATTCAGTAAATATAAATTATTATTCAAACAACAGTGACCAGTTAGCAGTCTAAATATGAGTACATCACTGATTCTTTCATACCTGGAGTAGTGCATTATCCTCTATGTTGCGGCATACTTCATAGCATAGTCTTCCTCTTTTCCCCTTGGTCCACAATTCTTGCCATTCCTTTTTTTTTAGTTTAATCCTTTTTAACTAAACTTTTAATTCTTGCTTATTCAATGGAATCTTTATATCAATTTCTCCATGCTCTAAAGCGTTTTCTTGCATCTCTATTGGCTATTTCATTGCCAGATATCCCAGCTTGTGCTGCAAAAAGAAGAACAGGAGTACTTGTGGCACCTTAGAGACTAACAAATTTATTAGAGCATAAGCTTTCGTGGACTACAGCCCACTTGTGCTGGAATCCCAGGTAGAGCTGTGTACATGTCTGAACATAATAATTCTGTTGTCAAAAAAAATCTCATTTATTAGATCATTCCTGCTTTCTGAGATAACTCTTTTAATTGCCAGTATACTTAATAATCCAAAAAAATAAAAGCTAAGGTAGCCCTTATGTCCCAGATCCAGTTTAATGTTAACATTATTCTGCTGTCATAATTGCTACAAAATTAGATGTTCTCTTAGATTTCTTGACTTCACTCTCTGGGATGCAAAAGGCTACAACCACTCTTCTTGTTTTTTTCATCTTTAGATCCACCAGTACATATTCATATTCCATTTACCATTACATAAACTCAAACTTTATCTGTCATGTATAGGATGGCTTTCTTTACCTTTATTTTATTATATAATTCTAAATCAACATCCAGAGACATTATTTTCTGAGTATAATTTAGTGTCCTATAACTATAGATTTTAATCTCCTCTAGTCCTTCCTTTTCTCTTAACTCTTTTACCCACATTTTAACACTAAGAGCATGAGTGAGTTTATTGTATTTATGTTTCCTCAACTTATTTCCCAGTATTCCTCATATACTTGACTGACTGACACTTCTAGTTGGAGACTAACTTTATAGTCTATTGGCCCCACCCCTTTTTGGATTTGGCTAATAACTTTTTGCTCCTTTTTCATGTTTGTGGTGTTGTAATTTTAAAAATATATTTTTCAATAGGAAGCAGAAGGTCAAGGGAATGTTTTGATTTGGAATAAAACTTTATGCACAGTTCTGGGTTTCTCCTGAATACCCCTTCCCCACTTTTACCTTTCCCTGTTACATGGACATCTGCCGCACTCTGGTTTGTAGATACAACCAAAGTATAGCCTATGCGTGGCCTTTAAAGTGATGTTTAATGAACTCTTAAAAGGCAGGCTTGTGACATTTTGTTTTCATATGATGTATAAAAAGAACCTGAATGCCACTTATTTTTTTTTTCTATGGGTTTTTGAGACTCTGTGTAGCACGTGAAGTTAGGTGTGCAAAGTGTTTTGCAGGCTGGGAGCCTTACGTGTAAAAGAAGCTAAAAAAATTCAGGAGTTCATTATGCTTCATACCAATGTAAAAAATGTAATATCCCTCATTTTTCCCCATTTGAAGGTTATCTTTAATTTTTATATTGTTCTGTGGCCTACAGAGACTACCGGTTCCAGCATGCAGTGCTCCCAGCTTATGGAAGGGAGATGAAACACTGTCTGCTGTTGCCTGTAGTCTGAGCTGCTTGTGTTTCCTCATTAAAAATTAGAGCAGCTGTAATCTGCTTCATGCAGCTCTCTTGGATGTGAACCTTGAAAACTATTGCTAGGTGAAGCTCTGGTTTTGATCTGCAGGTTCAGTTTTGATTTGCAAATGTTTTTAAAGTTTCACTTTGAGTTTTGGGGTTGAACATATACAAAAAGCTAATGCTAAACTCAAATAAGTTTTACATGTTTAGACATGTAACCATAAATGTACCCACATTTCAGAGCCTCATAATAAAGTACAGCTGTCTCACAGTTTTATTTGAAATACAACTCCAAAACAGGTGGAATATATATATTACAAAAGTGGCCTCTAGTATACATTGTTGTCAGGGTAGACCTTCAAAAGCTTATTTAAACCTATCCAACAAGCTCTGGCTTTGTGTATTAGCTTTTTGTATGAAGCTCTGTAGGCTTGACAACCTTGGGGAATTCAAAGTCAAACAAGGAACATACAAAATAAGTACTTAATGTGCTGCTTTTCTTATGGGCTCATAGCTCTCTCCTTGATTGCCAATGATTGAACAAAATTAAATTATTGAACTGTGACGTTGCACTCCATATGATTTTGTGAAAATATGCGAATGAGTGTGAATATAATGTAACTGGAATATGCTTCATGCAAAAGGTCTCTTGTTAAGGTATCATTACAAAGCTTATAATCTACTGAGTGTGGTCATCCTATTTGTATGAATGTATCATTCTTGTATCTGAAACGAGGAACATAAAATATAACTCTGAGGTCCTATTGTAGTTATGCAAAGTGTGGGCCATTAATGGTGGTTTAGAATCTTGATGGCTCCCATCAACTAGGACAATTGACTGTAGATGGTTCTGTTTACTTGCAAGTCTTCCTGTGAGTCAGGCCGGGAAGAATGAAGACTTAGGGTCTCAGGACATGTGACCATGTCACCTGGTACTGGAATCCATCTTAAACCTGGTGCTTTTCCATTTAGAAGGAGGGTTGGGGACCCAAAGAGACAAAAGATTCCTGTCTTGTGCCAAAGGTATATAAGGGGATGGAACAGAACAAAAGGGGTCCAGTCATGAGAAATCCCCTAGCTACTACCTAAGCTGGAACAAGGATTGTACCAAGGGAGAAGATTGGGCCCAGACTATGAAGGAGTCCAGTCTGTGAAAGAAGCTTATTGGAATATCTCTGAGGGTGAGAGTTCATCTGTAATCAGTTTCTTAATGTATTAGGCTTAGGGTACGTCTATACTTACCTCCGGGTTCGGCGGCCAGCAATCGATCTTCTGGGATCAATCCCGGAAATGCTTGCCGTTGACCCCAGTACTCCTGCTCCGCGAGAGGAGTACGTGGAGTCGACGGGGGAGCCTGCCTGCCGCGTGTGGACCCGCGGTAAGTTCAAACTAAGATAGTTCGACTTCAGCTACGTGAATAACGTAGCTGAAGTTGCGTATCTTAGTTCGAAGTTGGGGGTTAGTGTGGAACAGCCCTTAGACTTGCTGTTTTTGTTTTATTTTGCTTGGTAACTTACTTTGTTCTGTCTATTATTACTTGGAACCACTTAAATCCTATTTGTTATACTTAATAAAATCACTTTTGTTTATTAATTAACCCACAGTAATTAATACCTGGGGGAGCAAACAGCTGTGCATATCTCTCTATTAGTGTTATAGAGGGTGGACAGTTTATGAGTTTACCCTGTATAAGCTTTATACAGAGTAAAACGGATTTATTTGGGGTTTGGATCCCATTGGGAGCTGGGTGTCTGGGTGCTAGAGACAGGAGCATTTCTAAATCTGTTTTCAGTTAAGTCTGCAGCTTTTGAGGGACGTGGTTCAGACCTGGGTCTGTGTTTGCAGCAGGCTAGTATGTCTGGCTCAACAAGACAGGGTACTGAAGTCCCAAGCTGCTGGGAAAACGGGCTCAGAGGTCGTTTCAGCACATTAGGTGGCAGTCCCAAGGGGTTCTCTGTGACCCAACCCGTCACATGAACATTTTTCTATCTCCTTCCAAAAAACTGTAATAACATTCTGCTTTCACACTCTGTGATAACATATCAAGAGCACAGAGAGAAGAAGCGAGATTACCACATTGAAATGACCACCCAGTCCATGATCCTGGCCCTCTTCCCCATCAGCAAAGAAATTGATATCCCCCCCCCAGGCAATTTTGAAATGTCTCTAGAATGGGCATTGTGTGACTGTTGCTTAGAACAGAACCGCTCCTTTTCACTTCAGTGAACAACTCAACTCTTCTCTGCATGTGGTGAACACCAAGATGAGGGAGTGATCACATATTAGCTCAGATTGTGTTATTGATCAGAAATTCTGTTATGGAAATGTCTTCTAGAATTTAATAGAGATGAAACCAGTAGGAGTCTACAGAAATTATTAAATTCTATAGGTTTCTACAGTAAAGAATAAAATCCAGTTTCTTGAATTTTTGAACCATCCCATATAATACTGTGGTAAAGCTATAATCTTCTCATTCTATAGGATGTTTCAGAAATTTTGTACAAGCCATTTCATCTATCCAGTTCTGTAGGACTCTTCCAGAAAGAAGAGGGGAAGCATGTCTGCTGAACCTTCCTATTGTGTGCTGTTGTTAATATATCAGCAGGCCAAATCTTTCAGTCTTTAATCAAACAAAATGCAAGCTAACACATTTCACCTGATTTGAGGATTGCCGGATAAAGACAAGTATGTGTTATGTTTGTTTTTTGGTTGGGGTTTGGGATCCAGTATAATTAAGTTGTAAGTGCTACTGTCTGTCTCTTTGATATATCATGCTGACCTCTTTTTCCAGTTGTGTGAAATTTAATTATAAAAAGCAGTGTTTAACAAAGTTAAAGTGAAGATTTCTCCAACCAACTTCTATAAAGGTTCATTTCCAGCAGAGGCTTCTTACTCAGAGCTCATAGAATATTAAAGATACAACACATAGTTCAGTCATTTTCTCTCTTCATTGCTTTTCTGCCACCTCATCACATTGCAGACTCATCCGATTTGTTTTGTGCAGTATTGCTTCTTGGGCCTTTTTGTACATTACACTTTTCCAAATAGCTCCCTCCCATTGAAAATCTGTGCTTCAGATAATTCTTCCTCAGACATATTATTCTACATTTTTCCAGGAAAACGTATATTTGTTGGTTTTTGGCTATAGTTCTAACCTCCCTATCAGTAGAGCTCTTGTATTTTCCCCCTGGCCAGCACTTCCCCAGTGCAGCTGGAGCCCGGGAGGAGAAGCGCCCAGCCGGGGGCGCAGGGTCTGGAGGCTGCCCGGTAAACCGTGAAGCCGGTAACGCTCGGGCTTCGGTCAGCCCCCATGCCTCCGGACCCTGCGCCCCCGGTCGGGCACTTCCCCTCCCAGGCTCCAACTGCTCTGCTTCGGCGGCGCAGGGTCTGGAGGCATGGGGACTGCCCGAAGCCAGAGCGCTCAGGCAGCTTGGCTCTTAAACAGAGCCGAAGAGTCAGGGGAGGAGCAGAGCAGCCGTGGGAGGGGAAGTGCCCAGACGGTATTTTCCTGGACATATTCGGCTTTTTGGCAATTCCCCCCAGACGGGGGTTTGATTACCAAAAAGCCGGACATGTCCGGGAAAAAACGGACATATGCTAACCCTAACTAGTGAGAATTTGTGACCTAGTGAGTCAAAGTGCATAACTATGATTATATTTTGTGGAGAAATGCATCTGTGACAAACAATGAAGATCTGATTGTGCCCTATAGAAATCAATGAGATTGCCTTAATCTGTATTTGCCTGGAGGAGTTTGGTTATATTTGTTGTGGGATAATGGTTTCCCATGCTAAAAGTTTGGAAACCAAAGGAGAAACAGCTTCCTTACACGCTTCTTCTCCTTCTCTTCTCTCCCCACCCCCCCTTAAAAATCCCAACCTGCTTAATTGGGAAGATACATGTTTGGGTGGAGGGTGGGTAAGTGAGTGAGAGCTGAATTTTATTCATATGTTTACATAAAACCTATGGTCTCTTTTCTTCAAATATCTCTTCCCCCAAATGGTGTCATGCTTAGAGAATACACCACATTCAAATCCACTGAGTGGTGCAATATTTCAGATTTGCTGTTCACGGAGGGTGTACTAATGAAGCAGCAATGAGTTTGCAAGGTTTTTTTTTTCCATGTAAGGCTAGAGGGATTGTGTGCCAGATCCTGAAACAATGTGAAAACAGCTTGTGGTTATGCTTTAGAGGCAGGAGTTTGAGCTGATAGGATATCCGTTGGCAGCAGTAGAGATAACACTTTGTTTTTGTCAAACTAAATCGTGCACAAACCAGTCCATATTCATTAAAGTGTGAGATGGTACAAACATATTTGATTGCTTTTAAATACAGTAGTCCAAGGACCTTTCTAAATTCAACAGATAGGTACTTTTACATGGGTGTATTTGAAATGCAGACAAAATCCAACAGAATCTTCTTCCAATAACTTGTTTTCACACTTAAAGTAGCATAGATCGGCTCTCCTCAGGAACTCTGGGAGGTAGACAGTGAGACACTCTTTAAAGCTAAGTACATTAATTTTCTGTCCTAAATCTTGATGTTGCTACTTACTGTAGTTCTCGCTCTCCCTTTTTTTCTGCTCTTAGTAAGGAGTACTCCGTTGTTGGTGAGCCTGGTCAGCCTCTCTCCATGGGCAAAGAGGTTCCTATAAATACACTTACAACAGTTATTCCAGGACAAATATTGTTTCCCTCCTCCCATCCACACCCTGCCTCCCCATGCTTTTTGATTGGAGCACTGATTATTGGGAGATAAAATTGCCATAGCAAAGAGAATCCATCTCTTTAGTAAGTGGTCAGTGTAGGCTGAAAAAGGCCATTATAAAACTGATGGCACTTTAGGTGATACTGCAATTAAAAAAAAAAAGGCTCCAATCAGGGAATCGCAGTCCTGTTGTTCTGTGCTAGGTTATCTGTCCTTTCGCCTGCTTTAAGTTGTTTCGGCAATGCAACACAGCTGAAAACAGAGCAGATCTAACCAGCGAATATTATTGCAGTACAGGAGCATTCCCCAGATGGCATAGAGGTTGGCAGTCACTCTATGCTACCTCTCACCCTCTGTTCCTTGAGCACAGGGGATATTATTAGGGGCAAAGGTCAGAGCATCTCTCCTCTCTGGTGATCCTGGTTGCTGGAATGGCTCCTTGGGTCTATGGCAGGGGTCGGCAACGTTCGGCACACGGCTCGCCAGGGTAAGCACCCTGGCAGGCCGGGCCAGTTTATTTACCTGCTGACGCGGCAGGTTCGGCCGATCGCGGCCCCCACTTGCCGCGGTTCGCCGTCCCGGGCCAATGGGGGCTGTGGGAAGCGGCGCGGGCCGAGGGATGTGCTTCCCGCCGCCCCCATTGGCCCGGGACGGCGAACCGCGACCAGTGGGGGCCACGATCAGCCGAACCTGCCGCGTCAGTAGGTAAATAACCTGGCCCGGCCCGCTAGGGTGCTTACCCTGGTGAGCCGCGTGCCAAACGTTGCCAACCCTGGTCTATGGGCTGCTGAGTATACATTAGAGTAGCCCAGAACTGGAGAGCTGCAAGAAAGTCAAAGTCACTTTTGCCTTCTTCTTTTCATGGTCCTGTACCAAACAGACGATCTGGTCCCTTAACTTTTGTATTTTGAATGTTTAAAATTACCTTAACATTACAGTAATGCATATTTTGTATTAAATATCCTAATGATAGGTCACTGTAAAAAGGCTGAGGGCCAGCCCTGCTTTGAATGCTGATCACATACACACTAGATGAATGTTCAAAACTCACACCAGGATTTCCCTTTATGATTAAGAACAATAAGTATAAATCTTAGTGTGAACTTACTTCTGAGGTGGCTATTTACAGGGGTTTTCACTGTAAAACTTCCTTTCCTCCCCTAGCCCCTCTCTTACATTAATAACTCTTCACTTCTTTTCCTTCTGAATTGGAGCTCATGAGACCAATTTAATGTAGCTGCCAGATGAGCCAGTAAAATAAACCTTTAGCTCTCTGCAGGGTCCTTCAAGATCTTGATAGCCTTTTACAGGCCTTATTCATCAAGCGTGAATAAGGTCATATCATTTTGTCAAAGTGTGGGTTATGCATTTTTATATATAATTTAAATATATGTGTAATTCTTAAAATTTAGAAGTTTAACTAATACCCTTCTTTGCCAATATATAGTAATCTTGGTGAAAAGATCTTGCTATGTTATCTGAAGTTGTTAATACCAAAAGGGATTAGAGAATGTTTGACTCGGGAATCAGAGTGCAACTTTTGACTTGTTAATTATTGTGTCATGTTTACTAGTAATCTTGGGAAGATATCTTATAAATGTTTTAATGAAGGTCACTGTTAACTTTATATATGCTTTTAAAGTATATATAAAGTTTAAATCTTGTTATATGTTATAGTTTTTAAAATATTTTATTAGGCAAAATAGACAATCTTAGGAAAATGTTTTGATATTTTTAATAGTGAAAATAGAACTTTCTTGCTGTGACTTCTACAGAGGCACTGCTCATATATATATTTCTCTTCAACTATGCAATCTTATCGGTAGTCTCTATTAGATCGTGATGATATTTTCAATCAGATTTACTTGGAACAATATTTGAACATTCATTACATTTTTTAGTGAACTGATACCTATTTAAAGGTGTCCATTTTTAAAATTTGCCTTGCAAAATTTCTGTTTTCAGTTTAAAATATGTAAGATTCACAATCAGTGCATACCTGCATATATAAACGAGACATAACATTTGAAATAGAGCTACTCTTCTGTCTCCTCCCTTCTTCAACTATATATCACTTAGGGTTGTGCCTTCCTCACTTGTATGGTGATGACATCATAATTAAATCAGTTGTCTGCTCTTCTGTCTGCCATTTGGATCATAATGAGGGAATATTGTCTAGAGGTTAAAGTCCATGAGTAATGTTCAGAAAATCTGAGTTTCTCTATGGTTCTTTCACTGACTTGATGTGATACTTTAGACAAGTGGCTTTGCCAAATTTTCAGAAACCTTGCACAAGAGTAAATCCCCACATGTAAATGTATTTTAGGGATACAAATAGCAGATTATCTTGAATAGGGTTGTTGTTTTTTTAAAGGTGAGGTTAGTCATGCATACCTCTCCATTGGCTCTCCACAAAGCATTGAGTGAGTCACTAAGCTGCAGTGGTGCAAGTACGGCGGTACAGTCCGGTACGCCATAGCAGTAAGATATTTATAGCCAGTATTTTGTACCGGAAAGACACAGGAGGAGCAGAATGCGTGGCCGCCATCAGCTCCTTTGGCACAGCTGTACCGCCCCGACACAGCTGCATCTCCTGTCTGGAGTCTGTACAGAAGCCCCGCTGGAGGACAGGGCTGGGGGCGGTCCATCCGCGCCGTCCTCCGGCAGGGCTGCTGTACAGATTCCAGACAGGACTCAGCAGACGCAGCTGTGTGGAATGGCTGGGGGTGGTACAGCCCCGCCGGAGGAGCTGCCAGTTTGGGGCTGCCCAGCAACCCCACGTTCTGCTCCTTTCGTTGCTGTGGTTCCAGAAAGCCCTGTGGTTCAGAAGTCTCCGGCACAGCGGGAGGACAGACCCAACCCTAGGTAACGTGAGATGGATCATGGGAAGGGGACGGGGAGAACATGAGGGCCCCAGGTTGGGGGCAGGGTGGGGAGCTCACATGCCTCCCCTTTGTGTCCCTCCTATGAGTGCAGTGTACCAGTAAGAAATGAATTCTGCTTGCACCACTGCTGATCTGAGTGGTGTGTACTAAGGACATAATTATGAACACAGCCTCAGGGATAGGTCTGTACAGCTTATTTGGGAAAGGAAGATAGGAAATAAGGTAGGCAAGATTAAAGAGAGAAGGAAGGACCACTGGGGGTCACCAGTGGAGTCAGCAAAGTCATTTTCCAAACGTCTTTTTCCTGTTACACTTTGCTCAGGGTGCTCTTGAAAGAGGAGTAGCATTTAGCATATGGCAATGACATGAGGTGGAAGCACAACTGAGTGCACTTTTTTTTCCAATTTTTCTCTAAAATCTAGGGGCAAGAGTTATGTTGGCCTTTGTGAGAAGGAGTGAAAGACAATTAAACTCAAAATCAATGTGCTATGCTACTCCCTCCTCACGAATCCCTTCCAAATGAGAAAAAAAATCCAATTTACCCTGCCATGGCATTCCAGGAGCCAGTTGCTTACTTGAATACTATACAGGCAGGGAATTGGCTGGCCCTGCAGGAGTCACTCCATGGCACCTATTCCTGTTCAAAATAAAATCTAGATTTCTATAGAAACACATTATTAGACATTCACAATACTTGGTCTTAGATATACACCTCTACCCCGATAAAACGCTGTCCTCGGGAGCCAAAAAATCTTACCGTTTTATAGGTGAAACCACGTTATATCGAACTTGCTTTGATCCGCCAGAGTGCGCAGCCTTGCACCCCCTCCCCCCACGGAGCACTGCTTTACTGCGTTATATCCGAATTCGTGTTATATCAGGTCGCGTTTTATTGGGGTAGAGGTGTAATTCATATTTCATCTTTCATTGGCTTTCTTCTCAACTATTGGAAAATTAATCTCCAACATCATTGAAATCCTGTTTTCTTGACATCAGCTTCCACTGAAATAAGTGGAAGTGAATTTAGCCTATTCTGAAAATGCTGAAATGTGCCAATTTGTGTTGCATGTCTGTACATAAGAACATAAGAAATGCCGTACCGGGTCAGACCAAAAGTCCATCTAGCCCAGTATCCTGTCTACCGACAGTGGCCAATGCCAGGTGCCCAAGAGGGAGTGAACCTAACAGGCAATGATCAAGTGATCTCTCTCCTGCCATCCATCTCCACCCTCTGACAGACAGAGGCTAGGGACACCATTCCTTACCCATCCTGGCTAATAGCCATTAATGGACTTAACCACCATGAATTTATCCAATTCTCTTTTAAACTCTGTTATAGTCCTAGCCTTCACAACCTCCTCAGGTAAGGAGTTCCACAAGTTGACTGTGCGCTGCATGAAGAAGAACTTCCTTTTATTTGTTTTAAACCTGCTGCCTATTAATTTCATTTGATAACCCCTAGTTCTTGTATTATGGGAATAAGTAAATAACTTTTCCTTATCCACTTTCTCCACATCACTCATGATTTTATATACCTCTATCATATCCCGCCTTAGTCTCCTCTTTTCCAAGCTGAAGAGTCCTAGCATCTTTAATCTCTCCTCATATGGGACCCGTTCCAAACCCTTAATCATTTTAGTTGCCCTTTTCTGAAACTTTTCTAGTGCCAGTATATCTTTTTGAGATGAGGAGACCACATCTATACGCAGTTTCGAGATGAGGGCGTACCATCGGTTTATATAAGGGCAATAATATATTCTCAGTCTTATTCTCTATCCCCTTTTTAATGATTCCTAACATCCTGTTTGCTTTTTTGACCGCCTCTGCACACTGTGTGGACATTTTCAGAGAACTATCCACGATGACTCCAAGATCTTTTTCCTGACTTGTTGTAGCTAAATTAGCCCCCATCATATTGTAGGTATAGTTGGGGTTATTTTTTCCAATGTGCATTACTTTACATTTATCCACATTAAATTTAATTTGCCATTTTGTTGCCCAATCACTTAGTTTTGTGAGATCTTTTTGAAGTTCTTCACAGTCTGCTTTGGACTTAACTATCTTTAGCAGTTTAGTATCATCTGCAAACTTTGCCACCTCACTGTTTACCCCTTTCTCCAGATCATTTATGAATAAGTTGAATAGTATTGGTCCGAGGACTGACCCTTGGGGAACACCACTAGTTACCCCTCTCCATTCTGAGAATTTACCATTAATTCCTACCCTTTGTTCCCTGTCTTTTAACCAGTTCTCAATCCATGAAAGGACCTTCCCTTTTATCCCATGGCAGCTTAATTTACATAAGAGCCTTTGGTGAGGGACCTTGTCAAAAGCTTTCTGGAAATCTAAGTACATTATGTCCACTGGATCCCCCTTGTCCACATGTTTGTTGACCCCTTCAAAGAATTCTAATAGATTAGTAAGACATGATTTCCCTTTACAGAAACCATGTTGACTATTGCTCAACAGTTTATGTTTTTCTATGTGTCGGACAATTTTATTCTTAACTATTGTTTCGATTGCTGTAATATGGACATGTTCACTAGTGACAGTACTCTTTCCAATAACATTATATTTGACTATAGCTGAGTGAAAACTAGTTTTGGGGGTTTTTAACTTGCATTTAACAAAAGGAAAAATCCTTCACTTTAGGTAACTTTTTCCAAGATTTATCACATGGTTATTGAAAACGAGATGTTGATTTTGCCAGTGTTCAGAATTGGAAAATTATAGGCCAATTTTATTGCTCTCTTGAGGAATAAGATTCTGTTCACTAGACTGAACATATTATAGTAAAATGCACACTATGCTAAAAAAAAAAAGGAAGTTAGAGTGTGGTAATCAACAAAAGAGAAGTGAAAGAAAAAGGTTGAAGTCAGAAAAATTAAAATCGCTGCCATCCATTTCCTGTACACTTTAGAAAGCCTCAGCTTTCTCTGATGTCACATATCTGCTTTTGTCCATACCACCATGTGGTGAGAAGTCATCAGGTTTTGTATACTGAACAAGGTCAAAAACAGGTCAGTATTTGGATGGGAAACCTTCCAGAACACCTGCAGTAAGTGGTCATTTGATGGATGGAATGGGTGATATTCTTCTTTGAGTCAGTCCTGCAACCATATGACAGGGCATTGTGCTGCTGGAGGGCCTGTAAAACCAGGAACCTGACCACTTGGGATCTTTAAAGATCCCATGGCATTCTACATCAGTGTAGGGGAGTTAGTCCAACTAAATTACCCCTTTGGTTATAATCTGATACGGCTTTCTTTTTTTCTGTCATAAATTATTGTATACCATATTGCAGTGATTTTCAATCTTTTTCATTTGTGAACCCCTTAAACATTTCAAATGGAGCTGCCAATCCCTTTGGAAATCTTAAGCATAGCTTGCAGACCATAGATTGAAAACCACTGCCATAGTGGTACTATTCCTTGTTATATAGCTTCCATGTTCCACAATGTGATGAATACAGGAAGTGAACACGTTGCTTTACCACTGTTTTCTGGGTATTATTTTTCTCCTTTTTCATTTACTATAATTGTGCTGGGCATCTCTTAGCTGCCCCTATGGCTGTACAGGCAGCAAACTCAGGCCCTGAACAACAACTTTACTGTTGAAATGGAATCTTCTGTTAATTAAAAATTTTCTGTAATAAGTATGAGAGACCATCTCCTAGAACATCTGGATGAAAAGGTTTCTGCTGTATGCGACAGTGGACGTTATTATATGAAAAAACACTGTAATGCACAAGAATAGTTTGTTCTTCTTTAATGTTGCCCTCCCAATTACTTTAAATTCAACTAAAGTGTATTCTCAAAGGGATTAGTAACCATAATATTATAGTTATGCAGCCCGCTGTAAAGCACAGATGAACAGAAGTGCCACACTATTAAAGATTTAGAGTCTTACTGTTTGTTTTTGAATTTCCCTCTAAGAAAGCAAAGTACAGAAATAGACAATTCACGTGTAAAATTTTATGAAAGAAAGCTAGTCATCTCACTAAACTTTTTAAAAAACTTTTCTATAAAATGCAAGATTTTAAAACTTTAAATTTCATCTTTTTATTATTAATAATAATACCACTTACTTCTTATTATAGCACTTTTCACCAGTAAAGACATATGCAAAGTACTCATTGATAAAGAAGCTCTGTTGTAAGACATACTTTGTTAATAAAAGCAAAAAAAAGTTGACAAGATTACATAGTTTCCACCACACAGATCAGGTCAAATGCTCTTTGAGAGAGTTAATTTAATTTTGTAATCATTACTTGGGGAATTGACCCTTTGTCCCAAGATTGTAAATTATTAAAATCTCCTCTGGCTTTAAAGTTGACAGTATTTCTATAATCATAGTCATGCCTTTTGTGTTGCTTGAGTTAAAGTTCTATCTACCCAAATTTCAGTTAAAAATATCTATTTCTGCATGATTTAATTTGGCATAGAAAAAGATCACTTTCTGCTTAAATCTGCCATATAAGATGTTCATTCTTCTTACAGAACTTGAACTAGATATTGAATTTACACAGAATTTTTTGTTATGTGGGCCCCAGTTCTGCAAACATTTGCATCTGAACCAATATGCCAAATTTAAAATACAAAAAGCAAAACAAGTACTGTAACAAGCATTTGAAAATCACCTTTTAATAAAAGAAGAACAGGAGTACTTGTGGCACCTTAGAGACTAACAAATTTATTAGAGCATAAGCTTTCGTGGACTACAGCCCACTTCTTCGGATGCATATAGAATGGAACATATATTGAGGAGATATATATACACACATATATATACACACATACCTTTTAATAAGAGGGTCGGCGATACGAGGCAGTGGACCAGAGAAAGTAATAGTAGGAGAGTCTTTCCGTTGACTTCAGTGGGTACTAGATCAGTCCCTCAGTGAGGGAAAAGTAAGTGATGAAGAAACTACGAGAAAATGTGGCAAAAACAAGCTGTAGCTTCTTTGAGGCACATTTCTTTGTGAATATAGTTAATGGAATGGAATGTTGACACTTAAAAGTGAACTACAAGGTTTTTTTAAAAGTGCCTTTTATTGCTGTGTTAGGATGTATAAAGATGGTGTTTGGCATTCTTTTGATTAATTTATTTATTTATTGCTTGTCTTTAGTATTAGAAATATTAGGTTTTGGTTTTCTATTTTTACCAAAGGACTTGTATGTTAGTTGGATTGGGATGATGATACCACAGTGAGGTGAATCTTGAGTTTATAGCTTTCTAAATAGAGTGGCCATACATCCCGTTTCGGCTGGGACAGTCCCTTTTTCAAGGCTGTCCCGATTATTTTTGGCAAAAGTGGGCTTTTCTCCCGTTTGCTCCTGCCACTTGATCAGTTGGCAAGAGCAAGTGGGACAAATACCAACTTTTGTCAAAAAAGTTGGATGCGGCGGAACATGCAGGGGGGCGAGTGGCAATGCCAGCCCCACACAGGGGAAGAGGCAGGGCTCGAGCTAGCAGTGATGCCAGCCCTAGCTTCGCGCAGGAAGGCAGGCAATGCTCGTGCGAGCAGCAACACAAGGAATTGATCAGATGCCTGTTAGAGAAATGCAGTCGAATTAAACATTAGACCTTCAGTTACACAATGAAAAATTGTGGCCAAGCACATGTACTGGATAGAAAAGACTTTGTTTACATTGCTTACCTTGTTGTCTCTGGTCCTTGAGATGGTCTTTCGGGGGCGGGAGGGTTCTCTACTGCCCCCTGACTGGCTTTTTTTTTTTTTTTTTTTTTTGTTAGACCTGGGTCAGGACAGCTCTTGGCCCTGGCCTCTAATTAGGCCTAGTGGTCTGTTTAAGTCCCTTAGGGCCATGTTTCTGGAGGCAGCCTGAAGAGGCATTGCCCCTTCACTGTTTCAGGCCTTTCTGCCTTCCTTCCTTCTCTGAGCTTTCTAATTTTATAGCAGGCCTTGTTTCCCCTATTGGTTGCAGCTGAGGGTGTCGGCCTTCATGATTGGGAGCTGTAGCAGCAGCATAGGGTTGTGGTCAGGCTGCTTCTTTAGGCAGGAGTGGAATGGCTCCCCTCCCTCTGCTCAGTATGGTGTTTGTAGACCCCATTACGTATCCACCCCCTCAAGGCCGAGGCCCCACCTTGGCTGGCATATACTACCACTCTGGACAGGAAATTGGCGTTGTAGTGCAACCTTCCTGCCCACCGGTGTTGTATCCAAAAGGCACAAGGCTGTAGTGACAGGTACCATCTCATGATCCTTGGGTTTCTCCTCTTCATCACATTTAGCCAGACCAGGGGGTGCATGGTCCGTAACTAGCGTGAACTTATTTCCTAGGAGATAGAGAACCTATGGTACTATTGCTCATTTGGCAAGCAACCACTCCTCTATCCCAGAGTACACTTTCTCCCAGGGAAAGAGTTTCCGGATGACATATACTATTGGGTATTCTTTTCCATTGATATCTTGAGAAAGGACAGCCCCTAGCCGTACCTCTGATGCTCCATTTGTAATATAAACTCTTTCGAAGTTCGGCCTATATAGCACTGGGTGTATCCAGTGTGTGGTTGTGAGTTCTTGGAAGGCCCTTTCACAGGTGGATGTCCATAACACCCGTCTTGAGACAGCATCCTTAGTCAAATCTGTTAACGAGGCTGCTACAGTTGCAAAATGAGGTATGAATCTGTGGTAGTAGCCAGCTAAGCCAAGGAAGGCACGCACTTGCCTTTTGGTCATGGTGGTATTGTATCCATGGAAGGCATGAACCGTGTCGACCAATGGGCGGACTTGTCCTCCACCAACTCCGTGTCCCAGATAACAGGCTTCTTCCTTCCCTATTGCACATTTAGTAGAGTGTGCAGTTAACCCAGCTTCTCTCAGTGATCAGAGGATAGCAGATACCTTGTCCAGATGGCAATCCCAATCTTTGCTGAAGATAATTATGTCATCCAAGTATGCCGCTGCATATTGGCTGTGGTGTTGGAGCACTCGGTCCATCAAATGTTCAAAGGTGGCTGTTGCCCCATGCAACCCGAAGGGCATGGTTATGAGTTCAATCCTTGAAGGGGCCATTTAGGGATCTGGGGCAAAAAATCTGTCTGGGGATTGGTCCTGCTTTGAGCAGGAGGTTGGACTAAATGACCTCCTGAGGTCCCTTCCAATCCTGGTATTCTATGAGTCCAAAATGGAATAGACTGAGCGTAGTAGAAAAGGCTATCTTCTCCTGAAACTGGTGTTAAAGGGACAATACCCCATTGCCAAATCTAAAGTGGTGATATATTGGGCTTTTCCCAGTTGGTCTAAGAGTTCATCCACTTGGGGCATGGCATAGGCATCGAATTTAGAAATTGTGTTCACCTTCCTGAAATCTCTGCAGAAATATAGTGAGCAATTCGGCTTTGGGACCAGCACAATAGGACTCCTCCATTCACTCTGGAATTCTGTCACCCCGAGTTCCAACATGGTCCAGATCTCTTTCTCGATGGTTCCCCTCAACTTGTTGGGGATTAGTCAGAGCTCTTCTCGTATTACCTTACCACCTTCTTTATTAATACAATGTTGTGTTAGAAACATCTTCCCAGGTAGGGCTGAGAATACCTGTGGGAAAGTGGCCACCAGCTGAATTGCCTGTTCCCTTTGCTTATCATTTAAGTTCTTCTCGAGGATCACTGAGCCTTCTTTTAAGGAGTCTTTACCTTGGGGTCCTAGTTCCGGTTCCTCTGGGTATGGTGTGAAAAAAAGGTTTTCCCTGGCTTTTTAGGGCTTCAATAAATTTATGTGGTAGATTTTTTTTTGTTCCTTTTTCCTGGTTGTCTGATCAAGTAGTCCAGTCCCCACTTTCTTTATCACTTCATAAAGGCCTTGCCATTTTGCCATTAGCTTTGATTCCAACCAAGCTTGGAAGAACCAACAGGACTCAGTCGCTTGGTTGAAAGACACATATCCTTTCCCCTTCATTATACTGTCATTGTTGTTCCAGTGCTTCCTTGAGGTTTTCTCTAGCATATACCTCCACAGCCTCCAGTCTGCAATGCAGCTTTAACACATACTGCACCACATTTTCAGCTCTCAGTGTTTTGGCTTTCCCAGGTTTCCCATACCAGGTCTAGTGTGTCCCTCGGTTGTCATTTTTATAGCAGTTTGATGGGTGAAAAGCCAGTAGAAGCTTGGGGTGCAACTCTGAGGGTGAAAAGTAAGGTCGGGAATAGTTGGTCCCAATGTCTGGGGTCCTGGGCAATGAAATTCTTGAGCATCCTCTTAAGTGTCTGGTTGAATCTTTCTACTAGGTCATCTGTCTGAGGGTGGTACATGAATGTGTGCAGAACCTTGACTTTTAATAGTTCCCATACTTCCTTCATCAGCCAGGATGTGAAATTCATCCCCTGGTCTGTCCGGACCTCTTTGGGAAACATGACTTGTGCAAAGACTTTCAGCAGCTCATTGGTGATAGTCTTTGCATTCGTAGAATGTAATGGTATGGTCTCTGAGTACCTGGTTGCATAGTCCATAATGATGATTATGTGCTGATGCCCCAAGGTGCTCTTTTCTAGAGGTCCTATAAAAGATCAATTCCCACTCTTTCAAAGCGGGTCTCCACCAAGGGGAAAGGTACTAATGGGGTCCATGGGATTCCCTTGGGGACGTCAGTTGGCATTCAGGACAGGAGTTGCAGAAATTCTCAACTTCCTTTTAGCCAGGAGTTTTCAAGGATCAGGCCAGGATCCTAGACTGCATCTTTTCTTTTCCTAGATGCCCTGTGCATGGGGTCGCATCTGCCAGGTGCAGCAACTCACAGCACTATTTCTGAGGTATTAGCAGTTGCGTCCTTATCTCTTGTGTCTGCTTGTCTTGGTCTATGTGGTATAATAAGTCTGAGGGCAAAGTGTGGATAGTGCCAGGCATTTAGGGGGTCTACATCTTCTTCATCCTCCCTGGCTGTTACCTGGGAGAGCTCACACTGAAAATACCAAGGGCAGAGCAGGATGCAAAAAGGAGAGCAGATTCTCCCAAAACTGTTGGTTAACACTGAATTTAGACTCACCAACTAGTCTCAAACTGTGCTCTTGATTTCCTACACTGGTTATTGGGAAGCTGAAAAAAGAAATCGCACAGCTTCCTTTATTGCATTCCAGTTCTCTGGCTCCCAATCAGCACATGGGTCCAGTAAAGTGATAAGTTATTAAAAACTCTGCTCACTATACAAAGTGTTCTTCTGACCCCAAAGGACCAATTACATTACCAGATCAATATTAGTTTGGCTCTTCCCCAAAATACCGTACTGACAACCAATTCTTTAGTATCTAAAACTAAAGGTTTATTATAAAAGAACAAGAAGGGAATTGTTAAATGGTAAAGCAATCAGATACATACATAAGACTTCAGAGTCCATATATCAGATTCTTAGCAGCACTGGTGAGTTTGCTGTCTTGAAAGAACCTCTGGAACATATCCACAGCTTGAATGGGTCATTCAGTCCTTTTTTGAATGCTTCAGTTTATAGAGAAGTTGATCCAGAGGTAGGAAGCAAGATTGAAGACAAAATGGAAATGATGCAGCTACCTTTTTATATTCTTTGTCAGGTGACATACTTCCTTTGTCCCAAACACAATCTTCACAGAACATGGCATGGAAAAGCCTTAGAGTTCTCTATCCACGGGCATGCCTCTACATGTCTTGCTGACTCATAAGGTGTAGCCCCTGGCTTCTTTCAATGGGTTCATTGTACAGCTGATTTCCCTTGATGGGCCATCAAGCAGGCTTATTGCTGATGCCCTTCTGTCTGGGGGTGTCACCCAGACACATTGCACAAGTCTGAAATACAAATATACCACACATATTTATAACTTGCAATACAAAGATGATGCAAACATATAAACAAGATTATCATACTTGGTAAATCATAACATTTTCATTGATACCTTACATGGCATAACTAGGAAGATTCACTGCAATTTTATAATATTGGTATCAATAATATCCTAAAGTGTCTCACATATTCTATACAGCATCGCAATGGCTACCTGCTTGAAGGTTCAGCACAAGGTCTCATAGTTCCTTTATCCCACTTGGAACTCCAAGAATCCAGTGAGCTTTTCCGAATCTAGTTGCAGTGGGGGTGGTGTGGATAGCCTTTTTCTGCGATCATCAGCATCACTGGTGTCCGCTCCAGAGTATGTGGACCCTATTACGGCCACAGAGGGGATCGCCTCTGCCATCTCCCTCCACTCTATCCTCACTACCCATTTTTCCTTCTGAATTTTCTTTCCTTTGGTCAGGAGGTAAGAAGGTCAGGATCCTTTAAAGGGGAATAGGACACTTAAAACCTCTTCTGGGATGTCTTCCTCAAGTTCCAGGGCTAGGGGAAGATTCTGAAAGAGCTCGGGGAAATATGGCCAGTCTCAACCTAATATAATGGGGTAGGGGTAGGTCTGTAGGGACACACACCTTCATCTGGTTTTGGTGCCCATCAACAGTCAGTCTTATTGTCCTAGTGGGATACCATAAAAGATCACTACGGATACATTTAATAGTGTTTTTTATGCTTCTCAGGTTTCCTTGTCACCTCAGCTATCCAGTTTCAGACGAATGTCTGGTAGCATCCCAAGTCTACAAGCGCTGGAGTCTGTTGGCTCTCTGCTTCAACTGGGATTGTGAGTTTCTCTGAACTTTTCATGCAGGCCCTATTCTTGTCAGTCCAGACCTGCCCGAAGTTAGACTCCATGTAGGGCAGTCTCGAAATAGGTGCCCCTATTGTTCGCAGGAGCAACAAGTTATCACTTCTGCCCCTTGTTTTCTAGTGGCTCTGTCACCTTCTTTCAGGGTTTCGGTGGGTCCTTGCACCTGTGCAGGTATGGGACGAGTTGGCAGGATATTTAAGGGCATGTGTTTCTTGTCACAGGGAAATCTTACCCTGAGGTGCGCCCCTGTCTCTTATGCTACCCATTGACCAGCCAGTTGCCTGGGCTTTCCTGGGATTTATCCAAGAGGTACCACCATTTTTGGATCCCTGGCCCATCTCCTTCCCTGGTGTATCTAGAGCTATAATTTCCTCCATGGCAGGTCCTCTAATGGCTGGAGTAACCATATGGTCCTCCATGAGGCAGGTGGCCACAGCTAGGGTTACCGGCTGGTGCCTACCAGCCCAATCTCGGCCGTCGGGCAGAAGGATCTGTATGAATTGTTTTAGGACCGCGAGTTTGGCTATCTGGGGTCCCATTTGGGTCTCTGGTTTTAAGCAATTCCAATAGAAATCCTTAAGCCTTTGAGCGACTGTCCGAGGTCGTGCCTTGGGGAGTAGTTCTCATTGCTAAAACGCTGGCAATAGGCTTCTTTGTCTAGGCCTAGCCTGTCTAATGTGGCTCCCTTCACTTGGTCATAATCTTGGGCTGCTGTGTTGTCAAGTCCCTGATATGCAGTTTGGGCATCCCCGATGAATGAGGTGGCAAAGCAGATCACCAAAGCTGTGGCTACCCTCTCAAAAATTATCAGGAAACAATTCTGGGTCATTGTTGTCATCTTAGGGATGTTTGTACTATGCATATTTGTATGCAGCTGCTGATAAGGAGGTGGGGGGGGGGTTAGGGTTTTTTTTTTTTTTTGAATGGTCAACTTATTTGAAACAAAGAGGACAGCGTACAGAAATAAAAAGTTGGACAATTCTAAGTAGGAATACTCAGAGTAGCAATAGGCTATGGCATTTAATTTTTCAGGCTTTATGACAGCTTTCCAGATTTGTGTATCTATACCTTTTCTTTGATTCCATGCAGACAGACTGTTTTCTTCCAATAGTATGAGATCATTGTCTCCTTTCTGAATAATATCTGACTTTGCCAGAATAACAGTTTTGTCAGTGATTTGCTCTTTCTGAGGCTTTGCCTCTCCAAATGCTACTTTACTGTTACAACAGGCTTTGTTCATTGATTTTTAGAGAAGGATATGAAATATGAAATGGTATTCTTTTGAAGCTTTGATCTTCAGAGAGGTTTTCCCCCAACTTTCATGCTCTGTACTTGGTAGATGCAGATTCAGGTTATTTGAAAGGATTTTAAACATTTTTCATCATCCTCTTACACATGAGAATCATTTTCCCCTAATACTTTGAGAAAATATGGATAACTAGGCACTGTTGGTCATATATTTGGGTAATGTCACTGGATTCAAACTTTTGGAAAGAGGGATTTGACTAAATTTCTCATAGTTTTCTTAGATGCATAGTCTTGTGATTAAGTCATTGGACTGAAAGAAATCTGTGTTCAGTTCTTAGCTCTGTTTTTTTTCTGCTGTAACCTTGTGCATGTCCTTTAATCTCTCTATGCCTTGATTCTCCAGCTGTAAAATATATATTATAATTCCTTCCTCCCACCCTTTCTTGTTTATTTAGCCTGTAAGCTCTTTGGGGGGCAGAGATTACCTCTTACTTTGAGAATGCACAGCACCTTACACAGTAGGCCATGATCTCAGTTAAGGGCTGTAGACACTACTGTAATACAAATAAGTAGACTGTGCTATACCTGCCTCTCCTATTTTGCAAGTAGAGATAGAGAGAAGAAGAGGTTGTGTGTGTGTGTGTGTGTGTGTGTGTGTGTGTGTGTGTGTGTGATGTAAAATATTAAACGGTCAAATGGTTAACCGGTAAGCATCAGTCTTACTAGTTAACCCACCTTAACCATTAACCCTCAGCTCCGGGGATGGCCGGAGCAGCCCTGGGATGGCCTGCCGACGGACGGACAGAGCGACCCCAGCCCTGGGCCAGCCGGACGGAGCAGCCCCAGCCCCTCTCCCTTTAATTGGTTAGCCAACTAAACTATATCATTTTAATCATTTAAACAGTTAACTTTTTAAACAATATTTACATCTCTAGTGGGTGTGTGTATTTTAAACATCTCCTCATTAACCACTTGTAGTTCTAATCAAGTATCACTTTGTAGGTGTTTTGTCTGTAGTATTGGGCCCATGTTATCACCTTGGATTTTGTGCCGGGAGGGGGAGGGAGGCACAAAAGTAGAAAAAGACAAACTTCAGTTGCTCAAATCAGTTAGAGGGAGGAAAGTTGAGCCAACTTCATCCTCTCTCAGCATCTCACCCTTTGTATTCATTACAAAATTTAATTGACTTAAGTTATGCCGACCTACAGCACCACAGTAATTAAATCGGCTCTTCCTGTCCGCACTATGCTCCTTCTGTCGGTAGTATGCATCCTCACCAGGAGGGCTTACAGCAACTTAAGTGGGGCATTGTGGGCCACTGACAGCCGGAGCCCCACCACCCAGGGGCTGACAGCCCAAGCTGTCAACCTCGTGCAAGGTGGCAGGACTTGGGCTGTCAAAGCCAGCAATGGGTGATGTAAGCAATGCAGTGTCTACACGAACACTGCATCAACCTAACTACATTGACCTAAGCGTTATGCCTCTTGCAGAGGTGGAATTATTAGGTCAGCATAGCAGGCAAGTTAAATCAGTGGGAGGAACATTGTAATGTAAAGGCTTACACAGTTAGGTTGACATAAGCTGACTAATGTCAACCTAACCCTGTAATGTAGACCAGGCCCCAGACACCATCTTGCAATTATCCTAGTACCTACATGAAATCAGCACATGGATGAAGAGCAATAGACTGAAATGGAACTGGGAAAGATTGACAGGGTGCTCGTGATAAGTGTGTAGTGCACTGGTGCCAAAACTTTTCCTATTGTGTACCCCTTACCAGTAATGGAATCTGTCCGCACCCAGTGGGCTCAGTAAAGGAGTATGGGCTGAAAATAGAGCTGGAGGAAGAACTGGAGATGGGTGAGGAGCTGGAGCTAGAGACAGAGCTGACCTGGAGGTGGAGTGGGAATGAGAGCAGAGCTGGCCTGGGGGCGAATGCAGCTGGGGCTGGAGCTGGAGCTGGACTGGGAGCGGAACGGGGCTGGGTGAAGCTCCCTCCCTGCCCCTCATGGGGCTTGGCCTAGGCCCTGTGGCATACCCTCCTCTGAACATTCCTCTGCACCTCCCTTGGGTGGTGACCCACTGGTGCAGTAAATCAGTTTTTGTATGGATACTGTAACTTTAAGATTCCTGCCCCTCCGTCTGGGACCACCTTTCTTAAGATGTGCAGCTAGAGGTGGGATTGAGAGCAAGAGCAACAGCTCAGAGAACATCTCTTGTTTAGAACATTTTCTGGGCTGTCTGGCAATAACCTCAAGCTGATACTCTATTGCACTGAGCTGCCTTTGTACAATTTAAGTGTCTTTCTTCTCATACGATGAGGTTCACTGACCATCCTGGTGTCCGGAAACCTCAGAAGTTTAGGGCAAGCTTTATCCACTTGGGGCTGAAGTATGTAATGTTCTAGCTTTGTGTGAGAACAGGTGATGATGCCTTTAATGGGCGGCTCACAGAAAGCACATGGACCTACTACTAACAATTTAAAGGAATTTTCCTTTAGCTCAAGTGTTAGAGATTTGTTATGGAGTTGAAGTCCTAGCTCTCTGTATGGTGACTGCTATAATAACCTTCGATAGCATATGGATTCATTATGAGGGGAAGGCATTTAAGGAACTAGCAAGCACCATACCATACCCATCATGAGGGAGTTCACCTGCAGATAATCAAATTTGCTTGTAGCCTACTTGTGAATACCATAGATCCAATTAATAATATCCACTGGAAAGGCTTTCTTCCGCTTGCAGCTTGCCAGCTGCATCTGTACCTACATACCTAACCATGATAATCTCTGCAATAATTGAGCCTCAAGATCACAAAAGCAGTGTCCCATACCCACAAATGCATATTCAACCCTTGAAAATGCTCCAAAGTGCAGCAATTTGCCTGCTAAGCAACACTGAGAGGGGCTCTCGGCCACCTATGCAGCTACCACTACCATGGGGCTCTGGCAGTGATTTAAAGGGCCCGGGGCTCCCAGCTGCCGCTATCGCAGCCGGAGCCCCAGGCCCTTTAAATCTCCCCACCTCTTCCGGTTGAGTCCCCGCTTCTTCCCGTTGAGGCCCTGCCCCCTGCTCAGGACTCCAGCGTACCAGTAAGTCCTTTACGTTACTTTCACCCTTGGGCACTTGGCATTTATTACCATTGAGTCCAAGTATAAATGAGCAAGAATCTCTCTGATTGGAAAGCCAGACTGCAAGGTTTTCTGATCAGTCGGTATATAGGTTACTCCTGTTTACTTATATATTTACTTATATAAACACAAAATATGGCTTCAGCATTAACCTACAGTATCAAGTCCTGAGAGCTCAAGGCATACCATTAAGTTCAACTGGGTAAGAAATCTATTTGTCATTATTTGATATCTAGGTATGGCCTACACACCATAGGGGAATAAGCTATACCAGTGGAAGCAAATTAATACTGGTACCAGGGGCGGCTCTAAGCACCAGCAAAACAAGCAGGTGCTTGGGGCGGCAAATTACCAGGGGTGGCATAATGCTGGGGCTCTAGCTCTGACCTGAGGCAGCGTCCCGGGCTGGATCCTGACTGCCCTGTTGTTCTCTGACCAGGTGCCGCCGGAGCTGTGCGGTGGAGCAGGGGGAGCCAGCTCAGTGGGGAGCATGTCCCTGCTGCTCTCCCACGGGCAGCAGCCAGGCCCCCTCAGGCAGAAGCCAGTAGCGCGGCCCTGCCCCAGTCGCGGAGCACAGGAGGTGGCAGCGGAACATGGTGGCCGGGCAGGCCGCTCCTCCAGCGCCGGCTGCGGGCTCCTCCTCGGCTTGTCCCCGCCTCCGCCTCCTCCTCCTCTTTCTCCTCTCCCCTGTGGCGCCTGCTGCCTGGGGAGGGGATGGGAGCAGCAGCCCGGGCTGAGCCCGTGGCCAGCTTGCGGGGGTCCCGGGGAGCAGGAGGCCCAGGCACGCTACCCTGTGATCACCAGCCGCCGGCTGCTCTGCCCCGGGCCCCGGCAGCCAAACCCTGCAGCTGCCCCAGCTCGCTCCGCGTGAGAGCTACAGGCGGTGTCCCCTGCCCGGCTGGCTCTGTCCCTGGCCACGCCGTGGCGTGACTGCCTGGGACTCTGGGGTATTGCTGAGGCTACCCCAAGCCGGGGTCCGCTGCCCCTCCAGCCACGGGGGCCCTAGGCCAGTGTGGGAGCCGGGCCGCAGCCCTGCTCTCAGAGCCTCCTCCCCTCCCTGCGCTGCATAGCAAGACGTGGAACCATGGACAGGGCTGCTACAGCCATTTCAGACTGGGAGTGGTGCCGGCCCGGGGGAGCGTAGATGATTGTGCCCTGGCTGGAGGGACTGGGCAGCCCCCTCTTTCCCCCCCCTTCCCCCAACGCTCGTTGCTTGCTCCTGCCAGCACGGGGCTGCGACGCCCAGCTCCGGAAGGCAGTGCCAAGCCCCCTGGCTTGCTCGCAGGGAAGGAGAGACAGGAGGCAGAGCTGTTCGGTGTCTTCCATGCAGCTCCAGGCCCCTCTGGCTACTCGGCAGCGACAGCCAGGCTGGGTAGCCTGACAGCAGTGTGACTTGGTCTGACTCGCACAGACCTCATGAGCCCTGGGGTTGGCGCTGACGTCCTGCCTATGCCAAGGCCTCCGATGCAGGGGTAGCCCTAGCTCTGCCCAGGCAGACACAGCCCAGCTCACTCCTTGGCCGGCCCAGTGAGTAAATGAGTACACCAATAGGAAATTGCTTTATTTCACTAACTACAAATTCTCTGTTTTCATTGTTTTTTTAATTTTAAACAGTCAAAAACAAAACAAAAACATTGCAAAGTGCAAACGTGTAAAAGCCAAAAAAAAGGGGGGGGAGGGGGCAAATTTTTTTTTTTTTTTGCTTGGGGCGGCAAAAAACCAAGAGCCGGCCCTGACTGGTACTACTGCTCACACTAAGGTATGTACTGGTATACATCATTAAAAAGTAACACCCTAACTGACATAGCTATATTAGTACAAAAACTCTGTGGACAAGGCCTAGATATCAAATCATGAAAAATGAGTTTCTTACCCTGTTGTAACCCTGTTTGTTATGCCTTAAGCTTCCCTGACAGCTGGAGATAGGACACTAGATGGTGAGGGCTCTGAGTTACTATGGAGAATGCCAAGGCCTCCGGCGCAGGGGCAGCCCTAGCTCTGCCCAAGCAGACACAGGCCAGCTCACTCCTTGGTGGCCAGGAAGGCTCCATGCACAGACTGCACTTGCAAACGTCTCCCCCACACACACACACACAGCTCCCATTGCCGGCAGTTCACGGCCAATGGGAGCTGCAGAGTTGGCGCGTGGAGCCATTCCCCACCCCCAGTGGTCGCAGAGACATGCCAGCTGCTTCTGGGAGTAGCACGGGGCTGGGGCCAGGGCAGGCAGGCAGGGAGCCTGCCTTAGCCCCACTGCGCCGCCAGACTTTTAGCACCTAAAAGCTCCTGGTTTGGCATCAGTAGCCTCCGGGAGATAGGGGCTGATTACAGGAGACTCCCAGTGAAACTGGGAGGGTTGACTACCCTAGGTCAGACTAGATGATCACAATGGTCCCTTCTGACCTTAAAGTCTGTGAGTCAATGAGACTTGATTCTATAGGCTGATGGTGAAAGAAGTGTAGAAAACCAAAGTGCTAGCAACTCGGCATTTGCTCTGTACTTGCAGAAACATTTGTTGCTTAGCAGTATGAGCAAACGTCTACACCTATGCCAAAATGAGCACTTGTAACTAGAGGCTAATAGCGAATTTGGTGATAAGGGTGATAAGGGGTGCTGGCAGCACATAGGTGGTTAAGTGCAGTCCCCTGAATGGAAATGCTAGGTAGCAGCCATTCTTATTTACTCCTCCTGACAACCAGAAATGTTGTTAGGAGCTGCATTAGAAGAAATTGATAACATCAGCCATTGACACGAATATGTCTAAGGATTATAAGAAAACATTCTCTCTCTTAGCTAGCCGTTCAATGCTTCATGATATATGCTGGGTCCAGTGAGCTCACTGGCCCACCAGCCGCTACTAGCAGTTCCCCTCCATGTATTTCACTCTGTTGGACTATGTATAGGAGAACACCTTGCTGCGCAGCCCTACCTGAGGCTCAGTTCCGATTTTAGGGCTCTCTTGTGTACATCCTGCAGGAACACAGCATCGGTCTCACAAAGGCCTGCTCCCATTGAAGCCAATGAGAGTTTTGCCCTTTACTTCAATAGGAGTAGGAGTAGAAATGTATCTAGAATAGTTCTTAATTGAGCTTCATTAAAGCGTTAAAGCATTTGTTATGTTTCATCCTATATTACAATTTTTATGACTAGTATTTTAGTTTTGTGGCAATTGTAATGGTTCAGTCCTGTCTTAGTTTCTTATATTATATCTTTTTAATAATTTCTTTTAAGCTCTGTTATTAGCTGCATACGGGGAGAAGATTTTAAATAAATAAATAAACCTTCTACACATGACATTATCCACAGGAATGAGAACGTGCAGCCCATCGTGTTTTTTTTACTTGGTCTGTTTGACTAACAAAGTTTTGAGTGAGGTTCTATTGTATTTGAATATTTTTTGTTTAATTGCATTCAGATACTTTGAGTTTTGCTTATATAAGGCCCAATCCAATGGTCTCTGAATTTGGATGTTTTTAAATAAAAGATATGCTCTAGTTCAAACAAGAATTAATCCAGTGAAGTTCTATACAGAAGGTCAGACTCCTATCACAATGGTGCCTTTTGCCCTTATAAATCTAGGAAATCACTCCACTGGAATCTTTTCCTTCAGTGGGAGTTGGATCAGGCCTTTAACTAACAGAGTACTATAGGTGTCTATAATCTAAATCATAAGTAGAGTTTTGATCATAATACAAATAATTGAGGGCTTTTTAATGTACTTGTCAAATAATAAAGGTGGCTTTAGTTTATTTAAAATTTGCAGTATTGTGATTTTGGGATTTCCATAAAATTCTGAGAATTAATTGTAAAATTCTAGATTGGAAAAACCTCTCAGCTCCGTATAACTATAAGTATATTGTACAAATATCTGAAGATCTTCATGTTCCCCCACCATGTTACCTTACCTTATATTGAAAGGGGCCAAGTATGCACAAACTTATTCTGGTAGCATCTAGAGCAGACATTCTATTAAACAAGGTGAAATTGTACCCCAAATTAGCAATATTAAGATTGGCCATTGATGGATTGTCATTCCTTCATTTTCTAGTAGTACCTAGTTTTGCCAAGGATATTAACATGAATCTCTATTTCCACATACTTGAGTCTATATCCTCTAATCTCCAGAGCATCTAAAAAAAGACAAGTTGTTTTTCTAGAAATAGAGACGCACCAGCTACAAATAGACATTTTTGCTTTGCAAGTCTTTTAGTGCAAAAATATTGTAGAACATTTGTGAATTTGTTCTAAAGTGATACTTCCATTTGAGGCAGAGAAGAGATATGAATGCAATGCCTTGGCCCAAAGAAATTAATGAACAGAACTTTCAGAGGCCTTCCCTTTTGGAAGCTCTACCTGTTAACTAGGTGGTTAATAAGTAGACTACTGTCATGGAGTTTCAGTTGAAAGAACTACATCTTTTTCTTCTGATGGCATTCTGCACCAAAAAAATAAAAATTCTGCGCACAATATATTAAAATTCTGCAAATTTTATTTGTCAAATAGATGTGGAGGCTCCAGCATGGCAGGCCACTGGCTGCACAGAGGTGGGAGATCACTGTGCAGCTAGCCCCCATCCATGACACAAACTAAGCGGTGAGGCTACACCCAATCCTGATACAGCGCAAGGACTGGGCCTGCCCCAGAAACACCCCAGGGCCCTGCCCCTCTGTGTGGGCAGACAGGCACAGCAAGGCAGGATCCAAGTTTGGAGGGGCTTAATGTGGGGGGATCCAAGTGTGGGTTGAGAGGGTTCTGTGTGGGGCAATTTGGGTGCAGACAGCTCAGTGGGGGATCTGGGTGCAGGGGGAATCTGGATGCACAGGGGCTTGTTGGGGGGTTCTGGGTGCAATGGTAATGGGACTCTGCAGTGCGGTCCAGGTGAAGGTGGTTGGGGCTCAGTGGAGGGGCTGGGTATGTGGGGGATAGAGCTTGGCAGGGGGGTCTGGGTGTGGGGGCTTTAGTGGTGGGTCCAGATGCTGGGGGAGTGGGGCTCAGTGGGGTGGGGTTACAGGTGCAGGTTGGTGGGCCTTGGTGGGGTGGGGATCCAGGTGCAGGTGGCTCATTGGGGTGGTCCAGGTGCAGGGAGGTAAGGCTCTGTGGGAAGGCTTGGGTATAAGGGGGTCTAGATGCATGGGGATTGGGTAGATGGGGGTGTAGCTCCCTGTACAGGGATCCCTCCCCATGCAGCTGAGGAGCAATGGATGCAGGAAGCCGGGGGACAGAGAGTTTGTAGAGCTTCCTGCAGGGGAGAAATCTGGGGTGGGTCTGACCCAGCCCCAGATGCCATGCAGGGGAGGAAGAAGTCCTATCCTCCCCAGCCAGGACTAGCAGTTGAGTCCGGCGCAGGGTAGGAGCCACCAGCCAGGTCTTCCCCAGTTCCACCTCCTGCCCACCAGTTCCCCAGGTCTTCCCCAGTTCCACCTCATGATTCTGCTGTGAGGTCAGATGGGTGGCCAGTTACTACCTCCATTCAAACAACATGGATTTGCTAGCTCAGCAAACTTCTCTGTGTCTTAGGTCTTGAAGTTGGGCATTCTGAGACT
Source organism: Chrysemys picta bellii (assembly GCF_011386835.1). Classification (NCBI taxonomy): domain Eukaryota; kingdom Metazoa; phylum Chordata; order Testudines; family Emydidae; genus Chrysemys; species Chrysemys picta. Next base: position 243,064,327 of record NC_088792.1, on the reverse strand, counting down.
GACAGACTCAGGGCAGAATTACCTGGCTTAATTGTCCAGTGGGAAATATCCTTTCAGTTTTAAGTATAGTCATAGGTTAGTCTATATGCTTTCCATAAGGATCAGTCCTGCTTTGCATTTAAAGATTGCATTAAAAAAAAGAGAGAGAAAGACTGAGCTTGGAACAGAAGGTGGTTTAATCTCACTTAATTAAAAGTGGACAAATTTAGTCCAGGTACAAAACTACTTATGGAAGCAATATTCAACACCTATTATTATTTTAACTCTAGCCCCCACCCAACCCTAAAATTAAAAAAACAGGAGTTAATGCACCTGCATCTATCCATAGACTCTCTAGCAGCAAAGTACTGCCTCCATTGGCACCCAGTGGCTTCAAGTAGAGAGGGGATTCTTTCCTCTCCAACCTCCTCAGAGAAACCTCGGCACAAAGCCTGTTCACTCAGTTTGTACAAGCAGGGAGGATTTGAGTATTAGTGCAGACTCATTTGCTTTTAGTTCCAGTATGATGAACCTGTTAATTTTGTCCTCTGCATTTTTTATCCTTTATTATGAGACTGTAAATAAACTCCTTAATTCCCATTAGCAAAAGAGTATTGAGAGACATAAATAGGAGACATTTTAGTCTTCTTTTTGCCTATATTACTTGTAATGTAGCTGCAGACTAGTAAGACTAGAAAGTTTTGGTCATAGCATAATGTGGGAAATATAAATTTACAAAAACAAGATATTAAAAATAATGCAAGCAAACAATTACATATACCAAAAATAGAATAATAATTCTACAAAACCCTAACATGTCAGTATATTGTCTTTTTATAGTACTAATTTGTTTCCTGATAATGTAGGGTTACCAGATAAGGTGGTTCAGAGATACCAAATAGACTTATAGTGAATTTCTTTTAAATAGTGACTTATATTTCCTCATTAATCACAAGCTTTTAAAAAATTCCTACTACTGTAATATGTTCCTAAAGAAAATTGTCAACTCAAATTATTACAAAATAATGTAAAGCATTAGTATTCTTCTGAACTATGATTCATGCAGTACAGTAACATCTTTGGTTTTCCGTATGATTCATAAGTATCCAAAACAGCATGGAAGTTCTAGTATTTAACTCATCAGTTACATCTGGAATTTAAGAGGTGTTTATCTAAGTTATGGCTTTCGAAGGAATTTTTCTTTTTTCTGAAGTTTGAATTTATATAATCATCTTGATTTTTCTATGGTACTTATCACATGGTATCTGAGTGCCTCCCATGGTTACAGTCTCTTGACCTCTACACCACTGGCTCCATGCCCGTGGGATTTGGTGAAGTTTAGTGCACACATCCTAGGTGTAGGGTTGCCAGGCATCTGGTTTTTGACTGGAACATCTGGTCAAAAAGGGACCCTGGCGGCTCCGGTCAGCACCGCTGACCAGGCCATTAAAGGTCCGGTTGGCCGCGCAGTGGGGCTAAGGCAGGCTCCATGCCTGCTCTGGCTCCGCGCAGCTCCCAGAAGTGGCTGGCATGTCCCTGCAGCCCGTAGGTCCAGGGGCAATCAGGGAAGCTCTGCACACTGCCCTGTGCCTCCAGTGCCGGCTCCACAGCTCCCATAGGCCAGGAACCACGATCAATGGTAGCTGCAGGGGCAGCACATGTTTGCACGAGCAGTACATACCGCACAAAGCCACCTGGTCATGCCTCCGCCTAGGGGCCAGACATGCCGGCCGCTTCCAGGAGCAGCGCAGAGCCAGGGCAAGCAGGGAGCCTGCCTTTGCCCCTCTGTGCTGCCGATCAGGAGCTGCCTGAGGCAAGCGCCACCCAGCCGGAGCCCATACCCCGAACCCTCTGGACTAGGTCGGAGCCCCCTCATGCACCCAAACTGCCTTCCAGACCCTGCACCCCAACCCTCTGCCCCAGGTCATAACCCCCACCCTCACCCAAATCCCCTCCCAAATCCCGCACCCCCTCCTGCACCCCAATCCTCTACCCCAGCCCTGAGCCACGTCCAGGAGCCTGCACCCCCCTCACACCCAGACCCCGTCCAAGCCCTGAGGCCCCTCCTGCACCCCAAATCCCTCATTTGCAAACCCACCTCAGAGCCCACACCCCCAGCTGGAGCCTGCACCCCAACCCCCTGCCCCAGCCCTGAGCCCGCTCCTGCACCCTGAACCCCTTATTTCTCGCCCTACCCTGGAGTCCGCAACCCCCTGCCCCAGCCCAGTGAAAGTAAGTGAGGGTGGGGGAGAGCAAGCAATGGAGGGAAGGGGGCTGGAGGGGGGGGCCTCAGAGAAGGGGCAGGACAAGGTTGTTTGGTTTTGTGCTATTAGAAAGTTAGCAACCCTACCTAGATGGAAGAAAGGGGCGGAAGAGCTGCAAGGGGACTGTCACAGGTTTTGTCTGTCTCACTATTCCTCCAGTTAGTCCTTCATATCCTTTGTAACAGCAGCATTAAGAAACCCTTAATTTTCACTTAACTATGATCTTCTAGGATTGAAATGGTGGTTCTACTGGCATGTATTGAACCATGTCCTTTGAGAAAACTGCTAGTTCCAAATTAAACCTTCTGATGAGATTTCCAAAAACCACTAGTGCAAAACACAGATGTGACACTTGTATTGGCACAGGAGGTAAAGAATAAACAAACAGGAACCTGTTGGCAATTTTTATTGACCAACTAAATTAAAACGAGCACAGGGGCGGGGGGGGGGGGGGAAACAGCTAAAAATAAGATTGTCAATTATTATTAGATAAAGTGGGGGGGGGGGGAATTAAGATCATAGATATAAGTATAGTTTTGCTTCCATTGTGCTATGTATAAAGGTGACCATTAATACATTTTGTAAAATCTGAGAAACTTTTTAAAAAATTTCTTCTTTAATATTCACAAATTATTTCTGTTTGTGCACTCTAGAACTATAAATTCTCTGAATTAGAAAATAGGTATGTAGTTGTTAATTTTGGTTCTATGTCTCTGGGAAATGCACTCAGCAATCCAGACAATATTTCTGCTTTCTTGTTCCTTCAACTTGACATAAGCGTAGAACACTCCAAAATGGAACTGATTATTGAAGGCAAACACGTTCATTTTTACCTAAGGAAAAACATTAAATCAGAACTATCTTTAAAATAATGCATTAAAGAAAAATAGGATTCTAGAGCACTTTACAAACTTAACTAGGGTGACCAGATGTCCCAATTTTATAGGGACAGTCCCGATATTTGGGGCTTTGTCTTATATAGGTGCCAATTACCCACCACACCCCATCCCAATTTTTCACCCTTGCTATCTGGTCACCCTAAACTTAACTAACTATAACTAGGGATCTGCCCACTAAAAGCATGATCAAAATGCAGCTATGACTGGTTTAATTGTGGCAACTCTTTAACAGACCACAGAAACATCATCCAAGAGTTTAGGGCAGAAAATGAATACCGTCTCCTATGGATATTGCAGAGGAAATTTCAGTAAATGGTTTATAATTGCTTGAGATGGAATTTGGCCAGACCATGAGGCTTTACACCTGCATACGCACACTTTCAAAGGGTGCCCTGGCATTTGTTTTACTTAGAAAGTGAAGCCCTCTGTTTTGTCTCCTCCAAATATGCCAGCTCTAGCAGTACAGTGTGTCCTAACACAATGTTGAGTTATTGGGTCAGTACAGACTCAGAAGAAATAGCGCTATCTACTGAATGACCATCACCACTTCCTGTCACAGATGAGTAAAATTGTTTTGATAGTAATACATTTAGAGGTGAAATGTCTTACCTCATGTTCAAAAAATGCATCTTCCAGTGTCTTTTCTCCAGTACCATTTCCTACCCCTTCAAACATAGCCTTGTATTCCTAGAAGCACAAACCATCACCAATGGGAAATAATATGTTCATTCATCCTATTTATCAAAAAACAAACAAACCTTCTCTGTATTAAGTAACCTAGGGTTACCATACGTGCAGATTTTCCCGGACATGTCCGGCTTTTTGGGCCTCAAATCCCCGTCCGGAAGGAAATCCCCAAAAGCCGGACATGTCCGGGAAAATAGGGAGGGAGGGCCCAGGGGCCGGAGCCGCTGGGGCCGGTGGTGCGGGGCCGGGAGCCGGCGGTGCTCGGCCGGGGGCCGGGGCCAGCAGTGCGGGGCCGGCGGTGGCGGTGCTCGGCCGGGGGCCAGCGCCCCCAAGCCGGGCGGAAGAGCCTCTTGGCCTGGGCCGGCCGGCCGCCAAAGGGAGCCGCTCGGCCTGGGGGGTGGACTGGGCCGCGCCTCCTCACGCCCCCCCAGCCCCAGCTTACCTGCTGCCTCTCTGTTTCAGGCTTCCTGCGAACATTTGATTCGCGGGAAGCAGGGGAGGGGGAGGAGCAGGGGGGCAAAGCGTTCAGGGGAGGGGGCGGAGTTGGGGCGGGGCTGGGGCCCCGTGGAGTGTCCTCTTTTTGGACACTTAAAATATGGTAACCCTAAGTAACCTTTCTGTAAATAGGAACCCATGCAGATTGTACTTGGTTGTCTGGAATGCAAGGACCATGCAAATATGCACTGAAAGAGAAAAATACTGGCATTTGCCCTTGTTTTTCCTCCCTCTTTCCTCCGAACTTCACAATTTAAATGAGAGAACTGTAAGGGGTTTGCTATTGCGTGAGTACAACTACCCCATTTACTTCAGGACTTCTTCAGTGACTTAAAAACACATTTTCAGAAAGGCAGCCTCCATCTTGTGAATGCAGGTCAAGCAGCTAGAAGCACAAAAATCATGCTTGCATTCACAGTTCATTTAGCAGATGCAAAGTATGGGTGCAATCTGTGTGTATTAATTTGTGATGCAACTTGTGTTGCAAAAGGGAGGCTGAACCACAAAATTTACTATAAGGATCTGATAGAAAAGGGGAAAACTATCGCCCCACATTGTGTGTGTGTGTGTGTGTGTGTGTGTGTGTGTGTGTGTGTGTGTGTGTGTGTGTGTGTGTGTGTGTGTGTGTGTGTGTGAAGAAAGGGGATGCTGATCAAATGGCATGCACATGGGATGACAGTGGGGAGGAAAAGGGAGAGAATGCAAGCTGTGATCTAGTTTTCCCCTCTAGATTCAGACCATGTGGAAGCTCTCCTACTGTAGCTTGGTGGTGCTAGGGCTCAGCATGAGAATGGGAACAGCCATGCACTTCTCTGTGCATGTGTTCTCCACATTCTCACCTCTGGCAGTGGTGAGATATCTGTACTCAAGAAGGGCTTGTCTTCACTACCATGCTAAATCGGCGCTGCTGCATCAGTGCAGTGGCACCAATTTAGCACGTCTGGATAAGATGCATTACATCGGTGAGAGAGTGTCTCCCACTGACGTAGCACCGTGTAGACACCGATCAAGGCTGCTGCAAGTAGCATTCACTTAGTCTCTGTTGCTTCACTCTCCTCACAGAGAACGTTTGTGTTTGCATGGGTGATATGCCTCCCCAGTGGCAGTGCAACTTGTGTAGGAGCTGCCAGTGGACAGGGAGGTTCTATGTGGGCTTGGACCCTTTTTCTGTAAATCCCTATGATTTGTAGATTTGGAATGCTGCAGCTAAACTGCTCTTCCCTGAGGTAACAACTGAGAAGCAGTGGTGACAATTAGGGGAGGGTTGCAGATGCGGAGGCAGCCCCACACCCCAAGGTTTTGCACTTACTCAAAGTACCGTAGGCTGTGGAACTGGAGAGGGATAGCTCAATCACTTTTAAGCAGTGGTCCTGTGCTAAATCAGTACAGCTACTGCTGGAGCAGTCTGGAGCATCACTCCAGGTGCATGGTCACAACACCAGTGAAATTTGTCCCCACCACTGCTCTGTCTAAAACAAGGGTGACTGGGCTAAATGATGTTGCAGCCCGGCACATGGGGAGCTTGTTTCTGTACGTCAGAGTGCAGGAGAATCCACTGGGAAATCGACTGCTGGTGGTACTGGCTCATGCACTGTGCAGGTAAAAGAGAGGGAAAACTCTCTGGCTGAGGGAGATCCAGGGTCCCTACAGGATGGGGGTGGATAAGTGGGGACCAGAACTACCTTGGGATGAGGAGGGACCATAATCTGCCAAGAAATGTCAGACTTGTCTTCACTGCCAAAAAATAAACCTGTGTTTCTTGGGACCTTTGTGGTATGGGAACAGTTTTGCTTGTAGGAAGGTATGATTTGGCCCTACTTTCATGTCTCTGTGATGGGCACTTTGTACTACACTAATGTAATAACTTCAATGTTCACAATTTCTTGTACTGAAAGCCTTTGATTCAATACACTTTTGTTTTGGATCCTTTAAATTTGATTCTTATGTTGGATACACCTCTACCCCAATATAACGTGTCCCGATATAACACTGATTCGGTTATAACACGGTAAAGCAGCGCTTCGGGGGGGGGGAGGGCTGCGCGCTCCGGCAGATCAAACTAAGTTTGAAATAACGCAGTTTTACCTATAATGCGGTAAGATTTTTTGGCTCCCGAGGACAGCATCCTGGGGTAGAGGTGTACTTAACTTTTTTTAAAAATGTTTTAATCTTGTAGTGCAGAGCTTTTCTTGGAACCCACATTCTGGAATATTGAAAGATATTTGAAACATCTTACATACTGCATAGTAATCTGCCACACACTTCACTTGCTCATAGTCCTCTGCGTTGGCCAGCAGGCGTAAGCCTTCTGGATAAAGTTTTCCACAAGTTGGATATAGTTTCTCTCTGTCGTCTTTACTCAGCTCCGTGCCAAATGAATTAATAGTGATGATAAAAGCACGTCTGTCTGCTTCAAACTTGATTCATAAAACAAAACAGGTAACAGAGTTAATTAGATGGCCTGATTCTGAAAAACAGCATAATAATGAGTGCTTGTATTTAATGCCATGAGTAGTCCCCATTAAAGTCTAACAGGTCTACTCAAATTAGTAAGTGCTACACTTGGTAGAAAGTGTTTGCAAGGAGTAGACCCTGTGATTTTTGATACTACATATTGGATGACTGCTCTATGTCATCTCAAAAGCTTGTCTCTTTTCCCAACAGAAATTCATCCAATAAAAGATATTACCTGACCCCTCTTGTCTTTCTAAAGAGAAATTAAGAAAGTTAAGCTTTCATTCCATGACTCTTGCACAGATGTCTCATCCTGATCACTGCCCACCCCATCATTTCCGTACTTCTTGCTTCTCAAAACATTTAATTCTGCAGACTGCTGGGAAATCTCTTCCCTCCCCCCTTGTGGATTTAAATAACATTGCTCAAAACATTAAAAAAGAAAAGATCAAAAGTAAACCGCATTTATTTCAGCAACTTCAGATCTCTGGAGAGCTGCTATTGAGATTAAAGGTGAAATGGAAAAGTTTAAAAATAATTGCTACATGTGCAGACAACTTAAAACAACCGATAAGGACCTGGCAGAGGTGAACAGAGACATTTTGCTTGCCAAGTTCAGGCTTTCAGGTTTCTGTGTTTTCTCTGCACTAAATGATTACTAACACCTAAAGCAGAGGGCTATATTTCTTCTGACAGCTTTAGATGTCAGCTCTATCTACTGCTGACGGGAAAACAGTAAAATTCATACCAATGTATAGGCCTTGTTTTGTGCCTCTGCACAGGAGAAAATTTCACTTATCATCCTGAGGGATTTAATTCATATTTTAAAGGTAAGTGAATGTTTAAATTATCTTTAAGTTTACCAATTGTTTTACTGACTTGGGACCAAAATAGCATTTTTTCTTTTTTCTGTTTTTAAAGCAAAGTACCTTTTTAAAAAAAAGTTATGGATCAACTAATTACTGGGACTTGCTTCAGAATCAAGATCAAAATACAGCATGAGCAAAATTTAGGCAGAGTGTGAGGTGCTTCTGAGTATATGAACTTTCAAAATGCTTTGGTGAGCAGAGAATTAGTTTTCTATTGAGCAATATAATTTGTTTACATTTTAGCAGTTGCAACACTGTTTTGCAAATTTAAGAACAGATTCACATTCCTAGATCCTGCGCGTATGGACTAGAACAAGTTGTAACAGTCACCTGATTGCACTCTGGCACTGGCTTCAGCATAGGGAAAGAGAATAAACAATGGGGAAATGATTAGAAAATAAGTGTGCATGAAAAGATTTCTGGTTAATAAGTAATAGAGCCAAATCCTACTTGCCTAACTAATGTGAGTAGGCACATCAACTCCAGAGGGTCTACTTTCATGAGTAGAGAGAGCAGGAGGATTTGAACTATAATGTCTATATAGGGTGACTTTTAGCCATTATATCTATAGTATTTTGAAGACAATACACATTTTAATTATATTTGAATATAGTAACTTTTTTAGTTTTGGGAATGATCATGCAACCCTTTCTTATGGGAGTAGTCCCATTGACTGCAGGATGGTTGCATGCTTGAGTAAGGTTTGCAGGATGAGACCTGAGCTAGGGTTACCATACGTCCGGATTTTGCCGGACATCTCCGGGAAAATAGGGAGGGAGGGACCGGCGATGCTCGGCCGGGGGCTGGAGCCACTGGGGCCGGCAGTGCTCGGCCGGGGGCCGGGGCCGGCGGTGCTCGGCCGGCGGTGCAGAGCCGGGGGCCGGTGGTGCCGGGCGGTGCTCAGCCGGGGGCTGACGGTGCGGGGCCGGGCGGTGCTCGGCTGGGGCCGGCAGTGTGGAGCCGGGGGCCGGCGCCCCAGGGCCCGAGCCAAGCCGGGCGGGAGACGCCAGGGCCAGAGCCTCTTGGCCTGGGCCGGCCGGCTGCCAGAGGGAGCCGCTCGGCCGGCGGGGCCGGACTGGGCCACACACCCCTGCCCCAGCTTGCCTGCTGCTTCAGGCTTCCCGCGAATCAAATGTTCGCGGGAAGCAGGGGAGGGGGAGGGGTAGGGTGGGCGAAGCATCCAGGGGAGGAGGCGGAGTTGGGGCGGGGCCGTGAAGGGGCGGGGCTGGGGCAGGGGGCGGGGAAGGAGTGGAGTTGGGGCGGGGCCGGGGCCCATGGAGTGTCCTCTTTTTGGACACTTAAAATATGGTAACCCTACCTGAGCATATGTATGAAAGTATGGCATAAATGGCAAGTTTTTCTTCATCCATATAATTAAGCTTCTTTATTAGCTGTCTTTATAAAAAGACAGTCTTTTCAACACATCCTTAGATCAGTTTAATGTTATGGGGTGGCGGGGGGGAACGCTTCTATAAAGAACTCTACACTGATAGCCAACTGATCTACTCAAAAATGCTTAGCATTGACATACTCTTGTTCCCACTGAAGTCACTGCTAAAACTCCCATTGACTTCAACTAGAGTTGGTCGGGAATTTTGTATCTGAATTATTTTCTCATGGAAAATGCTATTTCTGCAAAATGGAAACTTTCCATAGGAAAATCTCAATTTGTGCAGAAAATGGAAATGAAATATTTTGTTTTGGATCAGACCAACCCAAATAGGAAACCAAATCGGTTTTTTGTTTTGTTGTTTCATTCTGAATCAGCTCAATAAAATATTAAATTGCATTTCCATATTCACACATAGGCCTCCATTCTCTCCTATAGTCTGAGCTCCCTGGAGGACTACATCTCCCATAATGCAACACAGATTTCACTCTAACCAAGCTCTGTATGGCACATTATGGGAGATGTAAGCCAGTTTCCCTGCCTGGCCTACCATAGATGAAAATGGGGGCATCGACCTTCTGAGCTGCCTTATTGGAGTTGTAATGTAGTATAATGGGAAATGCAGTTGAAAATGATTTTAAACAAACCACTTTGCTTCATTTCAACAAATGAAAATGAAACATTTCAGTTTTGTAAATGTCAAACTATTTCATTTGAAAACTGTCAAAACAAAACATTTCAACATTTCTGAATCAGTTATTTTGGAATTTCTATTCCACAGAAAAATTCAAAATTTCTACTTTGTGTGCCAATTTGGGGTGAAAACAAATGTGTTGAAACGTCTGGATTTCCTGCAGGATGGAAATTTCAAAAGTCACTCAACTCTGACTTGAAGCATTAAGTTCAAGGGGAGCAGAATTCGACCAACAATAAACACTTTTGAAAATTAAATCCCTACGACACTATATTTCTGCCAGTTCATACTCTTTAAAAATCAGTGATTTGAGACCTTCAATATCAAGAACCTAATTTCAGGGGGAAAGGTGTTAGAAAAATCTAAATCAGCTTTCTTCCTTCCTTATACCAAGTATATTAACAAATGTAAGCGATCTCTGATACTACTGCACACATTGGTAACTTTCTTCTACTGTGGCAGTTATAGAAAAATACTAACTGAGGCGGACTCCTCTCTTGAAATGGAATGGCTATTTCTGTAAGTAATGGTTGAATTTGGACCTGAAACAAATGTTTTCATCAGATCCTAGTAAACCAATCACTCAGAGAAAAGTTGAATGTCAGTTTTACAAATCGGGGAAAGAAGGAAGGAGCAGGAAAAGCATTAAATAATTGAGCTAGAAAATCCTCATGGAATACTTAGATGCATAAGGTCTGCGCTTGTCTTACCTCAAGAACAGGGCACATTATTTCTGCTGTGGTGCCTCCTTGTTTTTCACAGAACTTATAAAAAGCCTCGAGATAAGACTAAACAAGGGGGGGAGAAAAAGACACATTTTATATAGAACTTCATTAAGGCCCCAGTCCAGCAAAGCACATAAGCATGTGGGTACCCAGGTTGAAATTGATGGGACTACTTACATACTTAAAGATAAGCATGCGCTTAAATGCTTTACTAGATTGAGCTTGAAAAATTAAAATGTCTTCCTCTTAAAATGTTAGTAACATCTAAAGGATGTAATGGAGCAAATACTGCACTCTCCCTGCTCTCCAAAGAAGGTGCTGAAGACCTTTGGACTCCAGATCTAGTAAGCTTCCACTGCACAGGAAGCAGATGGCTGAGGGAAACTCAGCAGTCCAATGCAGAGGAGGGGTTTGGGGGCAGGTGCTAAAGCGGTGGGTCTGTAACTAGGAGGATACATGAGCTAATCTCTGCCCCATGCTTCTCAAAACCCTGAGTTAGGTCACATCAGCCAACAAAGCTACTGCAGCTTGGGGCTGTACAGCACATCCACTGCAACTATGACCTGGTGAGGAGTCTCACTCCAACTGCCTTGGAACTTTCTCAGCACATGACCTGTTTAGTGAAACCCCTGTGTGCCCAAGAAGTAACTTTGTGTTAGTAAATATTTTTCTGAGTTACATGCTGTGTTTTTTTCTAGGATCCCCTCTAAGGGCATTGTTACTATTACGTTGTGGAAAGACATTTGCTACAACATCACAGAATCTTATTAAAGGAAGCTGTCACCAGCACCACATAATAAACAGCTAATCATAAATGGAGGCAACCTATTGAGAATCTGTCTATGGGGTTCCATGATCGACCCAGTGCAATACCATCTGGAGGAAGGGCTAAACAATTCATTGATAAAATTCAGAGCTGACACTAAACTGAAGGCAGAGAAGGAGGGAATTTTTAATAATTTAGAAGATATTGAATGATCCCCCAATAATGTGAAGGAGTGAGAAGAGAGGGATATAAAGAGATTTAACAAGGATAAATGCAAAGTATTGCACATAGGATATAAAAATTAAAGCTAAATATTATAAAATGAGAAATGAGTGGCTGGACAGTAGTAATATGGGAGAATAAAAACCCTGGGTGTAATTGTTGATGGAAAGGTAAATATGAATGGTAATAATGCACCGAATATTTAAAAAGCAAATGCAGATTTGGGAGGTATAAATAATACTTGTAAGACCAAGTGAATAATTTTTCCCTTTTGCACCATTATAGAATACTGCATACAATTTGGGTCATCAACTGTAAAAAGAAGAAAGAATATAGCTGAACAAATAGGATACGAAAAACTTTGAAGAGAATGGATTAGGAGGAAAATTTACAGGAATGAAATATGTATAGTCTGGAAATATTATATGGTCCTATGTACTAATTAATATTTGTAAAGTACGTAGAAGATGTAAATTACTTATGTATGCTACAGTAAACATCCGATAAGTGAAGAATGAGATACTACAAAAAAGGAATGGTTCTCACAAGCTGCTGTAGCAATACTACAGACTAGAAAAAGTAAGATTAAAATTAAGCAAAACACTTAGATTAAATGTAGAGCTGGTTGATAAAATTCACACACTTCATCATTTTTTCCCTTTTGTCAGCATTCAAAAATGTACACTATAACTTCAAAATTTGAAAAAATTCAATCAGCTCTACTGATCATAGACAAATGTCAATAATGAACTCTACTAAATGGAATTTAAAGTGGTAGAATCAAAGTAATTAGAAATCTTCAAGTTAATTACCTTTTGTAAATAAGAGAAATGTTAGTCATGCCAAAAATTGTGGGAGTCTAGAAAACCTACTATGGATGTCTTAAGATCCAACAATGCTGTTATGTTTGGTTGACAACTTAAAATGACTTTTTGCTTACGAATAACTAATAGATTAAGACTAGGATGACCAGACAGCAGGGCCGCCCAGAGGGGGGGGCAAATGGGGCAATTTGCCCCGGGCCCCACACGTGAGTTTTTTGGGGGCCCTGGAGCGGGGTCCTTCACTCGCTCCGGGGCCCCGGAAAACTCTCGTAGGGCCCGGGCCCCCAGAGCTTCCTCTGCTCTGGGTCTTCGGCGGCAATTCGGTAGCAGGGGGTCCTTCCACTCCGGGACCACTGCCAAAGTGCCCCGAAGACCTGCGGCGGGGGGTCCTTCCGCCCCGGGACCCGCCGCCGAAGCACTGGGTCTTAGGCAGCAATTCGGCGGCGGGGAGTCCCCGCCGCCGAAGACCCCAGGCCCCCTGAATCCTCTGGGCGGCCCTGCCAGACAGCAAATGTGAAAAATCAGGACAGGGGTGGGGGATAATAGGAGCCTATATAAGAAAAAGACCCCACAATTGGGACTGTCCCTATAAAATCGGGACATCTAGTCACCCTAATTAAGATACTAACTTATACTCATGGCATTTTCATTAGTGAGATTTTAAAAAATAGAACCTGATGATAATTTTCAAATTCTAGATGTTCTATCATTTTCTTGTGATTTTTTTTTTTACTTTTATAGGAAGTTCGCAGTATAGTATTCTAAGAAGCACTTACCTTGTACAGTTTGTTTCTCATTATTTCAATGTTCATTTCATCCAAGTCGTTTTCAGACAAGCAGCCTTGAAAGAAAGGAGCTGAAAGCAGAATATGTTAAATTACAGAATAAATTCATATGGAGATATGTGAGCATCCCTGACCAGTAGCAATCTACCAATTTTGTGGTATTGATCAAGGAATTGTGGTTTCAAGAAAGGGTAATTTGAGGGGGAAGTGGGAAGAGAAACAGGAAGGTAAATATGTGAAATCCTCTTAATTTTTCTCTTTATACTAGGATTCTGCTGCAAGGGGAATCAATCTAGCTTTCAGTGCCCAAATCTCCAGAAAGCATCAGATGGGAATGGCTAACAGAGTAATTCTTTTAAGGCCCTAACCTACTCCCTAGCATTTAGCACAAGTAGTTGGGCTGGGCTTTGGGGAGATTTCCAGAGGAGAGTGAAGAAAAGAATCTTCCTTTCCAGGTCATGGAGCTGCTCTGCAGAGGGTACTCAAGCCCAGTTGGTGGTGTAGCCTCCCTTCCCTAGCCATACTCCTTCTGTGTGTGTTTTTGTATATGGGGAAGGACCAGAGGCTCCATATAACAAAGGATCCTCCAGCCCCAATCTTTCCCAGTCCAACCCTGCTCTAGCTCCTTACACAGGGAATGCCTACAGAGTTGGGCTCAACACAGCGCATAGGGTGCACATAAAATCTTATCCCACTTTGTGCAGTTGAATAACTTAAAATTACAATAAGTGCAACTAACAAAGCTATACCAATTGTTCACCATATTCCTTTGCTTGTGTATTGTATCCACAACTTCATTCCTTGGTCTGTTTTATCTTTCGATTGTAAACCATTCAAGGCAGGGATTGGCTCTTTCTGTGTTTGTACTGTGCCCAGCACAATGGGTGCCTACAACCGACTGAGGCTTTTGGGCCCTGCCATAAAATAAATATTTAATATAACAACTGGTGCCATTACCAGGGACCTTGGTGCCGAAAGAGGCATTTTGTCCTAAATGATTCACTTATGGAAACAGCTGTTGGCATATGTTTACAGTAAACCTTGAAATAACAATTCAACCATTATCAGAGTCACTTGATATTTCTGAAAGTAAGCTATAAAAGTCTGATCTAGTGTAGTATGTTTTCTATATGTGACTGCTATCCAGGTTAAATAAAAATTGTTAATCAACTGTCTTATTTTAAAGTTGTTTTGTGAAATGCACAGAATACCACTTCAGAACTGCATCTTGTCCTGCAATGCAGTTGCCAATTACGCATAGGTTAAATTATCAAATCATATAGTATCTGGTGAAACAACTGCTGGTGTGATCTGAAATGAAATTATCAGGAATATGTGAAGAGGAGCATCTGTAGACAAATCATTAAATTTTCATACCTAATGGTGTGTCAACCAAAATTGCATTGAATAGCTCTGCAGGGTTTGGGGCAATGCTGACTGCTTCCATTTGCTCAAAACTGCCCAAAGGGTGGCACTTAGGAACAAGTTCAGCTATGGGTCGCTGATGCAGTGTACCAGTTATCAACAGAATCACGTTGTCAATCATATAGCTGTACCTGAGTTTGAAAAAAAAGTTACAAAACAACTTGATATATTTCTTAAATATAAAAGAAACCCTACGGACCTAAACCACCAAAATACTTGCTCTGTTTTCATCTATTCAGATATCAACATCTCACAGACAGAAAAATGACTGCTAGATAACATTAATTTTGAACGCTGGTGTTGCTTTGATATATAAGTGCTTTTGGACTTATTCTAAAGAAAGGACTAAGTATGAATGTAAGGTAAGGCTTTTTATGCAGCATTGCAGCCTTAGGATGTGATTTTGATTTAAGATCTACTAATACATTGCATCAAAAGTACATCTGATGAACTAGAAGCTGTTGCTGTTTGGGGAAATTGCTGTTTCCCATGAGGAACATTAGGATAACTGCAAGTATCTAATGTGCCTGTATTCAGAGTTCCTCTGGAACCACCTCTGGTGATGGAGTTCTTCTTTTAAGTGAGCTATCATGACTTGTGGACACTATAACTACAGAGCTCAGGTGGATGACCCTGGCCTCCAGCAGATCCCTCAGGATCCTTGAGACCAGCCCCATGGCTATAGGGATCCTCTCAGAGATTTCTTCCCTCTTAACAGTCTTCTGTGGGTTTTACCATGAGAGTGAATGATCTGGACCTTTTCAGTAACTCTGAAATTGAAATGCAAAACCTATCACTCATGGACATCATGTTGCTATGACCCTGAGGAACTTTGGGGCTGTAACACATGTGGACGGAATAGATTTCCATAGTGTTTTACCTGTGACATTTAAAGAATGGATACTACTCTTCAGGTTTCCTTCACTGATTCAGAACAGATTAATGGAATTTCCTATGCAAAGTTTGAAAGGAGGTTAAAGGATTTTGGACATATAGCTTAGTGAAGTGAAAGGCATGTCACGTACTATGAAAGTACTATCCCTACTGCAAAACACCACAGTGTATGGTGAGTGGGGAGGGGAACGTGTGCATGCAAAACTGTGAAATGAAAACAGCAATAATTTTTGAATGAAATTCTATGAAACAAGAATTGTGAATTTTGCACAGTTCTAAGTGCATAACTGTCCTAGTGCGGTCTTGCAGAATCACCATGTTTATTAATCCATGCACAAAATTAACTCAGCCATCTTTATGATAATGAGGAAAAAATTAATGATACTTTACTTTTGTGTCAGGAAAAAAATATTACTACCCGAAACTAAGCTGGGAAGTAAAGTTTTGCAAGTTTGTCACAGTCACCAAGTATTAAAAGGTAAGATAAGAATGTGTACTGAAGTGCTTACTACAGAGAAGAGGAGATTTTGCTAAAGCATCCAAACCAACATAAATCAGGTCTGTGTTCTCTCAGTAATATGTTGTTAAAGTCAAGAACAGATCAGATAGCACTTAGATCTTTCAAAAATAAAGCTACTAGGATCTAAACATCTCACTAAAGACCACAGAAATTCATATTTAGACTGCCACTTTGAAACAAAATGGAGAGTTTGCTATCCGTATGGAAATATAGAGTATGTACTCTGTATTAGAACTCCTATCCTCTATATCATGAGTTTCTTCATCTTGCCAAAAAATCCAAACCCTAATTTTAAAACAATTATATTTTGAAAAATTTAAATCTCTTCTCCCCATCTCACCTCTCCCCCCCCCCAAACAAGTAATACAACTTTGAAACTGTTAGTCCATGATGTAACAAATAAGAATAGATTTTTAGGTTTCTAAACACTGAGTTACACTTCTTTAAAATGGTACAGTATTAAATAAATTTCACTCGTTGTCCAGCTGTGTGTAAACTGCGATAACAAGAAATTTACCCTGACTTACTTTGAATAACTGGCAATTGAAATGAACAGGTAACTTAACTTACGTGATAAAGTTCAGAAACGTGGCAAGTGGCTCAAAGGCGTGGTTTCTAAAGTATTGAAATTCTGTGAGTAATTTGGCTTTCAGTTTGTCATCGATGGTGGAAACAGTGAGAGGGCCAGTTTCATTGGCCAAGAAGTTGCCATAGTCTGTGGTCTGTAGATGTAACTTCAAGTCTACAAATAGATTCAGAAGAGACTATGAGGATAAACTGTCACAACACTAGAAATGGAACCAACTGGAATAACTTTACATGTTTCAGTGCTTTTACCCTATATATCTCAAGGAGGACAATGTTCTTATATATGTGAAGATATATCAACACTCAGATGTATACTTGTAATGGTACTGCTTAGCCCAGAAACGGGCTCCAGCCAAGTTCTGTACAGCACATCTCAAGAGAAGTCACTCTTATGCTCTTCTGACATTTGGGCCCTGACCTTTGGACTTTTCTAACTTCTGCTGTTAGCAGCTCCAAAGGGGTTATTCTAGAAGCTAGGTCATGGACATAGGAAAATCCTGTCCATGCTTCCTGCACTGGGAGGGTCTGCGGAAGTCTCTACAGCAACCCTGTGCCACCAAAGGATTCCCAATATGAGTTCCCTTAACTATTGTCGCCTGGCTTTATGACCATTTTCCACTACCAGTGGCAGAACAAGCGATTTGGATTTATTTTTAGTATTCAGACCTGTTTAGCATTCATTCTCTTAAAAAATAAAAAAATAAAACACCACTAGCATATTCTAAAATAATAGCTTCATATGCTTTAAGTGATAGAGTTTTTGGGATAATGTGTTTTTTGTGATTCACAATTATTACATTTACAAATGAATTCCGAAGTGGTGGTTAGCAAAAAGTAGTAACTTGCTATAGTACCTGATAACATAGCCTTTCTGAATACTGTACAAATTTTCTGTTGAGCTCAATAGGACTGCCATACACAGAGTAACCACCAGACTGGGCTCATTATAGTGATAACATTCAGCAAACTCCTTTTGTCAAACTAACTCAGTCCAGTTAGTACCTGTGCATCTGCCAGTATTTCTCTAGGTCTTCCTGCACTAGACTGAATGCTGCCAGTATAAACTAATTCCTTATGAAGGAAATCATGTTAAACAAGTCTTTACAGAGTTAAACACAAGATTCAGTTGACAAAACATTTGTAAAGGTTATGTCCTTTCAAGCATATAGACAATGGAGTCGGATAACTAGAAGTATTCAGAGTGCTGCAGTACAGGTTTCTTTTCTAACTGAAAAAATACTCAGCTTAATCTCTAGATTAATCTCTAGATCGAGGAAAAATATAAACACGGAAAAACAATCCGACATAAATATAATTATGCTTAAAATCAAGTCTAAATATATTAAAAAATCTTTTTGTACTCACCCATATTTTGTATCACATACCTACATTTTCTATGAAGATGAAAAGTGATAATTTAGCTTTCCTTTTTTTTTTTTTAATGTATCAAACAGATATGTAGGGGTTAGAGTACATTACTGTGTCAGAGAGGAATAGGAATCAAGCTTCCTGTGATCTATTTCCAACTTTGCCACTGACTCATTTGCCTTGATTTACTCCTTACAAATGCATTCCTAGCACCTTGGGATACAGCCACTCTTAAGGGGTCTTCCTCTCTGGGTGAGGTAGCTAGTCAATCCCTACTGCATAACCCAGACTCCACTCTCAAGTATCAAGCTCTGCAAAAAGCTGTTAACATACTTCACTGATAAGATTATCAGAATATGTATTGTATGCAGTGTTGTTGTAGCCATGTTAACCCTAGGATATTAAAGAGACAAGGTGAGTGAAGTAATATCTTTTATTGGACCAACTTCTATTGGTGTGAGAGACAAGCTTTTGAGTTTACACAGAGCTCTTCAGGTCTGGGAAACTAACAAGTGTCAGTGCTAAATACAAGGTTTGACCAGATTATTTAGCATAAGTAATTAACACATGTTTCAAGGTGAAGTGGCCTGTTAACACCCCATCAGTCACAGGGAGGAAAGGGGAGTGGAGAAGTTGCTGGCGGAGTTGTTAGTGGGTTACAGATTGCTGCAATAAACCATAAATCCAATGTTTCTAATTAGTCCATGATTTTTCGTGTCTAGAAAAGTTAGGAATGTAAGCTCCCAGGCTTGTCTTTTGAAAGTGGTGTGAAGGTTTCCTTTGAGGAGCAGGACTGATAAGTCAGATACAGAGTCATCACTTTTGCTACAAGTGTTCGCCCACAGGTGATAGGGTGTTTTTGGCTATGTCTACACTAGAGACCTAATAGCAGCACAGCTGTATCGCTGCAGCTGCATCACTGTAAGGTCTCCCATGTAGCCGCTCTATACCAACAGGAGAGAGCTGTCCTACCAGCATAATTAAACCACCCCAATGAGTGGCAGTAGCTATGTTGGTGGGAGAGTGTCTCCTGCAGAAATAGCACTGTCCACACTGGCGCTGCTGTCAGTGAAACTTACGTCAGTCTGGGGTGGGTTTTTTTCACACCCTGACCAACAAGTTTTACCGACAAAAGTACTGGTGTAGACATAGTCTTTGTCTTCTATCATTTTCCTGTAAAAGTTCATTCGAGAGTGTAGTGATTGTCTGGTTTCACCCACATAGTTGCTATTGGGGCATTTAGTGCACTGGATGAGGTACATCAGAGGTTGTGACAAGGGTGGTTAGGACCCATGGATCTTCAAAGGTGTGTTGTGGGGGGAGGGTGTTGCAGTGAAGATATGTCTGCAGTTTTGCATCTGTTGTTCTGGCGGGGTGTGGTGCTGCTTTGTGGTAGTGTGTCCTGGTCTATGGGGAGGTTGTTTCTGACAATTAGCTTGGAGAGGTGGGGGACTTGTTTGAAGGTCAGAAGGAGTAGTTCAGGAAAGACTTTTTTCAGGATGGGGTCCCTGTCAAGTAATGGTTGTAGTTGTAGAATATGTATTGAGCTAACTGGGAAAGAAAATTCCTCCTGTGACCAGATTGTATTATCTGCCCCATCACTGCTGACTGAGTTTGGCCTCATCATGAGTTTGGCCTTTCAGAAACTCTGAAAAATTATTAAAGTAACAAACCTATTAAATGGATCCCCGCTTCTCTTGGCTGGTAAAAGCCAGAGAACAGTAGCTATGCCCACTACTAATGGAAATAGTGACTCCTTCAGAGAAGCACATTAACCCCAAATTACTTGAAAAAATTCAATAATTCATCCAACCCTCAGGAAGCCAACACTTGACCCGGAGGAGTTCTCCACTATTGTCCAGTCTCCAACCTCCAGTTCCTGGGCAAAATAATTGAGCAAGTAGTAACCGTCAAGCTCCAACAACACGTGACATTGGCCAACATCTTCGTTGCCTCACAATCAATGTTCAGACCAGGGGAGAGCAAGGAGACTGCTGTCAAAGCATTAAAAGACTCTCTCATCATGGCCATGGACACAGGATAAGATCTCAGTGCCCATACTGCTGGACACTACATACAGGGACCTATATCCCTTCAGCTTTGACACAGTGGACCCAAAGTATTACTAATACACCTCCATGATATAATGAGTATATGGCCTACCACTACAGAGACTCCAATCATTCCTTTCCAGCAGAACTCAGAGAGTGGTGATGAGTAACTGCTCCTTCACTCTAAAACCCCTCATCTGCAGGGTCCCATAGGAACCCACACCATTTATTCCTTTCAATATCTACATGAAACCATTGGGGGAGAGAGAGGAAGATGCCATGCCCTTAAGTTTCCACTATAAGTGATGCTCACAATTCAAACACCTGCTTTTATTCTCATACCTCTTGCAACTTCCCACCTCCCCCCAAAAAACTGTGCCTCAAGCAGAGTTCTGACCCTGTAAAGAAAGAAGTGTCAGACTCCATGAAGTCTACTAGGGACTTTGCTATCGGTATTGATTTTTATGCTGAAGGTGCTCATATGCTATGGTGCTGATTAACAGTATAAAACTCTAAGATAGGTAAGGAGAGCAAAAGCAATAGCATGTTCTTCCTATGGAGGTCTACCTTAAGCTGCAGCTGGGACTCCATCGAAGTGGATTCCCTGGGAACTGCCCTGAAAAAGCTCTGAATCAGCACATCTGTCTATCTTCTGTATTTTATATTGTCCCCATTACTGTAGCATCTGAGCGCCTCACACTCTTGAATGTGTTTGTTGTCCCAACTCCCTTGTGAGATCAGAAAGTGCTATTATGCCCATTTTACTGATGGGGACATCATCTGGCTCTGGTTGGGCTTTCTGCTGCTAAGGTCACAACCTATATTGGGACAGGATAAATTACTTTGAGGGCCTACTCTCATTGATGTTAATGGGAGCAGAACTGGGCCCCTAATCCTTCTGTGACTTAGCTACCTACCTATGAAATAAATTATTGCTATCCTCTTTGCATATCGTTGTTTTGAGGGTAAAATATTGAGGGTGAGACCCTCGCCAAAGTGCCAGCTCCTATACTTTGGGTAAAAGGGCCAGAATGGCATAAGGGGACCCTAAAAGCCCCAGTTGAGGCTGGAAAAGGATTTCCCTCAGCACAGGTACTGTGACGACAACCATAAGGCTTCCAATGACCCAATCACAAGCCCTGTGATCAATTTTTGAAAAGATTGGGTATTTTTTTAAATGTCTGAAAAATAAGATTTTTCTCAAAGTGAGGAATTTCTTCACTCTTTGAGAAAACAGCTATGGAGCTAATTTATACTCCAAGGAAACTCAGGGAACATCACCTGTTTGTCTCCTGGAGAGCACAGAAGACATAAGGAAGAAAGAGCACTGGGTTTAATAACTCAGTCATTTTGTCAGTTATTTCTCTCAGCATTTTGAAGTAGAGCTTGTACATTCATTGAGCAGGAGATATTTGTCTCATGGAAATTACCTGCTGTAGCAGGAATATATCTGTAGAATTGGTAAGTTCCTTAGGGCATATTTACTAGTACAAAGAGGTTACAGGAACTGGTCACACTTCCAAGCTATTATAAGATCCACTAGCCCAGCCTTGTGTAAGGAGGGAGGGATGAGCGTTGTTGTGGGCAAGTTTCAGCTTCTTCTCCTCTCCTACCAATTCTGCTACCATCACTGTAGAAGCAAAGCTGCTAATTTTCCAGACACAATGAATTTGCATTTCTAGTCATTATGCTGATAATTTGACCTAATAGAATTCCTAAGTGTAAAAGATTTTGGTTAAATAATTGCAGTTATTATTCTCAGATACAGAAGAAAGCCTGTGTTCATTTATTTGCAAAAGAAATTTTCTGCTTGTAAGTTGTTTTTTTCAGAAATGCCTGGAGAGGGATCATCTCCTTATCTATTCTCACAAATCTGCATGATCTAGTCTGTGGCCAGTCTGACCCGCAGAAAAGCTGCTTTGGAAACAACTGCATGTTCCCTTCTCCTCTGCAACAAAGTCACCTTCACAAAAACCTTTCTTCATTTAAGAGTAATGCAAATTTATCTCCCTAAAACCCAGTTTTTCTCCTTTAAAGTGGAAAGTCTCTTAAAGATCTAAAAACTATGCAGTAACACAGTAGCACCCTATGGAAAAATCTATGGCTTTAGTACCAAATTATAAGCTTTTTCCAGGTTTTGTGAACCATCCTATACAGATATATAATTCTGTATAGTATGGCGAAAAATTTATAAGTAGGGTATCAATCTCTTTGAAAATCTCAGCCTATAGATGTATTGAGTAAATTCTATAGAACCATATTGACTTCACTCCTATTAAATTCTCTAGGACGTTTCCAAAAGGGAAAAACAGGATTATTACTTGCTTTCAATAACATTATCCCTTATCATCTTTCTTTTTCTGACCTGTCTCTTTTTTAACTTTCATCAGTGATCTAGCCAACAGTATTTGTTCGTTTACCTTATCGAGAGACAGACTCACCTTCCAGTGTTTCACATTGCACTAGGTTGATGTAATCTGCATTGGTCAAGATCCCAGCTTTAAAACCTCGGACCAGCCCCTCCAGGTAGCCATGGTCCACATTGAAGTAAAACTCTGAGTACCCCGTCATGGAGATAAAGAGGGCTTAATCTCTGTGCTGTTTTGTGGAAGTGACAATCTTGAGTATTAAGTCTTGTGCTTCTCTTTTGAAGGTGATGACCAATAGTCACTAATTTCCAGTCAGCTCGTGGTTGGGTTTTACTGACTTGTTTCTTCCTGTTTATTGTGCCCAGTGTAGTTGGCTGCACTTTGCGTGATGCTTACAAAACACCAGCTAATCAGCCAGACAACAAATCTAACTCCTTCCTGTCAGAATCAGAACTGGGATCTACTATGGGCTAAGGAGAGACAGAAGAGGGGGCAAAGGATTTAACCACTTTTTACATAAAATGATTTGGAGCTGGACTTAGAATGTACAATCAAACTTGAATTGGATTTTCATGCTTTTTGAATATATTAGGGCCAGGTTTTTTTAGGTCATCTCTGATCACATATTGAACAATGATTGTACTAAATTGCCTGAATGCAGATGCTGCCATTCAAGAAACTCATATAATCTGAAAATGTCTGTTTTTACAAAAGAAAGAATTGTCTTTTGCACTCCAATGTAGAGAGCAATGTGTAAAAAATGCAAGATTACTATCCTGATTTCCTACCTCATCCTGAGGTGTGATGGGGTATACAAAGCCTGCACTGGTGAGGAAAGGGTTAATGACCTCCTTTGGCTTAATCAGTCCTGTCCTGCTACACCTGCCATGGGTGTCAGGCTTGGACAGAGTGGTTAAAAGGGAAGAACACAACTCAACTGGGGGCTGACTGGGAAAAAGATCAGATCTCCAGCTCTCACTCTGAGAGAGAGAAGCTTGTCTGGGTTCAGGAAATGTGTGAGAGACTGCTGCCTTCCAGAGGCTCCCTAAAGGAAGTAAGGCCTGGCATGAGATGGAAATTGTCTTTTACCTGTGCCTGGCTTGTTCATGTGTGGTAAGACTCTGACAGCCAGATAAACTCTTATCTGCCCAAGGCCTTGGTAAGTGGTTTGTCCCGATACCGGGAGTGAGCCACCTCATAATACTTCTTGATTTTTTTTCCCCATCAGTCCTTCCCTCTGGCTGATACTGTCACAGTCCAGGAGAACAGAACACAAAAATTGAGACAAATACTGAATACTTCTGGTATGTACTAAGAGATGGAGTACCTGATCCCTCTTTGTGCCAGGCCTAATACAGAAAACATTGACTTCAATGATAATCTTTCTATTGATTTCAATGGGCATTGGATCAGGCCCAAACATTCCAGCCAAGAATGGATCCTCAACGGAGGACCTTCATAGGCCTTGGGAGTGGACATCTAGAGGTCACCTCCAAGCTATGACTTCCCCAAGACTGTGTCAGGATACTCAAGCTCTGGTCATTCAAATGTCAAAGTTTCTTATTAAAATACAGATCTTACAAGAACAATCTCATTGATGTAAATTCAATGATCTTTTTAGGCTTCTCCCTTTTGATTTGGACTCAAAATAAAATTTCAAATTCTGTTAACTTGATCAGTAATGTGTTAAGCTTAATTGATATAAGAATAACAACTGTCTGACTTAGTCATTTCCTGTGGTGTTTCACAGCTGCTGTTGAAAGGCATTTTCTAAAATTAAAGTGTGTATGTGCTAACTATCATCAGATTAATCTATTGGGTCAGAAGTGGCGGTACACTTCCCCTTTAGCTAAAAAAGGGGAGGAAAAGGACTTTATTGCCTGTTAGGTGATACTTGTGTGTTTGCTTGATTAGTGCTTAGCAACATTGAGATCAGGTGCATAGCACCTACCTTGTGGTGTCAAGGAGAGGGTTGAGCCAGCAGCAAAAACTACAACAGCTGTCTGTCCTCTGCATTTAAACACTCAGCTTCATTTTCAGAGCTTTGAATGGCTTCAGTGTAGTATATGAATTGAACACAGGCTGTGATCAATTACATTGAAATGTGGCTGGAGTCAGAAAAGTAACTATCTAAGATGGCACTCTCTGTCAGCACCTCTTCCCTGTGAGCCAGATGCTAAAGGGCCTCAATCTGGTCTCCAATTTTGTGTCTACAACCAATTGCAGGTGAAATGATGCACCATTTAAACAGTAAACATACTAGATAGGTAGAGATGTAAATATAGTCATTTGCCCTGCAGCTAACTGGGAGTGCTGAATTGTTCCTGGGAAACTGGAGATTGTTTCTTGAAAATCAAAATGTGTTTTGAGTCATGTTTGTTAGCAGAGCTCATCCAGCTATGGAAGAGTGAGATGGATTCTATTCTGTCTTGTGCATATTAAAAAAACAGTCCCCCACCCACCCACAGACAAATTGAGAAAAGTGGATATGTCACTGAGAGAACATATTTCTTCTTCCCGCTATCATCCTTACAGCACTTTAAATTTAACCTTTTGTAGGAGAGCTGTCATAGAAAAGCCACTTTTAGGTGCAACGTGATATGCAGGGTAACTCAGATGCTACCTATCTATTGCAGGGTGTTCTCTAGTACTCTCACCACTGTATCTAATCACTTACAGGTATTGCAGTGGCTGTCTAAACATAATTCTTCACTTTGGCACATACAATGAGTTTCTAGTACTTACTACAGGAGAGTCTGCCTTTCATTTTGTAGGCAATGTCTGTACAGATGCAAATCACTTTAGTGTCTCTGGAAACAGCGTGTAACTTTTTGTCAGTCTTTTTCCACTCTGTCCTAAACTTCCTTTAGGTTGAACATCCTGATCTGTCTGAAGGAGTGGGAAATCACTTGGCAAATCTTTCAATGCTAACCCCAGAAAACAAAATAAAACTCTCAAACTTCATGAAGGCTTGGCTTTCTATCATGTATGCTTATGTATGTGATTGATAGTGCTGTGCAAATATATTATCGTATTATCAGTGTTGAAGGGTCACTTACTCATGTGATGACACTTACTGATTTATATCCAAGGGACCTATTTGTGTGAGTAAATGAGCAGGATTTGGCCATTTAACAAGTTCCTCGAGGCATCCTCATTCCTGCAGTGTAAAATGCTAACAGCTCTG
The DNA here is from genome assembly GCF_011386835.1 of Chrysemys picta bellii. Taxonomy (NCBI): domain Eukaryota; kingdom Metazoa; phylum Chordata; order Testudines; family Emydidae; genus Chrysemys; species Chrysemys picta. The sequence continues at coordinate 243,038,872 of NC_088792.1, read as the reverse complement.
GTGCTTCTATAGGGCCACACTGTGAACTCCTTACACCTGCTTTTGACCAGTTATTTCCAAGTGTAGCACTTTGAAATAGATGAATCTGTCTATTTGTGTAACTGTGATTACGGGATTCGCAGTGTAGAGCATAATAAGTTAAGGAAAAAAGAACTTGTACTCTTGGTATCCACATAATCATTGCCGTGAGATGCCACCCTACTGCTAAAAGACACACACAAACCCCCCATTTTAACTTAAAACTGCTATTTTTTAGACAAAAAATACAAACATGAGAGTCTACCATTGCTTTCACCAAAAGCAAGTATTTTTTATTGCATACATCTCTACGGTATGCATTATATCAACAAGTAATACCTCAGAGCAGGTAAACTCTGGTCTACCCCAGTCACAGCCACATTAGTACTTGAACAGGGAACAAATCTAGCTTGTGGCCATTCAAGGTTATATTGTTGAGGCTCTTTCAAAACTATGTTAGGAGAAAACCTGTGCAGAAATGGCTCTTGCAATATGTCCTTATGGTAGAAAGGTTTGGGCTCGTATGGATCCTTGATTGAAGCAAATTCCACAATCAAGGATCCTCTACTGAAAAAATTCTACCCCTGATCCCCACAAGTTCTACTGGGGGGACTATCAGCCAAAGTGTCCTCACTGACCTTGAATGTTGTTGTGGTGCAGAGAGAAGTGGTCTCTTGAGATATATATGGGTCCCATATTGGGCTCGAAATAGCCTTAAAAGATAAGGGCTAGGATCTTGAATTGGACCATACAATACATGTAGATGGCTTACATTCAGCAAAAGACTTGATTGATTTTTGGTACAAGGAAAATTTATAAAAAGAGACTGCCTTGGCAATGGCTCAGAATGGATTTATATAAAAATTTAGCTAATTAACAAACGTTTTTAGTATGCCCTTTATAAATCGAAGACTTTTTTTCTAATTAAATGAAAGTTGCCAAAACACTGCAGCAGTCAGCTAAAACAGTGACTTGATCATTCCCTCATTTTGGTTAACTTGTCTTTTTATAGAAACGTCTTGTTGGTCTCGTACACCCAAAAGAATGGCCTTGCTCAATACCTACTGTTGCAACTTCTGGGTAGTAGTGGCTAGAACAGTACATTTCTCTTATATTTTGTGGCTGACTAGAAGTATATGTAAAATTCTACGAGTATGTACTCTTGATATTTATACCCAGATGTCATTCAGCATTAACAAGTTTCCATGAGAGAAAATGACACTGTCATCTATTAACTTTGTTGGGGGTTAAGGGGTAAAGGTTGAGATTTTTCAAAAGAACTTATAGCCAGACAGCTTCCTAGTGGTAAAACAAATACAGATAGCATGTAGATCATGTTTATGAGGGTAAGTTAGTTTAGGCCAAACAGAATTAACATGAAAAGATAGTGCAGAATCTAAGGTCAGAATTTAGCCTTTGACATAAAAAGGTTCAGAGTAACTCTTTATGAAACAGCATATTTAGTTTTTACCACAAGGGGTCATCATAACATTGCAATAAACTACCTTTATTCCAATCTACCAACTTCCATAGCCAGAAATAAATGCACAAAGGGAAGACAATTTCTTTTCTTTTTTTTCTTTTTTTTAAAGAACTAACTGAACTAAAGTGAAAAATGAAAATGAGTTCAAGCTACTGTATATCTACTCAAGTAAACAGTTCTGTTTTCCTTGTACATGCATATTAGTCTTCCTCCCATGTTGTCCTCCTTTAAATATTTTCCTTTCTCTTATTTTCCTCTCTTGTTACAATGTCTGTAAGAGCTAGTATTACAAAGCCTGAATAACAGATGACAAAGAATCAGCTGATAGGGAGCACTGAGTAATTGGTTCTCTTTCACTTAAACTGATCTTAAAGTATATGAATTCAAAACATTTTATTTAGATGGAAATAATTAAAGATACAGTTTTTACAGAGCTCTATTTATCACTCTTAATTCAGGCAAAACTCTGTCTAACTTGTACTTTGCTAAACCAGAAATGAAATAATTCACGAAAGCCCTGTTCCTGCAAGCACTTAAACATGTGGCTAACTTTGTGCATGTCAGAGTCTCACTGATGTCATGATATACAGTTGTTTTCTAATGTGTAGGATACATAGCTTTTTCTAAAGTACAGTACAGTTCTGTAGAGGTCTGTATGGGAGATTTTTCTGACCTATGGCTGACTCTACCCCTCCTGCCCTGCCAATAAGATAATATCACCTCCATTATCTACTCAGTCTCTGTCTGTGATGTAAAGAGCATAATCCTTTCTCTGGTCTCTGACTTTTCTTCATGGTAATGTTACCTTGATGCTGCTTAGTCCAAAAAAAGTGAAGTGGATTTTGTTTGAAGCAAGCTGGGCAGTTTAGTTGGGAAGTTGTGCACTAAACCAGAGTATATTCATCTTAATTTCATAACATTTTAACTCATCTAGAGAGAATTTGGAATGCAGTGTTTCTAATATTCTGCTGACACATGCTTGTGATGGCTTTGAAAATCAATGACACCAAAGTCCTTTAATTACATGCTAAGCATAGCTTTGGCTATATCCCAAATTTAAGATGTATTTATCTTGCTGTAAACATCTGAAGAAAGTATGTGATCCTCCCTAGGAGTCTTTCTTAAACACTAACGGTTGGAATGCCTCATTCACTGAAGTATTGGTAGAAGAATTCTGGTTGCACGAATGTCTGGCAACAGATCAGTGGTCTCTTTTTCAGAAGTGCTGAGCACTTACTACCCCACTTCAATTTACTGGGAGCTGCAGATGTTCAGCACATATGAAAATCTAGAGCAGTGATTCTTAGCAGGTGGCTCAAGAACACAAACAACTCTTTATGGTGTTTTGTACACTTCTTGCTTCTTAGGATTTTGATCAATACTTTCAGAAGGGCAGATAGTAGTGAGCAAACAAATTGGCATTGCAGCATGCTGTTGAGGTTCTCCTCTCACATGAGGGTGGGGGCAGCAGGAACAAAAATGCTGGGATTCTGTCATAGGTAAGAATGGATCTTACCACTGAAAAAGCAAAAGCATATTCCCCTTCCTCAGTTGCTGGGACGAATGGGTTTGAGCAGATGATGATGCACTATCATTATATCTTGACTGCATAAATATGAAGTGATTGCAGGTTGTGGTTGAACATTATCCTATAGCAATGCAGTGTCACGGCCTGATTATTTTGTGGTTTTCTGATTCCTAATCTAATGATTTAAATAGCTTACTACTACATTAGAGAAAGCGTATTTTGCTGTCTGATACAGCATTTTCTACCTGGTCACTCACTTCTTTTTACAGTTTAACTGTCCCCTAGGCATTGCATTGGCCTCTCTTTTTGCATCTTATCACCATGTGACTTCATCTGGTCACAGGATGGCTTCAGCTAGCAAATCTACCTTGATGACTTGCAGACTGACCTCTCTACTTGTCTTCTCCTACATCATTCAGTTTCCAGCTGCCTCCGTGATGTTTTCCTGGATGTCTCGATGCCGATTCAAACTAACATGATCAAGACTGAACTCTTCTCTACTTCCAAATCCTCCTCCTCCTGGTCACAGCTGAAACTGCCACTCTTTCCTGTCCTTCAGGCTCCCAACCTCAGTGTCATTTCTTCTTCTCACTTCACACATATAGTGTTGAAAAATCTTACTAATGGTTGTTTAACAACATCTCCAGGATCCATTCATTTCTCTGTCTCCACTGCCAAACTCTTTGTTCAGGCCCTGACTATTTCTCACCTCCTGGATAGTCCTCATGGCCACAGAAATAATCTAACTTGCTTGCCATTTGGACTTTGTTCAGCCCTCCTTCAGATCCCTTCATTGTATTCTTTTTATTTCTGCTCCCAATTTAAGCTCCTTATCTTGATCTGCTACCTCTGAACTGCTTTCTCTTTCTTACTTATCCCCTTGCTCCCCAAGACATTGTCTTTCTCCCACTTTCATCTCTAGGCCTTTTTCCATGTGTCCTCATCTACATGGCTCCTACATCCTCCCTTACCCAGTCCACTTTTTAACAAGGTGGAGCAGCCACATAATCTTGTCATGTTGAAACATTGATACTTTCAAACTTCTTCAAGCAGTCTTGAAGCTGTAATCCATGATACATTTGGGAAGCAGAGGAAAGGTGCCAGAGCTTTTTAATAAAACACATTTGTAGTAAGAACTTCATACTGAGTGAACCTCATCCACTGCTTTCCCTAAGTATTAGTCCTTTGCTAGCCTATCCTGGGGATCATCACTTGTACTGCTTACTACTTTCTTAGCCCCACAACAATTTCTAACATGAATAAGAATTGTTATTGTTTTGTTGCTCATAGGCCAAATAGCCATACTTTCTTTCTAGCCATCTGTGACGGGTTGGATCACAGAAACCCCCTTGGGAGCTGCCACCCAATGTGCAAAGACTACCCCTGCTTCTGTTTTCCCTGCCAGCTCAGGACTCCAGCACCCTGTCTTGCTGAGCCAGACACTCCTGTTTGGCTCCACACACAGATCCAGGGTCTGAATCTCCTGTCCCAAAGCTGCAAGTTTACCTGAAAACAGCTCGCAGTAGTGCGCTTGTCTTTAGCACTCAGATGCCCAACTCCCAATGGGGTCTAAACCCAAATAAATCTGTTTTACCCTGTATAAAGCTTATGCAGGGCAAACTCATAAATTGTTCGCCCTCTATAACACTGATAGAGAGATATGCACAGTTGTTTGCTCCCCCAAGTATTAATACATACTCTGAGTGAAATACTAAATAAAAAGTGATTTTATTAAATACAGACAGTAGGATTTAAGTGGTTCAAAGTAGTAACAGACAGAACAAAGTAAGTCACCAAGCAAAATAAAATAAAATGCGCAAATCTATGCCTAATCAAACTAAATACAGATAATCTCACCCTCAGAGATGTTTCAGTAAGTTTTTCTCAGACTGGACACCTTCCAGGCCTGGGCACAATTCTTTCCCCTGGTACAGCTCTTGTTGCAGCTCAGGTGGTAGCTAGGGGATTCTTCATGATGGCTTCTCCCCCTCTCTCTTCCCCCCTTTATATATCTTTTGCATAAGGCGGGAACTCTTTGTCTCTCTGGGTTTCCACCCCCCCTCACTGGAAAAGCACCAGGTTAAAGATGGATTCCAGTTCAGGTGACATGATCACATGTCACTGCAAGACTTCATTACTCACTTGCCAGCACACACATATACAGGAAGACTCACAGGTAAATACAGCCATCTGCAGACAATGGGAGTCATCAAGATTCCAAACCATCATTAATGGTCCACACTTTACACAATTACAATAGGCCCTCAGAGTTACATTTTATATTTCTAGTTTTAGATACAAGAGTGGTACATTTATACAAATCAGATGATCATACTCAGTAGATTATAAGCTTTGTAATGATACCTTACAAGAGACCTTTTGCATGAAGCATATCCCAGTTACGTTACATTCACTTATTACCGTATTTTCTCTAAAACCAGCTCAGTTACATTATATTGACTTATTATCAAGTTTTTATAAAACCATATAGACTGCACAACGTCACACCATCCATCAATTGTCTACTCCAAAAGTCAGGCAAGCATAACATTATGCCATAATCTTACTTGATCTGTATTTTGCTTTGGCTGTGATTATAGATCCCTCAGAGATCCTTGTTTTTTACTGGATAAATGTTGAACATTGTTTAGCAGATAGGGAGGCTGGGTGTATACTTGTGCCTTTCTATGTACTGGTCCAGAAGACTGCTAGCTGGCTTCAGATAGTATGGAAAAAAGATATTGCAGTAATATGAAGTGGCAGTTCTTCTTCGAGTGCTTGCTCATATCCATTCCATTAGGTGTGTGCGCGCCGCGTGCACGATCGTCGGAAGATTTTTACCCTAGCAACACCGGCGGGTCGGCTGTGGAGCCCCCTAGAGTGGCGCCTTCATGGCGCTGAATATATACCCCAGCCGACCCGGCGCCCCCTCAGTTCCTTCTTACCGCCCCTGACGGTCGTTGGAACTGTGGAGCGCTGCTTAGCTGTTCTCCACTCTCCCTAGCTTCGTTAGTCATTCGTAGTTATAGTTATAGTTGTAGTTCTAGTGTTTATAGTTAAATAGTTAAATAGTTTAAAGTTGTTTTAGTTGTTATTGTAGTCAGGGGATTAAGGGGGTCGTCTCCCCCTTTCTCCCCCGGCCGCGGGGCCGGGCTCATGCCCAACGCTCCCGGCTTCAAGCAGTGCGCCTCCTGCGCTAAGCCTATGCCCACGAGCGACCCGCACGACTCCTGTCTGAAGTGCCTGGGAGAGTCCCATCAAACAGATAAGTGCAAGATCTGTAAGGCCTTCAGACCCAGGACCAAGAAGGAGCGGGACTTTCGGCTCCGGCAACTCCTGATGGAGGCGGCACTTAGTCCGGACGCTCCATCTACAAGTCAGGCCCCGGCACCTAGCGCCTCGGTGCGCAGTGCCCCGGCGGCACCGGCTATGACGACCACGCGAGTGGCGTCGGACAAGCCTCCCCGGCACCGAACCTCGTCGGCACCGCAAGTACAGCAAGTGCCTCGGCGCCGGTCATTATCCCCGGGGCATAAAAAAGCCCATAAGACGGGGACCTCGGTGCCGAAGACGCCGGCTCCCCCAGTGCCGGGGGTAGAGCCGCGTCCGCCGGTGGAGCACCGGAAACAGGTGCCTCCAGCACCGTCGACTCCGGCACCGAGGCCGTTGAGTCCGGTGCAGATAGCGTCTCCACCGAGACCGGCGGTGATACAGTGCCTCCCGTCGACTCCGGAGACCTTCGCGGCGGCGAGAGACTTAATAGCTCTCACGGAGCCGGCACCGCCCCAACCACCGGCACCGACGGCACCGTTGACTCGCCCGGTCCAGTCGAGGGGGAAACCTGCCTTGATGCGCCCTCCATCGCAAGGGCTGGAACCTCGGCACCGATCCAGGTCCCGAAGCAGGTCCCCACGCCGCTCGCAGTCCCGGCACCGGATATCGTCTCGGCACCGGTCGTACTCGCGGCCAAAATCTTCTTCGCGGCACCGCTCTACGTCTCGGCACCACTATGATCGTCGGCACCGATCAACGTCGAGACGTAGTTCTCGGCACCGCTACGGTCGACGCTCGACGTCGAGAGGCCGCTCCCGGCACCGGGCATACTCCAGGTCCTCGTCGAGGTCCAGATCCGACTCCCGGCACCGACGAGGTCATCGGCACCGGTCGCGGTCCCGGCACCGATCGCCGGCACCGCGAAGAGATAGATCATCTCCGGACCGGCACCGTGCGGCACCGCAGCCCACAGGAATCGTCTCGACGCTCTCGGCACCGCCGTGGCCGTCGAGATCGGTGTCCCGCTCCTCGGAGGACCTCTCGAGATCGGCATACCCCCCTCAGGGGCAAGCCGAGGAACAGGACTTAGGACACTGGCAGGACACAGGGGACCATTTTCATGGCCCATCTCACTGGTCGTTTTGGACCCCGTGGGCGTACCATCAGGCGCAAGGGGCTCCAATTGCTTCGACCTCTCGCTCCGGTCACTCCGTCAGAAGGGCCCCGGAGTCCACCATTTCTCGGCCTCCGCCAGGGGGCATGGAGGCTTCTGTGTCCACACCACCGGACGCCCTGGACCCAGGCGCAGGTGACGTTCCAGCTCAGGAACAGGGAGAACAGGACCAGCCCTTGGATCCTGTCCCACCGGAGGCATCTTCCTCTTCTTCTCCGGATGAGGCGGTGGCGGGCACATCGTGCACAGGCCCACCCCCAATAGATCTTCGGGCTCACCAGGATCTTCTGTGCAGGATGGCCCGTAACATGGACCTGCAGGCGGAGGAGATAGTGGAGGTGCACGACCCGATCGTGAATATCCTCGGAGCGGATGCCCCATCGAGGGTGGCGTTACCCCTGATCCGCACGATTCAGGCCAATGCTTCTACGATATGGCAGACTCCTGCCTCTATCCCGCCCACAGCGAGAGGGGTGGAAAGGAAATACTTTGTCCCGTCTAAAGACTACGGGTACTTGTATACCCACCCCCAGCCGTGTTCTCTGGTGGTGGCATCAGTGAACGCAAGGGAGCGCCACGGCCAGCAGGCCGCAGCGCCCAAATCAAAGGAGGCTAAGCGCCTCGATTTATTCGGCCGTAAAGTTTACTCAGCCGGGGGGCTGCAACTTAGAGCGGCTAATCAACAGGCGCTCTTGAGCCGCTATAGTTTTAACTCCTGGAACTCTATGGGGAAGTTCAAGGAGTTGGTTCCCCAAGAGTCCAGGGAGGAGTTTGGAGCCCTGGTAGAGGAGGGTAAGAAGGTGGCTCGGACCTCCTTACAGGCCTCCTTAGACATAGCGGACTCTGCTGCGAGAACCCTGGCCTCAGGTATCGCTATGCGGAGGATCTCCTGGCTCCAGGTTTCGGGTCTGCCTCAGGAACTGCAGCAAACCCTGCAGGATCTACCCTTCGAAGGTCAAGGGTTGTTTTCTGAAAAGACGGACTCTCGCCTGCAGAGCCTCAAGGACTCCAGGACGATCATGCGTTCCTTGGGGATGCATGTTGTGGGCCCTCAGCGCAGGCCATTTAGACCGCAGCCTCAGCGCTTCTACCCCCCCCCCCCCGCCTCGTCAGAGACAGGACTCGGCCCGGAGGCGAGGGCGAGGTGGCAGAAGAAGGTGGACCGGCCCTCAACCTGGTCAGAACCAGGGGCCACCTAGACCACCTTCAGGCCCTAGGCAGAACTTTTGAAGGTGCGGTCGAGGACGGCGCCCCAGTCATCCCCCAGGATCCAGCCCCCTCCTTTCGGGATCGCCTCTCCCACTTCCACCGTGTTTGGTGCCTTATAACTTCGGACCGTTGGGTCCTTCGCACGGTGGAGAGGGGATACGCTATCCAGTTTTCTTCAATCCCCCCCTCCCACCCCCCTTCCCCGTCCCTCTTCAGGGACCCTTCTCACGAGCAACTTCTTATACAGGAAGTTTCTACGCTCCTCGCTATGGGGGCCATAGAGGAGGTTCCAGTGGAGTTAAGGGGCAGGGGATTTTATTCCCGTTACTTCCTCATTCCCAAGTCCAAAGGAGGTCTGCGACCCATCTTGGACTTGCGCGGACTCAACAAATTCGTAGTAAAGTTGAAGTTCCGCATGGTCTCTCTGGGGGCCATTATCCCTTCCCTCGATCCTGGAGACTGGTTCGCCGCCCTCGACATGAAAGACGCATACTTTCACATTGCTATTTACCCGCCTCACAGACGCTTCCTGCGGTTCGTGGTAAACAGGGTGCACTACCAATTTGCAGTCCTTCCCTTCGGCCTATCCTCGGCCCCACGGGTGTTCACAAAATGTATGGCTGTCGTGGCAGCGTACCTTCGTCGGCAAGGGATACAGGTGTTCCCGTACCTAGACGACTGGCTGGTACGCGGTCGCACCAAAGAACAAGTTCGAGATCACGTCCACATAATAGTGCACACATTCAACAAGTTGGGTATCCTACTCAACAAGGACAAATCCACTCTAGAACCTACCCAGAGAATAGAATTCACCGGCGCGGTTCTAGACTCCAGACGCGCACAAGCCATCCTGCCAGACAATCGCTTTTGCACCATCACGAGCCTCATTCAAGGACTCAAGGCCTTCCCAACTACCACGGTGAGGTCGTGCCTTACCCTGCTGGGTCACATGGCTTCCTGCACGTACGTAACCAGGCATGCCAGACTTCGGCTTCGCCCACTCCAGACCTGGGTGTCATCAATATACCGCCCACATCGGGACAGCCTGAATATGGTGGTCACAGTCCCGAACTCGGTCCTGACCTCCCTCACATGGTGGCTAGATCACAATGTGGTTTGCGAAGGGATGCCGTTTCACGCCCCACAACCCTCTCTGCACCTGGTCACAGACGCTTCATCTCTGGGTTGGGGCGCCCATCTCAACGAGCACCATACACAGGGCCTGTGGACTGCACCCCAGCTAGCCCTGCACATCAATGTTCGGGAACTGATGGCGGTGCGCCTGGCGTGCCAGGCATTTCTCAATCTCCTACGTGGTCGTTGTGTGTTAGTTCTCATCGACAACACCACGGCCATGTTTTACATCAACAAGCAGGGAGGAGCACGTTCGTCAATTCTATGCCAAGAGGCCATTCGCCTGTGGGACTTCTGCATCGCCCACTCAATCCTTCTCACGGCATCGTTCCTCCCTGGAGTCCAGAACACTTTAGCGGACCGACTCAGCAGGTCCTTTCAAACACACGAGTGGTCTATCCGTCCGGACATCATACATTCCGTTTTCCAGAAGTGGGGGTTTCCCCAGATAGACCTGTTTGCATCTCGAGACAACAGGAAGTGCCACGTGTTCTGCTCCCTGCAAGGTCGAGCTCCCGGCTCCCTCTCGGATGCGTTTCTCCTTCCCTGGAAGGACCACCTGTTTTATGCCTTCCCTCCGTTTCCTCTGGTCCACAAGGTACTGCTCAAATTGCGCAGAGACCAGGCACAGGTGATTCTGATCGCCCCAGCGTGGCCGAGACAACATTGGTACACCACGCTGTTGGAACTCTCGGTTCGGACACCGATCCCGCTTCCATTGTGCCCGGATCTCATCTCTCAGGACCATGGTCGCTTGCGTCACCCCGACCTGCAATCACTCCACCTCACGGCGTGGCTGCTCCATGGTTCACCCAGGCAGAGCAGCAGTGCTCGCACTCTGTCCAACAGATTCTGCTGAGCAGTAGGAAGCCCTCAACACGGTCCACGTACCTGGCCAAGTGGAAGCGGTTCTCCTGTTGGTGCGAACAACGAGCCACGTCACCGTTGCAGGCACCTATTCCTTTCATTTTGGAATATCTCCTCTCCCTAAAACAGCAGGGGTTGGCGATATCTTCAATTAGAGTTCACCTGGCCGCTATATCGGCCTTTCACCCAGGGGAACTCGCGTCTTCGGTATTCTCTAACCCGATGGTCGTTAGATTCCTCAAGGGCTTAGACCGGATGTACCCACAACGTCAGCCCGTTCCGACGTGGGACCTCAACCTGGTTCTTTCCAAGCTCACAGGTCATCCATTCGAGCCACTGGCCACCTGTTCACTTCTGTACCTATCCTGGAAGACAGCCTTCCTCGTAGCCATCACCTCAGCAAGGCGCGTTTCTGAACTCAGGGCGCTTACATCCGAGCCCCCTTACACAGTTTTTCATAAGGATAAAGTGCAGCTCCGCCCACATCCTGCCTTTCTCCCTAAGGTGGTTTCTCCATTTCATATCAACCAGGATATATTTCTCCCGGTCTTTCATCCTAAACCACATGCTACTCGCCAGGATCAACGTTTGCATTCTCTGGACGTACGCAGTGCCCTGGCCTTCTATATTGACCGCACAAGGCACTTTAGAAAGACGACGCAACTCTTCGTTGCAGTGGCCGACCGAATGAAAGGTTCACCGGTCTCCTCACAACGCCTATCCTCCTGGATTACGTCTTGCATCCGGACTTGCTATGACCTGGCAGGGGTCCCAGCACCGCACCTCACCGCTCACTCCACGAGGGCCCAAGCTTCCTCGACGGCTTTCCTGGCGCAAGTTCCGATCCAGGACATTTGTAGAGCTGCGGTTTGGTCATCAGTCCACACATTTACAGCGCACTATGCACTAGTGCAGCAGTCCAGGGACGATGCTGCTTTCGGATCAGCGGTTTTGCACACAGCAATGTCTCACTCCGACCCCACCACCTAAGTTGGGCTTGGGAGTCACCTAATGGAATGGATATGAGCAAGCACTCGAAGAAGAAAAGACGGTTACTCACCGTTGTAACTGTTGTTCTTCGAGATGTGTTGCTCATATCCATTCCAAACCCGCCCCCCTTCCCCACTGTCGGAGTAGCCGGCAAGAAGGAACTGAGGGGGCGCCGGGTCGGCTGGGGTATATATTCAGCGCCATGAAGGCGCCACTCTAGGGGGCTCCACAGCCGACCCGCCGGTGTTGCTAGGGTAAAAATCTTCCGACGATCGTGCACGCGGCGCGCACACACCTAATGGAATGGATATGAGCAACACATCTCGAAGAACAACAGTTACAACGGTGAGTAACCGTCTTTTCCTTCAACAGACTACGTTACAAAATGTAACCTTTTTAGATACCATTCAAAGAAGATTTATGCGCTCCTTGCCCTCCACACCTTTGATAGACTGGCTGATGCCATGAGATTAATTCAGGGTTAAATAATATTAAGTGCATGGGGAACTCTTGATGCCTCTTACTGACCTTTAGCTCCTCTGAACATTTTTAGATTTCTCAAAGGCTGATGTAAGGTATTTCACTTAATACTTAGCTACAGTCTCATCCTTCTTATAAATTGACCTTAGCCTTCCTGACAGGTGCCATCACCATCAAGATAGGTTCTTGTGCCTATGGAAAGATTCCAGGAAAGGGGACAAAAAGACTTGCAATCTTGAGATATAGCTGGAACATTATGGTGGTTTAACCCACCTCCCCCAGCAGGTATTAAACACATTGTGTGCTCAGAGCCAGAATGAAAGCATTCAGAAATAGGAGTAACAGTGTGACATAGCAGGGTGCAATCCAGACAGCCCTGCAACTGGAGTGCCTAGCAATGCCCTACTGTTGTAGCTCCCAACCTGGACTGCTCACAAACAGCTTGCCAGGTCCCTCCCAGAAGTGTTTGTGTAACAGCCACCTGCCAGTCACACTGTGGCTCTCACTAGCCTTGGTTATGCTGCAGGGTGACCCCAACAGACTCCTAGTCCCAGATTTTACCCCAGAAATGTATGTCTTCTACTGCCCACCCCTCACCTGGACAGGTCAAATATATTAAGACCATTATTCATTTAAGGGAATAATATAAATCAACTTGCCACCTTAAATGGAGTTATCCAGACACTTCAATTTAAACACATGGGATTAGCTAAAACAATAAAACAAGTTTATTGACTACACAGTGATACATTTTTAAGAAATGGTTGCAAGAAAAATAAAGATAAAATGCTTTCTAGTGCTAAACTTGACAGATTTAACTTCATTCAAGGTAAAGCTCTTACTCACATGCTCCCAACAGCATTACTGACCAAAATCTCAGGTCAGGACCTCTCCCCCAGAGTCTTTTGTCTTCTCAGCTGTAAAGAGTGAGATGGACAGGGAGAGAGAGGAGAGGTCCCTTGGGGTGTTTCACCCTCCTTTTTATAGTTTGTCTCCCTTTGTCCCCTGGTTCTCAGCTGGAAATGCTTTTCAAAGTCTGTGGAAGGATGTTTTCTGCTGGATTTTTTCACCTGGGAGAGCTTCCTTTTTCTCCCTTCCCCCTTTCTGCTTAAATGCAAATTAAAATAAGCATACACTCCTTTGTTCAAGACAGGTCTATTTGACCAGTTTGGTGCTAGGTGAGTCTGAACATGTATTTTTTAACATCATACAGGGGGAAATTTGTAACTTTACACATAATACTGCTACACACATTTTACCATGATATTACTTACTGATAAGTTATGAGTTTTCACATGATACCTCACAAAGCATATCTTGTACAAAGATTATTACAATAGTGTGGGGAGTTTGAATACGGGGGTGCATTCTGTCACACAGAGTGCCTGATTGTTTCCCACTGCCTTGTGCCTTGTGAGGTCATTTATTCTTTACAAAAGCAGATGTAAAATGCTACCATCCTGATTTGATAGCATTTTGCACCCATTTTGTACAAGTATAAACAAATACACAAGGTGCAGATCGGAGAATTAGGACCAGAACCTTCAGTAGCAATGAGAGAGGCAATGATACAGCATATAAAATCCAGAGATAGATCCCCTGCCTATTTATGGCAGATGTCTTATAGTTAATGTCCCAAAAGAATGCTTCCTCTGATAAAAGGATATTGCTATCTCTAAGATAGATTAAATTTCTATTATATTAATCCATATTCTAACATTCTTCTATCTTTTGAGGTGTCTAGCATCCATGAATAGAATCAAATTGAAACATGTTTTCACTCTTTATAAAACTATTGCTGCTCTGACATTACAACTATTTTGTGGTGGTCAGATGCTGTACCATAGGCTATCTTGAGCTTGCACTAAGGATGGGTGGACCAGTTGGGCTAAAACAAGTACCTGCAACTTCCACTCATTCTTTAAATAGAACTTGATTTTTTTGGGAAAAAAATTGCTCAACTTTTTTTGCAGGAAGTTCAGTCAACTTTTTTTACTGAGAGTATTATTCATTTTTGCCAATCTTTGGACTTCCTAAATCAAGCTGGAATTGGAATTAAATGTGCCAAAATACCACAGGAAAAGCTATTTTGAAAGAATTTCTGGCCTGACTGGAAACAGGAAGGAATAATAATAATTAATAAAACCTCACAGAAGAGTCTGGGTCTCATGAGACTTCTAGCTCAGTTTTGCAGTCCAAAGATGGTGGGATAGTTTTGGATAATGATCAGAAAAGTAGTCCAAACTTCTGAGTGCTTATTTCAGCTGCACCAAACCTCCAACTCTCTATCTGTTCATCCTTTTTGATTCTCTCATTCCCTGATAGATAAAGGCTGTATGGATGTGGATGACTGACAGTGCCAAATGCCATTGAGAGAGAGAGAGGAAAAATGAATATGGTGAAGAGACCCAGTTTTGGAAAGGGGCTTTAGAGACCACGCAGGGGTTGAGGAGCACCTTCAAAGTACTGCCCCTTTGCCTCACTAGCTACTGTTCTCTTGTCCACATGTGACTCCCATCTATCTCACTCATTTGCGAGTGAATTATTAAAACCATGGGTGTATTGCTAATCTGTTCATACTTTAGTTAAAATATAAATGTAATATTGTCTGCAATTATATGAATCTAATATATGCCATAAAAATGAATCAACTTTTTTTCCCCTTTGGCTTTAAATCTAATGTCTGATGTGTTAAGATTTTTTCACTAGATGGCGCTATAAGATACTACTGTACATGTTGGCAACTTACTGAGTTGGTGAGTCAACTTAGTAATTATACAGGAAACAGCCTGATCAAAATCATTCTAAGTTGTAAAACATTCAATTTGTTACTTATTTACATTATTTTTATGTTTCAGCTCGCGGCTGGATTTGTTCTTGGTGTCTGTAGATCATAGAGAATGTGATCCTAGTCCCTTTGACTTCACTAGTAGCAAAATCAGGCCTAACTGTAGTATTTAGGAGTGTGCTTGTCACTTTATTGACTTATGCAATGGTAGTATTGCTTTTCAGTGTTTTCAGTCCAGATATTTTCTATTTCAAGACTATATTGGTCATGATAATTGACAAAAATGAAATTATAAAATGTAAAACAATAAAGTTATATAGGATGTTGGTGTGGGTGAAAGCAAGTGTTCAATTAGGAATAATTTTGGTTTGCTTAGTTGCTTCCATTGTAGCAGGATTAAAACAGATTTATATTGATAGTGTTCATCCAATTATTTGTGGTGAGTTGTGTATAAAGCGAGTAATTATAGACTTCTTCTGAAAAAAGTGTAAGTGGTGCTGAACTGAGACGATTGTGTGATACTGTCGTGAGTTTAAAAGGAAACCTCATAAGTAGAGCCCTGTGCGGATACAAAAACATGGATCCACATCTGAAAGAATCAACTTGTATCCAACCCGCAATCTGCACTCCATCTCTTATCTTTATCCACATCGGCACTGCACCTGCAGCAGCATGCTAACTCATAGTGCCTTTCATGAGGAGTGTCTGAGTGCATGCATGTATATTGTATAAGAAAGCTATATGGCTTAATAAATGTGCATGCAATTATTATTTTTATTTTAAACATCAATCTTATACAACAGGCATCAGAACAAATAGCCTTTTACATTAAAAATAATAAAACAAATGTCTTAAGTCAATAATGCTCAAAATCACAAACTAAACTATAAAATAAGAAAGTCTGCCGCCTATTTAGCTTGTGATTTATAGTCATCACACTTAGCTCAGCATTCCCAGTTTCTATGCAGCAGTCACTGTTCTCCCTGTGGAAGCATTCAAGGGGAATACTATTGCAGGGATACCATGCTTCAAAGGAGCTGAGCACCTCTTGGCTTGGCAGGTCATCCTCCTAGAGGGGCTGAGAGAGGGGAGCAAGGCGCTCTGTGACTCCAGATCAGTTTCCCCAGGTGGGCACAGGAGGGAGGTGCAGTGTTAGGGCCAGGGGGGTACAGTGCAGGGGTGAGAGGCACAGGAGGAGGGCGCAAGGGTTAGGGGTGCTGGTGGGGGGGTGCTGGGGTTAAGGGTACAGAAGGGGGTGAAGGTGTGCTCCGGTTGCCCAGCCAATGTTTAATTTCTGCCATATCAGGTCAGTTGGAGAGGGAGGCAACTGCTTCTGCAAAGTAAGTTAGTATTGCTTCATGATACAGCAATGAAGTCAGGATAGATTTGCTAGATTACTTTTATGCTTAAACTGTGCTGATAAGTGCATAGGGGATTTTGCTGCCTGTCTTGATCTATCACCTCTGCTTTTTCTGTATGGGGTGGAGGAGAGGGAATATAAACTCTGGAAGGCAGGGAAGCAGTCTCATGGCCTATGAGCTTCAGACAGCTGCTTCCCCACTTTTGAGATCCTATATTTAGAGCCCTGCGCCAATAAAAAATTTGTATCTGCATCTGATCTGCTATCTGCAAAAATGGTCCATGGATATAAAGTGAATATCCACAGATTTGCAGGGCTCTACTCATCGGAAAGATGCTACACTTTGATATTTTTTTTCCTAAGTGCCTTAGTAAATGTATAAATACTCTTTGTTGCTAGATTCCATTATGTCAGGAATAGAACATTCACGGCTGCTGAATTAAACTTGAAGCTGGCCTCCCTTCAGCAAATTGCAGATATTATTTTTCAATATTCACATTGTAGTTTTAGAAGACTATACCCAGAGTTTTTAATTGTTTTCCTTTTATCCCATCCCTTATGCAAAAATTCCAACTGTTGATGAGTACCAGCAATTCTGCAGAATAATGGGTGATTGAAGTGCCAGAACTCACAGTCATAAAGAGAACTCAAATACAAGTAAGAGTGCAAATACCACTCAGGGTACAAGTTTTGAATACCACATTATTCTTTGAATAGAAATAGAAGCAAAAATCACACAAGAGGTCATTTCAGGACTGGAATGCTGTATTTTTTTTCTTGGTAGAGAGCCATACACATCAATGGGGATATTGACAAATGTTTAATAGTAATACAGTAGAACCTCAGAATTATGAACATCTCCGTAATGGAGGTTGTTTGCAATTCTGAAATGTTCGTAACACTGAACAAAACGTTAGGGTTGTTCTTTCAAAAGTTTACAAATGAACATTGCCTTAATACAACTTTGAAACTTTACTATGCAGAAGAAAAATGCTGCTTTCTCTTTAGTTTTCAGTAGTTTACGTTTAACACAGTACAGTACTGAATTTGCCTTCCCACCCCACTTTTTTTTTTTTTGTCTCTGCTGCTCCCTGGTTGCATACTTTTGGTTCCAAATGAGGTGTGTGGTTGGCTGGACAGTTTGTAACTCTGAGGTTCTACTGTATTAGAACTAGAAGGCATAATATTATAACACAATAAATAATTTGGAGCAACCCCACCTCTTTTGTCATGATGGTGCCATAAAACCACCTATACCTCTTGAATTCCAGGGCCTGTTTTTTTGTGCTCAGTGCAGGACCCAAGAGATGAGGAACTAAGTTGATTTACATCACCTTTTCTGGGACCTTATTTCTTGAGCCAGTTGGAAGCTGATTTGGCCTTAAACTGGTATAAACATGGCTTCCTACGGCCCCAAGGGGCTATTCTGGCAACCAAGAATAGCCAGAGTATAGAGAAGTTCTATAGACCTGTGCCTCTCAAAGCTATCCCATTTAGGCCACGGGGCTGGGAGAAGGAATAGTTTTGGGCTGCTATGCCAGTTCTACACCATCTGGGAATTTTCCATACACACCTGTAGAATTTCCAGCTGGCCAAAGCTGTCAGTTTTGCACTCCTGCAGGATGGACTAGTGCAAAGGGACTGGAGCAAAACAGTTGGAGCTGCAGTGAGGAACTATGCCAAAATATCTAAGGTCTGGCTTGGTGAGACTAAAAGGTGTTATATGGTGCTTTGGAGATGGAGAGAAGTAGTGACAGCACAACAGAAGCCATAACAGAGGTGGCATGGGGCACGTGGATACAAATGTTTTACAGTCTTTTGGGGAGGGTCAGTAGATGGGACAGCATGAGAATTGATTTATTGTTGAACAAGGAAATCAAGTATTAACCTGTAAGGCACCGAATTACTGTGTGTTTTTATTTTTATTTTATATCATAATTTCATGACGTGAGAACAGAAAACAACTGACCAGCTTGTACCTTAAATTGTCAAGGCAATGTACAATAAAACACATAAATTTATCAGCAAGTCCTCAAATAATACATCAGTAATACATTACGTCAGTAATACATATCTATTAGACAAAATATTAATAATCAAGAAGCAGTTCCTGTTTCAAAAAGAAAAATCAAATTCATGTTAGTAATGCTTACAGCAAAACTCTAATTACTTTTATGCAAAACAGTTATGAAAGACTAAGTTAAGAGTATGTTTTCATGCAGTCCCTAACTAATTCAGAGATCTACATCTATTTTATATTTTTATCTTGAACAAATTGTAGCAGTTCCTTACCAACTCCTATTGTAGTTTTTCATAATATAATCAAAAGCAAAGAACAGGTTGACATTTTAAGCTGGTACAGTAAATAAAGCCTTTTCAATCTGCTTGGTACAGTGGTGGACAAACATTTAGATAAGAACATTTCTCTTAACTATATTGCAGATAATTTACTGACCAAAAGACTCCAGTAAGTTGGCCATAGTGAAAACTGCTTTTAAATGTATTGCTCCAGCTCATCACTGTTGCAAATCAATATAACTCCACTAAAGTCAATGGAGCCACACTAATTTACACCAAATAAGGATATGGCTTACAGTACTTATATGTACCACTCACAAACTTGTGCTTTCTGGAGGGCTTTAATAGACATAGGACTATAAAGGAAAGCACCAAACTGAAAAGCTTACAGATAATTGCTACTAACTTTACAAAGTACTGTGAAATATGTAGTTTGCAAAAATCTTCATTTACTTCTCCTTTTTCTAACTAGTGGTGTTCTCCAAGGGTGAGTCCTAGGACCAATCCTATTCAACTTATTCATAAATGATCTGGAGAAAGAGGTAAAAAGTGAGGTGGCAAAGTTTGCAGATGATACTAAACTGCTCAAGATAGTTAAGACCAAAGCAGATTGTGAAGAAATTCAAAAAGATCTCACAAAACTAAGTGATTGGGCAACAAAATGGCAAACGAAATTTAATGTGGATAAATGTAAAGTAATGCACATTGGAAAAAATAACCCCAACTATACATACAATATGATGGGGGCTAATTTAGCTACAACGAATCAGGAAAAAGATCTTGGTGTCATCTTGGATAGTTCTCTGAAGACGTCCACGCAGTGTTCAGCAGCAGTCAAAAAAGCAATCAGGATGTTAGGAATCATTAAAAAGGGGATAGAGAATAAGACCGAGAGTATCTTATTGCCCTTATATAAATCCCTAGTATGCCCACATCTTGAATACTGGCTGCAGATGTGGTCTCCTCATCTCAAAAAAGGTATACTTGCATTAGAAAAGGTTCAAAGAAGGGCAACTAAAATGATTAGAGGTTTGGAACAGGTCCCATATGAGGAGAGATTAAAGAGGCTAGGACTTTCCAGCTTGGAAAAGAGGAGACTAAGGGGGGATATGATGGAGGTATATAAAATCATGAGTGATGTGGAGAAAGTGGATAAGGAAAAGTTATTTACTTGTTCCCATAATACAAGAACTAGGGTTTAAAACAAATAAAAGGAAGAAGTTCTTCACACAGTGCACAGTCAACTTGTGGAACTCCTTGCCTGAGGAGGTTGTGAAGGCTAGGACTATAACAGCGTTTAAAAGAGAACTGGATAAATTCATGGAGGTTAAGTCCATTAATGGCTATTAGCCAGGATGGGTAAGGAATGGTGTCCCTAATCTCTGTTTGTCAGAGGGTGGAGATGGATGACAGGAGAGAGATAATTGATCATTACCTGTTAGGTTCACTCCCTCTGGGGCACCTGGCATTGGCCACTGTTGGTAGACAGGATACTGGGCTAGATGGACCTTTGATCTGACCCAGTACGGCTGTTCTTATATTCCTTCCTTGCTTCTCCCAAGCAGATGGATCTTGTGGCATTTTGTCTTGCTTTAGAATGGTAGATATCTTTCCCACAGTAAGTGGGAGCTCCTTCGTAACTGGGCATAATCTCTCTTGCAGGTTTGGTTTCATTAATTTTTGTAATTTGTGTTGTTATATTAATGCATTGAAGGAATCTGTAGAGCTGTCTAGTTCTACTCCTGCAATGATTATATCACTGCATCTGAGCAGATCTATAATCATATAGGTCCTTAAAGAATAGCAGAGGAAAATCTGGATTACTGTCAATGCTTGCTTGCCACAGTGTCCCCTCTTAGCTAGGATGACCCTAAGCCTGTTCCTATTGAAGTGTTTAATCTCCTCTGTTGCCTAGTAGGACTCAGAAGACAGGGTGGCAAAATATTCTTCAACTACAGTAATACTTCTTGATGTGGTGTCTTAAATGCTGTGCAAATTTTGCTCGCTCTCTGGGATTTTACATCACTATCAACTGCTGAAAGATTCTTCAGTTTAACAGTCAATATTTTCTCTCCTCTGCTCTCAGCCCTTATTGTTAGTGGCTATGAGGAATGGAAGAACAGCATTACTAGTAGAAGGTAATTTTAACTAATGGGAATTCTGGCTTGAATACATTTGTTCTTGAATGAGTTATTTGATTTTTCTGTGTACTTAAAATGCAGAGCATATTAAATTTTAGGGCCTAATCCTGCAAACATTTATCCATATGAACAATTTTACACCTGTGAGTAGTTCTGTTGAACCCAATGGGAGTAGTCACTCATATATAAAGTTATTCCATATATGTAAGTTTTTGCAGGATTGGGCCTTATTTGACAAATGGGATAAAATGATGAACAAATCATTTGAGACTGATAATTTACTAATTAAATAGGACTACTCTGAACATCATGGGCTTAAAATTATTGAAGATAGTTTGTAATATGACCCCATTTACTTAAACATATAAAGCTGGAAATTGGAAATTTTAAATGGCTATTTTAAAAGATGCTAATAAGATCTTATGGTTACATAAACAGATCTTGCTTTAGGTTTTCCTTAGAGTGGAGCATAGACTCTATAAATACATAATGTTTTAGAATGAATGAGAACCATAATGGATGACTTTACATTATTTTTAATAGAAAATCAAAACTTCTTGAGAGATGAGCTGGGTTATCAAATGGGTCCTTTCCATCTCTGCATTTTCCGCAGTGGCCACTGATTTTTGTATTCCTCAAAGCTTTTATGTGCCCTACTTCATTATAGACAATGGGAGCTGTAAATTTTGAACTCCTCTGAAAATCAGAATCATGGGGAGACTCTCAAAAGCACAAATGGGAGTTAGGTACATAATTTCACTGACTTTCAATGGCAGTTGGGTGCCTTTGAAAATCTCTCTCATGGCTGAAACTGAAAGTTGGGTACCTTAAATCTGTGGCCATTTCTGTGAAGTTTGCCATATCGGCCTCTGAAAACATCTGCTGGTCCCCAGTGGTTATCTGTGCAACCAACTAAAAATTGAATCAAATATTCAGACCATAATTAGTTAGCTGTACACAATTGACAGCATTATATGTTTAGTTCCAAAGGTTCCATTCAGGAAAGAAAACCACAACAACAATATGAAGATAAGTGTTTAACTGTGCTATGGATGTTTTCTCTTCAATAGATTCCCGCCTGATGCTAGCCTAAGCAAAGCAAGAACTTTGCAAACAGAACTACTGATTACTCATTAAATGGCACAGTTACTTTACAGGTGTGGAGCACATATCTAGTTCAGTTTGATTCTGCCAGCTAAGCAGCAGCTGCCACCATATTTTATGGAGGGCATGGAGGAGAGCAGAGGATAGGAGTTGAGGGGGAATTCCTCCTGCACTAATTACATATAAAGTGAAAAATCAAGAGCGTTTCACAGTCTCTCGCTTTCTTTAAAATAGGAAAATGAAAAAATTGCACTGAACTGGCCAAAATACTTATTGATTCCACATGCATGAGATTTTGGTTATTGTTATAAATAAGGTTTTAACCTTTTTTAAAAATAGGTAATTTACATTTCTGTTCCCATGAAGATAATGGTGAGTAGTTGACTTCAGTGGGAGCAGGCAAATAAAAGTTTAAATGTATATAATTTACTATCCACTGCTGATCAAGGTACGTACTTAACTTTTAACAGTCTCTCCAAAAATTCAGCACTTTCTTTATGCAAGATATACTTTATCAGTTTATTCATGGGATGATGAATGGACAATGGGTCCTCTGTGTTGTTTGTTTGTGTTAATACTATAGTTAATCCTACTTTCTTTTGATCTTGTTTTCACTGGTGATTTTTATCCATTACAGTGATAGGAACAGTGCAACAGCTACATCAGTGCAAACCCTTAATGTAGACAGACAAAGATACTGTTTGCACCAGTGGAACTCTCCCCTGCTTAAAACCAGAGTAAACTGCATTGTTCCAAATTGTAGTTATAGCAATTTAGTCTGTATACACTAGGGGTTTGCATCAGTATGATTACAATGGAAATCAGGACTGCGGATGGCTGAAACTGAGGTAAATCCCCAGTGAAGAAAAGCCCTTTACTACCAAGTGAAATACATTCAGATCTTAAAATTGAATACTTTTTGATGCTGTGATTGGATTGTCTTAGCAATGTCAGAAAATATATAACTTTTTTTCTTCCTAGTTTATAAAGGTACTTCATGCTTCCAAAATGTCTTTTTAACACTGTTTATGTATAAAGGATAACTATTACTTTTGTAAAGTCTTTACAGAATAAAGCAGTCAGATCTATTTCTAAACAAAATTCTAAAGGATTTAAAAATCTAAAGTGAAAGACAAAGAAATGTTTGTTATACCGTAAGCTCTCACAACAAAGCTAATAAAGTTAATCTGGTTTTACTGGATGTAATGGAGACCAGAATCTGGCTCTGTGACTCTTTTCCTTGCCTATTCACCCCTCCCCCAACTTTCTACATATCAGGCTTTTATGTGGATCACTGTCTTAGGCAGAGGTTATGAGTTACTGGGCAGAGCCCTGGGATTCCAGTTCCACTGTGTACACCTCATCTAATTGCACCATGCAGAAAGCAAGCAACATTTGCAGCAAACTTTCCAATAAATTCTAGCTTGAGCTATTTCAGGAAATACCTGCAGGCAATCCAGGCTATGTACAGTTCTTGCATATCAATATTTCTCCATTTTATTATTGAATGAGTAAAACTAATGTTCACAAACTGAGACCATTGGATGAAATGGCTTATAAGTGCAACCATTCTAATACTTATTTTTTATGCTTCTCCTTCCTTATTTCATTAAAGGGAATGCATTTTGTCATGCTCAGTAGAATCTTAGTGTAGTGAATGTCAAAGGTGTTGTTAAATACTGTGGAGTCAATGCACCTGGAATGCTCTAGAGAAAAACTGAACAGAAATTAAAATATGCTTGCAACTGTTATGTATGTTTGAGTTTAATGGTCCATAAGGAACATTTTAAAATTGGAGATCATGTCCTGGCTTTATTAATGCACCAATTGAGGAAAGCATCCCTATTCAGTAAATTTTAAAGCCACTGTTTAAGGCCATCAAAGTCTATGGAATTTAAGCACATGATTAAAGTTAAGCATGTGCTTAAGACCTGTTTTGAATAAGGAAGACTGAATTGTGGGGTGAGAGATTTCAACTGGAATCTTCCATTGCAAATGGAGAGAGAGAGAGAGGGTGCACATGTGTCCTGTTTGGTGTGAATTGTCTTAAGACTAAAGAATAATTACATCATCACTTAAATGTCTATTTCCAGTTAATTTCATGAGGAAAGTAACTTAACCTACTCCCTTTTCATAGTCTCCATGTTGTAAATGTGATTGTTGCCTACATGGCCAAAGTTCACTCAAGGCTTTTGCCTTGGAGGCTTCCATACCTGCCCCTATCCCATTCTCCTTCATCTGACCTGGTTAGGCAATACATAGAAAGATTACGAATCTCCACTGCAGGTAACTGTCATTTTTATAGGAAATTAAGGAAAAGTTAAGACTTTGCTTCAGGAACAACATCACTAATTTAGGACCTAGTGCTGCTGAACTCCAAGGGAGTTTTGTCATTGACTTCAAGGAGCAAGATAAGAATCTTAGAACAGGGATCCAAAGCAATTCATATTTTATGCCACATACACCAGTGGGGTGGAAGGAAGGAAATGGATGGGGGAGAGGAGATCGAACTGATGTGGAGACACAGTGCAGGGGGAGAATTGGGACTGGCTGGGTAAAGAGACTAGGGACAAGGTGTGTGGGTAGGGAGGGGACTGAGAATAGCTGGCAGGAGAATAGGACTGGAAGCTGGGGTATGGGGAAGAAGACTGAGATTTGGAGTAGGGAGAAAGACAGGTAGTTTGAAGGGGGAGACTAGGACTGGCTGGGCAAGCAGACAGGGACCGGGATGAGAAGCCTGAAGAGTGAAGATTGGGACTGGCTAGGTGAGGAGAATGGGAATTAGAGAGTCTGGTGTGGGGAAGAGATTGGACAGGTTGGAGGGAATGAGGCAGAAGGGGTCAAGTTTGGGAGGAATAAGCAGAAAAGTCTGTGCCCATTGGAGCACACTCCCCTCCAGATCATGGAGTGAAATCCAAGATTCCTTAGTCTCAAGGTTCCTCAACTGTCAGCAAATATCTGTGAAACCCACTGACAAAGAATGTGTCTCATTGTCCTGTAATGCTGGTGCAAATAGAGGATAACAATGTACTACTGCTATCAGTTACTCCATTTGCTCAAGTGGCAGAGATTTGTGTGGTGAATATAAAGCATCCTGCTTATGACCCATGTGGATGTCAATATAATGCCACATGATTGAAAAATCAGAAATTCTGTTTTCGTGCATTTAAAAAAAAACAATTCAGCACACAAAAACTATGTTAAAAGAACATTTCTATAAGACCTCTACCTCTAGGCTATTCTATGGCACTGTGTCCTGAATGAGCAGGAGTTCTGTGGGGGGAAAATAGTATGTGATCATGTAATTAAAGACTGTATCCTAATGCATATGCACAGGAAGCCAAATTAAGCTTGCACAGGTAACCTTAATTCTGGCATTTCCTAACTTTGGAGTGCTTGACTTTGCAACATTAAAGTTCTTTTAAAATTGATGTTTTTATTATATGCTTAATAAGGTCATGTGAAAAGATATACTTTCGTGTTTATATATTTTAAAATAATTCTAAGTGTAATAACACGCGTCATGGTAGAAAACTGCAATGAGGTACATGCATATCTAAGGGGCTGAAGATCCTTAGCTTTGGACTTATCTCACAACACATAACAGCTACTGGATAGATATATCTGACTATGGATGTACTCTGTTCATTATTGTTTTGAGACACAATTCTGGTATGCCATATGCCAGCAGCGGGAACTATGAACTGCAGTCAGTTACTTTGAGTTCTATACCTCAAATCATTCAACTGTGGGAATAGATTCTTCAAGGCAGATGTCTAGGAGTTGTCAGATCTGTCAGTCATGTCACACTCTGGATTGTTATTTTTTGTTGGTTGAGAGTAGCATGTACAGTAGTCCTAGATAGGAGAACAAAGGAAAATACGATGACCATGTGGCTTTTAGAAGATGGTGTTTGTGTCTCCCTTGCTCTTTCTAACTGAGAGAACTGGGTTAATTCTAAAGATTTGCGTAGTACAGCAGTATAAGCAAAAGCATCAGGAATTTTTTTGTCTGTGTGCTATTTACAGAGTAAAATAACAGGGAAATTAGTTAGGCTAAAAATATATCAGGGCTAATGAAACATCAGGTTTCAGAATACAAGCCAACCATCAACTGCCTGGGTTTAGGAACACACTTTCCTTATGGGCAGATTATTCCATAATGATGTATTATAGAATTTTTATCTTCTTCTGACGCGTCTGATGCTGGCCACTGTTAGAGACAAGATACTGATTAGATGGGCCATGGGTCTGATCCAATATGGCAATTACAATTCTAGACAGAATAAAAATAACATTCTGAAAAGCCATCTTTGTTTCCAAAGATTTTAAAATAATGGATTTCAGATTAGTCTGTCACCTTCACTCTCTTCAGATAATTTCAGTCATAATTCCTGGCCACATTCTGAACAATGCACTGCTGTATAATGTAGAAAACAATACTACTTTAAAATGTTTTAGTTTTTGTTGCTTTAATTGGTTTTTGAGGTAAGACATAACTGTTCAGGTAAAATTATTTTTTGTCTGATGTAAGACTTTTTGAATGAAGCATCTTTTTCCACAATCTTGGCAGTATTGCTTGTTGTAACTTGCCTTCTGAGTCCTCCTTTGAGGTAAGCTTGGCACATTGTTATGTATTAACTCAAGCTGAAAAAATTGAATTATTCCTTGCTGTGATCCTTATGGTTAGATGACAGATGTGTCGTACAGTGAGACCAGTTTGCCTGTAAACTGTATAGTTAGCATTCATCTCACCGCTGTCTGAAGGGCTGAGGTTTATAAAGTGCTTAGCACTTATATGACTCTTTACTTTTTCAAAATGCTGTACAGGCATTAACTAATTAGCTTTCACAACACCACTTTGAGGCAATTAATTATTAGCATTCCCATTTGACATCCAGAGATAGTAAGTGGTAAGGAGCTAAATAATTTAGCCACGATCACACAGTGAATCACTGGTCGAGCTGGGATTAGAGAGCAGGGAGTAGATTCTCAGCTGGTCTAAATTGTTATAGCTCCATTGACTTCAGTGCAGCTATGACAATTTACACCACCTGAGGATCTGCACCCAGGAGTTCCCAGTCCCAGGTTTAATCTCCTACTTGCCTCAGCTTGTAACTGCCATTCCCCCTTTCTGTGACAAACTGCTGTTGATTTTACAATCATCCCTGAAGATGCAGGAGTTCAACCTCCCTAAATCTTCAGAGGACTTGAGAGCTGTATGAATCATGGGTCATCTACAGAGGACAGTGGCCCAGGTCTCAGCACAACTGGGTAGAAACATAGAAATATAGGGCTGGGAGGGACCTTGAGAGGTCATAAAGTCCAGCCCCCTGTGCTGAGGCAGGACCAAGTAAACCTAGACCATCCTGACAGATGTTTGTCCAACCTGTTGGTAGAAACCTCCAGTGATGGAGAATCCACATCCTCCCTTGGAAAGCCTATTCCCGAACTTAACTACCCCTTATAATTAGAAAGTTTTTCCTAATATCTAACCTAGATCTCCCTTGCTGCATATTAAACTCATTACTACTTGTTCTGCCTTCAGTGGACATGGAGAACAACTGATCACTGTCCTCTTTCAAACAGGGCTTAACATCTTTGAAGACTGTTACCAGGTCCCACTCAGTCTTCTAAGACTTCAAGACTAAACATGCCCAGTTTTTAAATCTTTACTCATAGGACAGGTTTTCTAAACTTTTGTATCATTTTTTTTGTGCTTTCCTCTGGAGTCTCTCCAATTTGTCCACAACTTTCCTAAAGTGTGACACCCAGAATTGGACACAGTACTCCAGCTGAGCCCTCACCAGTGCTGAGTAAAGGAGGACAATTACCTCCCATGTCATACATACAGCACTGCTGTTAATACACCCCAGAATATTAGCATTTTTGCAACTGCATCACATTGTTGACTCATTCAGTATGTGATCCACTGTACCTCCTGGATCTTTTTTAGCAGTACTATCACCTAGCCAGCTATTCCTGTTTTGTAGTTGTGTGTTTGATTTTTTTTTTCTTCCTAAGTGTAGTACTTGTTGTTGAATTTAATTTTGTTGATTTCAGACCAATTCTATAATTGGTCAAAAACTTTTTAACTTTTTAAATTCTATTTCTCCAAAGTGCTTGCAACCCCTCCCAGCTTAGTGTCATCCTCAAATTTTATACGCATACTCCCCATTCCATTATGCTACTCATTGATAAAAACATTGAATAGTACCAGACCCAGGACTATTCCCTGCAGAACCCCACTAAGTACTCCCTCCCAATTTGACAATGAACCCTACTCGTTTAGTATGGCCTTTCAACCAGCTATGTGCCCGCTTATAGTAATTTCATCTAGATCACATTTCTCTAGTTTGCTTATGGGACTGTCATGTAGGACTGTGTCAAAAGCCTTACTAAAATCAAGATATATCATGGCTACTGCTTGGCCCCTATCTAGTAATCCAGAAACCCTGTCAAAGAAGGAAATTAGGTTGGTTTGACATTAGCTGTTCTTGGCAAGTCCATTCTGGCTATTCCTTATAACCCAATTATCCTCTAGGTGCTTACAAATTGATGCATAGTCTTGCCCATGGCTGCCATGTAGTCCCCTTATAAAGGCTTTGAAGCTGCACAGTGTTGTCAACAGCAGTCACTCCAGGGCATACTTCCATATTGGAGAGTGTACCACAGAGAGTTACCTCTCCCCAGCTTTCTTACTGACCTTTTCCCACCAAAGCTGTGGAGCTTAATGCTTGAGAAGGGCTTCTATAAGCATCTATGCACCAAAGCAGCCAAGAGGGTGAGGAGAACTACATTTTACCCATTTTGTCACAGTTTGCTACTGCGCGTTGTGTCCATTGTTACTATCGGCTAACCATTATTGTTCCTACATGGAAGATAGTATGCAGAGGGAAAGAGGGCAGAAAAGGAGAATCAGGAAGTGAGAAATGTATGACTATTGTTGGCTGATGTAATTTGGTTGGGAGATGGGACAGGAAAACAAACAGGAAGTGGCAGCGGTTTGAAAGTTATAGTTCATTGTTAGTTGATTTTTTTAGGCATCTCTGGTCAATCTTGCTTTATTTAAGTAGATCAGAAAACCCTTCAGACAGTCAACTTTACCCACCAATTTGTACAAATTACAGTATGAAGGCCTGCATGACAAATATGTTGCCACTTGCAGGACAGTTTTATACTATAGGCAATATCACTTTCAGATACTGTATTTTATTTGGTATTGTATCTGCCTGGTGCTGAATCTGTCAGCATTTTGGGGCAGGGTCTTGTTATTCATTTGGCACATTGCATCTGCTGAAATGGCATGCACATTTGTGATAGTAGATAAATAATTTGTTGGTGTTTCAGCACTGAGTATGAGAACGCTGTCTCAAAAGAACATTTGATGGGTACTCAGGGTGTTTTAAAAAGTACTGCCTACTATATGTGCTAATTATTATCTAGTAGTTAGATGGGGAACTGAGTCTTAGAACCTCTATGTGTAAGTAGAGTCTGAATGAATGAATGCTTCCCTGACAGCTAGCTGGGAGGGGGAGAGACTTTGGGTGTGTTTATGTAAATACAGTTTCCTCCTGCTCTGCTTAGATATCCAGCAGCTGGAGCAGTGTTTTGCTCAAAGTAATTAACTTTGGCTGGTTTACAAATCACTTTAGTACTGAATGCAGGGGTAGTGAAATATGGTTACCAATGTTGTAATTATTGTAGGAATACAGGGAAGCAGGACGGTGCTTAACCTGTCCCAAATGAGGGGGGTCACCATCAGTTGAAAGGACCCCAGCTGAAAGGACCTCATTAAGCCAGGGACTTGAA
Organism: Chrysemys picta bellii; assembly: GCF_011386835.1. Taxonomy (NCBI): domain Eukaryota; kingdom Metazoa; phylum Chordata; order Testudines; family Emydidae; genus Chrysemys; species Chrysemys picta. The sequence goes on along the minus strand of NC_088792.1, from coordinate 243,009,214 downwards.
TGCCAGAGAGTGTCTCAGCCAGGAGATTGCAAACCTTCTACAAGGGTCCTTCCCTAGACTGGTTTGACCTGTTCCTCCCCACTGTTCAAAGAAAGAATTAGGTAGGTTTCATTAGGAGCCTCTTTTGTTATTTTAAATGCTCAATCGGAGTTGAAATCCATTGTAGTGGGACTGTGTTTCTGCCCAGACTCATAAGAGCCAAAAAATCACTAAGAGATAAAATCACTGGAGATGGGGCCGTGTCTCTGCCCAGCCTGCAAAGAGCAGAAAATCACTAAGAGACTGATGTGCAGAGGTCAGAGCAAAGAGGCAGATGGCAGCAGAAGGTGACTGACAGTCAGCTGGCGAATGAGTGGTTGGTGAGGTGGTGAGCCGAACAAGTGTTCAGCAGGGCGGCTGGTGGTGAGGCGGTGAGCAGAGCTAGCAGCCAGCTGGGTGGCTGGTGGTGAGGCGGTGAGCAGAGTGGGCGGGTCCAGCAGGGCGGCTGGCAGAGAGGGGCGGCAGGCAAGTGCCTGAGCAGCAGAGTGAATAAGGTTCCTTCTTACCTCCAGCCAGGGTGGGAGGTGAACTCTGCAGATGCACCTCTGAACTCTGGATCTGCACTGACCAAAGACAGCAACTGTGAGAGGGGTGTGGAGAAGGGACGGACACATTAAAGGGACTTTTGGGTTGCTGGACTTAAGACCCTGAGGGGAAAAGGACACTGCCCAACTTACTTGGGGGTGGGTCTTTTGCTCATGGTTTATGTTGATGTATTTGTCGTGTTTTCCCAAATTAACGCTGAGTTACTTCCCTCCATTTATTAAAATATTCTTTTCTACACTCAGACTCTGTGCTTGTGAGTGGGAAAGTACTGGCTCTCAGAGGCGCATAAGGGTGGTGTGTAACGTTCTCAGGTTACAGGGTGGGAGCTCGAGCCGGTTCTGTGTTGTATCGATGGAAAGAAAGAAATTGAACCTAGCCCTGGTTGCTGCTGGCTTTGCCTGGCAGAAGGGTTACATATATCCTAGTTCCTGCTCTGCCACTGGCTTCCTTTGTGGCCTGGGTAGGTCATTTATCTCTGTGCTTCAGTATATTCATTCTGCAAAATGGGTTTAAAAGACTCTCTACTTAAATGGGACACATTTAACTGGGAGCACCAAGGGAGCTGATTTAAGGCAAATGATAATACAGTGATTCATACTTAATGAATCTTAGGTGGAATTAAGTTTACATGAAAAGATAAAAGGTTAGTGTGGTGGTAAAGCATCACACTTGGTATCAGACATATACAAAGAGGCAGGCATCTCTACAGGAGAAAAAATAAGTTGGTTTGGTTACATTAACTCTAAAGTTCCAAACTTTGAATGGTTCAGGTTAAAATTTAGTTTTAACTTTGAATTTCCTGCCTTTTAATTATAATTTTCCTGCCTTTTAATTTTTTATTTACTAACTATATCTGTCTCTCATGCACACTCTTTCATTAACATTAATAAAATAGTGGTTCTGTTAAACTCAAACTTCCCACACTGTCCTTTTCTGAAGTCTATTAGGATAGGCTTATGAATTGTATTAAATATTCTTTATCATGGTTAGATTTCCTAAGGTTCCAGAAGATAAAAGTTGCTTCCACCAGAGTTCAGCACATAGGATATTAATAACTATGGATCCGTAGTCCAGGGGGAAGTGGCTGGTCATAGAATAAAACTCACTTCATCCTCTCTTCATACTAATAGTTAGCAAAACAAGATGTCACGTAACTCGGTGGAACCTTTCCAATAAACAATTTGAGTCCACATTAAATATTTTAACTGCAGTCTGTGCTAAATAATTACTTTTGTTTACTCAGCTGTTTTAACATTATTACAAGTTTCTGGTCCCAATTATATGGAAGTATTGAGAGCCCCAGTGGCTGTGATATAAAAGTATTTTATTTTTTAGTTAGAAGGTCTAACCAGTGCAAATGATTTAATTTTCTACTCCTGAAATCAGAGTCAATGATACTGTTCATAAGAAAGTGGCTAGACTGAAGGTTATTATCAGGACAAGCCTCAGTGAACTGAAATTCAATAACCAGGCTCTCATTTGTCTGCTCAAAGATGACATTATATTTAAGGTTCATTTCATTTTGGAAAGTTTAATGCTAATAAAATGAGACAGTTTTGGCCAGAACCATACTTGTGTGGTGCCGGAAGGTGCAGCTTGCCCCAGGCACCAGAGAAAAGATTCATGCTTGTGGAAGGACAGGCAGTGTTTGGCCTTCCTCAGTGAAACTTTAAATGGTGGCTTCACACAGAGGCGATGACTGGCAGGGGCAAGCGGGGTCACCTGCCTCCCAGATTTCTGCCTTCTATTTAACAATAGTTTCTACCCAGAGGTTTTCAAACTGTGGGGCATGCCCCCATAGGGTGGCATGGAGGAATGTTTGAGAGGGTGAGTGGTGATGCCAGGCAGCTTGAGCCGGCTCTGCGGGGTGAGACTCAGGGAGGGAGCACCACCTCTATCTCCTGACTCACCTCAGCAGGCCACCCAGCCTGTCTGGGTTGCGGGGCGTGGGGGCGTGAAAGACACCAAAAATTGTAACTCAAAGGGGTGGGGATCAGCTCAAAAAGTTTGAAAACTGCTCAGTGAGTCTGGGAGTGGAGATGGTGCTCCCTCTCTGACATACATCCACTGCAGTAATTATTGCGGTTTTTCATGTTCACACTACATCCCCTTTGTTGGCAATACGCATCCTCACCGGAGCGCTTCCACCAATTTAAATAACCATATGGGGCATTATGGGGCTCTGATAGCCCGAAGCTCCGCCGCCCAGCAGAGCTCCAACAGTCAGCCTCAGACAGTAGGGCTCCAGGCCATCAGCCCATTGGGGCTGACAGTTTGGGCTGTCAAAGGCAGCAACAGGTGGTAGATGCATAATTAAATAAAAAGATTTTGCAATCCCTTCAAAAGCATCTGGCGGTCTGGCGTTGGCTCACAGTCCGCCTATTGACTACCCCTGGATTAGATCATTTGATCTATTGGATTCTCTCTTAGTCCATCACTGTCCCTCTGTTTAATTAGTAACTAGAATACCAAGAAAGAAGATAAAAAAATGTTGGAAAATCTGCAGGTATGCACACTTTGCTATCTTTCTGTCCCTGATTTTTGAACAGCAGTAACTCAATATACTAGTAACTCAAAAATACCACCTCAGGAGTGATATTTCCTCTTAATATGACCTTGTTAGCCAACCTTAGATTGTCTGGCATTATGACAGTGCTATTCATCTGGAAATAAATCACAGAACCATTGTCCATAGTTATACAAATGCATTCTTACTTACAGCAGGTTTTATTTCCAGTCCATCTTTATTTAAGAGGCATACTCAATCCTGTACCCTTTACCGTTTGTTCTACCATCTGAATATTGAGTCAGTGTTTGTATTTTATTAAACAAAGGCTTGTAAGCCACACACAATTCAATGTGCAAAACATGAATTACTCGATTGCCTGGCACCAGCTTAAAAAACTCTTATCAAATTTCCTTTATTATGCAAACAATCCTATGGAAATTCTAATTTGAGAACATATGTGACATTGTTCACATAGAGATGCAGAAACAGTATCTGGGATTCTTAGACGTGGCTTCTGTGAACAATGTATTTGGTCAGTTGACATTTAATTTGTTTTCTTTAATAATCATGAAGAATGCCCCAAAGGCTTTTATTCAGCCATTAACAAAACAGTGGCTTTTAAATGTCCTTCTGAAAACTAAGTTAAAATACCTGAACACTGAGCTTTGCTGTGTTAGATCTTGGTCTGACTTCTGTGCTTTATTAGTGGCAATTCTTCATGCTCCCAATCACACACCAGTTCCTATATACTGTGTAGAGAGAGAATTTCCCAGTGACCTGCTCTTCCTCATTGCAATAGAGAGAGGAATGTTTATTCTAGTGCACACACAGAACTAAATCTACTTAAGTTTGTGTGTAAATTAGTGTACATTTAGTAGAAATCCAATTACAAAGGGGTCAAGATCACCTTAGCTAAGTCTTGAATGAATTATTTATTGTTTTACTTGTTGCATGATAAGCTATTTTTCCATCATTTATACAATTAAGACATCGTACACACAATGCATGTTTTTCATTGCTGTGAAGTGAAATTATCTACAGAAAATCATATTTCACCAGCTGTATAATACAAAGATTGTTATCTAGCAGGGCAAGGTGTCTAAATTATGATTGCTTTAAAAATTAAGAACAAAATGATGGCAGAGACTGTCTTCCATTACTGTAAAATGTCTTCTCTTTAAGAAGATGCTTCATTCTTAGTGTAGTTGGTGCATTTTAAAAGTATTTTAGGAAGATATACTAATGCAAATAAACACAAGACTGATAAATTCTTAAGGATATTGTCTTCACTTGAAAAAATAATTAACTCAGCCCACTGGCTGAGGCAGAGGAGAAGAGTGTGGAGGAAACAGAACAGCTTAATGAGAGTTTGGGACTTAAGATTGCAGTTAGTGGCTCATGAATTTCAGCAACTGCTTGACATTTTATGGTACAGATGTACTGCAATATACTATAAATATATCTGTTCTGGTGAAAACCAGATAAGTAAATACTACTAAATATACTGCTGTGTAATGTGCCATATGCTCTGTTTTACATAATGACCTACTCTGAACATATTGGACCAGTGCATTCCTGATATGATTTTAAACTACCCTATTCACAAGGATCTAAAGAAGTTTGAGTGTAAAGTCTGGAGCTCTGAAAAATCTATCAGCTCAGAATCTGTGAACCAAAATATCATGATGACACTGGGAAAAAAAATTAAACAATTTTTTTGACTAAATAACATGTAAATATCTTAATCTTGCATTTTCCAAATTCCTGAGAGCAAAAAATGTTCTCTTACTCTATTGCAAGCATCCTGGTTTGCAAACAAATTGGTTACTTCAACCAGAAATTAGGTGTTGAAAACAGATTTAGAATGAAAATCTAAACTCATTCTTAAGTATGGTGTCACTACTAATGCCTCTGTAATAATATTGTATTTGCATTCTTTACTTGTCTACAACATGATAATTAAGCTCTTCTTTAGGAGTTTTGTCTTCTGGCTTTGTAGAGTGAGAACTATAGATAAGCAAAATGACTATTTAACATGATATCCTCTATTAGTTATCTAGTGCAAATACCTTTAAAATTGCAATGAGTGACAATTAAACTCTCAGGTGACTTTAATATGTCAAGTTTCTGCCAGGTTTATTTCCATTTCCAGTAATCCTCACATGCTAATTCTTAAACTCCTCACGTAATTTTCCATTAGGTGCTGAATGTCATAATTTTCTGGACTATGCAGCCCATGGTACAGTGGGTCATACCATAATCACTAGGTGGAATACAATGTACTCTATCCAGGTAGACTGAGATTTAACAGGTATATATTAAGGTTCCAATCCTGCAATTTACAATTTGCAAGCAGACTGTTATGGCTACAGGGAACTGCACTGAAGCCAGAAGACCTCTTCATGATGTGCAGGGGGACTGCGGTGCTCATACATTGCAAAATCAGTCCCTAAACTGTTGTACCTCAAGATTCATGTCCAAAGAGCAAGATATAATGTATGTCTGATAAATGGCCCTTACTCACAGAGTAGGCTTTAGGGGTATTTTTAGTGGATGATATTTTCCTCTTTACATGGGTATTAACGACCATATAAGATGCAAGGCAGTGGAGAATCAGCCCCTCTGTTTCTAGATGAAGCTTGCAAAAAAACAAAAAGACTATTTATATTTGGCCATTCTGTTGAAAGATTTAAAAATAACTTTTAAATCCATATTTATATTACTCCTAATAATTTTGCATCTAGGCAGCTGCCAGTTCTTAAAGAACAAATAATTTGCCTCAAAATTTAATGCTCCTTATGTAATCAGGGACTAAAAAGTTTCACTGGTGACCAAAAATGAAATAAAAATGAATTCATGAATGGCCTGGAAAAACAAAACCAAAAATATTTGAATATCAGTAGCAAGTGTGGTACATGTGCAGTCTAAAAAAAAATAACAATGGAAGTGTACAACCTGGACTTTCCAGCAAGCTTCCAACATACATTAAAGCTCCTGCTGGGAAACAATTTGACTGGTGGCATCTACTGTATTTCTTGTTCACTTAGTGTGGGGATTTACACTCCACCATTCTCTTCTTTTACAAATGTTATAATCATCATTCTGGTGATTAATTCAGCCACACAACAAGTCCAGAAATATGTCTGACACTCATTTTCCTATCCCACTTTCCTACTGAAATACTGCTGTGCCACCAAGATAGCTATTTAAATAAACAAAAGGAAGAATGACCTGAATGGATATGCTTTTATTTATTGACAGAACTCCATGTAGTAAATCCACTCTGGTCTTAAAATCCCCTCCTAGCTGAACTAAAGGATCATGGACGAGTACAGGAAGAACTCAGACTGGAGTGTAAAATATTCAGTGAGGTGTTCAAACATCTCCATCTGAGTTCTGCTTTTGCATCAGAAACAGTAGCAGCTTAGAACACCCACAGTAATCCTTTTGTGCAGTGAAATTCTCTCACACTGTCTTTGTATTCTGAATCAATAGCTGCCCTGTAGCCAAGGATACTATGACGCAACATTGAAGCCAGGGAGAAATAAAATTCCAGTACTGAAGTTGGTGGAAACTAATACTCAAATTACCCTAGGAGATATATGACCTGAAGTATTACTGAATATTTTCTTTTTTAAAAAAAGAGGCTTAAAACACCCTATAGTTATAAACCAAAGCTACAGCAACCATTTGACTTCCTGTCACGAATGCAGTGCCTCATCCTCATTCTGAAGAAAATTAAAATATGTTCAATTTTCCAAAATGTAACAACTTTAGGTGGAAGTGGTGCAGGCAAAATATTAGGGGAGAATATTCTAAGAGGTGGCTTGAGTTTTCAGTTGGTTTTGTTACAACATTAGCTTCATGCAAGTGTAGTTCAGTTACAATGGTTTACTGGAAGGTATTCCTTTTGTGATCTCTCAAAATGGAGGATGCCTCCAATGAGGCGTTGCACTGGGAAAGCCTGATGGAAGATTGAGAATGCTCATGAGGATGCCTGCTATTGTCCATGCACTTTTCCTCTAAAGCAAAGAAAACTCAGGAGTTGTTATGCTCATAAATTTTTCATAACTGACATGTAACCTCACAGTGACCAGTGTTTCACTGCATCTTAACATACAAAATTGTGAACATGTAGAGTTCCTTTCATCAAAGATCTCAAAGCACTTTGCAGACACTAATTAACTAGGCCTCTGAGACCAGAGGGACATTAATGTGCTATGGACATTCATTATCACATTTGACAGTTGGGTAAACTGAGGCACAGAGTGGTTATGTGACTGGCTAAAGCGAATCAGTATCAGAACTGGAAGAGTACTCAGGTCTCTGACTTCCATTTCTGTGTTCCAGCTACTGATCTCATTGTGTTTGTTTTTCTGATGAATAACACATCTGGTAAAATTCTTTACTTATCTTTCAAGAGTACTCTCCTTTCAAATATTTTCCCAGGGCAGAAGCCAAACTCATTCAGGTACTGTAATGTGTTTTCCCTTGTACTCATGGTTGAAGTGAATAAAAGTGAGGGAAAAGTTAAATCTAAACCACATTTGAGTGCAGGTTACTAACAAATGCGTACCATTCATGAAGCAGGAAAACAAATATATTAATGAAACTTAAATTCAGTTTCCACTCAAGGGGGACCACATTTTTCTTTCTACTGGGGTACGAAGAAATGAGGGAGCTCATGGTGACCCAGGTGTGAGAAAACTATAGACTATTGCTTGATTTAACTTGGAATTGATATGGTATATTTATTCTCTAAATTGTATCTTTAAGGAGAATTTGAGGTATTTCTCTGGTAGTGTATTTTGTGTGTGTGTGTGATAAATTGCTCAGGTGTTAATTATCTGAGTACTAATGGTGTTCTCAGTACCAAACAAGCACAAGGTCGACTTCTGCTGTGTACTCTGGCTCTGCTTAGTAGAAGTAGGTTCCCTCTTTGACTTTGCCTCTTGAAACTCCCAGAAATGACAACCCTGCTTACTTTTGAAGACAGTTGGCAGTTTTTCAAAGAGACATTATTAAAGGCACAAGAGCAAACTATCCCAACGCGTAGGAAAAATAGGAAGTATGGCAAGAGACCACCCTGGCTTACCCAGAAGATCTTCAATGATCTAAAACTCAAAAAAGAGTCCTACAAAAAGTGGAAACTAGGTCAAATTACAAAGGATGAATATAAACAAATACCACAAGTATGTAGGGACAAAATTAGAAAGGCCAAGGCACAAAACAAAAGGAAGACCAAGGACAGAGTAGGCCCGTTACTCAATGAGGGGGGAAAACAATAACAGAAAATGTGGAAATGGCAGAGGTGCTTAATGACTTCTTTGTTTCGGTTTTCACCAAGAAGGTTGGTGGCGATTGGACATCTAACATAGTGAATGCCAGTGAAAATGAGGCAGGATCAGAGTCTAAAATAGGGAAAGAACAAGTCAAAAATTACTTAGACAAGTTAGATGTTTTCCAATCACCAGAGCCTGATGAAATGCATCCTGACTGAGGAGATATCTGAGCCATTAGCAATTATCTTTGAAAAGTTCCAGAAGACTGGAAAAGGGCAAATATAGTGCCCATCTGTAAAAAGGGAAATAAGGACAACCCCGGGAATTACAGACCAGTCAGCTTAACTTCTGTACCCGAAAAGATAATGGAGTAAATAATTAAGCAATTAATTTGCAAACACCTACAAGATTATAAGGTGATAAATAACAGTCAGCACTGATTTGTCAAGAACAAATTGTGTCAAACCAACCTGATAGCTTTCTTGGACATGGTAACAGGACTTGGGAATAAGGGGGAAGCGGTAGATGTGGTATTTCTTGACTTTAGTTATCAGTGGTTCACAGTCATGCTGGAAGGGCATAACAAGTGGGGTCCCACAGGGTTTGGTTCTGGGTCTGGTTCTGTTCAATATTTTCATCAATGATTTAGATAATAGCAGAGAGAGTACACTTATAAAGTTTGCAGACGATTCCAAGGTGGGAGGGGTTGCAAGTGCTTTAGAGGATAGGATTAAAATTCAAAATGATCTGGACAAACTGGAGAAATGGTCTGAAGTAAATAGGATGAAATTCAAGAAGGACAGATGCAAAGTACTCCACTTAGGAAGGAACAATCAGTTGCACACATACAAAATGGGAAATGACTGCCTAGAAAGGAGTACTGAGGAAAGGGATCTGGGGATCATAGTGGATCACAAGCTAAATATGAGTCAACCGTGTAATGCGGTTGCAAAAAAAGTAAACATCATTTTGGGATGTATTAGCATGAGTATTGTAAGCAAGGCACAAGAAGTAATTCTTCCATTCTACTCGGTGCTGATTAGGCCTCAACTGGAGTATTGTGTCCAGTTCTGGGCGCCACATTTCAGGAAAGATGTGGACAAATTGGAGGAAGTCCAGAGAAGAGCAACAAAAATGATTAAAGGTCTAGAAAACATGACCTATGAGTGAAGATTGAAAAAATTGGATTTATTTAGTCTGGAGAAGAGAAGACTAAGAGGGGACATGATAACAGTTTTCAAGTACATAAAAAGTTGTTACAAGGAGGAGGGAGAAACATTGTTCTTCTTAACCTTTGAGGATAGGACAAGAAGCAATGGGCTTAAATTGCAGCAAGGGAGGTTTAGGTTGGACATCAGGAAAAACTTCCTAACTGGCAGAGTGGTTAAGCACTGGAATAAATTGCCTAGGGAGGTTGTGGAATCTCCATCATTGGGGATTTTTAAGAGCAGATTGGACAAACACCTGTCAGGAGTGGTGTAGATAATACTTAGTCCTGCCATGAGTGCAGGGGACTGGACCAGATGACCTCTTGAGGTCCCTTCTAGTTCTATGATTCCTGCAGTCATACCAGAGGACACGTCTCCATCTTGTTTCCATGGAGTTATTGTTCACATTAGCCCTTCCTTCAGAGAAGCCTGCTGAAGGGGCTTGAATAAATCTGCAAGATGAAACTGAGGCTTGGTCTACACTAAACCCCCAAATCGAACTAAGGTACGCAACTTCAGCTACGTGAATAACGTAGCTGAAGTTCAAAGTACCTTAGTTCGAACTTACCTCGGTCCACACGCGGCAGGCAGGCTCCCCCGTCGACTCCGCGGTACTCCTCTCGCCGAGCTGGAGTACCGCAGTCGACGGCGAGCACTTCCGGGTTCGACTTATCGCGTCCAGACAAGACGCGATAAGTCGAACCCAGAAGTTCGATTGCCAGCCGCCGAACTAGCGGCTGGGTATAGACGTACCCTAAGTGTTTTCAGTGTATTTTCTCCTCAGGGGTGTGTGTGTGTGTGTGTGTGTGTGTGTGTGTGTGGAGGGCATAGCTCTCCAGAGAGTGAGGAAGGGATGCTGTCTCTTTTTGAACCACAGGGTGCTGGTTCTGCGAAAGTGGCTCTCCCTTGTGTGTGTACAGGAGGATTTGGGCATATGGAAGCTTCCCTTTGCATGCACACACAGAAGGAAAAGTGCAGGCCCAATCCTTGAGGTTTCCCCAGTTTACTGTCCCCCTTCTTGATGCCTCAGCCCTTAACTTTTCTTTCATACATCTTTGTCTCTTTGCTCCCACATTTCTTGCTCCCTTCCATCCTTCTCAATTATTTGTCCCCTTCCTTTCCCCTTTGCAAAGTCTCAGGGTGGCAGAGGGCCTACTCAGAGAACATTGCGCCTTTCAGTGAGCTCTGGTGGTACCTCTCAAGGTTCTACTTCTCTTCTGGCTTTGCTGGCAACAGAAGCAACAGACACCAACCAGACTAGCTGCTGCATTCAGTGAGATACCATATTACTGGACACAGGTTTACAGCAGCACACTTATTGATGGTCCCAAGCATCCCCATTTCCCCTTCAATACTGGACCCAGGAAAACTTCTCCTGTACTCTCACTCTGGCAGCAGCCCTGTGAGCAATTCAACTCCTGTTGGCTTCAATGGGAACTGAGTGCTCAGCACCTCTCAGAATTGGACAGTTCATTAGGTAATGGGTGTTTCTTCAGATCTCTGTATAACTGCATTTGGAGTTTCCTGATACTGTTTGGCTGATAAAGGTAGAGAACTTTGCCATGATTGTTATTGCTGTCCATAATGACAAATTTTGGAGACTGTCCCCAATGGTTGTATTTCTATAAAACTGATTTAGCTACAAAACAAAGATGCTTGAAAGCATTCCACTTTTACCTCTGCTTTCTCAGTAAGGAAGGACTGGAGCAGTGTGTGAAGCTACTGATGTATGGTTGACACAATTTTCAACACAAAACTTAAAATGTCTATGGAGAGCTGGGAAATGCAAACACTTCGCATTGCTTTCCAGGCACTGACATTTTATGGTAGTTCTATTTTATGGTAACTTTAGGTATGATTTTGCAAATCATTATGCCCACTTTCACTGGCAAAAACAGATTTTTTTTTTACTGGGGAAAAGGTTATAAAAACCAGAAGATGCTTTTTCTTATTAAAAAAGGGCAGGGCAGGGGACTTTTCCTCAGGGGACAAGGAAAAACATCCTGTGTGAGACTGACAAATTAGAATTATACAGTTTGGGCTCTCTGTTTTTTGGACAAGTTGTCAGAGGAACAGTTTATTTTGCAAGACCAACTCTAAAACAACTTCCCACTACTCATCCTTAGTTTGTAATAGCACATCCTTTGCTCACCAAGGGCCAGAATTTATAAGTTACTTGGTGAAAGTGCTTGACACTTTGCAGGACTGGGCCTTAACAGACTCCAGTAGGCCCCTTTTGAAAATCTCAGCCTTTGTATTTTAGGGATCTCGTTCTCTTGGTCTGTGAAGTGTTTTGAGATTCCTGGATCAAAGGTAATATGAAGTGTAGTGGAATTTTATGCATGGGGAGTGACAGTGATTGCTACACCTATGCCTACAATAAGGGTTTTCATTCTAAACCTTTATAGTTTGTAGCGTTAAGCTATCATCTCTGGAGCAGAACTTATGGGGATTTGATCTTTGCCAGAGGGTTTGAATAAAAGTAGTTTTGTTTTTTTCTCCGAATTCAAAAATAGCTATTTTCCCATTTTTAAGTTGAATAGTATCAGGCCTTCCATAAATTAAAAATGTAACTAATGTGGTCTGGTGCCTCGAGCATGGGAAAAGGAGTCAGAGTCGACTAGGCATTCAGAGGGAGTTTGCTGTATCCCCTGCGGGGTCCTAGCAGTGAATTTATTCCCTCTGCATATTGGGTAGCCCCAGGAAAAAGTCTTCCTTTGGCAGAATTCTTCCCAAAGCTTCCCTGGGGCCATGTGACCTCAAAGCACTCATCAAGTGGAACTTTTAAGGCGTAGATGACCCTTCAGTGAACAATAAAACCTGCATTCAAGATGAAATAGTAGATGGAAAAAGCACAGTACTGTTGTCCTTTTTATTTCAGGGAAGCTTCACATAAATCTCTTTGTATTTTGGCATATTCCATAATCCCACTCTAATCTCCACCATTGAAGTGAGTTATGCATCATAGGGGAGCTATAACTCAAAATGTCCTTACTTGCATGTGTTTATATAAATATGTTTGATCTTTAATGTTATCCAAACAGTTTTTTAAATTTAAAATGTTTGCGGTTTTCAGAAATTTCTTAATGAACCTTCTTCTGCATCTCTTTTGTTGTTGTTTGTTTTTATTGTGTGCGAACTGTGAAGCTGAGCAGCTTTGCTTTTCTCAGGGCAAATCGGTAACATTCTTAATGCTCCCTGTCTCCTTCCTCAGGTGCAGCCTGGGGAGTTAATCTGCCTGCCTAGCCACTTTTATCCCTCAGGGCCTTGTGTGGAGTGAACACCCCTTCACAACATGCTACACACTACTGTGATGCTATTTGTACAAAATATTCCTGGTAAGGCCTCATATGAAAGCTAATAACACACTGTTATTAATGTTATTGTAAAATGCATGTGATAACCTTCTATGGGAAGTTGTGAATTCCCTCTGTACGATGGTACTAGAACATGTTTAAGACAAGCCAGTCTAGCCTAGGTAAAGATGATGAGCAGGTCTGTCCTAGACAAAGGCACGTGGGTTTACCTCAATTTACATATTAGTGGTAAACAAAGCTATTGAGCTAAACCAAAAGGGGTTATCCTGTTCCTGAATTTGAGAGACAGAGAATTAACATGACTCCTGCACTCGAGAGAGACAAAGGAGACTGGGTCTCCAGGAGGCCTTTCTGATTTATAAGACAGAGGCACTCCCTTTGGGGCTATAAGAAACAGAGAGAGAGAGAGAGAGTGACCATCTTTACCCTTCACCTCAGGAGACAAAGAAACCAAGCAATTTGACCTCAGTGATGGGTCCTGGCCAGGCCAGCCAGTAAAAACCTGGAAAGGAGACCCTGGGTGAGAAAAACTATCTTGATCACAGACTGTATCTTTGTAGATTAAATTTTAGTCTCTTAGAAGCATGTTTTCACTTTTATTTCCTTGTAACCATCTCTACCTCTATCTCTTACTTGGTATTACTAAATCCATGCTCTTTTGTTAATAAATTTGTTTTACTTTTACTATAAACCAATTCAGTGCTGTGTTTGAAAGGAAGAGTGTATTTACCCCAGTTGGAGTTAGTACATTGTAGTTTATTAATTTAACAGGGCAGCAAACTTCATATCTTTCATGAAAGTACAGTGATAGATGCTGTGCATTGCACAGAAACATCTATGAAGAGCTTGGGGGCTGGAGTTCACTGATTGGGCTGGGAAAGCAAGATTTTGGCTGGGAGAGCTTTGAGGAGTTTGCTGGTGAGGAAGACAGATGGGCACTGCAGGGAGCTGACATACAGTCTAATCTCTAGCAAAGCTTATGCTTGCTGAGGCAGAAATGTAGCTCACAGCTCAGGGTATAATAATAATTAATGAATAATAACAACAACATTAATAAATATCCCCAGCAGTGTGTTACAGGTATCAGGCACATTATGCTGTAATGTAGTTATTAGAATGTAGCGATTGTCTAAACTGCTAGAACTTGTCCTGTAGGGCTTGTTTACATGCTACATGAGTTATACCAGTTTAATTAAAGGTATGATTTTAAATTGATCTAGTTAAACTGTTGCAAAAAGTTGTGTGAGCAATTTTATTTCAGTTTAAACCAGGTTTATTTTAGATTAGGTAAAGTCGATTAGGAGCTAGTTTAAAATAAATTGAAATAAGCCACCCTTAAACAAAAATAAGTGTGTCCATATGTAAATCGGTACAAATTTGTGTGTTGGCAGCTCCATAGTTTACATGACATGAATTCTGGATTGAGTTCCAAATGGGACTGGGCAAATTTCAGCAGATTGAATTTATCAGAATTCAGTGTTTTTAAATTTTAAACATTCTCTAGAAACCTGCTTGGAATTAAACAAGTGCCATGTGTAGGATATATGATCATGAATGGTATAAAGGCGTTCTTGGCTTTTGTTTGGAATGCCCTGCCAAACATAATCATGGTGTTTCCAGTCATTAGCTTTTTGGCCATCCATTGCTCATGCCCATAAAGACTTTATTGATTCCACCGGGAAAAGGAAGATGCTGCTTTGGATTTTGAATCCCTCCAAGTTATGGCCCCAGATCTATGTAAGGGGGCTGTTGGTCCCTTACTGAAACGTAGGTGTTTTTTGGTTGGCCTTCTCCCAATACCAGGAGAAATGGTAAGGGCTGAATAGGAGTCACGATCCTGGGACTGACAAGTCCCCAAGGCCGACAGGGAGAGGCCAAAGCTTCAAGTCATCCAGACTGACAGAGCTGGCAGGCCAACGAGGGAATCAAGAGCCTGTCCTCCGGGTGAGCTGGGGCTGCCAGAACAGAGCTGGGGAGAGTGCAGCGGCCTGAGCAGCATCAGAGCAATAATAATGGGGTGAGTCTCCAGCGGTCACAGCAGAGTCATGTGTAGTGGTATAGGAAGAGAGGAAGCGATGTACCCAGAGGGGGTCATGGCCACTGGGAAGGGCACTGAGTGCCGGATCCAGAGGGGGCATGGCCAGTGGGGAGGGCCAGAACTGAAGGTTCTACAAATGCAGTTTTTGGATATCAAGAGAAAAATGTAGTATAATATTAATTAGGTAACGGAGCCCAATGTCATCTAAATAGGTTGTGTCTTTTCTGCAGTCTACCAGTTTTTTATTTAGTATTATCTCTTGCTAATTTTACTCCATTTACGGTCTCTGACAAATGGTACTATACAGAACAACTTGCTGGACATCCATTCACAATCAGTAGTCTGGCCAGTCAAATAATTTTAATATTTGGAATAGAGCAGTGATCATAAGCTGGCAGTTGAAACATGACATGTTTATCCAGTCTTTTTTATAGTTTTGGGGAAACAATGTAAATAAAATATACATGAATCAAAATCAAGTTTTGCTGCAGGGACAGTGATGCTATCTTACCCATTTGAAATGTGTTTGCAGAGAAGGAAGGAAAGAAAATTTCTTGTCATTAGCTCTAATTACCAGTTTGTAGGGGTATGGTGTCTCCACTGATGAAAGTGAAACGTTGAGTTTTACAGTGTTGTCAATTCTTTTTTGATTTTGTTATAAGTCTCATGATAATTAGTGTTTTCCTTAAAGACATAGCTCCTGGAGTCAAGTGCATGTATGATTATTTCAGCCTTAATTCTTAAAGAAAAAGTAAGTTTCTAGCCCTTGTGGCTGTGGAGACAGCTTCAAAATGTGACCCCAGTGCACCTTCATGACTCAAGAAGCAGAAGGCAAGTAAAAAGAACACCAACTCTATTATTTTTACCTAATCTCATGATTTTAAAGCCAATCTTATGATTTTTGGTGAGCCTGACTCTTAATTTTTGAACATTTGGGGTTGCCAATAATTACTTATTTTTAAGAAGTCAGGTGTACTTTGTTTTCAAGTAAATGCAAAGTGAAAAGGTGATACTGAAAATGCTGCCCCATTGAGCTCTTTAATTAAAACAAACATAAATGTTTGTTAAAAATCTAATTGCATTGAAAATAATTTTAACAGATCTCTTACCCAAATCACTAGTGCTCAACTTGAGTAAATATTCTCCCTAGTGTGCAGTTCACTTAGATCATTATTACTTATAACTCCCACACAACTCACTGGAAATGTACCTTGAACTGCCATATTTGCAAAGTGAGAATCAATGCTGAGGGCAAACTGATTTTGTGGTTTCTCCCTATATTACAAACGCCTCCTTTGTGATTCTGTTTCCCCACTTGATAGTATAGCAGCAACTATATTGCTGCACTAACTTTGTGGCTGAGAGGGTGATAATGAATCTGAGACAGCAGTGATTCCCAAGGGGACAGCTGCAGTGCAGTGTTGAGAGAGATGGACCTCCTAAGCAACTTAAGACCATCACCACTGTAACTCTTCCACTGCGTCTATCCCATGGCTCAAGAATCCATGAACTAGGAGTAACTCATACTCTCTTGTTCCACTTTCACCTGCTAGCTAGATATGCAGAATGTTTTGAAGCAAAGGGAGAAGTATGGTCTCTAGTAAGTAGAGCACATAACTACAGATCTGTTCCTGGATCTGCCACTATTTTGCTGTGTGACCTTGGGCAAATTATTTACATCATTTATCACTTCCACCCTCTGTAATCAGATGGCACATGCCCAGCACTTTCAGAAATTCAGGCCCTTTTAAGGCATCAAAGTTTGGGCATGCAAAAATCAAGAACTCCAACTCAATCATCACTTTTGAATATCTTGTCCCATATTATTAACTAATTAAAAAACAAAATAAAACAAAAAAACAACAACCCCAAAGCAGCAGGGGTCAGTGGGAAGTAACTGGCAAGATTTTCACTAGAGTATGACCAAGAGCTTGCCTACACGAACATTTAGTTCGCGGCAAGCTGGGATGTGAATCTGCTGTGCAGTAACTGTCCATATGGACCCTGCTGACATATACTAACAGTTCCCTAGAGCCCTTTGAGCTACCCCACTTTGAAATGGGACTGGATCAAACAACACCAGGGAACTGTTAGTGTGTACAGCAGATTCCACGTGGGCAGTTAGTGCACAGCAGGGTAGTGCAGGCTAGATTCACAACCTAGCAAATGAACCCTAACTGTAATATAAAGCAACTTTGTATCTGGAACTGTGTGAAATATTTGCATTGAAACATGAATCCATGCAAAACTTGCTTGGTAATGGGTTTCATTAGAGACTTGAAACTCAGTTAATAATTGCTAAGGTTCACAATTATTTGAGCAAACCTGGGCATAGTTTTGGTCAAACTTGGGCTGATCTTAAACCTTGTCTTCACTAGGAAAAAGATGTGTTCTTTACTCAAGCTAGTTAATACGAGATAATATTCTAGGGAAAACAAAGCAGTTTGTAGTTTTTGCATGAGTTAGCAGGTCAAGGTAGACCTTAGACTCCTCCATAATCTTTAACTTGGGATTTCTAAATATTATAGATGATGATTTCCTAACTCAAAACATGTTGCAACCCACATGGGGGAATTCTATTTAATACCTAATGTTACCAGATAAAGAAGAACTGATTACAGAATTAAAAATTAATGGTAGCTTAAGTGCAAATGATTATGACTTGATCACATGTATAATGTGCAAACAGAATAAAAGTGCTTTGTGTTTTAAATGGGCCAATTTCCCAAAGCTGAAAACAATTATGAGCCAAATCAGCTGAAATGAAGAATTTAATCAGAAAAATATGAATGATTGGGAATTGTTTAAGAACCCTTTGCTAGATGCTAAAAAAGCCATAATCCCATGATCGAGGAAGACATACATATTGGTTTAAAGCTGACCTGGTTTAGAGGGGAAGTGAAAGCAGCTATAAAATATAATTAATGTATGGGAGAAGGGGGAAGTATAAGGTAATTAATATCAATCAGAAGCTAGGAATTATAGAAAAATGATAAAGGGAGCAAAGGGACACAAGGTGAAATCTAATGCCAGCAGAGTTAAGGACAATAAGAATGAGTTTTTAAAGTATAATAGGAACAAAAAGAATCCTGACAATGGTGTCTATCTGTTACTAGATGGAAATGGTACAATTATCAATAACAATGCAGAAACAAATACTTATATTTTGTATTTGGGGAAAAACAGATGATGTATTCTCATCATATGATGGTGATAACTCCATTCCACTTGTATCTCTAGAGGATGTTAAACAGCTGCTACTAAAGTTGGACATTTTTACATTAGCAGGTCCAGATAATGTGCAGCCAAGTGTTTTAAAAGAGCTGAAAGTAATTAATCACTGGAGCAGTTTACCAGGGTTGTGGTGGATTCTCCAATTTTTAAATCAAGAGTGGATGTTCTTCTAATAGATCTGCTCTAGGAATTATTGTGGGGAAGTTCTATGGCCTGTGCTTATACAGGAGGTCAGACTAGATGACACAGTGGTCCCTTTTGGCCTTGGAATCTGTGAAACTTAATCTGTCAACACATGTGAAAACAACAGACTGCCTTGTCTTGACTAGGATTTTACCTTGTAGTAGTTAACCTGAGTTAGCTAACTGAAATGAAGAACACAACATTTTTCCTTTTGAAGATGCACTCTTACAATTTTGCTTTGAAGCTGTGACAGTTGTATGATTTCACACAGTTTAGATGGCAATCCTTGTGGAGGTTCCTGAAGCATTGCTTAGTCTGATTTAGGTCAGATGATTGATAATTACCTGCCACTATAAACTGACTCTGAGCACACTCTTGTGGGTAAACTTTGCCTACTCCCTATCAGATGTCACCAGCCTCACCCAGATGAGACTTGGGTGAGTTCTCCTTTGAAAATTTTGGTTTGCTTGATACGTGAACATTAGTGTGAAACTCAGGGGCAGTGGGTACTTGCATAGATTAAGGGGTGTCACTATCTTTAAAATCAAAGGTTTCAGAGTAGCAGCCGTGTTAGTCTGTATCCGCAAAAAGAAGAACAGGAGTACTTGTGGCACCTTAGAGACTAACAAATTTATTAGAGCATAAGCTTTCGTGGACTACAGCCCACTTCTTCGGTAGTCCACGAAAGCTTATGCTCTAATAAATTTGTTAGTCTCTAAGGTGCCACAAGTACTCCTGTTCTTCTTTTTAAAATCAAAGACAATATTCATATGAAACCCCTGAGTTTTGCATGAATTCTGAGCTGCCTCTTCCCATAGATCTAGCTATACTCCCCCTTAATATATAGCGAGATAATGTAAATGTCTTTAAAGTAGCAGAGGTATTAGCATGTAGTTGTACTACTTAAGTTTCTTGGTGCTTTTATTAGGGTGACCAGATAGCAAGTGTGTAAATCAGGACACTCTGGGTTTTTTTGGATGTAGGGGTTATAATTGCCTATATAAAATAAAGCCCCTAATATCAGGATGGTCCCAATAACATCAGGACGTCTGCTCACCCTAACTTTTATAGGCTTTCCGATTCAACTCAGTCAACAGAACTCTTTCTAATGTCAACAGCAGTAGTCACCACATTTCATTGTATAGTTGCCCATTTCACCCTTTCCTCATCGCCACATATATTGCCACACTATATAATCTGTATGTAAAGCACCATGTAAATCTAAGGCAATATGTATACATTTTGAAATATTTGCCCCTTCCCCATGTTGCAGCTTTTCTCTGCTTTTAAATGAAAAAGAGGCTTAGTGACCTAACTCTGTTTATTCATATTGCACATATTTTATATAGCTTTTCCTCCTGAAAAATTACTATTGCATTTTATACGAACACACTACAGAGTGAAATATATATGGGGAAGAGGATCTTCGGAAAAAGGGTGGAGATAGTAGATAAGTAGGTTCAACTTGGTCCAGCTAGCAAGTTACTTCTGTTGTCCTTTTCCAAAGTACACTGTAACCAAAATAGGGTGTGTACACTTACATTTGATTTTGTTTGCACATAGGATCTGGCCTTACTACTAGAGATGTGTCTGAACTGTGAACTTTGGATCTGGGACTGAGCTTTCCCCTCTGCACCCACTTCTAGTGCACTTGTACCTGTGGGTCTCAGAGAGTGATTCTAAAATTTGCATATGCTGATGATTTGAATTTGCATGTGCAAAAGGAGTTTCAGCTGCATGTTAGGCCTTGGCTACACTTGGCAATTCACAGCGCTGCCGCGGCAGCGCTGTGAAGCGTGAGTGTAGTCATGCCGCCATCGCTGCGAGAGCTGTCTCGCAGCGCTGTAAGTACTCCACCTCTCCGAGGGGAGTAGCTTGTAGCACTGCGAGTGAGCATGCAGCGCTGCAGGCACTGATTACACTAGTGCTTTACAGCGCTGCGCTCGGGGTGTGTGTGTGTGTTTTCACACCCCTGAGCGCAGCAAGTTGCAGCGCTGTACAGCGCCAGTGTAGCCAAGGTCTTAGTGTTAGATTCATTTACCAGCATGCTCTGATGTGTGCACAGAAGTACATAGGGTTGGCTGTAAAGTGGTGGTCTGGCTGAGGTCACTAAAAATCAGGTCCAATATATTTGTTAAATGCAGTTTTAATGAGATAGATAAAACCATATGCTTGGATATAGTACAATTTCCTTTATAGTGAATTGAAATGAAAATCCCTTTGTCGCTTCAATGCATTGCAACAGGCATATCTATTTCCAGTGACTGACTGTCTGCTTATAGTGAAGAAGTGCTGAGACAGACATGTCATCTCAACAATCCTATGGCACAACAATTATCCAGACACACCCAGAATTAGCCACTGGTACCTACCTAATTCTGGGTGTCACTGGATAATTGTTGGGGTTACATGGGACCACTAAGGAGTGCTGTGCTGGAGCAGGGAAAGCTTTTAGTTACAGAGACTGGATCCAGATTTTTACCTAGAGTGAATTCTAGCCCATTTTAGAGAAATCTCTCTCTCTCCTTCCCAATCCAGCATGAGACATCTCTACCTGTGGCTGTTTTCTAACCTACTCCTTCAATCTGAGGACCCACAAGAGGGAGGCTCTGACCCTGAGAGTGGAGAGCAGACCAGGGATGAGAACAGAACCAAAGCCCAGAGCAGCTTTATGAAACAATTGATACAAAGCCCAGAGCAGCTGCTAGTGTCTGCGAGTGATTGGTGGGGAGAGTAAGAGGTTTCAATCCCACTTGATGGAACAGGATATCTGTGGGGGAGGGGAGGGGAGGAGAGGAGAGAGGTAGGAGGTTTAATGGATGTGAAAAGTCCTACCCTGTTTATTGGAGGGAGAGGGAGGTACTAGCAGTTGAAAAGGGGGCAGAGTACAAGTTGGAGGTGAGACGGAAGATACTCAAGGCAAATATATTCATTCTCAGTTCCTCAGTCTATACGCTGAATACTTAAAATGCCTTTCATTGTGGTTGGAGCACAGGACTGGGAGTAGGGAGAACTGGATTCTGTCCTTGACTTTGCCACATATTTAGGATATGGCACATATTTAGTGAGATGTAGGATATGTCACTTAAAAAAAAAAAAGTTCATTGTCTCAGTTTCCCCATCTCTAAAATAAAGAAAATTCTTCCCTATCTCATAATTAGGCTTAATTAATGCTTGTAAAGTACTTGGAGATCCCTGGATGCCAGGTGCTAGAAAATTTCATTATGTGTGAAAAATATCACATCCCACTTCAGAAGGGTTAAATATGTAAATTACTTGCATTAGTCATTCTTTTCTGACAAACTATACATTGAGTTTTTCTTTTTTAAAGCCAACAGAGTTGTTTTGATTTGAAAATGCAGGCAGTGAAACGTTGTGTTTATTTTGTGTGTTGAGAGTTCTGGGCATGCAATGGAAGCAATAAATTCTCTGCACAGCTATAATTCTCCAGTATTTAAAAGATCAAAATAGCTGCACCCCATTTTACATGGCAAAGTATGTATCTTCAGACTTACAGGATGCAAAA
Organism: Chrysemys picta bellii; assembly: GCF_011386835.1. Taxonomy (NCBI): domain Eukaryota; kingdom Metazoa; phylum Chordata; order Testudines; family Emydidae; genus Chrysemys; species Chrysemys picta. Next base: position 242,987,332 of record NC_088792.1, on the reverse strand, counting down.
AAAGAGTGCCCTGAGATACACATGTAAAACAAAGAAACTGGACCTAATCTTTAATCTTCCAGGCCTGTTTGGTGATTTACAATGACGAATGACTTTTATAGGACACAGGGAGGGGGAGGAGCTGGTAATTCCAGCAAAGATTTCAAGCTTTGGCATGAAGCTGTACTCTTCAGAATGAAATGATGCACGTATTGATTGAACTGATTTTAAACTAAATCCTAATGGCTCTCGCAGTACTGCAGTACTCCAGGCAATTAATTTCATGGGACATTACTAAGGATAATGTAGGTTATTTTCTGGGTTGTGTTCTAGTTCTAGAATGAATGTACATTGCTCACTATTATTTGATAATGGTTCACTTTAGGCATAGTGTAGCTGAAGGGCGAGGAGGGCTTGGGGCATTTAAACAGTTTTCTGATACAGCATATGATAAACTCCAGTGATTAGCACGTACTTGTTTAGAACCAGCATGGGAACCAGATAAATCTTGCCATCTCTAGGGGAGTCTTTGACATACAAATGTATGCTCACAATGCCAAAGGGAGAAAGAGTGAAGTCTCTTGTAGTTTAGAAATGGACTATACATTTATTCATAGTCACACACCAACCAGGTTTGGGTGTATCATAACAACCATAAAAGATAGCATATAACTTTGAACTGAAAAGCAGAGCTGCGTCCTTTCCCACAAGACACAGTGTGCAATGAGGGAACAAAGTCCAGCCCCTCCTAGTCATGCCCATGGGAGAACCAATGAGAAGCAAGCACCTCAGAATAATATTGATTTAAAAAAAAGAAAAAGAAAAGCAAACCTGGTTGTTCCAAGTGACCTTCAGGCTGTATGTGTAGGGAGGGCTGCGAGTTAATGGAATACAAAACTGTAAAATAGTATGTAATCTGTTAATGTTTTCTTAAATTCTTGTATAAGTACCAGTTATAACCCCTGTTAATGAGAGTCGTGCAAGCTAGCTGCCCTAATTAGCAGCCCAAATGGAGGGCTTTTTGAGGGTTATCTTTATTGTTTTTCATTTAAGTAATTACTTTGTTATTGTTAATTACAGCTAAACCAGATTAATATTCAATTGGAGAGAGAGAAAACGCTGCATTGTTGAGCCAAGTGATCAAAAGATTAGAAGGTGACCTGCAGTGGCAGCAACGGAGCCAAGCTAGTAATTTTGTTTTAGCTGAACTTCTTCAAGTGGGTTTGGCTCAGGCTTGTCTTTTATCCCAAATCCCTGTTATGAGGGACTCACTATTCGCTCTTCTCATGCACAAATCTAAAGGAGGGTACAGATTCCCCTGCTGTGCCCAAGGCTAACAGGGTTTGCATCTGAAATGGTTTTGTTTAGCAAACCTACCTGAAGTAAACTCAAATTCCTGCAAAAATGGTAGCTGTAGCAAGGAGGGACAGGGTGAATCAACATCTTAATCTTTGACTAACTTCTTGCACCAGGTGGAGTTTGCAGCTCTGCTGGATAGTGATGATGTGGCCATTGTAAAGAAAAACTGTCCAACATATTTAAAAAGATATAAAAAATCTCCAGACATAAAATTTTTTGCACATTTCCCCCCTTGTCCAGTCCTAGCAAGAACAAAATGCCTCAGGGGATGTACTGCAAGTCATGTTTGGTGCCCACGGGGCCCAAAACTCTGATGGTGCAAATCTTGCAAATCTGAAATTTCATTATGGAATGACATTGAAAGTTATTTATAGCTGCATGTGCTAACTTCTGCTTCTGCTAAAGATTAGCAATCAACTTGTCTGAATATGTTTTAAGAGTTTCTTTGTTTTTTTGGAATGTAAAAAGTGTGTAGTGGAATAATGTCCCAGTACCATAGTTAATATATGCAAAGCTGGTAATATATGCTGAGCATTGCTCCTTATTGGGCTCTGCATTGCAAATGAACTCAATGGTTTGGGGAGAACAGTAATCAGACCAACTTCTTATTCAGACAGGATTGGGCCCCAAACATGAAGATAAATCAGGCCTGCCGACTTTCAACACTAAAAAATCCTGTCTTCCTCTACAGCCAAAGATCTTTGAGAGACCGACCTCATAATTCTTGAAAGCTTCTCCCCTTCTTGCCCAAAATAACAAAAATATCCCATCAAAATGCCTTGAGAGGTTTGCTCAGATCCTGCTTGGCGTCTGGAGGCTCCCCAAACTCACTGGTGGCTCACGCTTTGTAAACCCTTCCCTGTATCCTTGAATCTGAAACACACTCCCAGTGTGGTGGTATTTCATCACACCAATTCCAATTTTATAGCATCCAGTGCCACAATGTCCAGTGAATAGCAGCGGTGTGAAAGTTTACTACATTTCCCATCAGTAGGGTGACCAGGTAGCAAATGTGAAAAATCGGGCCTGGGAGTGGGGGGTAATAGGTGCCTATATAAGAAAAAGCCCCAAATGTCGGGACTGTCCCTATAATATCAGGACATCTGATCACCCCATCCATCAGCCACAAAAGCAGGCTTGAGAAAGCACTTGCCCAGTTGGCTGCTGGTGAATTGTAGAAAATGCATTTTTGTAGGCAGGTAGCATTGCTAGCCAGCTGCTATATACTGTAACATGCAACAGGACTGGAGAAAAGGGAGAGTGGCATTTTGGATGTATATAAGGGGTGGACCTAGGTGTAGCACAAGACCCCTGTGGCAGGTTTTTGGGGAGCAGGAGGGCAGCAGCAGGAACAGGTTTTCATAGAACAGCAAAAAGAAAAAAAGGAAATTATAATTTCACATGGTTTATAATTCGTTACCTTGAACGGTAATGGGAGCCTTGCTCACTGCTGCTTTGATCAAAATCTTATATGGCATGATGATATCAAAGTCAAGTTTATTTAAAGATTACAGTTCATTGAATAACATAAAAGCATCCAGTGACAAAAAGTACACAGAGAATTCCATAGTCTGGACAGTCTAATCTTTTTTGTAGTCTGCTGCAGAAATAATGGATTCTTATAACAACAATTATTCATGTCTAAACAATACAAACAGACAGAAATAAACTGTAGCTAAGTTAAAAATTAAAATGTTTATTTGGGGCAAGCATACTTAAGCTAACAATTAGATGAATCAGCTGACTTGATCTAACGTCTTGTTGAAACGGAAAACATTATGTCTTTGAAATCATGTGAGGGAAGCTTGTGTCTGACTCTGGAGGCTCGACTCTCACAGGCACTATGGTCATTTGCACATTTTTACTGAAACCAAGTTAACTTATGTTCAAGTCTAAGATATGTTCACATTCTGAGGAGTCATTCCCAAGCTTTTCGCTTAAGTTAAAGCTTAAAATAAACCTGTGTGGCCTGCAGTGAATCCAAAATTTAAAGCAGGTATTTAAATTCCATGCGTAATCTGGTGCATGCAAGTTGCAATTAGTCAGCAAACACTTAAAACCATAAATTTGATATAAACTCTTATTTTATTGATTTAAAACCAAGTTATTTAGATAATGTGTTGCTATTAAGTTATAGTTTTACATGTGTTGCCTTCTAATGACATGTGGGGAACTGCCCAATCAATAGGCAGGTAAATTGTCATTTTTACTTGGTGATGGCACTCTTAACTAATAAAATTATTAATGTTTTTAGTAAGGTCAGGCTTGGATAATCAACTCAGAGCATGGATTTAAGAAAGACAAGTTGGTTTGACAGAGTTTTGTTTGCTATATTCATGACACCATGTCTTTCCAGCCAATGAGAATTCTAGTGTGAAATTTGATTAAGATAGTTAGACTATTAACTACAATAGAACCTCACAGTTATGAACACCTCGAGAATGGAAGTTGTTCATAACTCTAAAATGTTTGTAATTCTGAAAAAAAACATTATGGTTGTTCTTTCAAAAGTTTACAACTGAACATTGACTTAATACAGCTTTGAAACTTTACTATGCAGAAGAAAAATCCTGCTTTCCCTTTATTTATTTATTTTTACTAATTTACGTATAACACAGTACTGTATTTCCTCCTTTTTGTTGTTGTTGTTGTTTTTGGTCTCTGTTGCTGCCTTCAGATGTGGTGTGTGGTTGACTGGTCAGTTCGTAACTCCAGTGTTTGTAACTCTGAAGTTCTAGTGTAAAAGACAATTGATCATTTGGTTAAATAGAATTGGGTAAAAAAGCTAATCACATTTGCAGGTACCAAGCTATGCTGCTGTTCAAGGTCAAGCTAGGAAAACCCGTAACTATAATCCTGAAGGGTTTTAGTAGGAGGAAGTGGCAGTGCAAGAACATACAAATATAGACACAGGCATTACAGCTTCCGTATATAGCTGAGCTTGGAAGCAAATTATTCTTACAATGATATGTAAAGTACATAGAAGTTAGAGTGTTTCCCTTATATCACAGTGAGAGAAAGAATGACAGAATGTGTATGCATCTTGTGAAGACAGAGGTAGTTGTGGTGTTTCATGGTTACATAACACAGCTGTGCTTTAAACACAGAAGAAAATATAGTCTGCTAGTTAAAGCATTGTACTTGGTATCAAGGCTCTCGGGTACTGTTTCCAGTTCAGCCACTGATTTCCTGTTTGACTTGCCCAAGGTCACATAAGCTGTGCCTCAATGTCCCCATCTGTGTATAATAATGTTGTCTTCAAGTATTTTTGTGAGGCTTAATTTATTTTTGCCCAGCTGTGCTTCTCTTGAAATCAGTAGGAGTTAAATATATGGAGATATACCTATCTCATAGAACTGGAAGGGACCCCAAAAGATCATCGCGTCCAGCCCCCTGACTTCACTAGCAGGACTGATTTGCCCCAGATCCCTAAGTGGCCACCTCAAGGATTAAACTCACAATGCTGGGTTTAGCAGGCCAATGCTCAAACCACTGAGCTGTCCCTCCCCCCTTAGCCACTGACTTAAATGGGATCAGGATGGGATGCATTATGCTTTTTAAAATACTTTGAGATCTTCTGATGAAAGACATCATATAAATGTAAAGTGTTTTTCTTTTTTATTACAGGAGTTTAAAATCTGAAAAGTAACCAAAATCTTTGCTTTTTTGTACAGTTCTGTTACTTACTATTAGCAATATTAAGAAGTGGGTTTCTGGATTAAAGCATCACACTACTTACATACAAAGATAAAGTGTGTGTGTCTTTATAGCCTGAAAGGAAATAGCTAATACCCAGATTGGTTATAATATTAGACCAAGACAAATTAAAATAAGTCTTACTACAGATTTGGAGAACTCTTTTCAAGATGTTCTGTATCGTTATTACTTTAGTTGGTGTTCAGTGTAAAAATATTAATCATGTTGATTTTGTTTGATCATGGGCATTCAGTGTGTACAATAATGCCCTTGTTTTGCTATCATAGCAAACATGTTGCGCTCAGATATGTGCAAGGGCAGATTACTTACTGGCATCTTTTTACCAAATAAAATGGGGTGACAGTGGTTTTTATTTCATGAATGTGTTGATGATAATAATAAATTAAGTACTGTTATGGTAGAACAAGGAACAATATAAGATATGAAGTATCACCGAAACTCTCAGCACCCTATGAATTTACTGTCATTCTTGTTGAAAGTCTCAGAAGAAAAGCCAAGGATCACAAGGGTTGGGAGACTGATTCACCCTCTCATTCCTCCAGGTTAGTCCTTCTCGTTCAGGGTTCTGACCAATTGGAAGGATGGGGCAGAGCTTGCAGTGTTGCTTCACGAGAGTGGATCAATAGGTGCGTTCAGTAGACTGACACCTGCAAAAATGAACACTTGAATTACAGGCACAAAAGTGGAAGGCACTTTTTAATATCAGGCTCTGAGCAGCTACTTTCCCATCACAGAACAATACCGCAATATTAAAATGAACTCCTCCTGCCCTTCCCCATCAGCCATCTTTGTTTCTTTCTTTATTAATTTTTTTGCATGCCTATATCAAGTTCATTTTGGAAAACTGAAAGCAAAATGGGCATGTTTGTTCATCAACTGAAATGACAGGCTACTGAGTTGCTACTTGACACAGAGGCCTAACTTCCTCCTGCAGAAGTCAATGGCCACAATCTCACTGATTTCAATTGGAGGAGGATTGGACCTGTAGCTGAGAGAGATGAAAACTCAAAGCCTAGGTAGAGAACTTCCAGCAAGTTAACAAGCTTCAGGCAGATCAGAATCTACCACTTTTCTCAAGTATCAGAGGGGTAGCCGTGTTAGTCTGGATCTGTAAAAAGCAACAAAGAGTCCTGTGGCATCTTATAGACTAACAGATGTATTGGAGCATAAGCTTTCGTGGGTGACGAAGTGGGTATTCACCCACGAAAGCTTATGCTCCAATACGTCTGTTAGTCTATAAGATGCCACTTTTGACTCTTTGTCACTTTTCTCAAGAAAATATAGTGACCACTGATGACCTTTTCCTGACAAATCTGTAGTGTATTTAGTACAGGAAATCCAGAGCAAATTAAGAATACAAAACTGTTTTGGTTTGGTAACATTCAAGATACACTGTGCTGTATAGTTGTCCAGTGAAATAAGATGCTAGTTTATCTCAGATATCTCTGCAAATTTTGCCAGTCACTGTTTGTATGTAAAGCCTCATACAGGACCACAAAGTTGCTGTATTGTCCAATATCAAGAGCAGACACAAGTGCAGATACAGTGCACAGATTTAATTTTAACAACACTGGGTTTGTCTACGCTGCAATTAAACACCCGTAGCTGTGACATAAGCCAGCTGCATATATCAAATTGCAGTGCAGACGTACCCGCTGACTGCTACCTTCCGGAACTCCTCAGTTTCCTCCAGCTATTAAAGGGTAGGTACCAGTGTTGAAATTGTGTTAAGGCTGAAATCTGGAACACTTCCTGATAAGAAAGCAAACTCGATGTACAATCCCTGTAAGCTGACAGAGAAGACTCGGAGCCTTTCACAGTTGGTGACTGGACTAAACAAAATTGGGCCTTACTTTTGTCCGTTGAATTCCTTCCAATAATATGCTGTACATTATACAGTCATATCCCCTTTACCAAGGAATGCTAACTGCTGGCACAGCAATAAACATTACCTTTATGTGATGGGTTCATACTACAGTGTATGTACTTTTACATAGACAAGGCTTGAATTCTGCAAAAAAGGAACACTCAAGTTTTTGATTTACACTTGCATGTTACATGGCATCAATATTGCAATTCTAATGAGATCAGAGAAGAAGTCTTGTGGGAACAATACAGTTTAAGCAAAGGTTCAGATCTTCTGACATGTTGGGAACAATCTTATGCCAGTCTGTTGGTACAAAGCTGCCCTAAAGCTCACTCAAACAGGCCACTGTACAACACCATCTGCAAAGAGGGATCCCTCCGTGGTGTAGTGCTGTCACTGCTGTTCCTACACCACCCCCTCTTGCTGCAGCCAGCACAGGGCCTATCTGATGCCCTAATGGTTGTCATCTGTTGGAATAGCTGCTTGGAGCAACTGGCAACCTTCAGACTGCTCCGTCTTATGCTACGAGAGGCCTCAGGATAAGAGGGATGCAAGGTGGCATAAATCCAACTTTATTATTTACAGTTTGTGTTAGCACCCAAAATTTTGAAGTATTGTTTGTATTTGAAAGCATGGCTCCTGCCCTAAAGGATGGTCAATGTACATTTAGACCAAAGATGGCAAACAATAGGGGTGAAAAAAGGGAGTATATGAGATAAACAACTGGTCCTCGGCTCCAGGCCAGGATCTGGGACAAAGTGCTTGTTCATGGAATAATTTTAGCATGAACTTCATAGATTTTACTCAGTCAAGTGCTCAGAGTACAAAAACAAACAAACAGAAAGAAGCCAAACATTTGGTGATGAGGTACAGCAAAAGTCAAGGAAATTTACGTGTTTGTAACAAGTTAGAAACAAATACGCAACTTCTTGAACTGTGTCTTTTACTGATACTCATTCACATCTTTCAGCTCTGACTGGTTGAAGCCTATTTTGGGAATTGCATGCTTAGTATTTCTGTTATAGTCAACATCCTCATTTTGATTAATTATGATCAGATCGACCTTGCTGGAAAAAGAGAGCGAAGGTGAGATTCAAAGTTGGTGAAATATTCCAGCAGGCTGAACTAAGTGTAAATAACAGAAGAACCTATAGCAGCATATACCTAAAATTCTGGTCTCCTTCTCTATTGCTAATAGTCATTCCTATTGAGCAAATAATCCTTTTTCTTGAAAATTTTCAATTGAAAATTTTTTATAACAGGTCAAAACTACTTTTTTTAAATTCAGAAATATATGCAGCGCCAGTTAGAGTCCTTATCACTTCCTGCACTTTGCATCATTTGTTTCCAAATTTTCAGTGACCGAATTTTGCCATGATTTTTTAAATACATTTTCCAGTGGAATGTTTACCAACTATCTAAATATATATAATTGCCAAAGGACTACAAAGATTATGCATCAGGAACTCGGATATCAGTTTCCTGCATTCTTGTTGGTCTCATATATCTGACCTGACACTGCAGAACAAACCTTGACTCATTTGTTTTTCCTGCACATATCAATCAAGCAATGTATCTATGCAGGGTTCTATTTTCACTTCTGCTGCAGACTTCCTGTGTGAATTTAAACAAATCAATTCATAAGTCTCTGTCTCCAGTTTCTCATCCATTTAAAAAAATGGAGTGGGAGGAGCAAAAGAAGAGGTAGAGAAACTAATTACCTCCCAACCAGGAGTGCTACAAGGATCAATTTGTTAATGTTTGTTAAGAACCTTGGAAGGGAAGTTCTATGTATAGGTGTGAAGTACTGTTGCTATAAATCGTGTGTAAGACAAAACATGGAGTACAACTTTATTGTTTTTTTTTTTTTAAATGGCTTTGTGCAGTTTTTTGAAGGGTAGATTCTCCAAAATAAAGCGGCGACTTGTGAGATCTGTTCCACGCAGATACCTGGCACTTATTGTGGGCATGGCGGGGAACAGATACACAAGAGCTGACTGTAATTGTATCTTCAAAATCCTTCAAAGTAGGAAAGTGGAAACAGAGATGAATGTTTTGGCCCCAGTTGGCCGTGATTTTGGGTAGGAGTGAACAGGAAGAAGGGGTCAGTGCCATGATGGCTTTCCTTCTTGTTTCTTCCTTTGCATACATTCAGCATATACAACTACAAGTCAAACCCCATTGAAAGTTTGGGATCAGCCTGATTCTTTGTGTGTTTTCTTCTCAATGATGGTTTACTCAGGGAACTACTTACTTCCTGAGAGACACACCCATGAATAGAAGAGTCTGTGTCAGTGGCGCCTAGCTAAAGATCATGAAACCTTGCAAGTAGCAAGGAGCTGAGTTGCAATCTTTCCTGAATTACAGCAGGTTTGGATCTAGTCTTCTCCTTTTGAATTGGGGGATTCAGGTTTTTTACTTAGGTTGAGCTCCACAAAGTGCAAGAGTGACACTTCTATTTGGCTGATTTGTTTTAAGGAACCAGTATGGAGCATAAGGATTCTGGAAGACTGGCTGTTCTAAACTCTTCAATAGCATAAGGAATGGGATCAGGGCAGGGCCATGGCCCCCACCTATATTGAGCACTGAAGTTGCAGACTGTATAGCGGTTGGGGAAGGAAGCAGGGATAAGGAGGATGTTTCTCCCTATAATAAAGTGGTGGAGCTCCTATGACAACATTCATCCCCTTTAAGCATCCAAATGAATTTAGGCATAAAGAACATCTTACTTCGGGCAGAATGCCTCTTGGGCCTGCACTGCTGCATGGCCGCTCTGCACACGCACCAGCAGTTGCTGCAGCTTAAAAGCCATGCTATGGGCCTACACCAGTGCCGGTGTGAAGGATGAGAACAGTGAGTGCAAGTTACATCTTTTAAAGAGGAGAGGAAGGCATAAGGGAGAAATATAAATAATAATTAAACAAAAACATGAGAGAGAACTAAACCCTGTATGTCAGCACTCTCAAATATGGGAGCACAGGACGGTGTCCTTAGCTAGTGAAAATCCCCAGAGCTAATTTAGACATCTAGATTTTGTGCTGCTTGAACCCAGGCTATCCCTAGAGAGCTTCTCTATCTCCATATGCTTACTGGCCAAAAGACAGGAGGCTGCAGCAAGTTCTGCTTCCTTGAATATAAGCACTACCTAGTACAGTACCACCCTTCTGCAGCTAGAGGATCAAGTTGCATCCAAGACATGATTATAGCTGTTCTGTCAATAAATGCTGGCTTTGGAAGATGCTGGCAGTCAGTCATGTAACATGATCTCCCAGCAGGAATGTCAAGGGCTCTGGGGATATATCTAATTAAATAAACTGGGGAACCTTGGCTGCCACAAATGCCTAAAGGTCTGAATGAATACAGGAAACATTCCACAAAATGCATTTGATCTCCAGAAGTGTGTTCATCTCGGCGAAGTCCTGCTTTTGGGTTGTTCTTTCAGCACATGGCCAATGGGGAACTCCCATAACCTCAAAGTTTTGATCCAATGAGGCATCCTTAAGTGAATTTGATGTAAGTGAACTTGTTTTTGAGGGAATGACTCGTGTTCAGGATAAGTGTGTGAGCAAGTGTTGTTTGCTGGATTTGCATCCTAAAACTCTAAATGGTGGGCAAAGGGAGAGTTAGAGAAAGAGGAACAAGGGGCAAAACAAATGCAGGTAGTGTGAATCCTTTTCTGTGTTGAATGGATCTTGTATTCTACTTTATATAACTGACCATATTTTAAATTTTGTGGTTAGCCCAGGATTGTCAACTGTGGAAAGCAAGGGGGAAGAAAAAGAATTTGAGGGAGAAGAGTGAGGACTCTCAAGGTGCTGGAAAAGGGAGGGAAGTTATTATGTGTATTGCACATCACCTTTAAATTGTTGGAGCAAGTAAATGTCAATGGCCAGGAGCTGATAAAAAGTGAGTCAGAAATGAAAAATAAAGTCATAATATACCTGGGGAGGCAAGATGGTTGCCACTCAGAGGGAGTAGCATTAAGTATGATTTCCAAAGCAAAAAAAGTTGCTTGTAGACTGGGAGTCAATTAAGAGCCAATGGCTCTGAGCTACGTATCAAACATGAACAACAAGGAGTCTGGTGGCACCTTAAAGACTAACAGATTTATTTGGGCATAAGCTTTCGTGAGTTAAAACCTCACTTCTTCGGATGCATAGAGTGAAAGTTACAGATGCAGGCATTATATACTGACACATGGAGAGCAGGGAGTTACTTCACAAGTGGAGAACCAGTGTTGACAGGGCCAATTCAATCAGGGTGGATGTAGTCCACTCCCAATAATAGATGAGGAGGTGTCAATTCCAGGAGAGGAAAAGCTGCTTCTGTAATGAGCCAGCCACTCCCAGTCCCTATTCAAGCCCAGATTAATGGTGTTGAATTTGCAAATGAATTTTAGTTCTGCTGTTTCTCTTTGAAGTCTGTTTCTGAAGTTTTTTTGTTCAATGATAGTGACTTTTAAATCTGTAATAGAATGACCAGGGAGATTGAAGTGTTCACTTACTGGCTTGTGTATGTTACCATTCCTGATGTCTGATTTGTGTCCATTTATTCTTTTGCGGAGGGACTGTCTGGTTTGGCCAATGTACATGGCAGAGGGGCATTGCTGGCACATGTTGGCATATATGACATTAGTGGATGTGCAGGTGAATGAGCCCCTGATGGTGTGGCTGATGTGGTTGGGTCCTCTGATGCTGTTGCCAGAGTAGATATGGGGACAGAGTAGGCAACGAGGTTTGCTACAGGGATAGGTTCCTGGGTTGGTGTTTCTGTGGTGTGGTGTGTAGTTGCTGGTGAGTATTTGCTTCAGGTTGGGGGGTTGTCTGTAAGCGAGGACTGGCCTGCCTCCCAAGGTCTGTGAGAGTGAGGGATCATTTTCCAGGATAGGTTGTAGATCGTGGCTAATGCGCTGGAGAGGTTTTAGCTGGGGGCTGTATGTGATGGCCAGTGGTGTTCTGTTATTGTCCTTGATGGGCCTGTCCTGTAGTAGGTGATTTCTGGGTACCCGTCTTGCTCTGTCAATCTGTTTCCTCACTTCCCCAGGTGGGTATTGTAGTTTTACGAATGCTTGATAAAGATCTTGTAGGTGTTTGTCTCTGTCTGACGGGTTGGAGCAAATTCGGTTGTATCTTAGGGCTTGGCTGTAGACAATGGATCGTGTGATGTGTCTTGGATGGAAGCTGGAGGCATGTAGGTACGTATAGCGGTCAGTAGGTTTTCGGTATAGGGTGGTGTTTATGTGACCATCACTTATTTGTACTGTAGTGTCCAGGAAGTGGATCTCTTGTGTGGACTGGTCCAGGCTGAGGTTGATGGTGGGGTGGAAATTGTTGAAGTCCAGGTGGAATTCTTCAAGGGCCTCCTTTCCGTGGGTCCATATGATGAAGATGTCATCAATGTAGCGCAAGTAGAGGAGGGGCACTAGGGGACGAGAGCTGAGGAAGCGTTGTTCTAAGTCAGCCATAAAAATGTTGGTATACTGTGGGGCCATGTGGGTACCCATAGCAGTGCCACTGACTTGAAGATATAAGTTGTCCCCAAATCTGAAGTGGTTGTGGGTGAGGACAAAGTCACAAAGCTCAGCCACCAGGCTTGCTGTGGCCTCATCAGGGATACTGTTCCTGACAGCTTGTAGTCCATCCTCATGTGGAATATTGGTATAAAGTGCTTTTACATCCATGGTGGCCAGGATGGTGTTTTCAGGAAGAACATCAATGCACTGTAGTTTCCTCAGGAAGTCGGTGGTGTCTCGAAGGTAGCTGGGAGTGCTGGTAGTGTAGGGTCTGAGGAGAGAGTCCAAATAGCCAGATAATCCTGCTGTCAGAGTGCCAATGCCTGAGATGATGGGGTGTCCAGGGTTTCCGGGTTTATGGATCTTGGGTAACAGATAGAATACCCCTGGTCGGGGTTCTGGGGGTGTGTCCATGTAGATTTGTTCCCGTACTGTAGCTGGGAGTTTCTTGAGCAGATAGTGTAGTTTCTTTTGGTATTCCTCAGTGGGATCAGAGGATAGTGGCCTGTAGAATGTGGTCTTGGAGAGTTGCCTGGCAGCCTCCTGTTCATAATCTGACCTGTTCATTATGACTACAGCACCTCCTTTGTCAGCCCCTTTGATGATAATGTCAGAGTTGTTTCTGAGGCTGTGGATGGCATTGCGTTCTGTACGGCTGAGGTTATGGGACAAGTGATGTTGTTTGTCCACAATTTCAGCCTGTGCATGCCTGCGGAAACACTCTATGTAGAGGTCCAGTCTGTCATTTCGACCGTCAGGAGGAGTCCACACAGAGTTCTTCTTCTTGTAGTGTTGGTAGGAGGGTTCCTGTGGGTCAGTGCACTGTTCAGTGGTGCGTTGAAAATATTCCTTGAGTCGGAGATGACGAAAGTAGGCTTCCAGATCACCGCAGAACTGTATCATATTCGTGGGGATGGTGGGACAGAAAGAGAGTCCCCGAGATAGGACAGACTCTTCTGCTGGGCTAAGTGTGTGGTTGGAAAGATTGACAATGTTGTTAGATGAGTTGAGGGTACCATTGTTATAGCCCCCAGTGGCAGGTATTAGTTTAGATAGCTTACAGTCCTTTTTCCTCTGTAGAGAAGTGAAGTGTGCATTGTAAATGGCTTGTCTCATTTTTGTAAAGTCCAGCCACGTGGAAGTTTGTGTAGAAGGCTGGTATTGTATGAGAGTCTCCAGTTCTGAGAGCTCATTCTTGATCTTCTCCTGTCTGCTGTACAGGATGCTGATCAGGTGGTTCCTCAGTTTCTTTGAGAGTGTGTGGCACAGTCTCTCACCATACTCAGTGTAGTATGTTGATTGCAATGGATTTTTTACCTTCAGTCCTTTTGGTATGATGTCCATCTGTTTGCATTTGGAGAGGAAGACGATGTCTGTCTGTATCTGTGCAAGTTTTTTGTTGAGGTTGATGGATTTCCACTCCATACGGCTAAATTTAGTGCCTTGCATGGTGTCAAGTATCAGGGGGTAGCCGTGTTAGTCTGTATCAAACATGATACATGCAAGTGACAGTTATACAATGTTAGGCACTAGCAGACAACTAGGATGATGAGATCAGTTCTACAACTACCTACAAACTTTGACAATATTCCCAAGCATGACATCTGTTTAGTAATGGGAGACTTCGGTGCCAAGGTTGGGGATGACAACAGTGGAATGGAGAAAGTAATGGGCAAGCATAGCCATAGCTCCCAAAAACAGAGAGATGAAAGACTTGTAGAACTGTGCTTGATATCAGCTCTCACAAATGGTGGAACACAATTCCCACACTGAGATGTCCATATAGTAAATTTGAATTCCCCAGATGCAGGAACCAGACTGACCAGATGTGTACGGGAAGGCAATTTAGATCAACTCTTTAGAATGTCAGAGCGTACAGAAGGTAAGTCTACACTACGGGGACTATACTGGCATAGCTATGGTGTCATCGTTATGCTGGCATAACCCTGTAGGGTAGATAAATTGAACTGAAGAACAAATTTCAGGTGCTACAAGACTAAATCTGCCACAAGAAGTCAACATTGACATGCCATGATCCTTTCTGCATGACCGTTTCCTAGATGACACAATAAGTGTTTCCATTAAATCTAAAGTCTGGATAAGTAAAATGTGTGGAACTGTGTGAAAGAAAGGAAACAAGCCAAGCGAACATCAACTCCTCAAAAACACCTCTAGAAAAAGAAGTATTAAAAAATCTGTATAAATTAGAGGACAAAGCAGTAAAAAGCAGAGCGAGAAGAGACAAGAGGAAATACTCGGCTAACATCACCAAAGAAACTGAAACAGCTACTGAAGGAGATAAAACACTTTATCAGCTTGATAAGAGTCTAACTGGCTAAATTACACCCGCTGAAGGAACTGTTAAGGATAAACAAGGAAAGACCCTAACAACAGATTAAAAAAGAAAAAGAGCAACAGACAGTCATAACATCTTGCATCAAACAAAGGAGCTGAAATATGCAATTAAAAAGTTAAAATCTGAGAAAGCTGCAGGTGAAGTCTGCAAGTCACTGGGGAAATGTTGAAAGCTTGTGGAGATGAGACCATTAGTAAAATCACTGAACTATTCAACAAAGAATGGGACCAGGAAAAGCCTCCAAAACAATGGGAAAATGTTGTTATAGTCATGTAAGCAGGATCTGAATGAATTCTCCCCTGACAGCTAGCCGGGGATGAGGGGTGGGGTGGGGGGAGAGACTTCAGGAGCAAACTGTATTTACATGAACACACCTACTCTGCTTAGATATCCATCAGATAGAGTGGTATTGCTCAAAGTAATCAACTTTTTTGGTGTTGTGTTACAAATCACTTACAAATCCTCCTCATGATATCCACTCATTATTCTCCACACCTGAACATAGCCACTATATGAACAACATACCCTCATATCTCAATGTCTGTACTTTGACCCGTTAACCTTTTACCCCAATCAGGGATATTGCAGATTATGTATTCCTTATGCCATCCAATCTTAAACCGAACTTCGCACCCCTTGATAATCTATATGTTATGCCCTGATAATCAGAAACTTCTATGCTTAAATTCTATACTTTTCACTTTTTTTTTTTTTCAAACATCATCGTAATAAAAATGTTAAATTTGAATGCAGTGGTAGTGAAATGCTGTTATCAATGTGTTGTCATTATTGTTGACTGAAGGGGAGCAGAACTGTGCTTAACTGGTCCCAATGAGGGGGTCACCCTCAGCTGAAAGGACCTCATTAAGCCAGGACCTCGAACGCCAGAGCCCTGTGAAAGTAAGAGGGATGGGGACAGTTATCCCAGCCAGGAGGTGTGGAGTCTCCCTCGGGGTCCCCAGGCTGGCTTAACCTGTTCTCCTCACTGTTCAGAAAGAGCTAAATAGGCTTCATTAGGAGCCTCTTTGTTATTTTAAATGCTCAATCAGAGCTGAAATCAGTTGTGGTAGGACTGTGTTTCCGCCCAGCCTGCTAAGAGCTAAAAATCACTGAGAGCTGAAATCACTCGAGATGGGGCAGTGTTTCTGCCTAGCCTGCAAAGAGCTGAAAATTACTAAGAGACTGATGTGCAGAGGTCACAGCAGAGAGGCAGGTGGCAGCAGAAGGTGACTGACAGTCAGTTGGTGGACAAGTGGCTGGTGAGGCAGTTAGCAGAATGAGCTGTTGGCAAGGCAGTGAGGAGCAGCGGCTGGCGGGGCGGCCAGGCGGCAAGGAGCAGCAGCGGCTGGCGGGGCGGCCAGGCGGCAAGGAGCAGCAGCGGCTGGCGGGGCGGCCAGGCGGCAAGGAGCAGCGGCGGCTGGCGGGGTGGCCAGGCGGCAAGGAGCAGAGGCTGGGTGGGTGGCCAGCCAGAGTAAGTGCTCAGATGTTGGAGCAAGCAAGGTGTTTTCTTCCCCTGGTGGGAGGTGAACTCACACAGGTGGGAGGTGAACTCACACAGATTCACCTTGGAAGCCTGAGTCCTCACTGACCAAGGACAACCACTGTGAGTGGGGTATGGTGAGGAAGCAGAGAGAGAAAAGGAACTGTTGGTTGTAGAACTCAAGAACATGAGGCGGAAGACACTGCCCCACGCGCTCTGGGGTGGGTGTCCTGCTCACAGTTATATGATTATGAATCCTGCTTGTGGCATTTTCCCTAATTCATGTCAGGTGACTTCCCGCCTTTCATTAAATGTTTCTTTTCTACACTCAGACTCTGTGGTTGGGTGGTGTGTAATTTTCCCAGGTTACTGGGTGGGGGCTCGAGTCGGTTCTGTGTTGTATCAATTGAAAAGAACCCCTAGATATTGAATCCAGCCCTGGTTGCTGCCGGCTCCACCTGGCAGAAGGGTTACAGTCAAAAGACCAAAGAAAGGTGATTGAAGCACCTACAATTACTAGCAAGATTTTACAGTCCTTTCAGTGGCTGGCAAAGTCTTCGGTAGTATCATTTTAAGCAGAGTAAAGGAAACAGTTGAGGCAAAGCTAAAGGAAGAGTAGGCTGGATTTCAACCTGGAAGATCGTGTTGTGACAGACTGTATCCCAGTATTCACCCCTTGCACACTATTGTAATAATCTTTGTACAAAGTATGCCTTATGAGGTTTCATTTGAAAACTCATAATTTACTTGTCATCATTGTCCTGGTAAAATACGTGTGGCAACATTGTATGTTATAAGATTCGACTGTGTGCTGTTACTTCCTCATGTTCCAAGTCTGGGGAGTGGCCAAACCAGTTCCTCAGAGACAATGAGCAAGCTGATGCCTCAGCCAGATGTAAACCAAGGTCAATTGACCTTTACCTGCTAAATGGCTATTCTTTGGCAGGAAAGATGGCATGGATGAAAAATCAGTATCTTAGCAAAGAACAGCATGCTGTTCCCATCCACACAGACTGCCTATCGCCATGCTCCTAGCTGGAGATGCTTCTCAAAGAGGGGAGTGGACTATAAAAATAAAGGGCAGACACCCAAGAGCACCCCTCTTTCTCTCTGCCCACCACATTCACGGCATCTGAAGGAATAAGGAAGCAGTGTTGGATTGGGGAAGGGGTCCTGACCTAAGAGTTTGGCCAGTAATCTGTTAAAGCACGTGGTGCGAAAACCTTGCTATGAATTTAACATAGTTTGTTAGGCACTAGTTGCATTTTATCTTTATTTTACTTGTAACCAATTCTGACCTTTATGCCTCATTATGTGTACTCACTTAAAAGCTGTCTCTCTCTAGCTAATTAACTTGTTTTATTGTTTTATCTAATCCAGTGTGTTTGAATTGAAGTGTATGGGAAACTCCATTTGGGATAACAGGACAAGTGCATATCATTTTTATTAATTAAATGATGGACTTTATGTAAGCTTGTATGGCACAGGAGAGGGCTGGGCAGTACAGGACATACATGTCTGGGGGAAAATATAAGACAGGGAGTGTGTTGGGGTCACCCTGCAGTATAAACAAGGTTGGTAAGAGCCAACGTATGGTTGGCTGCAACTCTCACACAGACGTAGCTGGGAGTGACTTGCATGCTGGAGGCTGTTTTGGGAGCAGTCCAGGATTGGAGGCTACAGCAGCAAAGCAGTGTAAAGGGCACCTCAATTAGAAGAAATGGGGACACAGCTACTCATTAGTCTGGATTGTACCCTGGGTTTTTCCCATGTGTGTCAACCAGATTTTCACCCTAAGAATAATCATTGAAGAGAGCATTGAGTGGCAAAACCCGATCATCATAAGCTTCATTAGTTTTAAAAAAGCATTTGACAGCCTTCATCATGATTCACTCTGGAACATCTTGAAATGTTATGGAATGCCAATAAAAGTAATTACCAAAGGCTTTATATGAAGGTGCAGCTTGCACAGTTAAAGTAAACAGACTTGAGCAAATGGTTGAACATAGACACTGGTGTCAAACAATAATACATTCTCTCATCTCTCCTCTTTGGCATTGTCACTGACTTTCTTATGAGAAAAAGTGTGGATAGCTAGAATACAAGCATTCCTGGCTGAACAGTGTTCTTCTACACTAGAAGATTTAGATTTTGCTGATGACGTAGCTCTTCTAAGTGACAGCTCAACCAACATGCAAGCAAAGAATGAAAGACTGTTCTGCACTGTAAAAAGACAGGATTAAATTAGGTATGAAAAAACTTATCTAATGAGAACCCCAGCAACTTCCGACTCATGCATTAAATTAGAAGGCAAAGGAGTACAAGAGGTGAGTCAACTCCTTTACCTTGGAAGTATTTGCAAACAAATGGGGATATTCAGAAGAAAATCATGTCACAATTTTTGGCAAGGTGGAAACTGCATTCAGCAGCATAAACAAGATTTCGTAGTCATCAGAAATCTACAATTTAAAAGAGGAAACTAAATCTTCAACTCACCTCTTATTCCCACCTTAACATATGGACATGAAAGCTGGAAAGCCACCAAAGGCATAGACAGATTTCAAAATGCATTTGAAAGCAAAAAAGTATTAAGTGGAATGAATCACAAATGCTGAGATTCATCAGAGTTCAACAACTTCTTATCTCCAAAATTACCAGGAAAGGAAGATAGAAATATCTGGGACATGTAATAAGAATGAAGCCAGCATGTCTGCTGAAAGAATTCCTCTGTTGAACAATACTCAGTGAGGGAAAACTTGTGGAACTTAACACCACAGCATAGGGTATGTATACACAGCAAAGAAAAAACATGGCTGGCCAGTGCCAGTTGACTTGGGCTGCGGGGCTGTTTCATTACTGTGTAGACTTCAAGACTCAGGCTGGAGCCCGGGCTCTGGGACCCTCCCACGCGGCAAGGTTTTTTTTTTTTTTTTTTTTTTTTTTTGCTATGTAGACATACCCATAGAGAGCATGCAAAGAGCAGCCCAGGATAGACAAGGACAGTGGAGCCTTGTTCATACCCTATGTCGTGACGTCCAATAGCATGAGAAAGATTCAGATTTATATTGCAGTAGCACCCAGAGGCCCCAGATTTGTATAAATTCACAGGAAAATATAATCCTTATGCTGAACAATTTACAACTGAAAGTTATACTAACGTTGCTTTAACCTAGCAGTTAATACACTTTCTTCTAGGATTCTTGTATAGTAGACACTGTCCATCAGATCATATAATGACAAGTTAATCCTCCCAACAAGATGTGTGATTAATAATATTCCACCAGCTCCAGACAGCATAAGGCTGAAAAAACTGATTCTAGTGACTCACTTTTAATCCCCAGTCATTAATTTTTTTCAGTTTGGCTAGATGCTGCACACTTACCTATGCTATATCTCCTATATCCTGTCTTTTAATGCTCTTAGCTTTCACAATTTTTCTCTTTTTTTCTTTTACAAAAAATCAGTTTAATGCACAAAGTTTTTTCTTTATTTCTCCACTTAAAAAGAACCCAATTCTTCCCTAGTGGGATTAAATCCAGTCAGCTTTGTTCCATGACTTTCCAGATTGAGTGGGCCCCAGCTGCTACTGGGCTTAGCTGAGATGTTCTGTTATTTTCAGCTGGAGGGGAGGTGAACTGATGTCAGTGCTGCTGATGCATGGATCAGCTGACGGAGGGTAATAGCAGGACACCTGGCACTTCTCCCAGACACCGAATGCATTGTACACACTCCGTCTCTACCAGCCCACAGATTCTCTGCTGCTGGGAGCAGCTCTTACAAACATATTTCAGAAGATTGCCAATAGAATACAGTTTGTTTTTTCTGTTGCAAATCTTCTGCATGCTTAAAAAAATATATATTTAACTCCAAAGTCAGTGCTGTTAAAATCAACCCTCTTTCACATGTAATGATATGCATACTCTCTCATATCAAGCAACAGAGGGTCCTGTGGCACCTTTAAGACTAACAGAAGTATTGGGAGCATAAGCTTTCGTGGGTAAGAACCTCATTTCTTCATATCAGTCATCCTACGTCAAATATAACGGTGTTTTTAAGCTATACCTTCATCAAAACAGATGGGACAGACAATTTCTGATAGAGACAGGCTTGGATTAAAACATCGGCATATGCACAGCCTTATGTGTTTGAAATCTAAATTAAATGATTTGGCTATCACCTCAGAAAAAATTCCTATTAGTTATTTGGTGCCCTGAAATGTACCTGGCAGTGCAGATGGTAAAACAGTTACTCTCTCCAGAAGCAGCTAGTTCTTTCTCAAACTCAGCTGGTTAGCAGACCTCTTGGTTCCTGGGATGCCTTGTTAATTTGCAGCCTAATGTTTATACCATCCTTTCTTTTGTCTAGGGAGCCCAATGAGGGGTCAGGGTCTCATTTTGTTAGGTGCTGCCCTGATATGTAATAAAAAGACAGTCCCTGACCCAAGTAGTTTATAGTCTTGAGACTGACAAGATGTAATAGGTGGATGAAACAAACAAATGGGAATAGGAGAAAAAGACAAGGTACTGGTAAAACATGCATGTTTTGCACAGTAAGCAGCAGGTTCAGCTCACCACCAAAGTTATTTCTGTCTCTGCAGACTTAGAGCTTGTCTACATGTGCTCAACAGGGGTGTGATTTCTAAAGCGCCTTAACTTGCTTTGCATTAATTGGTCCGTGTGGACTCTGCTGGTGTGCACTAAAGGTTGCCTGGTGCGCTTTAACATAGTGCAAACCACATTACATTAAAACGCACTAGGCAACCTTTAGTAAATGCCAGCAGGGTCAATGGGCACCACTTAATGCACAAGCACATTAGTATTAGAAATCACACTGCCCTACTGTGTAGACAAGCCCTTTGTGACATAACATTTTAGGTCTTACTGACTTCACTAGTTTAGATCAGGCCCTGCATTGGTTAATGTTTGAAAGGTTGTCTTATGCATGTAAGAGAGCAGAAACTTTTATAAAAAGTAAATGTTGTTTCTGCAGAAAATGGTGTGGCTACCAGAGCAGTCTTGGGACAGCATGCCACCAATTACCAGCTCATAGCTGATCCCCAGAGGTAACTTTGGGTAAGAAGTAAAATGTCATAATGGGAATATCATTGGAGAGCCACATGTCAGGAAAAATAGATTTGTTTGAAATGTGTATCTGTGTTGTGATCACATCTGCATATTTAACAGCTACATATCACAGGTTTACTGCAAATTAAAATTTAGCTTGCAGTACGTTAACAGCCTCATGAAATACATTCTGGCCCAAAATTCATTTTTCTCAATGAACTAAACTTAAAAAACACAAATCAGGTTAATGATTTAAAACTGCTCCTTAATAATGAAAAGAGCTTTTTAAGAGCCAGCTATTTATTATCAGTAGAGCTCAAAGGAGGTCAGTGTCGCTGTGGCTGAATCTCTCCTAAGGCTAAAAAGACAAAGTGAGCAGCTGCGGAAGTTTTCTTGGAGAACATTAACTAGTTTAAAGGAGAAACCCTAACCTCCTTTGCTGGTGGGAAGCTTCAATGCCTCCTGCTATAAAAATATGCACTGCAAGCATGGTGCTGTCAGCAGAATTGAGTCTGGGCAACCTACACTGAAACCTCTGAGAAAGGAAATGTTACTGTTTGTCTTGTTTCAGTAAAGAATGAAAAGGCTAGTGACCAATGTCCAATCTGTTCTGTGTGTACTTGTAAGTTGTTTCATGCAATGTAACAAATGGCAAACTTTTTCCTCCTAATAACATCATAGATATTACACCTGACAGAATTTTTAAAATCTGGTTTTACATTTAATCACTTAGGCTGTTTGTTAACTTGTACTGAATTTGGATTGTGGAGCACTTTATTATTGTTTAAGGCACTTCTTATCACTGGGTTCACATATGTATATTTTGTTTACCCCCTTCCCTGCCACACACACAATTAATTGACTTCTTACTATTTCTAAAGGGTCAAATTCTGGGGTTGCACTGGTGTAACAGAGCAGAATGTGGCCCCAAGAGACTTGTCAAATGCTTCAGCTATAAGGGTCCGTCATCCCCTGTGACCAAAGTATCTATCTATTAGTGGCATCTATCTACCTGGGCAGTGTCCACTGGCTCCCTTGACACTTTCGAGGAGCAGTGGGCACTATCCGGGGTTCTCTGCTTGGTGTCCCCTTCAGGTTCCCTTTTTTGGCTCTTTGACCCTCACACCTGTCCTTGTTATATTTTCTGTTGTCCCTCATAATTATTTGAGTTCGTGGGCTCAGTGGATCCTCCGCACAGGCTGGGGGAGGGTCCTTTAGCCATGGGCGGACTTGTGCCCGCCCACCTCCCTGGAACCCAATAGGACCCTGTCACAGGCAGTGAACATGAAATGAAACTGTGGTGTATGATAAAGTAATTCGTCTGTCAGAATGAAGTTTAAAAAAGCCCTGTCATTTTTGTAAATTCCTGTATTCTAACACTTTTCAGATGTAAACACTAATCTGCCAAGCCAGACTACTTGAGCTTTGGTCTTTAGAGATGGAGAGAGATTTTGCCCTAGAGGAGTGTAAATGCATGTTATGTGAATAATATTATATAGTGCTTATAGCTAGCACCCTAAGCACTAGACCATCCTTCCTCTCAGATTTCTGCACTTGTTGAATGGGGAGGTAAATCTCAGCCCCACGGCCTACTTAGTGCTCAGGGCCTGGCATCACAGGGCACACATTGAGCAATCTGCAACAGCATTGTGGCAGCTTAGCTTCTGCTGATGCCCTCTGCATGACAGTCTCACTCTCTGCAAGGGGGTGCTGCTGTTGAATCAGAGCCTCCTCTCCCTGTGTTCTCAAGCCACCAGCTCCTTGCTTTCCTGGCCCCCCAGCTCTGAGTGTGTAGAGCCTAAAGCAGGGAAAAGCAGCACTGACCAGGCGGAACAGCAGTGTGGAGTAATCATCGCTTCTCTTCTTGTCACTTGGCTGTGTGTGTGCCTGTGGATGAGAAGAGATGCCAGAGGCAGGAACATGGCATAAACCCTCTTGTCTAGACATGCAGGATTGCAAAATATCAGACTCTAAAGTCATGCTGTTTTTATGTCCAGAAAACCTGTCAATGGTACAGGAGTGAATCTTGCCCATCCTTGGTCTTGGGCATCGTGTGGAGGAATTCCACATATGGGGGAGAAGGAAACTTTATGTGGTAGGTTAACTTAAAAACTGAACCTACTCATGGTTCTGGACTCTTGCAGTGAGACCTCAGGAGAAGGATTAATGGGCAAAATGCAGGTAAAGCTGTGAAAAGTACAAGATTACAGAGCTGTATATTAAATGTAAATGTATCACATGGCTATCATACTGTGTGTGTATGTATATACATATAAACATATATATGCACCTAGGCTTTTCCCCAAATTATTTTGAAATGGGTAAGTAGAACAGGGATGGTAGGTTCTCGTATAGAGCTATCTGGATTGGCCAGTTTAGTAGAGCTAGCATTAGAACAGACGAATGAATAGACAGAACAAAAGTTATCATGATGTAAGCAACTTTTAAAAAATAATATTAGCAAAGACAAGATGATTAGAGGGAAAGAGAATTATGTTCTAATTATCTTGGGCATACAAAACACAAAGACATCATAAGCACTTTCATGCCAGATTAGTATACCTCTACCCCGATATAACGCTGTCCTCGGGAGCCAAAAAATCTTACCGCATTATAGGTGAAATCGCGTTATATCGATCTTGCTTTGATCCACCGGAGTGCGCAGCCCCGCCCCCCCCCGGAGCACTGCTTTACTGCATTATATCCGAATTCGTGTTATATCAGGTCGCATTATATCGGGGTAGAGGTGTATCTGCACCTAGAGAGACAGTCAAAGATTAAGAAAGAGATTAGAGAGGAATCATGTGTCCTGTTCATGCTAAAAGCTCTAGCAGTTATTCCATAAGTAAATAGCACATAGGGTTTGGGTTTGTAAAGAAAACATGTAAAACAAATCAAACTTAAAAAAGAGGGCATCCTAGTTTAGCATGCTAATGAAGTTCTTTGAAAAGTGTTGAATAGATCATTCTCCAATACCAAAGTCTCATTAATGAAAACTTATGCAGGAAACTTTATTTGCCAAGGTGGAGAGTGGAACTCCTCTTTAAATTAAAAAAAGGTTAGATTGAAAATCTAAGAAATCTATTAAGAAAGATGTAATTAAACATAGGCCAATATATGACTGGAAGCAAACTGTACTTCTGGATCTCATACCTGACTTCGAAGAGCAAGTCTTAATTAAATGCTAGTGTCCTTTGTAATTTGTAACACTTTCAGATGAACTGTAAGAGGGTTGGGATTTAGTCTGACAACACATCCCATCCAGGGTCATGTTACACTTAGAGTTTTGATAGGAGAGAGAGAAACATATCTTTAGGTTGCCACAAAGCAAAGACTGCAGTACTGTGCAATGAATCTGATAATCTATCTTTATCCCATAAATTCAGTGTAAGTACGATCTTAGAGCAATGACCCATCCTCTCCCTTTCAGTTGTTTAGCATACCTTTGTAGTTCTATTTTCACTCTATTCTGAAAACTGTTGGTAAATACTACTTTTGTTTAATGTAGATGAATTGGGTTTTGACTGTTTTATCTGGGGACCTTTCTGGTCCCTATATGCTTTCAAATAAATAGATCTCTCCCACCATGCCTAGGAGACAGAGAGATGTGACTACATCAGCCTAAGTTTGGGTTAAAGGCCTGGGGGAGGCTGCTGTCTTTCTACCAGTCAGTGCCACAGAAGGCCCAGAGGGTACCATTGTGGGCAAAGGAGGGCCAAATGATGTACAGGTATAAGGCACCATCACACATGTTGAATGACATTACTCAATATGCTCTACTTAAGCAACAAGGTTTTAGACTTCATTCAGAGAAGAAGAAAACCTCCACTGCTGTATTTTGCAGTTGAGGAAACTTTTTCCTTCCCTTAGCGCTATAGCCAGTCTGTTGAAGCTTTTCCATGTCAGCCGTGCCATGATTATTAACAAAATGGGATGCTCCAGACTGGATCACATGAGTGGTCCATCTAACCCAGTATCCTATCTCTGACAGGGCCCAATACCAGATGCTTCAGAAGGGAAGGTACAAGAAGCCTTGCAGAGGACACTTACAAAATACCCCACCCATATGGGAAGTTTCTACCTAAACCCTGTTAATGGTTGGTTTTATACCTTGAAGCCTGAGGATTTATATTCCATATTTAAAACCAAAAACTTTGTATCCTATCTGATGTAACAGAATGTTCTCATTATCCATATTAAGGTAAGTGCTCCAGGAGTTGTTGGCTTGTGTCTTTTACCATTTGGTTTAGTTTAATTATCATTCAGAGATCAACTGTAGCATCCCCTCATTAAAATACCAAATGTTGTGGCATAGACTGGCAAACACAAGCTAATCCCAAACTCAGGGTTGTTCTCCCCAATCTCCTGTCTCTCAACTCTGCTAAGACCCTGTGGAACACAGGATTCCACTCTCTCCTTCTTTCAGTCTTTAGGAACAGCAGGGTTAAAGTACATACAGAGCCAGAGCATTAACTTGAGGTTTATCTGAGTCTCTCTCAATTCGTCAGCGCGCAGGGCTGGATTTTGATAGTCTTCCTCCTATTTAGTAGCACCCTACTCCATGAGTAGTCCCATTGACTTTACCAAGACACTCATGGAGTAAGGTTCTATTGAATGTATGGAAATCTGTCCCTTAATGTTATCTGAAAATCTATCTTTGATAAGGGTAGTATTGAAAATGCCAAAAAGAACCAAGCGGAGAAAGGAAGCCAAACCCAGATTTATTTGTGTCCTTTTAATCCATTTAATTACACTTTGAAAATTTAAAATTACATGCCTGCATGACCGGTTTTAACTCCAAGCATTTTTTTTATGGCCAAGGGATAAACCTTGAAATGAGATTTTTAATGGCGAGCCCGCCGTAACAATACTATTGTGAGCCGTGCCACCGCAGTGTGGTTCCCACTGTGAGAGAAATGCTAATGCAGTTCTTGTACAGCGGGAGATGTACTGATGCTGTATAACAAGAGACATCATTTCCACACACCAAACCTGTCTGGAAATGACATTTCCAAAAGAGGATTCAGTCACAAGTATTGTGGGAGCTGTAGCTCGTTTGTGTCGTGTTGTAGCTGGCATTACGGTGGTTGGGGTTGGATCTGCTCTAATCTTCACCAATGCTATTCACTGGTAAATTGAGTTGGATTCTTTTGCCAAATAAGGTAACATTTTAATTTAATTATACACACACACACACATCAGTGCAAAAACTATTCTCCTGAGCCTTAAGTACGGTTGGCTCTCTAGAGTTTGCTGGGCTTTGGGTGAAGTAAGCTTTGCAGGATCTCAGGCAGACTCGTTTAAACCACCGAGCCCCTCTAGGGTGGAATGTTTTGCAGTTGGGCATGTCAGGGATGGCTGCGACAGGGGATAGAGGAGAGTTACAACATCTAATCAGATTGGCACCCCCTGTAGAGACAGAAGGGTTCTGTGAACTGAAGCAGGGGAGGGGAAACATGGAGTATTTCAGCAAGTGGGAGAGGTGGGTTTGATGTGAGATTTCTGCAGTTTCTGGATGGGTAAGGTCCTGAAGAGGGCTTGTGGGGGGGAGGATGCTGACAAAAGCACAGGGTCCACTTGGCATGAGCATACGCTTCTGACCCTTTTAACTACAGCATGCACTGGGTCACTTGCACTCTCCAAACAACTCGCTTACCTCAGCTTCTTCCCAGATCTTCATCTAAAGGTTAAGACTAATTATAACCTTGACAGAACACATAGAATGAAATCAGGAGTTTGGATTGGTTTCTGGGACAGGCATTCATTCCCTAAAAATGCTTGTGACAGCAACTCTGATCAAATTCATCTTCCCTGCAGGCACTCTCAAGGAATGACAGTGCTTCTGGAAAAAAGTGTGCATTTTCCCCTTTGTCTTTATGTTAAAAAGACAGGTTATTATAACAATGACACCACTAGACAAAGGCAAATGGCTAAAGGCTAAATGGTGTAGGAAGTTTGGTTTAGTTTGGATAAGCACCTCAAAGTCTGGAACTTCTCTCAATGTCCTTCACCAAAATCCATTGAGAACATGATCTTTTGTGAACCTTTCAGTGGATCCTGGTTTTGTTGCAGGTATTTTAGTACTTTCACTTCCTATCCTGTCTGGAACCTGGAAGTGAATGCAGGTGAACTAGGAAAAAGTGTGACACACATTTTGAAATTCTAAAAAAGCTTGGGTCGGTTCCAATTTTGGGTGAACATTCAAGTCAGTCTCCTTTGGGCTGTTGCTAGGTCTTGTAGGGTCATCTATAAAGGGATTCCCTATCCCTAACCATCTCCCACCTGCCTGCACTTTGCTCAGATTGGGTTAAACCCTGTCTCCACCCCCATCTCATTTAAGGCTCTGCCCTTATAAAATAAAAAGGATAATATTTTACTATAATTGCCCAAAACACGGCAGTATCAAAACTGTACAATGCAGTGATTTGGCCAAGAACTGTAGAAGTTTGTTTTAACGATGACCCTGCTACTGGACCCTGTGGACAATGAGGCCACAAGGTGGCACCAAAATGTAACTTTCCCAGTGGAGGAAGGAGAAGAGAAGTTGATGCATTCAGTCTCCTCTGTGGAGTGCTAAAGTGTTGTCAAGTGGTACCAGGGACATAAACGTGGGGATGATGCTCTGACTGTGGATCAGGTGTGGGGATGTGTTGCAAGTGCCATGGAAGAGTGGGGCTCGCAGTCATGTAGCCCTAAGGCCAGCTGTGGTACCTATTATATCCAAGCTGATTCACCAAACCATATAGGGCATTCCCTCAGGATGTTCACTATTCTATACCTCCCTCATTGCTACTTAAAACTTCAACCCAACACCCCTGAACTCTGAGTCATATTTTTAATAGAGATTGGCAAGCTAATTTAGGTAGACTATGAAACTTGCATGATCCTTCAACATACAAATAAAACCAACCCCCCAAATGTTTGACGTTTGAAGAAGTTTGGTTAATTTTATTTTTGCAAGTCTCTACGCTTCCTGGTGATGGCTGGAAGCAGAAGCCCCAAAAGAAGGAAAAGCTATTCTTGAGAATTCCAATTACACTAACATCAAGAAGTACAGGACATGTGTTGAGCAAGCCTGTTCTTGGGAGATCCCAATCCAATTCTCAAGCCAAACATGTTCAGAGAAGTGTTAAGAAGCATTGCGGTGAATCATTGGTTTTCTGTGTGCTCACCACGACAGATATTCTGATTCTTTTGAGATTTTTCCAGTACTAGCTCTTGTACACCATTTTATCCCAGAACTGAAGAAGGCTTAAGAAGAGGAGAGGACAGCAGCATCTCCTGCTCCAACTATTGTTGGTAGGACTTCACAGTCATAGTTCTCCTCTGAGCCTGAGTTCACTGTAACTCTGGAAGTGATTTTGGTTGCCTCTCTTTTAGGTTCCCAACTTTAGAAAAACAGGGGCAGATTCTCAGAGGCGCTGAGCAGCCACAGTTCCATCTAATGAGAATGGGACTGACAGGTTCTCTGTACCTCTGAAAATCAAACCCTACATGTCTAAAGCTGAGCACCCAAAATGGAGGTGGCCAAATGGCAGGACACGAAAATTTGTCCCAGAAGGACTGCTCTATACAATTAGGCTATGTATAGGCTATGGGGCGAGGAGTGTGAGTCCCAGCTTGCTAAGACATACTTGTGCTAGCTCTCATGTGAGCTAACATGCTAAAAATAGTAGTGTAGCTGCAGGAGCACGGCATCAGCAGCATGTGCTAGCCACACCGAGTACATGCCCATGGGGTTCAGGTGGGTTTGTACTCAGGGCAGCTAGTATAGTGTTGCTGCTGCTCGAGCTACTATGGCTGCATTACTATTGAGAGCATGCTGCTCAGATGAGAGCTAGCACGAGTATGTCTTCACAAGTGGGAATCACGCCTGTAGCTCCAAGTGTAGACATAGCCCAAGAGGTAAACCCAAAGAAGCAGTCCTTATCCTAGGCCCCAGCTTTAATAAGTTTGTAGCTTCTTTATTCAGGTTATCAGGTGAAAGTTGGAGGGTCCCATTCATTCGAAACCATGGAGAGGGAGCCTACTTTTATCCCTCGGTTTATTGAAATCATGATATAAACAATCACTTACCAAATTAATTCCAGTAGTTGGGTTATTGAGAGAGAAAAATAATGTATATCAAAATGCCATCATATATATAGGCTGTACTATGGTTATTAAGCCATGACCTGCACTGGGAGAGTGCAGAAAGATGGAAAACAACAGACATCCTTACAGGCATTCTGGCCTCCAAGGTGGAGGGAAGAGCTGCACCAAAGCAAGGGCTGGCCATGGAATCTTTTAGTAGATTCAGGCCTGTCTTCACAAGCCAGTACTGAACATGTTGGAACCATGGCCCTGCCCCTCCCCATGCACCCTGGGGAAATCTAGTATTACTGATGGTGCTAGACTCTCCAAATCCTTGTACTCTAGGAGTGTAAGAGTTGGAATTGTGGCTATCACCTGCGTAAGACAAGGGGAAGCTTCTTGTGTCCTCTCTTTCTCCTCCCACCCCCACTTTACCCCTGTGCAGTGTGACTCATACAGTAGAAGTACCTGGCATAAAGCAGCTTTATTGAGAGTGCCCAAATTATCAAGACAAAACAACTGGTTCAACTGGAGACCTTAATGTAAAGCCCCCAAGAATTGCTGCATCAGATATAGCTAATTTTTGAAGCATCAGCAGGTAGGTAGTATCTCTTTAAGGTGATAGCTTTTATTACTAGAAGCATGAACAAAATGTATTGGCCATTGTACTCCACAGTAATTACAAGTCATGCAGACTCTTCATTCTTGTGGTTGAAAGTAGAGAGGTTTCCTGAACAACTTTCCTTGGCAGCAATTTATGCCTGGAAGCAACTCCAAATAGTAATAAATCAGTTTTTATGTAAGTCTGCGTGAGAAATGCTGCAATACTTACTACTTCAAGGATTGAGGAAATGACAGACATAGCTGTAGTGTCTTTGTGTAAAGTTGCCTTCCACCCCCGCTGGATTTAGCCTGCAAAGCTGTTTTTTAGAAAGAAAAGGCTTTTGGGAGGTTGATGATTTTATACATACTGCATGCTGGAAATAGGGATTGTCACTGTTCCCTTGGTTTTTAAAAACAGCAGTTGGGTCTGTCAATCTTGGTATAATGGATTAAAATAACCTGTGTATGAATGTAGTGTTTGTGAAAGGTGTTGTATTAGCAGCCCCAGAGACTGAAGCCCTCTGTCCACAGAACAGATACAGCATGGGCAGCAGCACAAGCTTCCTCCCCCAACTCTCCCCGATATGCTCCAACCTTAACCTGAAGGGAGAGCAAGTGGGGAGAGGATAATTTAATATCATGTCCATTCTGTTTTTGGTATTGCTGCTAGTTACTGCTGAATGTGGGTGCTTTGTGTGATATGAATATCTGCCACTGGTAAATGGACTACGCCCACCAAGCTTCCTCCGTATAAGTCACCGAACGGCCATCAAACGTAAACAACTTTTGGTTGCTATTGCTTAGATGGAATTTTAACTGGTGTCCTAGAAGTGAAAGATTTTATATCCTGTCACCACTTCCCTGTGTCATGCAGTCCCCTATGATCCATTCTATTGGGACCTGCAGTCTGTTTTCTTTCCTGTACTAACTCACTCAGGTGCTGTTCCTGGAAGTGGTGATTTAGCACAGCTGGGGAGAACAGCAGGGATGGTCAGTTTAAGTAAGAGAAGTCTAATTCTGATTTTAAAAGACCATGAAGGGCAAAGAGGGGGAGACACAGTGGAAGAGAATATGAAATAGAGGAAATCAGAAATCTCTAGAAGACCTCTGGAAATAGATATATCCTGTTTTTGGGGGAATGTGGTTGTTTTCTAGTTAAAGCTAGCTACTTTTTAATTTAGACCAATGGTTCTCAATGGCTTGCATAGCAGGACCCCCTTTTGCATACCAGAAGCCCGCTGAGATCCCATTCCTCCCTAGCCAGACTGCCCTCCCATTTAGCAGTAAGAGAAAGGAGGTATGGTCATGACTTCCGGGTTTAGAACTGCTACCACCGCTCATTCGGGGTGGGTTTTTTTCTAGCCGGGAGAGCCCTCCTCTGGCAACAAAGCATGTCTATACTGCCCACGTCACAGTGCTGCGGTGGCAGCGCTGTGATATGTGTAATGTAGGCATACCCTTAGTTAATAAAGCCTTATATAGTTTACTATAGAATTGGCTATAAGTGTTTTCTTTGGTGTGAATTCTAAGGTAAAAATTGGCCTGGGATAAGTGATTGATCTCTTGGATGTGGGAGCAAGCTGAACATTTTGTGATCTTGGGTGTATAGCATCCATCTATTACTAAGTCCGGCTAGCCTGAGTGGCAAGATAGATAAGAATGACCAAGGGGACTGTCTGTGACATCAGGCTAAAACTTAGTGCTTCAGGTGTTCACATTTATTACTGGGTTGGTGAAATCTAGTTATAGGCCATACCACCACTTTGGGGTGTCTGCCCTGCTTCTTGACAGTTTGCCCTGAGGTTGGCAATCATGGTTGTGAACCACTCCAGACAGCATGACAGGTTCTACCCATCACAGCTGCACCTCCTTGTGGCTAGTGTGAGGCACCATCTGGAGTCCCTTTCCATTGGTTTCTCACACTGTGGCCCCTCTCTATAACTCAGGGAGCTCCCTCTTCATAACTCAGCTCTCCAGCCTGGTCACAATATAGTCTCCCTTCTCCCCCTTCCAGGGTAGCAAAGCCCCACTGGACAGGCTGTCTGTATGTCATCTCAGGTACTCTTCTGTCTGAACTCCAGGTCCTATGCCACTTTACCAGTGGCTGGTAGGGGAAACCAGGCCCTCCCTCTACACGGGGATCCAGCCGATGGCCCCTATAACCAGCAGCCAGCACTACTCCTTCCTGCTGTTTCCCTGGGCTTCTTCCTACCGCACCTCCTCAGGCTTTCTTCCCTCATCATCTCTGGATTGACCCTTCTTTTGGGGCTAGGATCCCAGGGCTTATTCTCCCCCTTGAGTTTCCTCTTTCTCCCAAGTCAATTTCCTTTCGCACCAGGGAGTGTTTGTAGCCTTCCTCCCTGTGGCCTCTTTCTGCTCTCACTTCCTGGCTTTATAATGCTATCCAAATTTCTCCCTCACCTAGGCCTCATCTGCCACTGAGTTTTTTCAAACTCTGGTTCCCTTCCAGGTGCAGCAGCTAAGATTTAATTAGCCCTTTCTGGTCCACATTAACCCAGTGAGGCTTGTGTGGGGTGGACACCCCGTCACAGTGTTACATATTATGTATACAACGCCATAGGTGTTCATGTGGCACTTGACAGACACATAAAAGGCCTGATCCCTGCCCCAAACAGCTTACATTGTACATGGACAAAATACAGGGAAAGGACAGACAGATGAATAATAACAGTTTGCAGCTTTTGTGACAACAGTGATTTCTTTCTAGCACCCTCACTTTGGAGGCTTGTGCCTCTGAGAAGAAAGTAAATTGTAACGTGTTGTATTAGCAGCCCCAGAGACTGAAGCCCTCTGTTCACAGAACAGATACAGCATGGGCAGTAGCACAAGCTTCCTGTTCCTCCCCCAATTCTACCCAATGCTCCAACCTTAACCTGAAGGGAGAGCAAGTGGGGAGAGGATAATTTCATATGTCCATTCTGTCTTTGGTATTGCTGCTAGTTACTGCTGAATGTGGGTGCTTTGTGTGATAAGAAGATCTGCCACTGGTAAATGGACTACGCCCACCAAGCTCCCTCTGTATAAATCACCGAACAGCCATTAAATGTAAACAACTTTTGGTTGCTATTGCTTAGATGGAATTTTAACTGGTGTCCTAGAGGCAAAAGATTTTATATCCTGTTTACGCTTCCCTGTGTTATCCAGTCCCCTATGATCCCTTCTACTGAGACCTGCAGTCTGTTTTCTTTCCTATACTAACTCACTCAGGTGCTGTTCCTGGAAGTGGTGATTTAACACAGCTGGGGAGAACAGCAGAGATGGTCAGTTTAATTAAGTGAAGTCTAATGCTGATTTTAAAATTACCATGAAGGGCAAAGAGGGGGAGACACAGCAGAAGAGAATATGAAATAGAGGAAATCAGAAATCTCTAGAAGACCTCTGAAAATAGATATATCCTGTTTTTCGGGGAGTGTGGTTGTTTGCTAGTTAAAACTAGCTACTTTTAATTTAGACCAGTGATTCTCAATGGCTCGCATAGCAGGATCCCCTTTTCCATACCAGAAGCCCGCTGAGATCCCATTCCTCCCTAGCCAGACTGCCCTCCCATTTAGCAGTAAGAGAAGGGAGGTGTGGTCATGACTTCCGGGTTGAGAACACATGGTTTAGACTACGTTTTGTTTTTCTAGAATACTTTATAAGTGATTGGAATGCGGTCTGTGATGCTGGCCGACCAGGTGCCAGCTCTTTAGGCCTCAGCCAAGCACTGACAAATTCGTTCTTGGAAACCAGTCTGTTTCATCTCTGTGTTAGTATGGTTAAGATGGGTATTGGACTTACAACAATGTGTTAGACATTATGAAATACTTGTAAGTTGAGCATGCATTCATCTCACTTATATCTTTATCATATTCTAGGATATAATATTTAAGTTCCTGTTTTATAACTATAAAAAATATTTGCTCTGAAACTGTGAACCTGTCAGGGATCCTCTTCTGTCCATCAAGAAGGCTATCAAAACTAAATGGGCTATCACGGAACATCACAATACAAATACTTTGTTAATTGCCCTCTTACACCCATGAAGAGGCTACATGCAAAAGGGCGTCTCTCATCAGCTTGAATTCTGGAAGAAAGAAATAAAAATAACTGACAAGAAAATTTTTCATCTCTTTTGCTGTTTGGATTCTCATAAGGGCCAGAGCTACAAAACAGAAACAGAGATCCCCCGGGTCGACTTGGGTTAATCCTAACAGACATTCAGAGCTGACAGACTACTATAACTCTGTCACCCTTTAAAACCATAGACTGTAACTCATTTTGTGTATATATGTCTGCCTGCTTTAACCTTGTAATAACTCATTTCTTTTCTTAGTTAATAAATCCTTAGATAGTTTACTATAGAATTGGCTATAAGCGTTGTCTTTCGTGTGAGATCTAAGGTACAAATTGGCCTGGGATAAGTGATTGACCTCTTGGACGTGGGAGCAAGCTGAATATTTTGTGATCATAGAATCATAGAATATCAGGGTTGGAAGGGACCTCAAGAGGTCATCTAGTCCAACCCCCTGCTCAAAGCAGGACCAATTCCCAACTAAATCATCCCAGCCAGGACTTTGTCAAGCCGGGCTTTAAAAACCTCCAAGGAAGGAGACTCCACCACCTCCCTAGGTAACGCATTCCAGTGTTTCACCACCCTCCTAGTGAAATAGTGTTTCCTAATATCCAACCTGGAGCTCCCCCACTGCAACTTGAGACCATTGCTTCTTGTTCTGTCATCTGCCACCACTGAGAACAGCCGAGCTCCATCCTCTTTGGAACCCCCCTTCAGGTAGTTGAAGGCTGCTATCAAATCCCCCCTCATTCTTCTCTTCTGGAGACTAAACAATCCCATTTCCCTCAGCCTCTCCTCATAAGTCATGTGCTCCAGACCCCTAATCATCTTGGGTGTATAGCATCCATCTATTACTAAGTCCAGCTAGCCTGAGTGGCAAGATAGATAAGAATGACCAAGAGGACTGTCTGTGACACTAGGCTAAAACTTACAGTGCTTCAGGTGTTCACATTTATTACCAGGTTGGTGAAATCTAGTTACAGGACATACCACCACTTTGGGGTGTCTGCCCTGCTTCTTGACAGTTTGCCCTGAGGTTGGCAATCATGGTTGTGAACCACTCCAGACAGCATGACAGGGTCTACCCATCACAGCTGCACCTCCTTGTGGCTAGTGTGAGGCACCATCTGGAGTCCCTTTCCATTGGTTTCTCACACTGTGGCCCCTCTCTGACTCAGGAAGCTCCTTCTTCATAACTCAGCTCTCCAGCCTGGTCACTATATAGTTTCTTCCCTCCCCGTTCTGGGGTAGCAAAGCCCCACTGGACAGGCTGTCCATATGTCATCTCAGGTACTCTTCTGTCTGAACTCCAGGTCCTATGCCACTTTACCAGTGGCTGGTAGGGGAAACCAGGCCCTCCCTCTACATTGGGTTTCAGCCCATGGCCCCTATAACCAGCAGCCAGCACTACTCCTTCCTGCTGTTTCCCTGGGTTTCTTCCTACCGCACCTCCTCAGGCTTTCTTCCCCTCATCACCTCTGGGTTGACCCTTCTTTTGGGGCTAGGATCCCTGGGCTTATTCTCCCCCTTCTCCCAAGACAATTCCCTTTCCCACATGGGAGTGTTTTCAGCCTTCCTCCCTGTAGCCTCTTCCTTAGGGTTAACAACTTTGGTTGGATGACTTCCTGGAGGTTTCATCACATGAAATTATCATTAATTAAAGATTAATCTTTAATTCCCGGAGACTCCAAGACAATCCTGAAGTGTTGCCAACCCTACTCTTCCTGCTCTCACTTCCTGGCTTTATAATGGTATCACAGCTTCTCCCTCAGCTAGGTCTCATCTGCCACTAAGTCCGATCAAGCTCTGGTTCCCTTCCAGGTGCAGCAGCTAAGATTTAATTAGCCCTTTCTGGTCCACATTAACCCAATGAGGCTTGTGTGGGGTGGACACCCCATCACAGTGTTACATATTATGTATACAATGCCATAGGTGTTCATGTGGCACTTGATAGACACATAAAAGGCCTGATCCCTGCCCCAAACAGCTTACATTGTACATGGACAAAATACAGGGAAAGGACAGACAGACAGATGAATAATAACAGTTTGCAGCTTTTGTGACCACAGTGATTTCTTTCTAGCACCCTCACATTTGGAGGCTTGTGCTTCTGAGAAGGAAGTAAATCACAATAAAGTCAGAGACATGATTTGTCTGCCTGTCTGAACTGCACAGGAGGCATTGTTAATCTGTGGAGGAGGAGGATTCTTGATGTATCAGTGATTGTATTGTACTTCAGCTGCTGTAGAAAGTTAATAGTAAATAGTGCTGTTGCTATACTGTTGTTGTAGGGGGATTTTTTTTATTACATTCCTAAATCATGCATAAGAATAAGAGTAGGTGGTGTGACAAGTGGAACTGAAAGGTGTCAAGAAGATACAGTTTCAGGGGAACTTACACAGAACACTTGGGTATCTTGGAGGAGCAGAATGATGGAAGTACGCTGAGGAATGGAAAATGAGGCCCCAAATAGCCTTTGCAAACTAAGCAAATAGATGAGAGCTGCTTAAAGAGCTGAGGATTGGAAACAACAGGGAGCAGAAAGGCTGAATCAGAGTGTCAGTGTCAGCTAAGACAGAGAAGATCAAAATACTGGGAGTGTGGGGGAGTAGGAATGAATGCAGCAGAGAGCAGTGAACAGGAGAACATGGAAAGAAACTCAGAGTAGTTCACAGTTTCAAACAATAGTCTGTATAGCTCAGTTAACTCGACACTGTGTTTCCAGTACACCTGGACAGGTGAGAATCTGAGTATAATGAGCATTGTCACTTTGCAATGGATACCAAGTAGGGCCCCAGTATTACACTGGGGGCCATGATTATAGCTGTTATGTATGTGCAGGGTGCCATGGAGCCAATAGGTCTTAAAAAGGCTCCAGAGGCCTGCACTAGTGCATCCCAGTGTGGGGACTGGATCCTATGACTGGGTGTATGTTTAAATTATGCAGGTGATGCTTTTATGTTTTAGTTGTTAATGATCCATATTGTGTTTATAAACTTGCCATTGTCCTGGCAAAATCACAGGTGCAGTACTTGTACTTGTCCTTACTTGAGGAGTTAGCAGCTTCGAGGATTTCTGTTTCAGAAAAAAATGAATTGTCACTGCTTTTCCATAGGGCAGCAAGGAAAATATTGTAATTTTCTAAATTAAAACATTAAACGATAAATGTTAAGCAAACCAGCACAGATAACATCAAAAGAACTTCAAGGGGCTTGAGTGGGGGTCAGTTTTGAATTTGAATATTTATATCCGCTCTTAGCCTTGGTCTACACTAGGCGGGGGGGGGGGGGGGGGGAGGTGATCGATCTAAGTTATGCAACTTCAGCTACGTCAATAACGTAGCTGAAGTCGACGTACTTAGACCTACTCACCGCGGTGTCTTCACTGCGGTGAGTTGACTGCTGCCATTCCCCCGTCAACTCTGCCTGCGCCTCTCACTCCGGTGGAGTAAAGGAGTCGATGGGAGAGCGCGCAGGGGTCGATCGCTGCCCACTACACTACTGTAACATCGGAAAGGAGGGGTTTCATACTGATTTAAGTGCTGATGTTTCGAAAATCAGGCCTGGCTATGGAGGACTCTTCACAATTAAAGCTCCTTACTATTAATTTTCTGGTTTCCTTAAAAAACTTTTGTCAGTCCACTCTGAATTTTGTACTATTGCTTACATTAAGTGGCTTCCCTTTATATTTTTTTGTATCTGGGGAAAAAAATTCTTTTTCTAGATTTCCAGATTGTCCATAGAATTTCATCACTTCCTGAAAGAGCAAAAAGAAGAAAGCCACTTAATATAAACTACAGATGAAAATCCTGCTTGATACAACAAAAATGTGATTTCTGAACCACAATGCAATACAAAATATTCATAATTATTTGGGGGATGAAATCCAGTTACACAGAACCAGTTGCACCTCCGTTGATTTTGTTTCTAGCAAAAGCAATTGCTAGCAGCATGTATGCTAGATGAATGCAGCGAAATGAAGGAAAAAACCTCACAGGCTTTAAAACTGTAAGTGAAGGATTGACATAGTGGTCACAGGAGGCCCACCTGTTCATAGAATCCCTAGCTTGTCCTTAACTGACTTATTAAAGGCTGCTTTGTCGCTCCTAAGCGATCACTGATTTCTCATTCCAAGGTCCCTGGTCAATGAATGGGTTCTGTAGCAATAACTGACCATTGTTTATTCCATCCTTTTGGTGCAAATAGACGTGTAATGACTCCTGAGTCAAATTTACAGCTCATCACTGATTTCACACACTTCTTGATCAATAAGCATGTGATATGCAAAGAAAGTCATGCGCCTGAGAAGGGTGCTGCAACCCTCATTGTAAAATACTGTCTACTGGTACTTTTGAGAAGATTCCTGAAATAAAAAGATAATTAGCCTGAAATCCATTTAACAAATAACAGACCATGATCTGATTTTTATTTGGCTCAATTGCAGGATTTAGCCCATAGTCCACAGTTCTCAATGCAGTGTATGCTGTTATACTCTCCATGCATGAGTTTCTTATTTTGGACAGAACAAAGATGTATTGCACCCAGGGCTGGCTCCAGGGTTTTGGCCGCCCCAAGCAGCCCCCCCCCCCCAAAAAGCCGCGATCGCGATCTGCGGCGGCAATTCAGCGGGAGGTCCTTTGCTCCCAGCGGGAGTGAGGGACCGTCCGCCGAATTGCCGCCGAATACCTGGACGTGCCGCCTCTCTCCAGAGTGGCCACCCCAAGCACCTGCTTGCGGAGCCAGGCCTGATTGCACCTACAAATCAGATCAGTTTTGCTAATCTCTTCATATTGACTAGAAGCGGAGTTGGGTGTTGGTTTCTTTAGTGGTACCTTTCTAGCAATAGCTGTTTTTTTGAAAGGATTGAGATTGATTATCCTTAGTTTTGTACTCTGGAGATCGTTTTGGATAGAAATTTGACCTCATCCATGCACACACCTGTTACCTTTGGAAAAAAGCAGGATGATGTACTTCTGTCACATGAAGATGATGAAATACTTTCGTCTCCATCAGTAATTGGGGGGGGGGGTGGAAGGGGAATGCTAAACAACATCTACTAGCGATCAACATTTTTAAATCATCAGGCCTGGATAACTTGCACCCAAAGCCCTAAAGGAGTCGTTTGAGGAGATATGAGGGGATTTGTAATAAATCTTGGAATACTGGGAACATTCCAGAAGACTTGAAGAATGCTAACCTTGTGACAGTATTCAAAAAGGGCAAGCGGGGTGAACCAAATAATTATAGGCCAGCTAACATGATATAAATCCCAGGCAAAATAATGGAAAATCCGAAATGGGCTTAATTAATAAAGAATTAAAGAACGAGAATATAATTAATGCCTGTCAGCAAATTTTATGAAAAACTGGTCTTATTAAACAAATCTCAATTCATTTTTGATGAGATTACAAGCTTGGCTGATCAACATAACTACCTAGATGTAATTTATTTAGACTTCTGTAAGGCATTTGATTTAGTAACACACAACTTTCAGATTAAAAAATTAAGCCTATACAATATCAATAAAGTGCATGTTAAATGGATTAAGAATTGGCTATCTGACAGATCTCAAAAAGTAGCAATTAGTGGGAATCATCATGAAATGGGGGCATGTCTAGTGGGGTTTCACAGGGATCAGTACTACACCTGATACTATTCAACATTTTGTATTGAGAATCCGGAAGTTAATATAAAATCACTGCTGGTAAAATGTGCAGATGACAGCAAGATTAGCAGATGGGAATGAGAACAGGGCAATCGTATGGAGCAGTGATACTCAGACTGAGGCTTGTGAGCCGCAACTGGCTCTTTGTTGTGTCTCTTGTGGCTCTTTGCAGCATATGAGATTAAAACACTGTGTGATTTCATTATTAACCAATCTCAGTGATTAACCAATCAGGATGCTTTTGCTATGTTATTAACCAAATGTAATTGATGATAAAACTTGGTCATTCATTTTGCTAAATATTTCCCTTGTCATACTGGGGAAAATAGGAATATATACTGATGATGAATTCACATTACTGTTTCAGAGGGGTCGCCGTGTTAGTCTGGATCAGCAAAAACAATGAGGAGTCCTTGTGGCATCTTAGTGACTAACAAATTTATTTCGGCGTAAGCTTTCATGGCCTAAAACCTACAAATTTGTTAGTCTCTAAGGTGTCACAAGGACTCCTCATTGTTTTCACACAACTGTGACTCTTTTGGGTAATGTTCATTGCTAATTTGGCTCTGAATCACTGAGGTCTGAGTACCACTAGAATAGAGTGATCTGGGTCACTTGAAAAGCAGGGCTCATTCAAACAAAATGTGTTCTAATACAGCCAAATGCAAGGTCATATATCTAAGAACAAAGAATGCAGCCATATCTACAGAATGGGGGACTATATCCTGGAAAGCAGCGACTCCAAAAAGGATCCAGGGGGTCTTTGTAACTCAACCTAAGCTCCAACCTGTGACACTGTGACAAAAAGGGACAATATGATTCTCAGCTGTATAAACAAGGGATAGGAGTAGAGAGGTGATTTTTTACTTCTGCATGTGGCATTGGTGAGACCAGTAGTGGAATAATCCACATTTTGAGAGCTGGAGCAAATACATCACAGTAAGACACTTCCAGAGCTCAATCTGTTTAGCTTATCAAAAAGAAAATTGAAAGCAATTGCAGTGTGTAAGTACCTTCATGGGGAGAAAATAACAGGTACAAAAGGCTTTTTCACTTAGCAGAGAAGAGCACAACAAGAACCAATGGCTGGACACTAAAGCCAGACAGATTATAAATATTGCCTTATTGTTAATTTGAACACTGAGGGTGATTAAACATTGGAACAAAGTACCAAGTGGTGGATTCTTCATCTCTTTGAGTCTTGATTTGAAGACATCATGTCTTTTTGGAAGGTATGCTTTAGTCAAACACAAGTTGTTGGGCTCAATACAGGAGTAACTGGGTGAAATTTAATGTCCTGTGATATACAGGAAGTCAGACTAGATGATCTCATGGTCCACCCTGGTCTTAAAATCTATTGTTCTATATCTTATAAAAAGGTTGAACTATGGAAATGAAGATATAGAGATTCTTTACACTGAAGAAAGCAATGTCATATTAGTTTTATTACACTGTTATTTTTCTCATAGCCTTCTTTTGGGGGTTTCGGACCAAATTGGCCCTGGGCAGATTGGGAATTGTGCTTATCGTGTCATGTGAAATAGGTGGTCTTCTCTACTCTAGTAAGAGTAACTATTGTGGTGCAAAAAACACTGAGTGAGTGAACAAAGTTTGGGCACAACATTGAACCTATACCTATATCTTCA
This sequence comes from Chrysemys picta bellii, assembly GCF_011386835.1. NCBI lineage: Eukaryota > Metazoa > Chordata > Testudines > Emydidae > Chrysemys > Chrysemys picta. The sequence continues at coordinate 242,945,941 of NC_088792.1, read as the reverse complement.
AACCTGAACCTATTTACAGATGTGTATCAACTCCCCTAAAACAACCCCTTAATTCTACTTTGATAAGATACCAGACCCTGACTCCTGGCTTTGTAGAATATGTTGCCAGTCCATTTCAGGTTTGCTGCCACTCTGAGGCTGCCCCATGAGTTATGCCACAGAATTGAGCAACATGCCTCTAGCAATCCCCTAGAAGGTCCCTCTATATCTGAATTGGAGCTGTTTTGATTGGACTAATTGTATGTTTCAGTTCCCGCAGTGAATGAGAGGATAGGACACGAATCAAAGGTGAAATGTTGGCCCCATTGAAGTCAATGGAAAAACAAATATGAAATCAATTGTATGGTTTCAGGTTTCCAAAGCAAAACTTCATATATGTGAATTAAAAATTCACTTTCCTTAGATATTATCCAATGGACACTTCAAATGTGCAGTTGCTCTGTATGGTAAAATCTGATACCTAGACTCTGCATGGAGCATGAACAATTTGGGATGAAAACACAGTCAAAGCAAATTCATGTATAAATTTGAATAAATATTTGTGTAATTCCTCCCTGTCCCCAATAAACATTAAGAGATGATATTCAGTAACATTTTTGGCATGCATCTGTGTAACTTATTTTTACTTGCACATGGGAAGATTGGGGATTTGCATTCACACATCCAGCAGTGTGCATAAAGGCCTGGTTTGCATGAGCAAAATTAGAATCCATATTTCAGCTGCAGCCAGCAATGGTACAGTTGTACTGTTGGAGCAATGGTGTAAGTGCTAGTGCAGACCTCTGGGATTTTTTACTACCCTGTCAGGAAGAAATTTTCATTATTATGGGGATATTTAAAGGCACAAATAATAATTAGGCATCAAACTCCCATTTTTAAGGCACCTGACTGCTATTTGGTAAACTCACAGTGATTAAAATATGTAAATCCAGTTTAATTTGTAACTACTACTACTGGTAGTTGCTGGAACTAATTTTGCTAGTGTAGAAACACAGAAAGTAATCATCTATATGTATGCCTACAAATGCATTTAAAATTGCAGCATAACTAAGCCTGGCAACACCCATCTGAGGTAGGTAAATATTATTATCATGCACATAAGGTACTCCTCCTACTCTGCAGAAGATCCACGATTGTCTTGATTGCTTGATGATTGTCTTAAGTCAAAATATCTGTACTAGAGAGAGCCCTTAGCATTAATGTTTAATATATTATTCAGTGATTGATTGTGTCATAATTCTCAGCCTATAAAATGCCACTTAATAAAGTCCTCTTAATTACCTCAAACTACTCCCAGATATAATAATAATATATGGAGATATACCTATCTCATAGAACTGGAAGGAACCCTGAAAGGTCATTGAGTCCAGCCCCCTGCCTTCACTAGCAGGACCAAGTACTGATTTTGCCCCAGATACCTAAGTGGCCCCTTTAAGGATTGAATTCACAACCCTGGGTTTAGGAGGCCAATGCTCAAACCACTGAGCTATCCCTCCCCCCTCCAAATAGTCATTAATAACCATTGGACACAACTATAAGAAAAAAGCCAAGTGAATACAAAGTTCTGCTTGAGCAGATGAGTTTAAAAACTAGCATATGATTCTAATCAGTCATTTAAGATAGCTTTTTGTGATTGTTATAGTAAGAGGACAAGTAGTAGTAATTTTGCGATGAATCACAAATGGAAGCACTTTAGTATAACAAACCAGTCAATCACTATTCATTACCATCATCTAGCATTAACATAGCATGCTTTGTTACTATGTTTTAGATTTCATTTGCAATGCAGGATTTCACAATTGTTATCATCAACTACTCTCACTGCAAATCAGCTAACCTTTTTTTTTAAATCAACATGAGGAACTAATTTCCAAAGTAGCTGTTGATGAGATTCCACTTGGCTAGGCAGGCTTCAATAGTTTTGATTGTTTGACTGAGTGTGTTTTGATTTTTCCACTTGCATTCAGTACATAGGAACAGGATTAGAATCCACATTTAAATTGCACACATGGATTTCTGCTTTGTCCCTAAATGAATGAAAAATAATTATTGAATGCTCAGGTATGCAAAGGGTAGATAAATATACCCTGTTTGAAACCGCTCACATATATTCTATAGCTGCCCCTCTTACATGCCAAAAGGACAACTTAGTAGGCAAAGTGGATTACCCTATAACCATATAGGAGATACATGATATTAGCCAAAAGATATATTCTTAACCACAGAAAAGGAAAGTTCTTCTTCGAGTGCTTGCTCATATCCATTCCATTAGGTGTGTGTGCGTGCCGCGTGCACGATCGTCGGAAGATTTTTACCCTAGCAACACCGGCGGGTCGGCTGTGGAGCCCCCTAGAGTGGCGCCTTCATGGCGCTGAATATATACCCCAGCCGACCCGGCGCCCCCTCAGTTCCTTCTTACCGCCCCTGACGGTCGTTGGAACTGTGGAGCGCTGCTTAGCTGTTCTCCACTTTCCCTAGCTTATATTGTTGTATCATAGTTATAGTTATAGTTATAGTTCTAGTATTTGTAGTAAATTAGTTAAGTAGTTTTAAAGTTGTTCTAAGTAGTCCAGGGGATTAAGGGGGTCGTCTCCCCCCTTTCTCCCCCGGCCGCGGGGCCGGGCTCATGCCCAACGCTCCCGGCTTCAAGCTGTGCGCCTCCTGCGCTAAGCCTATGCCCACGAGCGACCCGCACGACTCCTGTCTGAAGTGCCTGGGAGAGTCCCACCAAACAGATAAGTGCAAGATCTGTAAGGCCTTCCGACCAAGGACCAAGAAGGAGCGGGACTTTCGGCTCAGGCAACTCCTGATGGAGGCGGCACTTAGCCCGGACACTCCTTCCACGGGTCAGGCCCCGGCGCCTAGCACCTCGGTGCGCAGTGCCCCGGCGGCACCGGCTATGACGACCACGCGAGTGGCGTCAGACAAGCCTCCCCGGCACCGGACCTCGTCGGCACCGCAAGCACAGCAAGTGCCTCGGCGCCGGTCATTATCCCCGGGGCATAAAAAAGCCCATAAGACGGGGACATCCGTGCCGAAGACGCCGGCTCCCCCAGTGCCGGGGGTAGAGCCGCGTCCGCCGGTGGAGCAACGAAAACAGGTGCCTCCAGCACCGTCGACTCCGGCGCCGAGGCCGTTGAGTCCGGTGCAAATAGCGTCTCCTCCCAGGCCGGCGGTGATACAGTGTCTCCCGTCGACTCCAGAGACCTTCGCGGCGGCGAGAGACTTAATAGCTCTCACGGAGCCGGCACCGCCTCAACCACCGGCACCGACTGCACCGTTGACTCGCCCGGTCCAGTCGAGGGGGAAACCTGCCTTGATGCGCCCGCCATCACAAGGGCTGGAACCTCGGCACCGATCCAGGTCCCGAAGCAGGTCCCCACGCCGCTCGCAGTCCCGGCACCGAATATCGTCTCGGCACCGGTCGTACTCGCGGCCAAGATCTTCTTCGCGGCACCGCTCTTCGTCTCGGCACCGATATGATCGTCGGCACCGATCAACGTCGAGACGTAGCTCTCGGCACCTCTACGGTCGACGCTCGACGTCGAGGGGCCGCTCCCGGCACCGGGCATACTCCAGGTCCTCGTCGAGGTCCAGATCCGACTCCCGGCACCGACGAGGTCATCGGCACCGGTCGCGGTCCCGGCACCGATCGCCGGCACCGCGCAGAGATCGATCATCTCCGGACCGGCACCGTGCACCGCAGCCCACAGGGATCGTTTCATCTCTCTCGGCACCGCCATGGCCGTCAAGATCGGTGTCTCGCTCCTCGGAGGACCTGTCGAGATCGGCATACCCCCCTCAAGGGCAGGCCGAGGAACGAAATTTCGGCCATTGGCAGGAGATGGCAGAGGACCACTCTCATGGACCATCTCACTGGTCGTTTTGGACCCCGTGGGCGTACCACCAGGAGCAAGGGGCTCCAATACCATCGACCTCTCGCTCGGGTCACTCGGTCAGAAGGGCCCCAGAATCCACCATCTCTCGGCCTCCGCCAGGAGGCATGGAGGCTTCCGTGTCCACGCCACCCGACACCATGGACCCAAGTGCAGGTGATGCTCCGGCCCAAGAGCAGGGGGATCAGGACCCCCCCTTGGATCCGGTACCACCGGAGGCATCCTCTTCCTCCTCTCCGGATGAGGCAGTGGCGGGCACTTCATGTACGGGTCCCCCTCCGATAGATCTTCGGGCTCACCAGGATCTCCTGCGTAGGATGGCCCGTAATATGGACCTGCAGGCGGAGGAGATAGTGGAGGTGCACGACCCGATCGTGAATATCCTTGGAGCGGATGCCCCATCGAGGGTGGCGTTACCCCTGATCCGCACGATCCAAACGAATGCGGATACGATATGGCAAACTCCTGCCTCTATTCCACCCACAGCGAGAGGGGTGGAGAGGAAATACTTTGTCCCGTCTAAGGACTATGGGTACTTGTATACCCACCCCCAACCGTGTTCACTGGTGGTGGAATCAGTGAATGCACGAGAGCGCCACGGCCAGCAGGCTGCAGCGCCTAAATCAAAAGAGGCTAAGCGGCTCGATCTGTTTGGCCGTAAGGTTTACTCAGCCGGAGGGCTACAACTTAGAGCGGCGAACCAACAGGCGCTACTGAGCCGCTACAATTTCAACTCCTGGAACTCTATGGGGAAGTTTAAGGAGTTGATTCCCCAAGAGTCCAGGGAAGAATTTGGAGCCATGGTAGAGGAGGGTAAGAAGGTGGCTCGGACCTCCTTGCAGGCCTCCTTGGACATTGCAGACTCAGCTGCGAGAACCCTGGCTTCGGGTATCGCTATGCGCAGGATCTCCTGGCTTCAGGTTTCGGGTTTGCCTCCGGAGCTGCAGCAAACCCTACAAGATCTGCCCTTTGAGGGTCATGGATTGTTCTCAGATAAGACGGACTCTCGCCTGCAGAGCCTCAAGGACTCGAGAACAATCATGCGCTCCCTGGGGATGCATGTTGTGGGCCCTCAGCGCAGGCCATTTAGGCCGCAGCCTCAGCGCTTCTACCCCCCCCCGCCTCGTCAGAGACAGGACTCGGCCCGGAGGCGAGGGCGAGGTGGTAGAAGAAGGTGGACCGGCCCTCAACCTGGTCAGAACCAGGGGCCACCTAGACCACCTTCAGGCCCCAGGCAGAACTTTTGAAGGTGCGGTCGAGGACGGCGCCCCAGTCATCCCCCAGGATCCAGCCCCCTCCTTTCGGGATCGCCTCTCCCACTTCCACCGTGCTTGGTCCCTTATAACTTCGGACCGTTGGGTCCTCCGCACGGTGGACAGGGGATACGCTATCCAGTTCTCTTCTATTCCCCCCTCTTCCCCCCCTTCCCCGTCCCTCTTCAGGGACCCTTCTCACGAGCAACTTCTTATACAGGAAGTTTCTACGCTCCTCGCTATGGGGGCCATAGAGGAGGTTCCAGTGGAATTAAGGGGCAGGGGATTCTATTCCCGCTACTTCCTCATTCCCAAGTCCAAAGGAGGTCTGCGACCCATCTTGGACTTGCGCGGACTCAACAAATTCGTAGTAAAGTTGAAGTTCCGCATGGTCTCTCTGGGGGCCATTATCCCTTCCCTCGATCCTGGAGACTGGTTCGCCGCCCTCGACATGAAAGACGCATACTTTCACATTGCTATTTACCCGCCTCACAGACGCTTCCTGCGATTTGTGGTAAACAGGGTGCATTACCAATTTGCAGTCCTTCCCTTCGGCCTATCCTCAGCCCCACGGGTGTTCACGAAATGTATGGCTGTCGTGGCAGCGTACCTTCGTCGGCAAGGGATACAGGTGTTCCCGTACCTAGACGACTGGCTGGTACGCGGTCGCACCAAAGAACAAGTTCGCGATCACGTCCACATAATAGTGCGCACATTCAACAAGTTGGGTATCCTACTCAACAAGGACAAATCCACTCTAGAACCTACCCAGAGAATAGAATTCATCGGTGCGGTTCTAGACTCCAGACGCGCACAAGCCATCCTGCCAGACAATCGCTTTTGCACCATCACGAGCCTCATCCAAGGACTCAAAGCCTTCCCAACTACCACGGTGAGGTCGTGCCTTACTCTGCTGGGTCACATGGCTTCCTGCACGTACGTAACCAGGCATGCCAGACTTCGGCTTCGCCCACTCCAGACCTGGGTGTCATCAATATACCGCCCACATCGGGACAGCCTGAATATGGTGGTCACAATCCCGAACTCGGTCCTGACCTCCCTCACATGGTGGCTAGATCACAGTGTGGTTTGCGAAGGGATGCCGTTTCACGCCCCACAACCCTCTCTGCACCTGGTCACGGACGCTTCTTCTCTGGGTTGGGGCGCCCATCTCAACGAGCACCATACCCAGGGCCTGTGGACTGCATCCCAGCTAGCCCTGCACATCAATGTTCGGGAACTGATGGCGGTGCGCCTGGCGTGCCAGGCATTTCTCAACCTCCTACGTGGTCGCTGCGTGTTAGTTCTCATCGACAACACCACGGCCATGTTTTACATCAACAAGCAGGGAGGAGCACGTTCGTCAATTCTATGCCAGGAGGCCATTCGCCTGTGGGACTTCTGCATCGCCCACTCAATCCTTCTCATGGCATCGTTCCTCCCTGGAGTCCAGAACACTTTAGCGGACCGACTCAGCAGGTCCTTTCAAACACACGAGTGGTCTATCCGTCCGGACATCATACATTCCGTTTTCCAGAAGTGGGGGTTTCCCCAGATAGACCTGTTTGCATCTCGAGACAACAGGAAGTGTCACGTGTTCTGCTCCCTGCAAGGTCGAGCCCCGGGCTCCCTCTCGGACGCGTTTCTCCTTCCCTGGAAGGACCACCTGTTTTATGCCTTCCCTCCGTTTCCTCTGGTCCACAAGGTACTGCTCAAGTTGCGCAGAGACCAGGCACAGGTGATTCTGATCGCCCCAGCGTGGCCGAGACAACATTGGTACACCACGCTGTTGGAACTCTCGGTTCGGACACCGATCCCGCTTCCATTATGCCCGGATCTCATTTCTCAGGACCACGGTCGCCTGCGTCACCCCGACCTGCAATCACTCCACCTCACGGCGTGGCTGCTCCATGGTTCACCCAGGCAGAGCAACAGTGCTCACACTCTGTCCAACAGATTCTGCTGAGCAGTAGGAAGCCCTCAACACGGACCACATACTTGGCCAAGTGGAAGCGGTTCTCCTGTTGGTGCGAACAACGAGCCACGTCCCCGTCGCACGCACCTATCCCTCTCATTTTGGAATATCTCCTCTCCCTAAAACAGCAAGGGTTGGCGATATCTTCAATTAGAGTTCACCTGGCCGCTATATCGGCCTTTCATCCAGGGGAACTCGCGTCCTCGGTATTCTCTAACCCGATGGTCGTTAGATTCCTCAAGGGCTTAGACCGGATGTACCCACAATAACGTCAACCCGTTCCGACATGGGACCTCAACCTGGTTCTTTCCAAGCTCACAGGTCATCCATTCGAGCCACTGGCCACCTGTTCACTTTTGTACCTATCCTGGAAGACAGCCTTCCTCGTAGCCATCACCTCAGCAAGGCGCGTTTCTGAACTCAGGGCGCTTACATCCGAGCCCCCTTACACAGTTTTCCATAAGGATAAAGTGCAGCTCCGCCCACATCCTGCCTTTCTCCCTAAGGTGGTTTCTCCATTTCATATCAACCAGGATATATTTCTCCCGGTCTTTCACCCTAAACCACATGCTACTCGCCAGGATCAACGTTTGCATTCTCTGGACGTACGCAGGGCCCTGGCCTTCTATATTGACCGCACAAGGCCCTTTAGAAAGACGACGCAACTCTTCGTTGCAGTGGCCGACCGAATGAAAGGCTCACCGGTCTCATCACAACGCCTATCCTCCTGGATTACGTCTTGCATCCGAACTTGCTACGACCTGGCAGGTGCCTCAGCACCACACCTCACCGCTCACTCCACGAGGGCCCAAGCTTCCTCGACGGCTTTCCTGGCGCAAGTTCCGATCCAGGACATTTGTAGAGCTGCGGTTTGGTCGTCAGTCCACACGTTTACAGAACACTATGCACTAGTGCAGCAGTCCAGGGACGATGCTGCCTTCGGGTCAGCGGTTTTGCACACAGCAATGTCTCACTCCGACCCCACCACCTAAGTTGGGCTTGGGAGTCACCTAATGGAATGGATATGAGCAAGCACTCGAAGAAGAAAAGACGGTTACTCACCGTTGTAACTGTTGTTCTTCGAGATGTGTTGCTCATATCCATTCCAAACCCGCCCTCCGTCCCCACTGTCGGAGTAGCCGGCAAGAAGGAACTGAGGGGGCGCCGGGTCGGCTGGGGTATATATTCAGCGCCATGAAGGCGCCACTCTAGGGGGCTCCACAGCCGACCCGCCGGTGTTGCTAGGGTAAAAATCTTCCGACGATCGTGCACGCGGCGCGCACACACACCTAATGGAATGGATATGAGCAACACATCTCGAAGAACAACAGTTAAAACGGTGAGTAACCGTCTTTTTTCCTCTTTTATATACTGCATTTCACAGAACTGTTTCTGAAGTTGATGGGCCGTGCATGACACATACAGTGGTGTAATGGCTGGAGTGCTGGACTAGAATTCAGAAAACTTGGGGTTTGTTCCTAGCTCTGCTGCTGGCCTGCTGAGTCACTATGGGCAAATTGCTTCACTGCTCTGTGTCTGTTTCCCCAGCTATAAAATGGGGATAATGATACCACCTGCTTTGTAAAGTGCTTTGAGATCTAGTGATGAGAATGATAGAGTGAGGTATTGTTATAGAAACCTAGAAACTGACGTTGCATCGGTTTTATAAAACAAGGCTAAAAAGACGTGCATTGAGCTGTCTCTGATTTGTGAGTTACTGAATGCCTTTGTTGAGGTCTGAGTAGAAACATGAAATTTATAATACTTTCCTTTCTTCATTGCTTGTTTTGGATAAGGGTCCTATTCACCAGAAATTACATTTGGGTCCCACTAGATGCTAACGTAGTTATTCATCAAAAACAAATCCAGATGGCCAAATGGTGCCCTTTATATCTTTGTGAAAGACTAAATTGGCTGGAGATAGTTGAGGGATGGTGTCAGTAGTTAAAGATCCTTCCCCCACCATAAACAAACCCTGAATGGAACTTTATTACGTTCAAAAATGTTTAGTTACCCCCCCCCCCTTTTTATTTTATTTTGGCTTTCACCTACTCTTTTTTTCCACAGAACTGGAAATACTTGAATACCAGAAGAGAGGTTCTTGTGATCTTCCTGGTCTGACCAGAAACAAGCAGTAGCCTAAGAAATCAAGTTCTCAGTTATTCAGAACCCACCAGTTTTGGCTAGTTCATTATAAGCATTTTAATTTTTCAGGTGCTTATCTCATTACTAAGGAAGAGGTCATGTAAATTCTATCTATCTTTGGTACTTATATGACATATTACCATACTGTCTGAATACTTCACACTCTTTAATGCATCCCTCACAACATGCTTGTGAGTAGGGAAATACTATTATCCTCATTTTATAGGTGGGGAACTGAGGCACAGAGCGACCGCATGACTTGCCCAAGGTCACATGCAGAGCAGGGACTTTAATGTGGGTCTGCTGAGACTGGTACCCTAACCACTGGACTATCCTTCCTTTCTATATTGAGTTTCCACATTTTATCCTGTTCTTCATCTAAGGAAACAATTGATGACATCCAAAATAATCAATTCCATGCTACAGAGAAGCTCCTTTTTGCAAAGTACTTGTCTTTACGTGACACTTTAGCTTAGACACAAGTGCTTTTAATGTATCTCCTATCTTTGGAGAGAAAAACAAGGGGGAAGACTTCCTTGGCAGTATTATGGGCAAGATAATTATATGATTATATATCCTTATATAGCTTTTATTTAAAACCTGCTGTTCAGGTATAGTGAAACATATCAAGTGACAACTCAAGAGACCAAAAATAGTGGTGGCTTTTTCTGAGGAAGGTGATGCAGAATTGTAGTCAGTGGGCCAAATTCTGTTTTCACTGTAAATCCAGGATAGTTACATTGCCCTTCATGGAGATGTCCCAGATATACATTGATAAAACTCCGAGTTCTGTTCAGCTTCATGCTGGGGATACCATGCGAGTGTCTTTTTAACACAGGAGACTGCTCAGAAAAGGGGACCTTGTAGACAGGCTGCTTAAGAAATTAAACAGCACTTTCAAGAACTAAAATAACATTGTATGTTTTCAAGGTTTTCTGGGCCTGATTCTGATCCAACATTGGTGTAAATCAAAGAAAACTCCCTCGAGGTCACCCTGGTGTCAGGAAGATCAGAATCACTGTCTCTGGATCTACTTCGTATGATGGCATCCAAACGCCTAGAAGTGTCTGTCCTGTGATGACATCACCTACTAAGCAAGTGGTTCCCAAACTGTGGGGCATGCCTCCTTAGGGGGGGGCGCAGAGGAAAGTTCAGGGACCGTGCAGTGGGGCCAGCCCCCATGGGCAGCAGGGAGGGAGTGCCACCCAGCCCCGATCCGCTGCCAGCTGCAGCTTCACTCTGGCCCCTGCTCCACCCTGAGTCCAGTTCTGCCCTCATTCCTTCTCTGCCCCCAGTCCCAGCTCCTCCCTTATCCCTAGTTCACCCCCTAGCTTTGCCTTCAGCCCAAGCTCCTCTGCTGAGCCAACTGTGCAGTAATGGAGGACGTGTGTGGACAGATTCCATTACTGGTAAGGGGAGGGGGGTCCGACAGGAAAAGTTTGGGCACCACTGAGCTAGCTGATTCCCATGCATATTACTGCTATAAGCCAGTTTACATATTTTTATTGTTATTGTTACTCCTATTTATATAGTGACATAGGTTTTCATGACACTTTAGAGATGAACAAGAAAAACTTTATTGGTCTTAGAGCAGATGTAGCTTCTGCTTGTGCGTAACTTGAAAGCATGTCACTGGAGTGATGTCACAGAGACACCTCTAATGAGAAACCAGATCCTTTCGATATGATTTTTAAATCTGCTCTATTCCAGCCTAGTTGTCAGTTTCCTCATGTTTTATTGCCTAACTAATTTTAGCCACTTTACCCTTTTTCAGAGTATTTATAACAACGTAAACAAGGTGGATCTAAGGACACTGACCTTTATGGCTCTTTTTTTCTTTTCTTTTTTACCTTTCCCATCCTTGAACAGCTATATTTAACTGATTCCATGAGTTTTCCTATCCCTGAGCCAATTTTTTGACAGAGTTCAATAACTCTTCAGTTAATGGTAGCATAGTGTTAGTGGATACTTTTGTCTGTAATGTTTCAGTCTGAATACTTTCCAGTTTGGAATCGGATACATCCTGATACAAGTTTTTCTTTTAATATTGTCATTAATGTGCAAAAAGTATAAGATCAAATCAACTTTTTACACTGTGTTTCCTGCTTGCAAGTTTGGCTATAGGACAATAAGGAAAATGTCCTCAGAGGCAGGATGATTCTGACTGTGAAATAGAGAACTATGCAGTACAGCTTAATTTCATTCTCCTATTTAAATGCTCTGAAATGCTTGTGCAATATATTATATTAGACTCCATTTTTGTGTGTTCAACTTGAGACACTTTTTGGGCCTGGTTTTCCAAAGCTGATGAACCTTTTCCCACCTTTTACCCTGCTTCACTGTGACAGCTACCACTCCTGGTCTGTTCATACACAGCCTCCAGTATGTAAGTTACTCCCAGTTATACTGTATGAGTGCTGCAGCCAGCCACCCTTGAATTACACTGCAGAGCAACACCAGCAAACTCCCAGTCACAGACTTTCCCCAGAAATGTGTGTCTGGCATAGGCGCCGACTCTGTGGGTACTCTGAGGCTGGAGCACTCACAGGGAAAAATTAGCGGGTGCTTAGCACACACCAGCAGCCAAGGTCCCCCCCGCCCCCTTCTCGCCTCCTCCTCACCTGAGCACACCGCGTCCCCACTCCTCCCCCTCCCTCCCAGTGCTTCCTGCCGCCCCGCTGCCTAACAGCTGTTTGGCGGTGCTTTGGACTTTCCGTGAGGGAGGGGGAGGAGTGGGGACGCGGTGCGCTCAGGGGAGGAGGCAGAGAAGAGGTGGAGAAGAGGCGGGGAGGGGCGGCGACTTGGGGGAAGGTGGTGGAATGGGGGCGGGGACTTTGGGGAAGGGGTGGAATGGGGAGGGATCATTTGGGGTGTCTGCTCTCCCTTCTTATAGTTCTTTCTCTTCTTTGAGAAGCATCTGCAGGCAAGGTTCAGGAGACAGAAAGTCTGTGTGGACAGGGAACCCCAAGCTGTTTCTTTGTTGAGATGTAGATATTTTGCCCACACCCTCTTTTCTGCCAAAGTGTGGTCACTTAACCAGGTGATGGGCCATTTGATTTTGTTGACACCTGGCTGAGGCATCAGCTTGCCTGTTGTCTCTGGGGAACTGCGGCTGCTCCCCTGACTTGGAACGTGTCTTAGTAACACCATACAGAGGAATCTTATAACTTACCAGGATAGCTGATTATTAGTTTTCAAATGGCATACTTTATACAAAACTTGTCATAATCCCGTGAAAAGGGTAAGCACAGGGGTATAGCACATCACATCCATTCAATGCAGACTGTCTGAGTCAACCTCATTTATGATTTGTTAGTCTGTGGTACCTTTTTGCTTGAAATCAGAGACAACTGCAAACCAAGCCCTTGATCCTGCAAACAGATCGATATGGACAGACCATGTGGAGTCCCACTGATGTCACTGGAACTCTGCAAGGGCATAGGGACCCAAGCAAAAGATGTGGCTTCAAATAAAATAAGCAGAATACACCCTTCTACTGTCTATATCTATAAATGCAAAGAACATCTAACCATTCTAACGGCCAAACTGCATCTTTTATTTGTGAAACTCCAACCTTTTACTACAAAGAGCCTGATTACATACTTTCAGCTACTGCCTTCCTCTAATTGTTTGAGATCAAGGGTTTTCCAGGTCCTCCCAACTGTCCTGATGTTTGACTAGACTATTTCCACAAAGGCTGGAAATCTGTATTTATTTTCCTGTTGAACAGGAAATGAACCATCATTGCACTTAAAACTAAAGCTCAATGGGGAGCAATGTAGAATAGGATAGTGCAATATTACTACAGCTATTTGGCACCTGTGATAAGAATGGCAACAACAGTGAGTCCTTAAGTGAATGTATGTGCTTAAGAAAAATCAGAGAAATAAAGCTTTAATAATCATTATCCTTCACTAACAGGGTTCATTAAATGAACGTAGAACATAATTGCTTTTCAGTTATTGTACTTGTAGACAGAAGCTGGTGCTAGAGATGATGAAGTTCAAACTCTATGCAGAAGTATTCAGTTTCTTAGCAAAAGCTTATTTGAATGTATTTGATCTACTTTTGGTTGAGAAACTAGGCTTGGAAATACAGAAAATATAAGGTTTTTGTGGGTACTTGGGTACTTCTGCTTTTAAGTGTGTCTCAAACCAGAAAGGAATGAGGAACCTGAAAATTAAATAAATGAAAACAGTTAATTGAACTTTTTGGAACCTCAAGAGATGTTCAGTTTATGTTTTGGATAAAGTTGTATGTTAGTTCTTAGTTTATGTAAATTAGTTCACTTACAGTATGTCTGCTATAAGAAAGTGTCAATTTTCTCCAAGTGGAAAAGCTAGCTGTCTGCCTGTGGCTTGAGAAGATAGTTTCTTACACGCACCATTAAACTACCAAAGTGTTAACCTACTAGCATCACTTTACCTCATTCCATTTGAGGCACTTCTAGGTATCAGATCAAAGGACCAAATTATACCCCAACATGAAATTATACCTCATGAAACCTCTCGACTTTAACAAGGGTTGAACAGGGTGTAAGTAGAAGAAAATTTTTATTCCAAAGAGTTAGAAGTGATACTGGCCATGGCCACTCATATACCCAGTACTGGGATGTCATTCTTAGATGTGTTCTTTGCAGGAAGTAGCTTTTCAGGAGTCTGACCACAACGCCATTATTCATCAGAGTGGCTTTAAATATCCGCGGATGTAGGTGGATGTTGGCAGTGCACACATGAATCTTACATGTTTCCTGTTTGGTCACTTTGTTTTTTTAAGGTAACTTTCCTCAACTGGCCAATTCCAGATCCAGACAGAACTGACCCCAAAATAATTACAGATCAAACATACAAAGAGAGAAAGTTTAAAATACATATGTGTGTAAATCAAGTTTAGGATTAATTTGGGACAGTCTGGTGTCCCTAGCCTCTGTTTGCCAGAAGCTGGGAATGGGCGACGGGAGATGGATCACTTGATTACCTGTTCTGTTTATTTCCTCTGAAGCATCTGGCATTGGTCACTGTTGGAAAACAGGATACTGGGCTAGATGGACCTTTGGTCTGACCCAGTATAGCCGTTCTTATGTTTTTATACAATAAACACCAAATTCTCTCCTCAGATACATGCATGCAGTTCCTACTGAGGTCAGGAATTGCATGGATGTATCTATTTGATTCTAGGTTTATGGTTTGTCAAAAGCTTATTCACCAGAGAAGCCCTGATCTCCTAAAGAAAAGAAATTCACTATGTGATCTGAATGCTGCAAGTGTGATGCTTTCTGTATGATTTTTTTAAAAATAGCTAAAAGGCAGCTCCTCCTTTGCTGTCTTAAGAGTATTCATATTTTAAGCATAAAGCAGTGATTTTTGCCTCTTTTTACGAATATATATCTAATTTACATTACATATAATATTATTCTTAAATATTGGAGAAAAATGGAAATCTTACATCTAAGTAATATACTAATGCAAATGTATGTTAGCCATTTCACCTTTGGTTGCTCTCAGTGTAGATGTGAGGAGGCTTAGAGCATAGCAAGAAGGGAAAGGGGCCTCATGAGCTCAGCCACTTTGTAAGAGCAATAGTTTTAGCTGCTGACATAGCAACTATATTCATGCCCATTACCCACAGTGATAGTTTCTCAGACTCCTCTCCTACAGTCGAGCCTTTTTGGATTGTAATCTTTTCAAGGCAGGTAGCATTTTTCCCTTTGTTGGACAGCAGCTAGCACAAGGCGGACCCTCCATTCTTTGAATGCTACTTCAGCTAGTACAGAATGCAGTAACTTGCCTGTTAAGAGGTGCTTCTTGGTGGCGGCACAAAGATTCTAAGGCCAGAATGGACCATTATGATCGTCTAGTCTGACCTCCTGTATGACACAGGCCATAGAACTTCCTTGAAATAATTCCTTTTTGAACTACAGAATATGTTTTAGAAAAACATCCAATCTTGAAAAGCAACAGAGGGTCCTGTGGCACCTTTGAGACTAACAGAAGTATTGGGAGCATAAGCTTTCGTGGGTAAGAACCTCACTTCTTCAGATGCAAGTCATCTTGCATCTGAAGAAGTGAGGTTCTTACCCACGAAAGCTTATGCTCCCAATACTTCTGTTAGTCTCAAAGGTGCCACAGGACCCTCTGTTGCTTTTTACGGATTCAGATTAACACGGCTACCCCTCTGACATCCAATCTTGATTTAGAAATGACCAGTGATGGAGGAGAATCCAACACAACTCTTAGTACGTTGTTTCAATGGTTAATTACTCTCACTGTAAAACAAGACAAGACAAAACACGAAAACCACCTTATTTCTAGTCTAAATTTGTCTAGCTTCAACTTCCAGCCATGGATCTTGTTATACCTTTCTCTGCGATTAACGAACCCTTTATTATCAAATTTCTGCTCCCTAAGTAGGTACTAATAGACTGTGATCAATTCACCCCTGAACCTTCCCTTTGTCGGTGGTGCTCCATGGTCTGTAATCTATTGGTTTCTGATTGAACATAGGGTGCTGTTTTTGAACTATAAAAACCCTAAATGAGTTGGAACTTGTTACCTGAGAGATCTCCTCTTTCCTCGTGCCATACTGCCATATTGTAGTCAGTGTAGGCACCCAAAGGAGCTGTCAAGGCTGTATCCCCACTTTGAACTTTAGGGTACAATGTGGGGGCCTGCATGAAGACTTCTAAGCTTAACTACCAGCTTAGCTCTGGTCCGCTGCCACCATCTCAAGCTAATTCCCTTCCCTGGGAAGCCTTGAGAAACCTTTCACCCATTCCCTGGTGAATACAGATCCAAACCCCTTGGATCTTAAAACAAGGAGAAATTAACCATTCCCCTCCTCCCACCAACTCCTGGTGAATACAGATCCAACCCCCTTGGATCTAAAAACAAGGATAAATTAACCATTCCCCTCCTCCCACCAACTCCTGGTGAATACAGATTCAACCCCCTTGGATCTAAAAACAAGGAAAAATCAATCAGGTTCTTAAAAAGAAGGCTTTTAATTAAAGAAAAAGGTAAAAATCATCTCTGTAAAATCAGTATGGAAAATAACTTTACAGGGTAATCAAACTTAAAGAGCTCAGAGGACTCCCCTCTAGTCTTAGGTTCAAAGTACAGCAAACCAAGATAAACACTCTAGTAAAAGGTACATTTACAAGTTGAGAAAACAAAGTAAAACTAAGACGCCTTGCCTGGCTATTTACTTACAAGTTTGAAATAGGAGAGACTTGTTTAGAAAGTTGTGGAGAACCTGGATTGATGTCTGGTCCCTCTCAGTCCCAAGAGCGAACGAACTCCCAAACAAAGAGCACAAACAAAAGCCTCCCCCGCCCCAAGATTTGAAAGTATCTTGTCCCCTTATTGGTCCTTTGGGTCAGATGCCAGCCAGGTTACCTGAGCTTCGTAACCCTTTACAGGGAAAAGGATTTTGGAGTCTCTGGCCAGGAGGGATTTTATAGTACTGTACACAGGACAGCTGTTACCCTTCCCTTTATAGTTATGACAGGAGCCTAGATCCCTTTGAATTAAATGAGAGTGCTGGCAGTAGAGCACTGTCTGTGAAGGGCCCTCAGCTGTGGAACAGGCTTCTCCTGCAAACCAAAATACCCCAGTCTATTGGCCATCATAACTTTCTGCAAGAGCCATTTATGTACATGAGTTGCTGTGGAGATGGGCCTTTGAGAGAAGACAGATGTGTGGGAAGAGGGGAGTTTGGTGTTCTGTGGATGATTTAATTTTGTTTCAATAATTTGTTGCACAGCTCCTAGAGCCTTGGATAGGTATTCCCTTTTAAAAAATAAATCTAAAATATAAATAATAACCATTACTACTTAGAATAATGGGCCCAGGAGAATATAACCTCATCGCAAATGTTTTATTCAGGCAAAACACCTGTTAAACCGTTTTGTCCGAGAGAGAAAAATGGCAATTAACACTGGGTTCAGTTTCAACATAAAATAATTGCAAAATCTATATCTCTTTATATCCCATATATTTCAGGACATCATTTTGATTTCACCCTCTCTTAATACTTGTCAGCTATTTGTGATGAGAAAATAGGCAACAGCCAATCCAGTGTCAGGTCTAATCTAGTCACAATTTTATACTGTAGTGTTCTCACTCTCCCCTAAAACAACAGAAATTATAGATGATTTGCAGTGACATTATATTAGGCCACATGTCATCAAAGTCTCATCAAATTTCCTCTCCCACTTTTAAAAGGATTTTTTTGAACATTGTAAAGTCATTTTAGGAAAAAATGCCAAACACACGGACCAAGCATTCCCTAAGGTGTGTCTTCAATGTTTTGCCTTGAACTAGTTTTATATTAATTCTGAGAGGGGGTGTGTGTGTTTATATATAAACTGGTGACCCTCACTTTTAATGGTCAACAGTTTTCTAATCGAATGAGTATTAACTCATTAGTTGGATGATTTTACCACAGGAATAAATGGTTTGTTCGCTATCATAAAAGTACAGCACCACCACTGCCCCCCAAATCCAAACAGAAATTTGGAGGAGTATGAATCTAGATCTCAATTTTTGGTTCACTAAGGTACTAAGATTTCAAAGTGACCCAACCTGAAATTCCTTAAAGGGCCCTGAATTTCAGATACTGCACATCGATCCTCTGAAATTCAGTCCTTTTAGAGTGTCTCAAATTGGGCACCCAAAATAACCAGTTGGTTTTGAAAATCTTGGCTAGTATGTTCAAAGTTGTTCATAAAATAAACAAAACTGTTTACATCTCTCTGGAGTCCAGACAAGTCCCTTTTGAATTCTCTGTATTATGTTTCCTCTGTTTGGACCCATTTTCTTAGCTGTTGGGTCTACTCCATATTAAGCTCCTCAGGGCAGGGAACTTTTCTTTATCTACCATATGTTTGCAAAACATGGTATAAATTTCTGGTTCTGAATAAGAGTTTTTAATAATAATAATTAATAGCATGCTATCTATCTTGTTCTCATTGCAAAGGAATGACTTTCTCAGATCTTAGTTTTTGCTTAATTAGGTTCTATACCTGGGCACCTAAAAATATATTCTGTTCAAAACATAGTTTGGACCATTTTTGCCCATTTACTGAGTTCTGTAACTCATCTATTTTCTGCTCTGATGTCTTCTCTGTAATAGTTCCCTTTTTTTGATGAGTTGAATTCAAATTATTTGACCATTGGGAGCAGTCCTTGCTTCTCTCCATAAAATCTCCTTGTTATCATTATCAAAAAGAAATATCTTAAAGGTAATTTTCACCCCAACTATGTAATCTGACATCTGCTATCAGAAATATTTGCTAGAACTCCTGTAACAAGGAGCAATCTCAGAAGCCTTCTACTTTATTAGCACATGATCTGAAACTGTGTTTTTGTGCTTACATTGAGGAGAAAGAAGGTTGCATGGATAGTACCATATAATCTCTCAACACGCTCACCGATCTCACATTAAGCGCCTTCTAGAATCCTAATAATTTATAATAATGGCACATCCCTGGCCTTCCTGCTGACTGAGCTATAAGATGTGAGGTTGCCTTTGTATTTTAAAGTAAAGTCTTTCATTGCTTCTCCCTATTAAAAAGAAAAAATTTGAACGTGTAAAAAAAAAAATTACAACTTGGTGGAATGGTGACATCAGTGGTAATTTCCACTCATCCCTCCTCTTCTCTTTCTTTATCTTACTTCTTCTCGATTTTCCTCCTTTTTCCTTCCCCTCTTTATAATCTGTCTCTGTTTTCCTCTAAACAGTTTACTGAGTGTGGGGAAAGTGATAATGATGAGTAATGCAGTGAGGATTGTGATATGATGTGACAGGGAAGCCACCCTTTAACAACTCATTTTTGAGTGGTAGGATATATACAGAGATACAGACTGACATGTCTAATGCTATTATATACTGTTCACAGCAGTCCACCTTCTGAGAAACATTTGGAGATTATTCAAAAATGTGCTGCTCAGTCAATGCATTTGAATTTCTAGGGATCCATACAAAAAGAGTGGAACAAGGAAACAGTGCCTTGCAATAGGGAGAACAGGTTTGGCTGCTTCTCTTATTATGCACAAAGCTGTTTAGTTTTGCAAATTTTATTTGTACATTCAGGAATTTGAAGGATCTCTAGTTTAAAAAAAAAGCTCTCAGTAATGGCTCACTCTGGGCCTTATTTTTAAAATTGCTCACCTACAATTTGGTGCACAAAAACACATACTCTCCAATCTGTGCATGCATTGAACATGATAGTGCACTTAAATGGAGGAATTACAAATCATAGGTGTTGGAACTAGGGGCATGGGGGTGCTGCCGCAGCCCCTGGCTTGAAGTGGTTTCCATTATATACAGGGTTTACAGTTTGGGTCAATGGCTCTCAACATCCCAACTATACAAATTGTTCCAGCGCTGCTGTTAAAAACTCTGTTTATGTGCTAAATTACTTTATTTGTATTCAAGTTGTGGTAATTTTGCATGCAAATTTGATGTGTAGTTGTCTGGACACAATTAAAAAAATCAGGGCTTATTTGTACAAGGATAAATTGTTTACCTGGTGATGAGGTCAGTTTGTCCACCCTGCTGTCTGGAAGTAGGCTCCTGAGGAGCAGGGTCCATTTTGGATGGCCCTTTCCTATCACCTGTGCTCCAGAAATGTTTCCTAGGACTCAGGCTACAATGGATCTGCATAGTGAAGTGATCACATTATTCATTTGCTGAAACTACAACTTAGGGGCCTTACTGGTACTGAAGACACATAGAAAACCAGCTAGGTTAGGGGTTTTTTTTAGCAGATTTGACCAGGTTTGGTTTAGATTTCTATTTGAACAGTTTGTCCAGTCCTGCTCTATTTGCTATGCAGAACAATATAAAGATTTCACACACTGGGATGATATGTGATAGATCCCTCCCAAATCTCCTGCCCTATTCTTCACCACATGGGTATTATCGATGCAACCTTCTTTCTCCTCAATGTAAGCACAAAAATCACAGTGTCGGATCATGTGCTAATAAAGTAGAAGGCTCATGACATTGCTCCTTGTTACAGGAGTTCCTGAATCCTGACTGGCATGGATTCCTCTGGTGGTTTATCAGAGTTCATGTCTTTCTATGTTTTAGTTTGTTTAGTTTTCTATGAAATGTGGGATTTTAGTTTGGCTGGCTTTGTTGGCTAATAGATAGAAGTGGGTTAGGGCAGAATCCATTCATTAGCTGTTATGGGGTAATGTTAAATGTGCATTTTAATAATAAAATGCAACCAAGTACTATGGTGATGGGTGCCGCTAAGAGACTCCTTGCGGAGGAAAGCATAATCATATTTGCTTTCTGGCTCACCTCCAGTTTCACTTTTCAATGGCCTCATTAACATTCTGAACCTTTTGCCTCAGACACAGAGAATGTCAGACATTGTTAGCAAATGAAACTGGGTTCACTGCAGGAGACCTACACAGGCATCAGTTTTTTAATGACTAGTTACACAAAAAGTTGCTCAGATCCAGAGGTTACTTTTTAAAGCTCTTTCTGACTAGTTTGGTGAGGCTTTTGCTGGAAGCTGCTGGTGATAGGAAGAAATCAGGCTCACTGTCTGTACATCAATTTACAGTACACCTATTCCTAAAGCACTGAACATAAAACTTGTCCAGTTATACACCTGAGATATACTGGGAAACCAGGAAATTCTCTCTTTTGCTACTTACCTATTCACAAATCAAGCATGAAACTCCTAAATAAATTCTGGTTTCCAAAATGAAAAACCTACAGTTTATACAAAATGGTGTAGCATAATATTTAAGCCCAGCATATTAAAAGAATATGCCCACACCGCATCCATTTCTGTCATCAAGGTACGGCAAGAATCAAAAAACACCTGCGAAAAAAATGATGCAGAGATAAGCAATACATTTAGCATACGCTAAAAACATGGAAAAGTCTCCTTTTACTGTCATTTTTCAAATGGTAGAAGAACTGAGCTTTTTACTATGTTTTCAGGGCTTTAGTTTTATCAGTTGTGTAATGTTATTGATTCCAACATCCTGGGTTAAATCCTGCCCCATTTGAAGTCAATGTGGGTTTTGCCATTGACTTCATTGACTCTGGAATTACACCCAAAGCGTGTGTTTTCTTTCATCAGTGGAAGACAGCTAAACCCCTGCACAAGACTTACAAGACTCCTGGCTCAGGTTGCTTTGGCTTAAGGTGCTGGCAGGGTGGTGGAGGAAAGTAAATACATATTACAGAAGCTCAGTAAAGATCTTACGAGAAGCATTTTAGAAATCTTCCCTTTGTTCTTACTGTGGCAAAACTATGATTGAAATCAATAAGTGCTTTTTGCAGGAGTGAGAATTTGTGCTAAAGTGTATTTGTTTGATTCTCTATCAGGTGATGAGTCGCTATACTTCATGGTAGATTCCTATCATGATAATAGCACTGACTTTTTAAAGGAAACCACTTTACATCATTATCTGTTTGCAAAGTATCAGATAACCGTATGTGCAAAACATAATTAAGACCATTCAGTGGCGGAGGTGGCAGTAAAGCTCATCTGAGGTCCCATCTCTCTGTTTCATCCTCTACAAGATGTGGCCTCTAGGAGACCCAGATTTCCCCACATCTTTTTCAAAATTCACCAATCTGGCTTTTCAAGAGAATGTGGGATTTTTGATTATTCACAAACATTCAGTAAGAGGAAATATTTCCCATGAAGTTTTATAAAATGGCTTCAATTTTGTGAAACTTTTGCAAACTCAACAGGCAAATTTTATAATAAAAACGTTAACAACTTCTACCCAAATTATAGCTTCTCTTGGTGTAGCAAAGATAGTTTTTGGATTTATGAACTACTGTCATCACAACTAGAGCTCAGACTGAAAGAACAAAGCTCCTCTGTCTAAGATATCCAGAAAGCCACATCTTCTTAGTTTGAGAAGAATTACCATTTAATTTATTCTTTGTTTTCTAGTTCTTTAAAATGCTCCAAAAATGAACTAGGCTATTAAAAAAACAATCAGTGTTTTGTCTTTTGCCCAAAAGTAGTCAAATGCCACAAAAGGTTTTCAGTGAGTATTTGTTTGACTTTTAAAAACTTAATTCAACTTCAGCTATGTTTGTGATCATTTTGTGTTTACTTTCCATGAATTTTTGAGCACATAATTTTATTGGCAAGAATATCCAGAGAAAAAGCAAATTATACATAAATATTGTAGAATAATCATGGAAAGCAACTTTCAAATTTGTAACCATAAGTATTTGCATAGAAAACCCGATTCTAAGAGTTATGTTCATCCAATAAGGGAACAGAAATGTTCCATGTTATCTATGTGTCCAGTCAAACTAGTTCAAATTTCAAATCTCCTATACTTACAACAAACTGCTTGCAAAAGAGCTACAGACAAGAAACCATTTGTGAACACTGGTCACCAAATTATTTCAAATAATGAATACGCTGATGAATGTTGCAATTTGTTAGTGGACAATTCACAAATAGTAAAAGGTAAAATTAATCAAATAAAGTATTCACTAGAAATTATTCACCCATCTTCACTTTTGACAGAGCTACATATGATGTCACTAATTTATGCTGGGTGCTCCTTACCACATTCCGTGTATGAATTTAGTTCATTTAGTATTTTGTCTGCTGTTTCAACTATCCCATGTTAGATCATTTGCTAGAGATGCAGTGTCTGATTCTGATCCAACAATGGCTTTATACTGGTATAACTTCTTTGACTTCAGTGGGGTTACTCCTGATTTACATCCGTGTAACTGAGAACAGAATGAGACATTATCTGCTTTGAAACAGGCTGACATTTCTGTAAGCTCAGAGTGCATATGTGCATGGCAATTTAAAACTGTAGCCAGCAAATTATATGGTGTTGATTAAATCCTCCAGTTTGGAAAGGAAGAATAATGGACTCCCGTGGTTTTAATTCTTTAGGTTTAGGGTTTTACAGAATTTTCCATCAAACTATGAATCTAGGCACTAATTTTATTGTGAATGTCAGCATTCATTTTTAGTCTCTTTCAAGACTGCTCCATGGTATATTGTAGAGTTTAAAGGCGTTTCTTGCATTTCCTTTGGGTCCTAGAATTTTCTTGAACAGTGGTTGGTATTTTCTGGTTCACATGTCTGTTCTGTTAGTTCTCTTGCCGCGTGGGAGGGATTGAAATCACATACTGGGTGAAATTCACCCCTGTTAGTTTACCACAACTTCAGTGCAACTCTTACGTGCTATTTTGAGAGCCTAAGTGGGACTTAAATGGTACATATTCCTTGCATTGGCCCTCTGCACAGTAGTGAATGTCACCTGCTGTGAACAAGTGAACTAATCTACTCAGGTCCTCTCTATTTTGACTGGAATAGGTAAATCTGTCAATCAATCAGTTTTCGGTCCATTTTAATTTCTCACTATCCCTGCCTGATGGCCTCTGGACATCAAATCTTCATAAAGTGAAAATTATAAAAATAGTGCAAACTGCACTAACATAGCCTTTAACATGGGGTCAGAGAAAATGTCATAGGAATAACATCACACGGAAATCTACTTACCATGTTGTTTACATTGTTCTTCTCACTAGAAGACTGTTCAGAATTTCAAAGCTGACCTAGTTCAGGGCTTGAAATTCCTATTAAATGCCCACGGGAAGGAATTTTTTGAGCAGGATACCTTTGTTCTGTAAAGAACCATCTGCAGCTAATTGGCTGCCCATCCTGATACTTCTTTAAAAACAGATATTTGAATAGCAGGATATATTAAACAGGGTTGACAAAAAATTGAGAAGAATCCATCTGAAGGATTAGGGGTTGGGAAGGTTTGTAGGTACAAAATGTAAAAGAAGTAACAATACTTTTAAAATTGAGTCTGTGGTTCGTTGCAATATTAGAGATGTTCATGGATATGGGATTAAGAAATTAATCCTTTCCCATTTGATCCCAGTTGAAGGTGGGCACCCACATACAGATTTAATATAAAAAGCCTATATATATGGCATGATATTTAAAAATACAGCTCCCATTGAAATCAGTGCCTCAAAAATCAGACCACTTAGGTGCCTAAATATAGACATAGGTGCCTAACTTTAGGCACCCACTTTTGAAAAATTTAACCATGATCAATAATAATTATTCTTCTTCATGTAAAAATCCCTATGTATGCTCTACTTTCATGTGCACATGCACTCCATAAGCCTTTGATTGGAGGCTTTTGGTAGCCATGCAACTCTCAGGCTGAAGAGGTTGAGGTTCATCTTGGTACAGGGTATGAAGAGAGTTAGAGTACATGTGAGGACCCAATAGGCATGCCTACTTCTTAGATTAGCTTCACTTCCTGTACATCTTTATTTTAGGGGGTAGTGTTTGTTAGGTTGGTTAATTTATTAGTTAGCTTATTTTCTTCTGTATATAGTTTTGAGGGCCTTTGCAAGCTTGTTCTTGTTTCTCATCCTCTCATTCCTGATGGGTCTACTTCTCTGAAGAATACTTTTTCTTCTTGGGATATGCCTAGATCGACAGGGTTTAAATGCTGTCTAACTTACTGGGAATTTTATTGGGAATCTGATGGCCACTCTAGCTGTCTGCTGCCTAGAGGACACCCATGTCCCTTCTAGGTGTCAAATCTGTTTTGGGTTCAGGAATAGGTTTAGAAAGAACAAAGAGATAAAATTGAGGGTATGTCTTCACAGCAGAGTTAGCTCGAGTGTTACCCTTAATTTGACTCCCAATAACACACAAAAATCTCTAGCTCTAGCTCAAATAAGCAGTGCTTTGAGAGCTAGTTTGCCTGTCAGTGAGGGTGGGTTGATACTCAGGTCGTACTGCCAACACTCAAGTTAGTAATGCAGTGGAAATGCAACAGCTCCAGTTACAGCTGTTAATCCAACTGCTCTGTGAAATGTGGCGACCCACACCCAAACGAGGCTAGCTTGAGTGCAGTTAACTTGAGTGTGCTGACTTGAGTTAACTATGCTATGAAGATGCAACCTTAGACTCCTCATCATGGAGCACTCCCTGCATCCTTCATTGAACCCAGGTCCAGATACTCCTGCTGAACAGTCGATCTCTGTTAACCAGAGTGCCCTGTCGACCTCCTTCCTGCTTCTGATGTACTTAAAAAGTTTCTAAGGCCTGATGTACCCCACAAAGTTAAGTCGACGTAAGGCAGCTTACATCAATCTAATTTTATGAATGTCTACACTAAAATGTAGCTCCCACCAATGCAACTTGCCCAGTACACTGACTTAATAACTCCACCTCCATGAGAGGAGTAGCACTTAGATCGATGTAGTTAGGTCAACACAGTGTCAGTGTAGACATTGCGTTGCTTACATCAACTATTGCTGCTTTTCAGAAGCTGTCCCACAATACCCAAACTGACAGTTAAATCGGTGCAAGTGCTCCTGGTGAGGACCTGCACCACTGACATCAGGAGCGTAGTGTGGACATACAAAAGCAATTTAATTACTGTGGTGGCTGTACAGCAATGTAACTTAGGTCAACTTAATTCGGTAGTGTAGGCTTTCCCTGTTAGTTTTTTACATCTTTAGAAAATTGCTCCTCCAATTCTTTTTGGCCTTTCTTCATTTACATTTTACTTGCCAGAATTGGTGCTCCTTCCTATTTTCCTCATTAGAGGAAATGATAGCCTGGAATTACTCTGTTTTTGAGGCAGATGGTTAATAAAAGAGTTTAATTTGGTGTAATTTCTGTAATTATATTTAGCAATTGCAACCTGATAATTAGCCCTGTGCAGCCAAATAGTGGCTTGGATCATGCAGCATAGATCTGGAATGGTGTTCTCTGTTTTGTTTATTTACAGCATTGACCACCAGTGATATGGGGGCTGGAAGTAAGAACTAGTACTCAGACACTTAGCTGGAACATAACAAGCATGTAGATAAGGGTGAGCCAGTCAATATAGTGTACTTAGATTTTCAAAACACCGTTTACAAGATCCCTCGCCAAAGGCTCTTAAGGAAACTAAGTAGCTGTGGAATAAAAGGGAAGGTCCTCTCATGGATCAATCATGAAAGATAGGAAAAAAAGGTAGGCATAAATGGTCAGTGTTCACAATGGAGAGAGGTGAACAGCAGACTCCCCAAAGGATCTGTACTGGGACCTGTGCTGTTCAACATATTCATTAATGATCTGGAAAAGTTGGTGAAGAGTGAAGTGGCATAGTTTGTAGATGTCACAAAATTATTCAACATAGTTAAGTCCAAAGATAACTGTTAGTAGTTATAGAGGGATCTCACAAAACTGGGTGACTGGGCAACAAAATGGCAGATGAAATTCAACATTAATAAGTGCAAAATAATGCACATTGGAAAAAATAATCCTAACTATATGTACACTATTACCTCTAAATTAGCTCTTACCACACAAGAAAGAGATCTTTGAGTCGCCAGGGATAGTTCTCTGAAAACTTCTACTCAATGCACAGCAGTGATCAAAAAGGCTAACAGTATGTTAGGAAATATTAGGAAAGGGAGAGAAATTATCATAATGCCATTATATAAATCCATGGTGCTCCCACAGCTTGTATACTATTTCCAGTTCTGGTCATCCCATCTCAAAATATAGTGGAACTAAAAAAGGTTCAGAGAAGGGCAACAAAGATAATCAAGGGTCTGAGATGGCTTCCATATGAGGTGAGACTAAAAAAATTAGGGCTGGACATCTTAGAAAAGAGACAACAAAGGGGGAATATGACAGAGTCTATAAAATCATGAATAATGTGGAAAAAGTGCATTGAGAAGTGTTGTTTACCCTTTCACACAATACAAAATCAGGGGTCACCTGATGAAATTAGTCGGCAGCAAGTTTAATACAAACAAGAGGAAATACTTTTCCACACAGCTCGTAACTAGGCTGTGGAACTCATTGCCATGGGATGTTGTGATGGCCAAAAGTATAACTAGGACAAAAAAAAAAAAGAACTGGATAAGTTCATGAAGGATAGGTCCATCAATGGCTATTAGCCAAGATGATGAGGGATGCAAACACTACCAGAAGCTGGGAGTGGAAAATGGGTGAAAAACTCTACAATTACCCTGTTCTCTACACTCTCCACCAAGCTGTGGTAAGGATCATGGTTGGAGACAGGATACTGGGTAAGATGGCCAGGGCCTGACCCAATATGACAACTCTTATGTTCTTATGTAAGGAGAGTTGATCACCAGGACAGCACTGTAAGCATCTTTGGGCATATTCAGCACAGCAGCCCAATTCATGTTCACAGTGGTCATTTAGTGCCGTGCATCCTGGCTGCAATCCTCAGGAAACTGGAGAACATCAAGGATCTCACAACATCACCACAACATCAAGGATCTCCCCTTTGGTGGACTGAAATTGTGTAGTGACTCTGCTGATGAATCCTTGCACTACTTGAAGGACTCAAGTGCCACCATCCACTTGTTTGGTGTTTACATTCTGAGAACAGAAGAAAATTTAGCAGGTCACAGACAGCACAGAGTTCTCACCCCTGCTGTTCTTCAGTCAGTCTTAGACCAGGCTCCAAAGAACCCACCTCTAGTAGGGATTGCTGTTCATGAGTCATCTGAAGTGGAGCTCCCACAGGGACATTACTCAAAGAAGAAGGAGAGGTTACTTACCTTTGTACAGTAACTGGAGTTCTTCAAGGTGTTTGTCTCTAAGGGTGCTCCACCACCTGCCCTCTTCCCCTCTGCTTTGGGGTCCTTGTTTTGCCGGGACCTTGCAATAGAGAAAGAACTGAGGGAAGTTCGTCCGACGCTGCCCTATATACCCTCAGGATGGGGCATGAGGATAGCTAAGGCACAGGTGCAGAAAACACAAGCACTGCTATCAAAAGTCTACAATCAAAGGCTCATGGGGCACATTCGGACCTGAAGTGGAGCACCCAAGGGACAAACTCTCGAAGAGCTCCAGTTACTGTGCAGGGTAAGAAACTGTTCCTTCTTAATAAAATTATCTGAAAATGAAAACAGACTTTTTAAACACAGTGTTGCCTCCTCTCTCTGCATAGTTCCCTGCTGTACTCCTGTTTTATATTTTCAATAAGCACTGGCTGTATAGTGAAAGTGACTTATTATGTTTCATTTTGTGTCACATGGAATGATACAGCACAGATAGACACAGGAAGGAGCAGCTGTGGGAAAAACACAGACTTGGCAATATAGTGTACATGCTCCTCATCTGGCTCTGTACTTTCTCATTGACTCTGATAGTTTTTGCCCAGGAGAGAGCTGGAATAAAACATAAAATTCAAAGTGGTGCAATTTTCAGTTTTTATCTTTGAGTTTCCTGGTCCAGTTCCCTCTGAAGTCACTGGAAAGACTTCCATTGATTTCAACGGGAGCTGGCTTAGACTCTGTCTTTAGGGACAACTCTTTCTTCAACTCTACCTGGTCAACCCCATTGAAATAATAAGTTGCACATCAGTAATTAACAGTAAGATATTTTAATATAGTTTTTGTGCTATGGAATTTTCTTGTGTTTTATAAATAGTACAGACAATTCACAGATCGAGTGTTCCATTGATCAGGATTTGGCTCCTCCATAACCTTTTACTTTGACTATTTCTGGATTGCTGACTGATCTTCCTAGGTCATCGCCTTATGTGGACAAACCCATATGGGGGGGGATCAGGGAGAGGAAATCTCCATGAGGATCCTTTTGTGGAGACTGTCCCATTGGACAGTGTATGTTAGAGGCAGGGGATTGTTAAGCTGCAGTACCTACACCCAAATTTGGCAGATCCCCAATGATCTGAAGATCAGGGCCATCCATGCAGAAGCCCTATTCCTCCACATTGGCTCTGGCCCCAGCACCACCCCCATGCTCACTTGGTTCTCCAGGACTACAGCTGTTAGAAATGTGAACACTTATTTTAAGTGCTTCAGTTTTTGGGCGCCCAATTTCAGACTCCTAAACATTGATTTTTCAAAGGAACTGATCACCCACAACTCCAGGTACAATCAATGGGAAATGAAAGTTCTCAGGACCTCTGAAGATTGGACCCTAGGAGGTTTCAGCTTTGGCCCACAGATATGGAGACCCCCAAATTAAGGGCCATTTTTGAAAACTGTGGCCTGTTCAACCCACTTATAGACTAGCTGGGCAGCCCCATCTCTTGCACTCCCCAGGGCAGACATTGAAATTATGGTCACTTCCTCCACACAGTCTGATCCAAAGTCCATGGAAAGGCTTCCCTCGGCATCAGGGGGCTTTTGCTCAGATCCCAGGGACACAGGCTCCCTGTACTTTCTCTCCCCCTCTTGCACACCAACCCAAGGCCAGGCAGAATTTGTCCCTCAGCCTTTCACTGACAATTTCTTACTTTTGTTTTCCTTTCACAGTCTTCCATTTTCTGTCCATTTCTTTTTGTTGAGTAGTTTTACTTACCCTTTGACTATCGGTTTACCACTCTCTCCCTTGTTGTCTGTCTGAATAGTCCGTACAAATAGCATTTACACAGTCCTGTATGTGCAATGTATATTACTCGACAAAGCTGGATTTCCTTTTAAAAAAAAAAGACATTTCCCAACAAAAAAATATGTAATTCATTCTTCAAATGACATAACCCTTAGGAAGTCACAGCATTCAAATGTAAGGCTCACATTCTGGCCTGGACACACTGACTATTGCTAGCTTCCCCTGAGCTTTCAAAAGAAAATGTAACTGCTATTGGTTAGTTTGTTTCATGCGTTTGACATTGATTTAATTGTAAATATTTTGCTTATTGGTCTGATGGCTGAGGTAGTGAATCTGCCTCTAATACAGAGTACAGTACAGTCTCCACTCCACACCCATTCTCCACTCCACACCCAGACATGGCTCAGATATGGCCTGGTAAACAGATTACCTTCTGTATTCTGAGGAACTGTATCATGCAGCCCATATGTCCTGTCTTCTGAGGAGACCACACCACCTTATAAGAAATGGTCCACTAGGAAATTGAATTTGGATCCTCTTTTAAGGGTGTTGAGAAACATGCTCTGGATTATTTGAGGGGAAGCATTATGGTGTCCTGAAAAGTGTATGATTGTGTGTAAAAACAATATACTGCATCTGCCCAGGTATGCTTTATATCAAATATTGTAGAGTCACAAATGATTATTAATTTTTAGTGTTCAGCACTGGAGCACAGCTGATGCAACACCCTTTTATGAGGTGCAGTACTTTTGACAAGGCGCAGAGACCGCTCTACTAGCTGGTGTGATGGGGGAGTAGGATGGGTGAGCTGGCCCAAGCCCAACTTGCCTCCTTTGGTGTGTCTGACATTCGTGTCTGTGACCTGCAGTCTTTGCATTCCTGGAGTGCAGAGATCAAGCCTTTTGGGGTATGTTTACACAGTAAAGAAAAAAAACCACAGCTGGCCTGCCTACCTACCTTGTGTATCCACCCAGGGAACAATCCTAAATGTTTCCCCCAACTCAGAGGCATCCAGAAAACTAGAAAAGCTAAACAGATATTAAAAGAATGGGACACTGGGAGAGCCTGTGAGAGACAAGCCAGCTCGCCAGCCTACAGGGAGTACAATGAAATTGAAGAGAGAATTGAAAAAGCTACTCGCTGAGTTTTCACTTACTTCAAGTTTTACTCTAGCCTATTTATTTCTTCTGCTGTTTGCAATTTCTTGCTGGGGCTTTTGGGAGTTTGGGCTATGTAATGCTTAAAGTTAAGCAAGTGCAAGTCTTTGTGGGATCAGGTCTTAAATTACTGTTTATATCAGTTATTATTAAGGCTAGTCAGTGACAGAGGAAAGAATTGAATTTTGGGCCTCTCTGCATCCATATTAAGCTGTAATATTATTTATTATTATTATTTTATTATATTTGCTAAATCAATCATGCAAAATAAATTCAAAATCTCATGCATTTTCACATACAGTTTTTCATCAGTTTTGTCCATCCCTAGTTATTATCCAACTCATGGTCCAAACCTGCCCTCCTTCCATAAGATGCGAACTGCAGCCAGTTTGGGAGTTTTGCCTGAGTAAAATGCATAGGATCAGATTCCATCATTGTAAAACATGTTTTACTCTGAAACACCTAAAAAAATTCACTGCTATATAGATCCACTGTCCCCATGGTGTGTGTGTGTGTGTGTGTGTGTGTGTGTTCCATTAATGTTAACCAAAATTACTGTCTTATTAGCAGGGTATTTAGTATTCATTTAATTATTATTGATGATTTGGCCCCTGCCTGTTTTAATTATGTTTCTCTTATGACTATTGAAAGTACATTTAAAATGGAAAATGTCTAGAATGTTGTTTGTACAGTTTCCATTTTGATCAGAAGAATAATCAAAGAGATTATTTATTTTAATAATTTATATATACTGCACCTGTTGCTGTGGCAACTGGGCACATTCCATAGAGCGAAAAACCTCAGTGTAAACAGAAAAATGAAGAAGAAAGAAAACAATTAGACCTCTCTTGATGTTTCATGAAGCTGTGCCTGCCCACCTCAAACTTTAGTTCCCAACAGTGTTACAAAACCTCTGCTAATGGAAAGTACAGTAGGGTCTATTTGTGTAGCTGTGTAGATGTTCATGCAATTAAATGTGGAAATGCCATGGGTATTCTTCAGTGCTAGAAAGAAAACACCATCTGATAAAGAAATCCCAGCTTTCATGGCTCTGGGATCATTTGAATTAAAAGCAATTACTTCATGTAATGCTAAGAGGTTATAATCACTCATATGCTCATTAAAGTGAAATTACAGTTATGCCGTCTACTGGAAATCTCTAGCCACCTGAGTCAGCTTACCAGGTTACAGAAAAACACTCGACAGATTCCCTCAGTTCCAGGTTGTCAAGTACTTGGTTTTAATAAAGAATCAAATAATTTAAAGGTGCATAAAGTCATTCCCAAGGGAAAGTTGAAGAAAATGGAGATATGGAAAATATGAGCAATTGCTGTAATTGAAAATATAATTGCAGGCTGATGTTTTTCACAGCAGCCTCTGAACCATAGGGGGAGAAGTTGGTGTGAACATTTCTTGTTCTTTGGATTTGACTATATATAGTATTTAGAGGTTCCTGTGATAGCAGCAATGATAATATAAAGCTTTGTTGAATTTATCTACCTTGAAGGCAGGGCTGACGTATGCAAACAGGCAAGATCAGAGTTCTGCCATGGTGTGGTTATTTGAATTAATGATTTCTCATAACACTAGGGCATGAAGCAGATGCCTTTGAAGGAGCTCTGGTGTTCTGAGCTCCTCCCACAGCCCATGTAAGTATTCACAAAGTGTAAAATGAGCTTGACTTTTTGTTCAGGCAGTAGGGACATCAGTAATTTTCAGTTGTTCATGAAAACTGTTTCAAGTGCAGCTCTGTGAAAAGGCTTAGCCAAAACAAACGCACAGCCCCAAAAATCCCATTTCTGTTAGGAGAAAATAGGAGTAATACACTTTGGCATAAAATTACAGGGTGTCCATCTGCTTCAGCTAAATATAAACCAAGCAGTGAACAATGGTTCTGTAGCACTGATTTAAATTATGAGGTGTTATTGTGTTCTACCTGTTACAGCAAAGTGCTTAGTAAGAACACTGGATTAGATTGTTGCTAATTCTGCTTTTACAATCCCACTTTCTATTCATGCACTGGCTCTTCTGGAGCAGAGCCCAGCCAAGAATCTGCTCACTCTCCCACACCATGTGTCTAAGATTAATGGGAGCTGTGTGAAATGCTTTTTCCCTTTTGCTGGAACATATGCCAAGCCAGCACCATGAAGGTGCAAAAACTTGCTGTTTGGTAAGAATGCAAAGCCGAGTGAATGCCCAGTGGACAGTTAAAACAGACATCTCAAGCAGCAAAAGATCTAACAGGATGGAGAATTGCAGTCCAGTGAACACTTCCTTGTATATATTACAATGTTCGGTTTTAGCTGGTGTTGGTCCTGCTTTGAGCAGGGGATTGGACTAGATGACCTCCTGAGGTCTCTTCCAACCCTAATATTCTAATGATTCTAATATTCCATAGCAGTGTCCAAAACAAAAGAGCTTATAGCAGTATCACCCTGAACTGTGATCTCAGACGCTTAGGAGCATTGGACAGGATCGGTACTTGGATGGGGGACAGCCAAGGAAAGCCCAGCTGGTACTGGTGACTGAGGGATCCTCCCAAGTCAGTAATGAACATGTGTGCCTGTAAGGCATTACAGGGAAGGGATGAGGGTTAGTCGCATTTTGTTGAGATACTGAACAGATTTCCTAGCCACTTGTTGACAATAAAAATCCTCTGGGACTATTTTCTGAAGGCACCATTTCCAATAATTGATGTGATAATTAGAATTGTGTGAAATAGTGACCCTGGACCCACATGATCACAGCCTGTGTTTAGGGTTGTTGGGTTCTCAGACCCCAACTCACCTTTGTGAAAGGTTTTGTAGACACAGGCTGAGTGTTGCAGATAAGATAGCCTGGTTGTTCCCTCCAATTTTAGCACTGCCTCAGCAAGTCTTAGAATCCCCTACTTATCTCTGATATTGTCACAAGGAGTCCAGTGGGCTGAACATGTGGCTGGATGGTTCACATACCAAACCAAAAGGGGGCACAAGATAGCTGCTTCCCCCTGCAGGCTATTTGGAGATAGCTGGGATGCTTCCTGCAATTTGTTTCAGTGTTTCAGTGTAACCTTGAAATGTTTCTTCTCGCCGCCTCGTCTGTGGTGGCCCATTTTCAGTTCATCCTACAGCAACTACTTTGGCATTCTGGTGTTGTCCATCCTCAACACATGACCAGCCCAGTATAACTGTGATGTGATAAGCATGGCTTCAATCCATTCCCTGAGGAGTGACTACTGTGCAGAACTCATTATTGGTAACTTTATCCTGCCATTTGATGCAGAGTATGGCATGCAGATGTCAAAATTGGAACTTGTCTAGAAGCTTAATGTGATTCTTGTAGCAGGTCTAGGTCTCATACCCCTACAACAAGTTGGACAGCACAACCACTTTATAGACTTTTGACTAGGTTTGAAGCTTAATACCATGTTGCTGCCAGACTCTGCCTGATAGTCTGCCAAATGATGACCTGGGTTTGTTGATATGACTTGTCTTCTCCTTGTTTATAGTAACATCATTTGCTAATATTACTACCAAGACAGAGAACATCTGTAATAGCATTCAGCTGGTGGTGCTGATGGTGACTTTTGGTTTCATATAGGGACATAATTTGATATATGACCGCTGCCTTTTTCAGACTCATTGTCCACCCATCCCTTTCTGCAGACTCTGTGAATCTGTCCATGATCAATTTAATATCTTCTAGAGTATGTGCCCCTAAAGCACAACCATTGGCATACAGAAGCTCATGAATAATTGCCTCAAAGAGCTTCATGGAAGATCACAGCCTGTTCAGATTAAATAATTTTCCAGAGGATCAGAAACTTTGTGACACTCTGTACCTCAAAGTAGCACCCTGGAATCCCCACATTCACCTTTGTGATGTGATTAAGATATGTTTGTACAATGCATGCCTTGTGAGGTATCATTTTAAAGGTCTTGATCTGTTGAACCTTAATATCCTGTTGGATAGTATGTGCTATCATTGTATGTGATGTTATGATGTACTGCTATATGTGTTACTGAAATATGTTGTGAGGCTGGGAGACGCACACAGCTGGCCTTTCATTAGTGACAAACGAGCAGCTATCACTGGCCAGACAGGCATTAATGGCCCACCAAGAAGAATCCACTCTCCCATAGGCTTTTCAGAGAGGGCATGTACGCAATGGGAACTGCCTGACCCCCACATCACAGCAAGGATCTTTCTAGCAGCTGGAAGAAAGTAGAAAAGAGGGACAATGACATCATCACTTGGCCTCTCCCCCCATCTCAACACCTGGAAGACTGTTTGGAAGACAAAGACTTTGAACTAGAGAGATTGGTCCCCTAGGCTGGATAGGAGTTCAGTCTGAGCATTGAGAACTACAAACTGCTTGTAACATCTATTAGGGTGAGAGACTGCTTGATTCAAATCTTCCTCAGTCTGTTAAAG
This sequence comes from Chrysemys picta bellii, assembly GCF_011386835.1. NCBI lineage: Eukaryota > Metazoa > Chordata > Testudines > Emydidae > Chrysemys > Chrysemys picta. Next base: position 242,910,716 of record NC_088792.1, on the reverse strand, counting down.
TTAGAATTTAGACTGCAAATTTATTTTTGTTTATTAGGTAACCAACTTTGATCTCTATGCCTGCTCCTTCTAACCACTTAAAATCTCTCTTTCTATAATTAATAAATCTGCTTTATATTTTACCTAAAACACTGTGGGTTTGGTTGAAGTGCTTGGGGAATCTCAGCTCAGGTTAACAAACATGTTGCACGTCCATTACCCGGAACTAATGAATGGGCTTGCACTGTCTAAGGTGTCTTGAGCTGTGTAAGATGGTAAATTTCTAGGGTGCAAGGCTGGGGACTGGGGTGATTGTCTGGTGCCTTTCTCAGTATTATTTGTGAGTGGTGCAGGGAGCATTCATGCAATTTAGCTGGGTGTGGGGCTCCACATATCGACGGCTGAGTGATCACAGCACCTGGAGGGGTTTGCTGCTTATCACTGCCATAGCTTTATGACAGACACCCCAGGTTGGAGAGTTAAGGGTGCACAGTGGTCCCACAGTTACAGGTTGTACCCTGGGGATCCCGTCACAAATGTATCTTGATACCAGCATTCAGGTATCTTGAAACCAAGTAAGAACAAAATACAGAGGACAGGGAAAGAACAGAAACAGCAGAGGCAGAAAAGAACAGGAGATGGCACCTACTGTACTGAGGTGTGATGCAAGGGGGTCACCCAGCCACCAGGCCATCCCTACTGGGCATGCTCCATGATCTGGCAATGAGTGCTGGTATCAGAAGTCAGAGGTCAGGCAGACTGTTCTTAATATAAGCATGGGTGATTCTTCCCCTCTCCCCGTCAACCTATGTTAAGGGGGAATACCTTTGTTCCTCCCCCCAGCTCCTTTCATTCTGGGGGGGATAAAAAACCACACCACCCAACTCCTTCTATTCATGGGGAGGGACACCCTTTTCCCCCTTTCACACAGCAACCTCCACCCCAAAAGGTGACCCCACCCCTGATATCTCTTATCTATTGCAACTGTAATACAAAAAATAAATAAACCTCCCAGCCCACAGTCTTGTAGGGATTGACACGGCTTTCCTGCTGGAAAAGTGCTGCAGCACTAACCTCCAGCCCCATAGAATCTAACGTGGAGGGGCAAAGGAGGTGAGGGGGCATGTAAGGGGGAGGGGTAACTGAAATACTGGCTCTAGTGCTGGTACTTCTGTATGTGCTGTGTCCCCTGAGACCAGCAAGGAGTGGCGGTGTCACAAGAACCGCCCTGGAGCCAGTTACTTGCTTTCTTACAAGAACACACGCTTATTTTTCAAAATCTTTTAGCATCTGAAGTCTCTGTGACATTTTGCATATGCCTTTGACTATACAGAACCTTCTCCGGGCTCATTATCTCTTTTTTAATAATGAAATTACCTCAGCCTGTACATACCATTCAACTGTGTTAGAATAGTTTCCTCTGACATAGCTGAGACCTTGGCTTTTAATGTTCATATTTACATGACTGCATTGCGTTATTTTCATTGAAGTGGAACTGTGTGTGAGTTTATGCATGTGCCAGTCCCCTGGCAAGTGGATAAGAGAGAAAACATCTGTTCCGGTGAGAAATTCTAGGTTGCACCATATACGTATGCTAGTGCTGATCTAGTGCACCTTAGTCTTTACTAACATTCTAGTTTGCGTGCATCAGACTCTGGGAGGGAAAATATTTAAATCCCTGCAAGTCAAGCAAAACAGCACAAAATTAATCCAACCCAAAACCACGGCAAAGAAAGAAATATTGGGCCTGATGTTGCAAGAGGCTGAGAGGTCCACTGTTGGTAATCAGAAACTTCTGGGTCCCAAAAAGAAAGGATAGAGGTGTAAACTCGGGGCAGGATACTAAGAAGGGACACTGTGTTCTCTCAGATTAATGTGATGAACCAGACAAGTAATCTGGATTTGGGCTAAATCTGAGACTAGCCCAGTTTACTGTCAGCATTTGAAGTCATCATTAAAGCGGAGCAAACAGGTGAGATTCCCTGACACTTCCATTTTCTTGCAGAGATGTTGGGAGTTAGAAACAAAACAGTTTTTTCTCTTGTGAGTGAAATCATGCCCAGCTCAAACTGAGATATTATAGTTTCTTTGATTCATTGCACGGCTTGTTGTGACCTGGTTTGGAAAATAGACTATATGAAACTTCAGGGCTTGCCTAAGCCAGTAAATTGAATAGATTTCTGCTCCTTTCTCTTGCTGTCACATTGTTGGCTCACTATCTGTGTTGCTTTTACACTGCCTTATCATTTGGTTTTACATCATTGACTGAAAGGATATAAAGCAATCACTTGATTTGGTATCAGCTATGAGACTAGTCCTCCTTGTGCAAACTAAGCAGGGGCGGTTGATGGATGGAGCTCACCTATGTGCGCTAAAAGAGAAGCAATGAAAGTATCAAGGTTTGCTTGCTTACAACAGCTATAGGAGTTGTAACTTAGTTGTTTGCACAGTCACTTGTCACTGGGATAGCAAATGTCATTTACAAACCAGATTTCAGCCCTGTCCCCTCCACCCACTTTTGATTTTGATGATCAATATCTATTCAGTCACAGAGTGGAGAAAAGAGAGATTTATTCAAATGTATTGTTAAGGGAAGAAGCTCAGATAGATACAGGAAGACTTTTTTTTTATGGTGCTGCCTAAATCTAATATCTTCCAATTGTTACTTTTGACCCCAATTCAGCAAAACATTTGTTGGGTTTCAAGAACATGAGTAAGTCCATCCCTGTTCAGCAAAGCACTTTATCACCTCTTTAAGCATGAAAGTATATGCTTTAAATTAAGCATGTGCTTAAGTCCTTTTGATATGAGGCTTTAGTGTGGAACTTCCACTTAAATTAATGGACCAAATCCCACCCTCAGATAAGTGAATGCGTTTCCTCTAAAGTCAGAGGGACTTATGTGTGTGCATTGAGGCCAGAATTTGGCCCACTTGGAGTTTTCAATGTGGACATATGGCAGACAGATCCTTGGTAGATGCACTACTTCCCCATTAAAATCAGTCTTCTGTGAAAAAGGAAGGTATGCACATTTGCTCTAGCATGTAGAATTGTGCAAGGTTCTAGCTTCTCTGATCCGAAAGTCTGAAAGAATTGTACAGAGCCTCTCCTTGTGGCTGCTACCACAGGCTCTGGCTTAAAAGTTACAATATATCCCAGTCTCTTAATGATAGAAATCTGCATTTTTCTCAGACAGGTCAGTGTACAATGTTATTTTGAGTGACCTGTCCCCTCTCGGTTATATGGTCACATGTTCCTTCCCTTGGTGTGTGCTTCAGATAGAGATATACCTGCCAGTGCCTACCTGGAAGAATGACAGTGGCTTCCTTAACAGAACCCGTAGTGAGATGACAGTCTAAAGAATGAACTGCAAACACAGTTCTCTGCAAACTGCATTTTTAAGTAAATTAATGCAAAACGCTTTATTCTTAAAGTGAAAAATGACAGCATGTGAGTACTTGATGAAACTATTTGAATTGTTTTTGCCTCTCACTGATAACAGGAGGTAGCATTCCATGTGTGTGCATAATTTTCTGTTTGTTAAAGGCACACACTTACTAGGCCAGCTTCCTCTTTAATTAATCCCCATGATAACAAGGTTTACATTTCTCAACCTCAGCTCCACACCAAGCCAGAAACTGGACAAAAACAAATAATTCTAGAAACCTCTTCTGCAGCTTACTAGCAAAGGGTTGTAGCTACTGGATCTACACAGCCAATCACATCACACCCTTTCTGCACCCCTCCCCACCCCAGTGGCCTATACAGAATTGAACCAGACCTCAGCTTGTCTGAGCAGGGGCTGACAAGTACCGCATTTGCACCGCCAATACTATGTGAATCTGTCCTTGAGTGTTAAAGGCCCGGGGCTACAAAACCTGGCAGTGTATTTCTGGGTTCCATGGACCTCCAAACCTCCACACCTGGAATAATAGGAGAAGGTCCTGGCATCCTCTGGTGAGGTGTGGACTTGCTGGCCACCCCCAGAAGTACTTTGAGGTGAGAGATGACCTTCCCAGGTGCCCAAGTCAAATTCCATTGAAGAAACTGGAAGTCTTTCCATAGACTTTAACGTGTGCAGTGTAGTTGTAGCTGTGTTGGTCCCAGGATATTAGGCAGACAAGATGGGTGACATAATATCTTTTATTGAACCAACTTCTGTTGACTTTAATGGGAATTTGGATCTAGCCCAGATCATTGACACCTCCTCTCCATGCCATAGTAAGACAGAATGGGCGAAACTGGGGTACTGATTGCATCTCCCTATAGGGGAAATGCTAATCTCAAAATAGTACTGATCCAATAGGGTTGTGCAGAGAGGAAATTAGTGTCCTGAGAATTATTTGCTATTTTCAAAGCCCCCAAATTTTCCATTTGTCCTTTTGAAAAAGTCAGTGTATATTTTCATTTACACTTGATTTGAAATACCATGTAAATTCCACCCTCTAGCATACAGAAAAGAATTCTGAGCATGTTCCTTTATGAAACTGCTGACTGTGAGCAAAATTAATTCCCCCTTGAGTTTGCTGGTTTTGGAGGTTTCATGTGGGTGGAGAGAAAAGGGATCTGCATTCAAAATGCGGATCTCACATGCCCAACTCTGGCTGTTTGATAGCTCTGCAATCAGACCATGGTAGGATTCATTATTTATTCAGAAGGAGCTGTTTGCAGGTTGTTCCTGTAATTTTCCTTTAAAAATTGCTTACAAAATAAAGGTTAGGCTGCAACTATAAACAGTAGGGTTGGACGACAGGCCCAGTTGTAATGACACAGAGACTTAAGATGGAAGGAGATGGACTTTAATTATGTTATTTTTTGCAAAACAAATATGTTATTTATAAAACTAGAATGCAGTGTACATTGCAATAATGGTTATCTCTGCTACTTAAAATGGAAAATACTTCCTTGAAATGGCGACCTTGGCACTGAACCCTCTCATTAAATCTGGAGATAAGTAAAGCAGTATGTGCAAAGGTGATACAAAATGGAAATGTACAGAAGATTTCAACAAAGTTATTTACCAGTGTGTTGTGGTATTATCAAAAGGAGCCTTCTATCTAGGTGCTTATGCAAATATTTATATGGCCCTCAAGTCCTATCTCAGCACCTAGTGAATGTGACTCAAATTAGTGTATTTTACATGCATATCTTTCTGCTATATTACATATATTTTGTCCTACAATTGGATTAATGTTAAGGACCAAACTCTCCTCTCAGTTCCTCTGTTGCAACACTATTGAAATACACTAAAACCTACCAAGAGCGAGCACTCATGGGAGTTAGCAAAAATGGTCACTTGTAAGAGGTGGTCTCTCTTCAAAACTTTGCCCATTGGCGATCAGAGGTGTTCGATGGCCTCCGCAAGAAGTTGCTCGTGACAGGTGGTCTTTCTTCAGAGGTGTTCCCTAAGGCAGTGGTTCTCAAAACCAGTCCGCCGCTTGTTCAGGGAAAGCCCCTGGTGGACCGGGCCGGTTTGTTTACCTGCCACGTCCACAGGTTCGGCCGATCGCAGCTCCCACGGGCCGCGGTTTGCTGCTCCAGGCCAATGGGGGCTGCGGGAAGCGGCAGCGGACCAGCTTTGAGAACCACTGCACTAAGGCAGGTTTTACTAAAACTGAAAACAGTGTAACTGAGAGGAAATTTGGACCCTTAGGCTGGGCAAGTACCAACTCTGCTATAGCTGAGGTGAATGACAGGATTAAAGCCATGAGAAGAAGCCATTAGACCGGGCTTTTCTGAAGACTGAAATGCAAACGGGCTGCCTTACCATTTTTCACTATGTTTACAATCTTTTCCCCAGTTCATTGATCTAATGCCTTTTCCCTTTTCATTTGCTGTTAAAAAAATAAATAAATCTGAATTTGAATGACAGAGCACAGAGATCTGGAAGGCTAACTTGTAGACAAATACAATGGCCTGGAAATCAAAATACAGATTATTGTAATGATCAATGAACTATAGTGCAGACTCTTGGATGAATGGCAAATCCAGAAATATTTAACTGTTTTTTAATTTACTAAATTAATTTAATAATTAATATCTAGTAATTTCAATATTTAGAGCAACATTTCTCAAATGCAGTCAGTGACGCAGCAGGGCAGGGCTAAGGCAGGCTGCCTACCTGTCCTGACATCACACCGCGCGTGCCCCGGAAGCAGCTAGCAGGTATGGCACTACTAGGCGGGGGGCCAGAGGCTCAGCGCGCTGCTTTTGTCTGCAGGCACTGCCCTCCCAGCTCCCATTGGCTGGTTCCTGGTCAATGGGAGTGTGGAGCTGGTGCTTGGGGTGGGGGCAGCACCTAGGAGCTGGACCTGCTGTCCGCTTCTGGGGCTCAGCGTGGTGTCAGGACAGGTAGGGACTAGCCTGCCTTAGCCCCGCAGCACTGCCAACCGGACTTTTAATGGCCGGGTTGGCATTGCTGACTGGAACTGCCAGGGTCCCTTTTTGACCGGGTGTTCCGGTCGAAAACCAGACACATGGTCACCCTATTCTGGCCATGCGGCGGCAGGCACTAGCCCTGGGCGCTGACCCACAGCTCTGGCTTTGTGGCATTGGGCTCTGATCCCTGGCTCCAACCACGTAGTTTCTGTCCCCAGCTCTGGATTCTGGCCATGCAACAGTGGGGCTCATCACCCACCCCCCCAAGCCATAGAAAATTGCAGAAAAGTAATAATGGGCCTTATTATTTGTGGTAATAAAGTCCATTACAACTTTTCCACGCTTTTCTGCTGTCAGCCGCTGAGAGAGGTGGCTCCTGCTGTTGGGCACCAGGGCTGAGAGTAGGGGCTTCCGCTGTTGGCAGCCAGAGGCTGACCATGGCCATCCGGGGCTGGCAGCAGAGACTCCCTCTCTGAGCCCCAGGGCGGCCGGGGCTCCCGCTGTCAGTCCCAGGCATGGTGGGGCTCCCGCTGTCTAAATTGTGGCAGAAGCTTAATAATGGAAATCCGCAATTTCCGCAATATCACAGTTTAAGTAGGGCCTTCATTATGAACCATACATTGTGATTTAAGAGTCATAATTGGTTTTCTTGGTAATTCAAGACACAACATTTGTAGTACCAAGTATTATCTTGATGAATATTTATATGGCTAAAATGATGAAAGCACCTAATTGAGAGACAGCATCAGCTAGTGGCTATAGCCTGGAGTGGGGTCAGAAGAGCTGGGCTCTATTGAAAGCTCTGCTGTTTTCCTGGTGTTTGACTGTAGCTTAACTTCTCTTTGTCTTAGTTTTCCCATGTGTAAAATGGGGACAATGAGTTACCCTTCTTTGTGAAGTGGTCTGAAATCTACAGGTGAAAAGCTCTATATGCCAATATGGTATAAGAGCTAAGTTTTGTTATTGTATTTAAAGCCACAACCCTGAACATCCTTATTTGTCTGATATAATAACTAATAAACCAGGAGTGAAAACAGGACCCCACTGAAATCAATGGCAAAACTTCAATTGACTTCAATGGGACCAGGATTTTCACTCAATATATTTGTCTGAAGATCTGAGGTGAACTTTTGGCTCCACTGGAGTTTTGCCATTGACTTTGGTGGCATCAGGATTTCACCCGCTATCCCTCAAGAACACGGGGATGTGGGGTTTATCAAACTGGCATAGCTCTTTGGTGCATATAACCTAGTATTTTGCGTCTAGCAGTTGCCAAAACCACATACTTCAGAGAAAAGTGAAATCTAGCCAATTGTGCAATATTATAAATGGAGGAGTAAATTCCTTCCTGATCCCTACATTGATCAGCTCACGTCTGAAGCACCGCTTGCATTTTGATTTTATCTTATCATAGAAGCATTTAGAATTTAGCATAACTTGATTCCTCACTTCACTGACTGCCGTGTTTTATCCATAATAATCAATAGTCTTTTTTTTAACAGTCAGCCCTCCACCAACAGTACTTTTCTGCATAACTACCACATAAGCACACCGTAAATTCTATGTAGATGTTTTGTTAGATTATGGCTATTGAAATGCAAAGTACAGCTTTGAAAATAAACATGCTTGTGCTTTGCATTGCTCAGTTGGCAAACCTGTTGTGCTGATAAGCCTTAGAAGTGTTCTATGTAATCTTTAGTTAATCTCATTTCAACTCGAGGCCATGATACTTCAGTTGTTTTAATGTGACTAGCTTTTGAAGAAAGTAGGCATTCATTTTATCTGGCTCAAGCTTAAAGACCATTTAGCTATTTTACTTGGTCCATCACTGACATATCAACAGACCTGACAAACATTAATGGATTTAGCCTCAAACACCTTGCTGAGATAGATAAGTACTGTGAGCCTCATTTTAGAGATGGGGAGACATTAAGGGTTGTATTCTACTATCCTTACTCACAAAGCCAAAATGGCTACAGACCATCATCAGTGGGGAGAAACAATCCTTCTGCCTGTATAGGTGAGAACCAATCAGTTGGTCTGCTCTGATTCCAGTCATTCAATGGCAGCAGGAGAAGATGGGATTGGCTCAGACTGTGTTAGACCCAAGCCACTCCCCTTCTCAGAAACATTCTGGAAATATTGCCATTGAAATCAGCACAACTAACTCGCAGAGTAACATGGTACTCAATGTAAGTAAGGGTGGCAGAACCTGGCCCTGAAGGACTAGCCTGGTGTTTTACAGGAAGGGTACAGCAAAGATGGGACTGGAACCCAGAACCAGAGTCCAATCCAGTCCTTTAACCACAAGACCAGTCTTCCTCTTATCGATCATCTCTTATGTACTATAGTAAGGCTATTTTGTTTTCCTGCAGAGGATCCAGTTACATTTTTAATATTTATGGTATAAGTATACAATGGCAAAAAAATCAGACTCATGAAGAAACAAACATTCAGTCTGCATCCACTCACAGGAAAGGTTATATGAAAAAAATTTAAACTCTTTTTTTTTTTGCTCGAAGTGCTTTATGTCTATGCAATGCTGTGTGTGTTTACCCTGCAAGGCAGAAAGGGCTTCCCACGTAAGGATGAATACCTCTATGCATGTCAGACCAAAAATTCATCCCCATATTTTATTTATCAAGCAGATTCTTAGCACAACATGAAAGCTGACAACTAGGCAGATATAAATGATGCTTTTTTTTGATCTGCAGTTTCAGTAAACTGGTCGTATTGATTAGTTTTTCTTCCCAAATAAATAGTGCTACTGATAAGAGCTAGATTGGCAGATCTGGAGACAGAAATCCTCTCTTCACAGAGCATGAATAACATGGGCAAGAGCAGATTCCACACTCCACCAGTCTTCCTCAACCCTGATCTAAATGGATCACTTGCTTGATAGTTCAGTTCCCATAGTCATTCAGGGCCTAATCCTGTTGTGGTTGAAGACAGTGGCAAAACTCCCGTTGACTTCAATGGAAGGATCAGACCCTCGGTACTTGGCCTCTTTGCTGATTCTGCCAGTTGTGAAGTTTATTTTGCAACATAGATATCTATCCAGTGGGAACAAAATAGTACACTACCAACCCATTTCACACAGGCACCAAACAGCCATCAGATTGTAATGAGCCACAGCTTCTAGCCCTGATAGACCTGATCCAAAGTTGAAACAGTGCTCTAAAAGTGGCACAATTTGAATCTCATTGCCAAAACTCTAAGCTATCCCGTCCACTTCAGGGTTTTCTGATCCTGAAATACTTGTGACTCATTCAGCTCCTATGTGCGGATACAACAATTTTATTTTAAATATGGTGGAAACAAGGAATAAGCATGGTACAGATGAGAGGCCTTCACCATTAGCTTTGCTTTAATTTTCCCTGGGTAGTAGTGGAATTCATGGTTAGTCATTATTTTGGTTCATCCATGGAATATAAAAGAGGAAATGGTTAACTGTGAGACTTCATTTGAACTGCTCTTTCCTAAGGTCACAATTTTCTACCCCCGCATCACATGATCTACTACTCAGCTTGTTAAAAAATTTTTTAAGTGTTCCATAAAAATGTGTTCTGGAATGACACACAACCTCCTTAACCAAAATAGCAATTTGAATACAGTACTTACAAATGGTCAGAGACTGCCAACAATGAATGCAGTTTTTTACAATACTTAGTTTTCATCTGCACTGCTACTTAGACTAGGTGAGTTCAGACAGCCTCATGGAGCTTCAAAACTAACCTGAAAATAACAGTGGTGGATGTTCTGTGTGATGTTACCTCTCACTAACTTTGATAGCCAATTAGAGCCCTCAGACCAAACAACCACTGTCATTGGCTGTCAACTGAATTCTCCTGATTGGGCAGATTTAGCTTTTTTAGGGCTGCACAATATTGGATTCCAAAAGGCAGAAGCAACATAAAATACATTAGCTACCTGTGGGTGTTATAAAAACTTCTGCCATCCTTTGACTGGCTTTAAGAACAAGCTCAAGGGAACCTGTATGTCAGCACTGTTGATTTGGAACATCGTTTTCATGGTACTACTCATTTGCTATCCATATTTCCCCTATCTCTAAATCTGCATTCAGTTATTTTTGTAATCTGAAACCTGAATCAGTCGTAATCTCAACTGCTCTGGTACTCAAATTCACACCCATGGCTGCCTTTCCTTTCAGCTTTACTATTGTAATTCCCTCATTTATTTAGTTAATTGATTTATGTAGATTTGCTAAAAGCACCTCTCCCAGCCTCTAGGCACTTGTACATTATTTATAAAACAAAACAAAACACTATTCACACAATACAAATCTTACTGGTCTTCCTATATTTCGGTGTTCCAAACATTAATTTGTTTCAAATTCAAAAGTATTTTGCTCATCTTCTCATTTGGTAGCAGAAGCCATATCCTCAGGTGCATGTGAGCTACATCGGCTCCCCTCCACCCTATCATGGGGCCGCTGGGAACCAATTCAGCACTCAACACAAGTTAGAGCAGCTTCAAAGCCCATGGCCTAGGATTGCTAATGCATATTGCACTGCAGCCACACTCCCTTCCAGGGCGGACATACCCGAAGGCTGAGCATCAAAGAGCAGGTGGTGTAGAGCTGGCTACTGAAACTTTACCACTCAGTCATCCAGTGATTTTTTTTCCAGTGCCAGCTGGCTGTGTAAGACCGCTTTCCATCCCCGCTTTCAATCCCCGTTGCCAGAGTGATCTAAGGACGGGGGAGGAGGCCTTGTCCCTGGAAGTTATTGCTTCAGCATCCAGTTCAAAACCTTCCCTGCTGTAGTCATACTCCATGGATTCTACCCCACCCTATTTTTTCATTCCGCCCCCCCTTTTTATGTTCACTTGGTTTCCTTATGTTTCTCAAGTACTAGACTTATTTCTGTTCCTTCTTCCCACAAGGGATCATTCCCATGTGGGCCTCACCGATGAACTCTCTGAACCTAAATGGCTCATAATTTATTTTCATATCCTATGTGAAAATCCATTCTTCCTCTTGGCCTATGACTCTTACCATTCTCTTGGGTAAAACAATCACATCCTACTCCCTGAGTCACCAAGTTTCCCTGACCTCAGTCATTCTTCCTGAAACTAGGTATGTGTCCCTTTTCCTTCTTACCCTCCCATAGTTGCATATTGTACTACATTTGTATTTGCATATATAGACTACTTTGCATATATAGACTCTAATTGGATATTAAGAATTCTAGGATATTTTTGTATGAATGATGCTATATCAGTGGTTCCCAGCCTATGATCCATGGACCATGAGCAGTTCACAGAGCATTCACTGGTGTTCCACGGAGAGGTGACTTCTTGGTCTCATGATGCTAGCTGCTGCTCCTTGTTCCTACTTGCTAAATCACATACAAAGAAGCTAAAAATCTATTACCTACTTTTTCATGTGAACAATTGCTTTCGTTGAAGGAGGAGTTGATTGCCAGTGAGAGTGGCTCTGGTATTCGCAATTGAAAATGAGAGATAAGGTGATCTGCAAGATTGTCTGTCAGGATGTGGTCCACACTGTGAAAAGATTAGAGAACCTCTGAGCTATGCAAAACTAGATTGCATGAATTGTGTGTAGACACCTTCTCAGTGTAAGAGGCTAAAGAGGCCCGCCTAGAGAGTCAAGATATCCTGACAGGTTTCAGAGTAGTAACCATGTTAGTCTGTATCAGCCAAAACAACAAGGAGTCCTTGTGGCACTTTAGAGACTAACAAATTTATTTGGGCATAAGCTTTCATGGGCTAGAACCCACTTCATCAGATGCATGGAGTGGAAAATACAGTAGCAGGTATATATACATAGTACATGAAAAGATGGGAGTTGCCTTACCAAGTGGGGGGTCAGTCTAATGAGACAGTAAATTATCAAGGGAGGAAAAATCACTTTTTTTGTCGTAATGAGGGTGGCCCATTTCAAACCGTTGACAAGAAGGTGTGAGTAACAGTAGGTGGAAATTAGTGTGGGGTAATTAGTTTTTGTAATGACCCATCCACTCCCAGTCTTTATTCAGGCCAGTTGTTTGGGTTTATTCCTAGAAGTCAGTTATGTTTGTGGAAGGTCACCATGGCTGTGTACCTGGCCTATTAAGACTATGCACCAGTTTAAGAAGCTACATATAGTGGAACTATAGATGCAGTAATGCTAGGAGCAAGGCAAGCTACAACTCAGAAAGCTTTACCCAGCTGTGTCACTGTATTGCCAGTATTCATGCTCTAGGCGTTTTATGCTTCGTTGTGTCTGGATCTTCTGCATATAAGGTCTCACTCTGACACCGGGTTAATTAATGCACTCCACCTTTATTGGGACTACATACAACATGGATTCTCCAGCTTTACGGCTCCTCAGACAGTTCTCCTGGGGGCATCACTTCCTAAAGTTCCCCCAGAAAACAGTGTGCTGCCTGCAAGTGTCTATCACTTTCATATTGTTACATTCTTCCTCTTTTAAAGAAAACTGTCAAACACCCCTGCAATAACTGATAACATAATCTAACATATTCCGTTCAGATGCTAACTGTTCTTGCAGTTACTGTGTTTATCACCTTATCGGTTTGTCTAGCTATATACCCATACTACTTGGAAGTCTATCACACAAAATCCCTCAGATGAGCAGGGTTTTTAAGAATCTACACTCCTCTAGTATGGTATGATTCACTGGTGCCTCCCTGGTGCTGTCTTCCTCCAGTCTGGTCAACCAGTCTCTGGGCTTGGTGTTGGTGGAATCTCTGTCCAAACACCCTTTTCCTCCTGCTGTAGAATCCTAAGACGTGTGCTGTCCGTACTATCCTTAGAGGTTTCTTTTATTTTCCTGAGATGCCTACAGTTTTGTCTTACTATCTGTCCATTGTCCATTTGCATTTGATATGATCTTTGGTTTCCTGGTTTCCCCACTGTAGCTTTGTGCTAGAACCTATCCTGTTTTATTAAGGTTTACATATGCACTTTGTCACCTGGCTCCAGATCCAGCAGATCTCTTGCCGATCTATTGTACTAGAAAGGTTGTCTCTTTTGTTGGTCTCTCTGCAGTTTTCCAAGGGAAGGCAAGAGTGTGACTTTATCTCCAGCTCATCAGCCTTTGGGATGGACTAGAATTTAGGCCTTGAGAGGGAGTAGTCCTGTGATCTAGTAATACTAAGTATGGATCAGCATCTGCAGTTTTTGCTTGTTTCAACATTTTCTTAGGAGTTTTTATTGCTGATTCCACTTTGCTGTTGCTTTGAGGATACCCCAGTGAAGAGGTTATGTGATCAAAATACCAGTCCTTCTGAACTTCTGGGACTCTCCTGAAACAAACTGTGGTCTGTTACCAGAACACATGATATCCAGTATCCCATACCATGCAAAATGTACTTTTATCTTCTGTATGACTGTTCTAGATTCTGTGTCTGGTACATAGTCTGTCTCCCAGAAATTGGAAAAATTGTCTGCAATGATCACAAATTCTTTGTCTCCAAACATAATCAAATCCACTACCACCTTTGCCTATGGTCTTTCTGGAACTTTGTGTTACCACATGGTCTCTTTCATTTGACTGTCCTCCCAGGAACTGCATACATCACACTTTTCCATGAATGTCCATAGTTGCTCATTCATTCCTAGCCAGCATATAATCTCCCTGGCTCGTCTAAAACAATCTTCAATTCCCAGTTGTAACAAATGAACTTTGTGCATAATCTCATTCCCAAAAGCTGCTGGAATAACTGCTCTTTCTCCCCAGCATATAATGCCATTCCGTACACACAACTCATCTCTTATCTGGAGGAATGGTGTAATCTCTTTAGGTATTTGATCTTTTGTTGCTAGCCATCCTTGCTGGATTGAGTTTCAATGCCTTCTGTACTCTTTCTCGCTATGTACCTCTCTGTATCTCTCTCAGCCTTTATTCTGGGATAAGTATGTATTTTACCATATGTATTGTCTTCACCTCAGCCTGTACGGATCCCACCTTGCTGGGTTCTGGTAGGTATGCATGGCTCAAGGTGTCCGCAAACACCAAATCTTTCCCTGGGTAATCCTCTGTACATCATCTGTACATCTTACCTCTGCAGTCGGATCATCACCTGCTTTTAGCACTTTGGTGCACTGAGTAATGGCTTTCTTCAGATGCTTTTGAGATGTTTATGGTCAGATTGTATGTCCACGGTGCTACCATAAGTGTAATCGGTGACATTTTTCCATTCCAAAGAGTATTGCTAACAACTCTCTTTGAGTTTGAGCATAGCCCTTCTCTGTCACAGACAATCTTCTGTTGCGAATGCAACAGGATCACCCTTGAAGCATGGTAGCCCCTAGACCTGGCTCAGGTGTGTCACATTGCACCATCAGGGGTTCCACGGCATTGAAGTATTCAAAATGGGAGCTTTCCCAATCATCTCTTTTACTTCCCAGAATGCTTGCTTGGGTGGTCTCTCCACTCCCATAAGGTGTCTTGATGTGTCAGCTGTCTCAGGATCTCCCAGCTTGCAGATACCGGTTGCATTCACACTGGTTCTATTTAGCACTATACAACTCATGAGAGGCCTGCAAAAACAGGAAGAGCTACACCTGACCATGGTTCATTTTAAATGTATAGATTTGAATATGAACATCTGAATTTGCTAAGCCACACACAAAAATGATAGGAGATTAAGAGTGAGAAAGCTTCCTGCAATTCTCTTTTAGAACAGCATACAGAGGAAAGGAACATATTGCCTTATGTTACAATCCTGTCTGATTTCCCAAGCTAAGGAGGCTGCAGTACTTGATGAGTACACCTCTAAGGAACACCCATATGCTGCAGGAAATGGCCTTGGTGATTCAGAAGGTGATGTTCATTCTGAGTCAGTACCGAACTAATGCCAGGGCACATTGTTGCTGTGAGTGCTCCGATTCTGATGAGATATAAAACTGTGCGTGTTAATAATTTAATGGGTCTTTGTGCAAGTATAAGGTGTTTTAGAATTGCTGTCCTGTCAAATATCCCTTGGGTTAAATTTCCCTTGCAATTTCTATTGGATAAGATGTCCTTCATGTCATATCCTAAGCTTCTGCGTGGTGTTATGGGATGCTGTTTAACTGTTGCCGTGTTTCCTCCCAAGAGATAGCTGCATTTCAGTAATTGAAGTTATTCCTGTGTATAATTTGTGTATCAATTGATAGAACACTTTGGTATCCTTTAGGATGCTATAAATTGTAAAACAGTGGTATACACTAACACTTTGTTGTAGAAACATTGATTTATAACAGCTGTGTCACCCTCCTGGAGCTCATTAATAACATAATGAAAGAAATGAGAAAAGACATAAGGACAGGAGTGAAATAAAGCCAGGATTTGTGTGATGTATGGAGACCAGCTTCCCTATTTTCAATTTGTATTCTTTAATTCTCTTTTTAACTAGATTTTCTCTCTCTCTCTTTTATGCGTTCTTTTAACTACTCTACTTTGTTTAACATGTCTATTCTGTGTCAAAATGTTGGTTAGTTGTTATATGTAAAAGAATGGAAGTTTTAGGCTAGTATGGATGTTCTATATTCAATACTGGGACAGATCCTCCGCTGGCATCAATGATATGGCTCCATTGGGTTCAAGGATTGAAGCCAAAGGAGCTATGCCAATTTACCCCAGATGAGATTCTGCTCCAATACGCATAGCATGAATTGCTGGACAGCTGATCTTAGGAGTTAGACAAAACATACAAGGTAATTGCAGCAGAGCAAATAATGCAAAAAACCTTACTCTGAACATTCATTTACATTTTTAAAGACATTTGCTTTGCATGTTCATACCCCTTGTGTACTGGCTCTTGATGAACATAGAGTTGAGTTCTTCAAGGAAAAAAAAGCTTCCGGAAAATGAATTCTAAGGGGCAGATTTCTGATACATAGACTTAATACATTAAGATCTCCCAAAGACATTGCAGGGAATTTCTGTGTCTGTCGCAGGGGGGAGCCACACAATCCATCCTGTTAATGGATGTTGTGTTTGCCACTTATAAGCAGGTTCCCCCACCACTAAGGCCAGCTTCCTGCTTTCTTTATAATCCCTTTCAATGCAGAACTCATCCATCAATGGCTGCTCAGGCACTACACCTTTGAAAACACTCCCTCGGGTGGCTGTAGAGGCAAAAACGACAATCTGGACCTTCATCTTTAAAAGTGTTCCAAATGATGCACTGCACTCAATAACTGTCTCGCCTCATGCCATACTGGAACCACTAGAGGGTTGTCTGGTAATTCGAGTAGGATACTGGACCTGAGAGAATCTTGATTCAATTCCTGGCTTTGTCCCTGACTTGCTGCTTGACTTTGGGAAAGTCACTCCTCCTTTCTGTGCCCCACTCTGCAGGGGAACAGTGAGATTTAATTTGTGCGTGTTTGTAAAGCGCTAAAAGCAACAGCATTATGTGCAGTAGCCATCCCCCAAAAGCCTGAGAGGTACTGAGTCCCCACAACTCCCACTGATGTTAGTGAAAGTTGCAAGTTCTCAGCACCCTGTGGAATCCAGACCTTATTTCTTATCCTGAGTGTAGGGAAATATTGTGTTATCTGAAATACCACTGGGTAGTAATTGGGTAAATGTTGGCATTTTAATGGATAGCAGTGAATGCCTTCTGTATAAAGCTCTTGAGGGCAAAAGAAATATTCAGAGAACAGTACAAGAAATGATTTGTGATTTAGAGAACACACCATACAATGACAGACTTAAGGAAATCAGTTTATTTAGCTTGTCAAAGAGAAGGTTAGCAGGTATCTGGATCACAATGTATATCTATCTACAATGGGAGAAAATATCTGATGCTAGATATTGCATGCGGCTGTTTAACCTAGCAGCCAGAGGCATAACAAGATCCGGTGGCTGGAAGCGGACGTTAAGAAATATTAGAACTGGAAATAAAATGCAAATGTTTAGCAGTGAGGGCAATTAATCATTGGAACAGGTTACCAAGGATTGTGGTCAGTTCTCCTTTAAATTAGGACTGGATATGTTTCTAACATGTATACCCTAGTTCAGTCACAAGTTTTGGGCTAGTGCAGGAGTTGCTGAGTGAAATTCTATGGCCTGTATCAAGTGAAAGGGAGAGACGAGATGATCATAATGGGCCATTTGGCCTTAAAATCTATGAATCTATTAATTATTTTTACAGAAAAGGTAATGTATGCAGGTTGAAGGTCTAACTCCTGAGTTCCTAGTCTTTTGATTTAAGGATGTCTCAGCATGGTTGAACCGAAGACTAAGCTGCTCGATCAATGCTCCGGTTTCTCTGCTCTCTTTTTTTTGAAAAAGGCTTCTTTTGTTTCTAGGGCTGTGCCTGCCTCACACCCTGCCACAGGGGATGTGAAAAAGAATTCCGAATGTCAGCAAAACAACATCCAAAGTACAAAGTCACCAGTAGGTTACAAAAGCTACATTCTGAACTCCAGCACTTTTCAGCTCTTCAGAAAGAAGGAAAAATGTTGATAAATAGCCAAAAAGGCAAACTGGTTAAAACTTTTTTGCGTGTTTTCTGTATTATTGAAAGTTGCTTTGTAAAGCTAAATTGGCAGAATGAATGTTTATACATGCATGTCCATTGAGTTCCCTTGAGACTGTATGCCTTGGGCAGCTATTATGGATGAGTTATTCCACTTCAGAGATGGAACACATTTTGCATCTGATTGGCTCTTACTCTGTCAGATTGTAGGATTCAGAATAAAAAGTAAGTTAAACGCATACCACATATTCTATGGTCAAAGCATGCCCCCCTTTTTCGAAGGCTTGGGCTGCAGTCTGAATGCTATATGCCACTGATAGAAATCTAGGGTGACCAGATGTCCTGATTTTTGGGTCTTTTTCTTATATAGGCTCCTATTACTCCCCACCCCCTGTCCCGATTTTTCACATTTGCTGTCTGCTTACCCTATAGAAATCCCCTGTTAGATGGGAGCATGGAAGAATCTGAAGTAAGACTATTTCCACAAAGAAACTTGAGGTAAATCATCATTCCTGCCATGGATATCAGAGCTACCCTATGGATCACATGACCTATAGTTTACACATGGTTAAGTATAAATATATTTCTGTTAAATATGCTTCTTTTCCAGCAGAGATTTCCTGCTTACATACAGTGTAAGTTTAGATTGGCTACAAATCTCATAGATTACCTAAAAACCTATCTTTTTAGGTAATCTATGAGATTTGTAGCCAATCTATGAGATTTGTAATATAGATTTTAT
Organism: Chrysemys picta bellii; assembly: GCF_011386835.1. Taxonomy (NCBI): domain Eukaryota; kingdom Metazoa; phylum Chordata; order Testudines; family Emydidae; genus Chrysemys; species Chrysemys picta. The sequence goes on along the minus strand of NC_088792.1, from coordinate 242,892,159 downwards.
TTTTGTGCTTTATTGTCAATTCATATTATTGATTCCAAATATACATTATATTTGGAAGCTTGATTTTAAATATCGTTTTTTAATGGATTTCTTTTCTTTTCGGGCGCACTCACGCACTTATGTTATTAAAGTGTTGCTCATGAGTGCTGTTGGCATTGGAGGATTTTTGTTTCAAGGGCAGAATACGAAATCAGTTCTGAATAAAGACTGAAATAGAAACAGTAAACAGATATTTTAATAACTCCAGACAACCCTGGGACCCAGCATCAGGCTGTTTCTCTCTCTGGATCCCTGGGCTCTGGGGATAGGGAGTGCGGGTCTCTGGGCTGGGGAGGCACCCCACCTCTGGGCTCTGGGAGGTGGTGTCCAGCGGCTGTGCTCTGAGGGGAAGCAGGTGTGTGTGTCTGGGCTGGGAAGGCACCCCATGGCTGGGCTCGGGGGTGGGGGTGGAGCGGGATGTGGGTGTCTGGGCTGGGGTGGCACCCCATGGCTGGGCTCTGAGGGGGAGAGGGTGTGGGTGTCTGAGACAGGAGGAGCAGAGTTTTCCCCCAAGATGTGCCCCGCTGGCACGTGTGACTGAGGCACCCAATGAAAGCATAACAGAGAAACAGGAACTGGGTTATTGTTTAACTCTCTACTCCTGGGGGAATCTTTTTTGTTATCTGTATTGTTTCAGACATATTTGCTAACTGGTATTTTGAAATAAATTACCAAAATAATTGAAACTGGTGTGATTATGTTGTGTGATTTTGACAAATAAAATATGCAGAATTTTAAAATATTGTGGGCAGCATTTTTAATTTTTTGGTGCTGAATTCCCCCAGGAGTTTGCTATTCCTCTGGAAACCCTGCCCTGTAGTGGACTGGTAACGATATCTGACGACAGCTTTGTTATGGTGTGAAAGGGACACTATCCATTCACTTAACCCAAAATTTAGATTTTGTAAACAAAATAAAAGTTTGGTAAAACCCAATATGCACAGAAATTCAATTAAACTTTTAAAAATCATCAGATCTGCAACATCTTTGGGAACTGGAGCACAACAGTACTGAACTAGTGCGTTAGCAGATCACACCAGTCTTGTCTCACAGTCCAAGCTCAGTGAAATTAAACACAAAAGCATAAATGCCATCAAGCAAATTCTCATCATATAATTCTTTGTTTTAGTAATTTAAGGTCAAATCCTGAGAGGCATTCAGTATTTCTCATCTCCCATTAAAACCAATGGGAGTTGCAGGTGCTCATCATCTCTCTGGATTGTGACCCGTAAGGTATTGGTAGTAACTCTCTATGGGCCAGATAGGGTGACCAGATGTCCCGATTTTATAGGGACAGTCCCGATTTTTGGGTCTTTTTCTTATATAGGTTTCTATTACCCCCCCCCCCCCCCCCACACACACACACCACCTGTCCCGATTTTTCACACTTGCTGTCTGGTCACCCTAGGGCCAGATTCTGTCTGGTCTTGGGAGATGGGGAGTATGCAAGGAGCCTTCCTATCCCCTTGCATGGCCCATGTAAGGGCCAAGCAGATTTGCCACCCTGGCTACACTCAGGGAAGCGCAGGGACTGTTCTTTCTCTAGTCCTCTGGGGAACTGCAAGTTCCAAAATGAGCAGGGAAGGTTGAGTGGAAGGTAGAGCCAACTGGATGCACAATGGGGAGTAAGCTGCAGTGCAAGGGCTGTATGCAGCCTCTGTATGCCCAGGAGCATCAAGAGACATTCTTGGTGCAAAATGCCTCCCACCTGCCCCCTGGAGCAATTCAGCTCCACATCACCTCTTACCAAGAGCCTGTGTCTAAAAGGCACAATCTAGTCCTATTTGATTTTTATCTTCACAGCGTTCCTTTAAATGAATGGGGTCAGAATGTAACATATCTAAATAGACACTGTGTGACTAGGCACCTCTCATTTACAAATCCTGGGGCCTTGGTACACAGTATGCCTGATTCTCATTTCCACTCCGGCCATGTATATGGCCATAAAGTTTAAACTCGATTTAAGGCAAGAGGCCTTACATGGATGCATATGTTTTAAGGTCAAAAGGGACATTAGATCATCTAGTCTGACCTTCTATATAACAGGACATAAAACTTCACTCAGTTATCCCTGCATTGTGTTTGGCTAAAGTTATATCTTCCAGAATGGCGTCCAGCCTTCAGAAAGACACTATTGTTCCCCACATTCTTCCAGAGACTGTCCCCTCAACCCTGCACTTTCTTCTTAGGAAGTTAGCCCAGAGAAGTTTTCTCTACCCGACATATACTATGAGAATGTGTAAGAAACCCTGATTTAATATAATTGTATAAAGCTAAGGGCATCACAGCTGTTACATACACGCAAACACAGATCTGCCAACAGTCCTGGGTTTCACAGCGTGTCCTGCTTTGACCCCCCAAAGCCTTCAGTTCCAGTTGAAGCGGCTCCCGTCCCACAGGGCTGGCTGGGCATGGCTCCCTACTCTTGGTGTCGCAACCCAGACCCTGGCACTCAGGTTTGGCCCATCCACTTCTCTGTCTCCATCTGTGGAGGGGAATATGTACCAAAATTTGAGAGAGGGGCATTGCAATCTAGCACACGAGGTTGCAACACCACTCACTCAAATTTGGCTCATTCATCCCTCGGTTTCCATCACCAGTGAAGTAATCATTATTATTGAAGTAATTAAAAATAGGCTTCTTTCTGAAAAAGCAGCTTACCTTTAAGGCCTGTTTACACTGTTTACAATGGCTCTAAAGCCATTACACTATGCCTTTTATGTTACATCATCACTCAAGGTAATTTTTTAAAAGTATGACTAGAATATGACTACAAGTGTGAGGCAATGACTCTCATTTTATGCAAGGCCATTTGTGTGACTGTAATTTTCCTCAGCTTTTATTCTTTTGTGTATCCGTCTATCTGCAGAGTAAGCATAGGACTCCTTGATCTTTCACTCTGGAATAGATGTTGAAAGGAGAAGTGTGTGTACGTGTCTGGGGGAGGGAGGTGTTACTTCACAGCTTGGCAGATAAAGAACTTTCAAAAGGCTTTAAACATCTTTCAGTGAATCCAAAGGCATTATGGCCTTTTCATTAAAAAATAAAAAAGTTTACTTTATTACCTTATAAAATGGAACCTGAGGCAAAGTGGGGATTTTTTTGTTCACTGACCAAACCTCTTTTCTGTCAGGCAACAGCTATTCATTAACTTACCCTGCAAAAAGCCATCATTTAAAATAATGTTTCTGTGACAACATATGCAGTTTTAGTTTTAGATTCCCAGATAGCATGGGATATTTTTCAATCTCAGGCCTTCAAACTTACCCTGACTGTGCCAGAAATGATCAAAGATCAGTGCTTCTGATTAAAAAGTAAACAAAGTCAAACAAACAAACAAACCTCACATACATGCACAAGCAAAGGAAGTGCAACCACAAATCCATCCAAATCTTTTAGGCTGCTCCCAGAGCTCACACACTGAACGTGCTATAATAGGGCTGACCTGGAAGAGGATTCTGGGAACTGACATACCAATAAACAAACCAAACATCCCATTCTGCTTCAGGATTCCTATATTCAGAGCTGCCACAACAAGTAACTTTTAAATTGGAGAGCCTTCACCCAGGCTTTGTATGCTGCTGTGGGTTTGTGTTTCACTCGCATCAGCATGCTTCAGTTATTTGGGCTGTGGGAGGTGAAGCTGATTAACCAAACTTACTAAACGTAAGAAAGTTAAGAGCAAGAAAAGTCTGATTATCACCTCCAACGTAAATAAATAAGAACTTGGCCCTTGATCCAGCAAAACACTTAAATATAGGCTTAATTTAAGCACAAGTTATGCTATTGAAGTTAGTGGGGCTACTCATTTGCTTTGCTGGATTGATGCCTCAGTACTGTACATCCCCACCTTGCATAAATTCTATGAGGCAGTGGTGTTGGCACAAATAAGTTATTGCATGAAATCTCTTGACATTTCCTATGAAATCTTGTGATGACAGTGTCACTCTGAGTAAAAGGGAATCTTTGCAAGATATCATGAAATGTCAAGGTAATTCTTTTAAAGTCTTATGATGATTCCTGCAACAGCAGTGCAATTACTGGTGATGGTAGACTTTCAGATGGTGCAGAGGTTTAGTGTGGATAAGTATCTAGAAGAAGGAAAATTTCATTTTCTGTCTGTCTGAAAATAAGAGGTGCAGAGGCACAGAAAAATAAAGAAAAAATAAAAATAAATATATGTGTATATATATATATCTTGGAAATACGTGGGGTTCTTCTCAACTTTTAAATGAAAGTTGCACCTATCATTTACTGTTATTGACCCTAATCCTGCAAAACAGTAATCCACATGGGGAACTTTCCACACATGAGTAGCCCTATTGGGCTAAATAGAATTACTCACATGTATAAACACAACCAATGTGTGTACATGTTTTGCAGGATCACAGTCATTTTTTGCAGTCCAGAAGCATTGTCATACTCATTCCAGTCACAGAGGATGTTGTAATAGATTGCCAATTTCAAGCTTGCAACTAAAGTGAGGAGCCTCCTTATGAAATATATGATTCCACAATTACATAAATATTTGGTCTATTTACATGTTGATATCTGTAGGGAGCCTTCACAGCAGGAATATAAGAGTCTCTCCCAGATATACAAGGAAATGCCCTAGGCAGACATTTCTCAATAGGAAGGGACTGATTTATATGTAAATGTCCTTGGTTATATATCACAAGACTTGTGATTTTATTAGGTAGCAGATATAAATTTCACAGTCCTAAACTTCTGAACTATTTCACCTAATTGCCTCTAACATGTTCAAGTACATTTTCAAAACTGGGTACAAACACCTATTTCCTCATCTGTGATACATCAGTGTAACTCCTTTGTGACCCCCTAAACTTTGCCTTCAAGATTTGCATAAGCAGTCATTTGGAAGCAAGTCCTGCATTAGTGCTTACAAATAGACATATGTACAGGCAATCTGGATCACTGTACATGCAAGCAGTCACTTACTTATATAGAGAACTCACATGGAGTTGTATATACACATTTATTTAGCCAGCCACATGTTCTGACAGTAGACAAATATTCTGTCATTATATAATCAAATGAAATGATATATTTCTTCTAAAAGTGACAATGATCCAGTTAAAGTACATGGATCAAATTGTCTCAGAAGGAGGCTGGTATTGAAATTGTGAAATATTCAGCTCATTTGCTAAGTAGAATTTCTGTAACTAGCTCTGTTGGAGCAAGTTCTGTCCTCGGAGCGTCGGAATGATCTGGAGACAGCATTACTCATGCCCAAAGTAAGGCCTGAAGGCCAAACAAGGCATTACAAAGGCCAACGGTGCAGTCACCAATTCTCAATCTTTAATAGAGTCCAGGCCAGTCGGACCAAGACTGAGCATTTAACCCTGGGATTGTAATTTCTGAGGCAGCATCACCAACTTCAAAGCAACTGCAACCATATTCTGCTCCATTTTATGCAATTTAGGTACAACTCTTAGAATCCTGTGCAAATTGCCTGTGCGGGGTCCTTCACTTGAGCAAAGTATGGATGCCCCCTGCCCTACACAATCTTTACTGCCAGATAGTTATAAGGAGTTAAATCCCATTTGTAAATAGTGAGTCAATACCATGATGTCTGATGGAAATGTACAACTAAGTAATCTTATTTCTAGTGGGCAGACACAGTGAGTCAGTGCCATGAATAAGCCTCATTTCTTTTCCCACCCACATTTATTGTCCATTAATTGATGAATAGACAAATAGGAGCTATATCTCAGTGCTAGGGCGTGTCCATTATGTTGGCATCTCCCCTCCCTAGAAGGTCTCTGCCATTCCACTTTTACTCCAGCTCAGCTGAGTGAAAACCAAACAGGGGGTCAGGAATAGGGGACATGACATAAAAGGGATGAGATGAGTTGCTGCTTATTGTAAAAGTGTGAGATGGTTGTAGGGGAAATGGAAAAAAACATGGAGCCTGGCATCAGTCACAGTGTGGAGGTAGAGCAACACAATAGGAGACCAAGTTGAATAATTAGGAAGGAGTAGAGTTATGTAGAGCCTTGACAGTGATGATTAGAAGTATGAACTGGATATGGGGGAAAACAGGGAGCTAATAGAGGGAGTCACTGGGGGAGGTGTCATTGCCAATCTTATATTAATTATTGTATTAATCAGTGAGAGTTACAAAGGCCCCTGTCAAGCCCTGACTTATTAGTTATTGTTTTATTTCAGTTTGCCAATTGGATGGTGACAGCTAAGTGGATGGGTAGGACAGGAATCACAGGAAGTAAACTCATCTCACTTCAGATTAGACTCTGCTGGGTACAGGGCCAGCAGAGGAAATAGCTAAGGATGCAGCCAAAACTGGGACTGGCCCATCAAAGCATGACAGGTGGCAACCTTTGCTATGAAGAAATGCAGGGTTGTTCAGGTGGTCAGGCAACAGGAATTCTAGTTCCCCCTGTTGGGGCTGTTGAAAACAAACAGCTCTCATATTTAGCTCCCCACCCTGAAAAAAATAAGTTTTCTTGGCGACTAATGCATCTTGCAGATTTCTGTGGTTTCCTGGTGAGTTTTGATGGAGTAATATTTGGTTTCTGCTTTCAGTCAGGATGTGATGCCTCTAACTGACAACCATTATCAGCTGAGAGGGGGCCCTCCACGACCTCTCTGTAACCTGGGAGCCTCTCTCTCACCTTGCTTGTTTCTGGTGCTTGAAGGCTACCTTAATTCAGCAATGACCACTGAGAGTTGAAACACCTGTAATACCTAGGAGATTTTTAAACAAGTTTTACCTTCAGTCAAACACATCAGGTGGAACCATTCAGCTGAATTATTTCCAGGCTCTGCTGAGTCCAATTCCCACAGATTGTCTCCCTTCATTTTTTTTGTGGATAAGACTGACCAGCTCAGGAGTGGTGTTTCCCTGTTTTTTATGTAGGAGAAGCTCAGAAAGATCCTATAGACTGTCTCCCCTTGTCTGGGTTTGATAATGTTTTCTAGCAAGGGTGTTGGTAGCAATCTATATTCCCTGAGACCAAGATGCTGTGGTATGGACCCCTGCTTATTCTGGCTGCTATTAGTGTGGCTGGATGTTGTTATTAACAAACACTGTCAATGCTTTTCTTCGTCAGAGGAGGCTGCACGCAATTCTCATACGAGCCAAAATGTGCCCCTCCTGAAGAAGCTGTCTCTTGACATAAGTGTGCTGCCTAGCTATTTTCTTTACATCAACCTTTCAGCTGTGCAAAATGGGGTTAATAACAGCACCTTTATAAAGAAATTTCAGACTTTAATGAGACAAGGTGGATGAGGTAATATCTTTTATTGGATTAACTTCTGTTGGTGAGAGAGACAAGCTTTCCTCAGACAGAGCTCTTCTTCGGGTCTGGGACACTAAGGGCACGGCTGCACTAGAGAGTTTACAGCAGTGTAGCTGCACAGATGCTGCTGTAAGCTCTCTAATGGAGCGGCTCTAAGGCGATAGGAGAGACCTCTCTTGTCAGCTTAACTACTCCAGCCCCCGCGAGTGGCAGTAGCTATGTCAGCAGAAGAAGCTCTCCGGCCATGGGCAGCTAGCCCCCAGCCCGTCCCTTCTGCCTGAGGCCCCACTCCTTCTGTGCCCCCCTGCAGGAGCCCAGAGGCCCCCCACGGCCACTGCCCCTGCCCCAGGCTAGCCTCCCCAGTCCCAGAGTGCTAGGAGGGCAGGTGGCACGGCCACAGCCTCCCCAGTCCCGGAGCGCTGGGAGGGCGGGCGCTACGGCCCCAGCCAGGTCAGCACTGGGGGATTGGAGCCGCACGCAGAGCAGAATGTGGGTGGGGCCAGGCCTATTCAGTCAACATGTGAGTCCTCTTGCTGAAATCATCTCTAATCAGGGGATTGGCTATTATCAATATTCTGCTATCATACAACTGGACCTCTCTTCCCCCTAAATTATTCCAGTTTAGTCTCTTCCTTAGACAGGTAAATACAGGACATGCATATGCTGGTATTGCAATTGTATATGATGTATATTGTAGTTGTACATGATGAAATTATGTTTTTAACCCAAGGAAGATAGACGTTTTGCTGGTGGGTAATAGCCATTATCAGGAGGAGAATCTCTCTTTCTTGGTGTTACACTTACTAAAGGGGGAAAAATCAGAAATGGTCTGCCAGATTAAGAACCTTGATGGCATTTTTACCGTGGTCTCTCCATAGATTGCCATGGGTCAGACGTGCAGCTAGTGGATGACCTTGCATTAAGTATCAGTTGTTCATGCTAATGTAATAACTCAGTTAGGCCATGATCCAAAACCAAAGCCACTGAAGTAAATGGGAGTCTTTCCATTGATTTCAATAGGCTTTGGATCAATCCTGTAGAGCACTAAGTATCGGTCCAGATTTAAATAGAGATTTCTTAATCAAATACTGTTCTCTTAGGCTTAAAGACAGCATAAATAACTGAAACCCCCACAGTATGCAGGGCTCAGTGCAGGTGCTGCTGCCAACAATGCTGTTTTTCTATAAGTACAAAGAGAGAAACTCTTGTCATAAGGCATAAGGATAAAAACAAACAACTTCCTCTTGACATAATCAGGCCAGATGGATGCTGCCTTTGCTGTGATACCTACAAAACACCAGTGCCTGGGATTGGCAAGTGGGGGGCAGCTGTGCCTCCTGTTTTTCTGCTCTACTTTGTGGTTTTATTGTTACCTCATCCTCTCAACCTTCCTCCACCCAATGTATGTATTTTGTTCCCCTGTTGGGTTCTGTCTAGTACTCAGAGTGTAAGTTCTTATGGTGAGACTATTTTTGTTACTTGTCTGTACAGTGCCTTGCACAATGGGACCCTGATCTTTGATTGGGGTTCTGAGGTGTTACTATAGTATAAATATATATCATCACCTTACATTTATAGAGCATGTCTAATCCAGTAGGTCCCAAAGCGTTTTATGTTCTATAGCAGAGGTGGGCAAACTATGGCCCGTGGGCCACATCTGGCCCGCGGGACCGTCCTGCCTGGCCCCCGAGCTCCTGGCTCAGGGGGAGGCTAGCCCCCGGCCCCACCCCTGCTGTCCCTCCTCCCCCACAGCCTCAGCTAGCTCGCTCGCTCCGCCGCTGGCGCAATGCTCTGGGTGGTGGGGCTGTGAGCTCCTGGGGCAGCACAGCAGCAGCGTGGCCCAGCTCCAGCTGGGCGGCACGGCTGTAGCACCAGCAGCCACCGGTGCTCCAGGCAGCGCGGTAAGGAGGCAGGGAGCAGTGGGGGTTGGATACAGGGCAGGGGAGTTCAGGGGGTGGTCAGGGGTCGGGGTTGTGGATAGGGGTCGGGGCAGTCGGTGGGGGGGAAAGGGGGTTGAATGGGGGCAGAGGTCCGGGGGGGGGGCAGTCAGGAAGGAGAGGGGGTTGGATGGGGTGGCAGGGGGCAGTCAGGGGCAGGGGTTCCAGCGGCAGTCAGGGGACAGGGAGAAGGGGTGGTTGGATGGGGCAGGCGTCCCGGAGGAAGGTGGGTGGTGCTCAGGAAGGAGAGGAGGGTTTGGATCGGATGGCAGGGGTCCAGGGGCTGTCAGGGGACAGGGAGCGAGGGTGTGTGGATGGGGCAGGGGTCCCGGGGGGGGGGCGTCAGGAATGAGAGGAGGGGTTGGATGGGATGGCGGGAGTCCGGGGGCGGTTAGGGGACAGGGAGCGGGTTTGTGTGGATGGGGCAGGAGTCCGGGGGGGGGGGGGGGGCAGATAGGAGGTGGGGGCCAGGCCACAACCTCCTCCCCTAACCGGCCCTCCATACAATTTATGAAATCCTATGTGGCCCTCAGGCCAAAAAGTTTGCCCGCCCCTGTTCTATACAGTACTTCAGTCCTTGCTGAAATGCGACCAATTCTCGGGTGCAAAACGGGAGGCATTCTGCATCGGAAATATTACATAACCGGATATAAAATCACAGTTTATTCTCATTAAATAGTTCAGTTAGTGGTACAAATCAGAGGTGGCTTTTGGATATACTGATACAACTTTGGATATACAGGTCTTATGACTCATCTGCGTATACAGTTACACATCCACTGCAATGCTGTCTACTTTACGATTTTCAAAGATTTGTAGTGCTTGTTTTCAGCTATGCATTCTCAGACATTACTTGCTTTGTCCATGCACAGAAGTCACCCGTTTCCCTTTGTAAATGCTCTCCTAATCTCATCATCAGTTATCACTAACAAGTCATTTTCTCCTGCATGACGCCTGGATTGTTTAACAGTCATCAGAACATCACTGACCTGTAACTAAGTCATAGAATAATTGGTGATTTGGTTTTAAGTGAGGTGTGGTGAGGTGAAGGTCCAACTATGAGAAAGAGAATGGAAAAGAGAGACATGGACTGTGTTCCTCCATGATGCTATGGAAAAGAGAATTAGCTTCAAAGCAGAACTGAGTCTCAGTGTGGTTTTTTGGATATTTATTTTGCACTGTGTGTGAATGATATTCCGACTGAGAGGAGACAGGGAGAGCATCTGTGAACTAAAACAAATGCAAAACAATATTCATAAGTGTTTTTTTTTCTGGAAAATAGTTTTGTGACTAATGTCTGAGACTAGGGGCATTAGAGTGCCTGGGTTATGTAGAGCATATTTTCCAGTTCTTGCCCCTCATATTATGATCCAGTTTAGGGCTGAACTGAACCTTTCCTGGGGATATGCCAGAAGAAAACAGATCTGGGGAGGTGCAAGGGTTTCTGCCATTCCAGCAGCTAGGGGCATTAGAGTGGATGCTATATTCCAGCAGCAGAATATAGCAAAACAAATCTACAGTCTAGAGATATGGAGATATGCCGGAGTATGGGGGGAACTGCTTGGTGCCAGGGATAAGGCAGAAAGTTCAAGTGCGGGAGTCTAACACAGAAGACACCTTAGTCAAATAGGTCTCTGATGCTGTTACAGAAGCCTTCTCCAAAGGTTACAGAAGTTCTGGCCCAGATCCCCAAATAGTGACACTACAGCCTCTTTCTGTGGATCCACCACCTGTAAAGGGCAGGAGGTAATAGACACAATTTAGAGAAGAATCTTGGGCATGGAGGGGCCAAAGATAGCTTCAGCAATTAGAAAGAGAAGCAGAGCACATGGGAAAGCGAGCAGAGGTCACAGAAAACAGGAGCTGGCACAAGGTCAGTGTTTATTCTTTTAAATACAAGGCGGAAGCTCCCAGTATGTGTTCATTGAAAACATTATTCTGTTTTGTTTATTCAGGGGAAGATTAAAGCAGGATTCTCAGAACTGGGAACAAAGCCTTGTGGTTGTATATTATGTATCTAACAGTAGTCCTCTCTCTCTGATAACATTAGAAACCGTCATGTGCTTCTAGTCCTAGATACAAAAACCAAATTTCACAACCCTCCCTCCCGCCCATGCGGGGCAGCTGGATCAGTTGTTAAGATTTGAGCCAAGAACAGGGGTCGTTGCCTGGCCAGCGTGTTTGTAGCCAGGAAGCTTAGGTCTTGTGAAACTGCTGCCTTCAGTCTCCTCTGATCACATTGTTTTTTGCCTACTTATAGTTCCATTGCAATAATGGGCCCTACGTTTACTGAACTAACATAGAGCTATCAGTGGTTAGATAACAGTTGCCATAGAAATCCCTAAGATAGGTAGGCAGGTTTCAGTTTCCCCCATGGGTATGGCTGGGATGGTCAGCAATAATATACTGAAGAGTAAGCAAATTGTACTCCATGGCTGAAGCCCTCCTGAAGAAGAGATAGGTTTGAAGGGTTAATGTCAGTCTGAGAAACACCACCAATGGTCTATTATCAATACTACACAGCAGGATATAAAGCAAAAGTTTCACCTGAGATGACACAGCTGCTGGGAGGTGTGATTCCCACCTTGGGTAGACATATACACGCTAACTCTGCTTTGGCTAGTGACTAAAAATGGCTGTATGGCTATTGTGGCATGGATGGGGGCTTGGGCTGACTGCCTGAGTATGTACCCAGGGGGTTGTGTTGTGTTATATTTGGGCAGATATCTGTTTTTAGGCACTAGCTCTAACATCTACATCTACCCAAGCAGGGAATTGCACCTCCCAGGTGCTGTGTAGACGTACCCTTAGGGGGGTATTTGTGAGCACCACAGATCTATTAGCAAAAGCCCTCAGAAATCAATATATTGGGGGGGGGGAGAACAATTAAATAGGTAGGACTATTACAGCCTCTGTTTTACAGCAGAGTCAAATCTTAATTAGCACATGCTGATGGAAACAGAAATGTACCAGTTATGTGACTCTGCTGATATTCAGGGGCTCATAGGAATGCACTTTGCTGGGGTAGAGTCATATTTATTTTATTAATTACTTTGAGGTTCTTACACTGCTAATTTGTAAACATACTTTTAAAATTACATTGGTTTATGCAGTGTTGGGGTAGCTGTGTTGATCCGAGGATATTAGAGAGTCAAGATGGGTGAGGTAATATCTTTTATTAGACCAACTTCTGTTGGTGAAAGAGACAAGCTTTTAAGTTACACAAAGCTCTTCTTCAGGTCAGGATCTGGCCCAGACTTGAAGAAGAGCTCCACCTAAGCTCAAAAGCTTGTCTCTTTCACCAACAGAAGTTGGTCCAATAAAAGATATTACCTCCCACACCTTGTCTCTTGAAAATTACAGTACGATTCACTTGTGTGGGAAGCAGCCACAACATGAACAGTGGCGCTCACATTAGGGTATCTGTACTAGCCAACAACTATTCATTTCACACCTGTTAATTGTTACAAATAGATTTGTGGACAAAACTGTGCACTACACTCTCAAAGTTAGACCTGTGTAAATCCAAAGTAATCCTATAGACCACTGCTCTTAGGCTTCTCTCTCTAACTACCACTCTGACAAATTCTGCAATGACTTAGTGCAGCTCATGGTAGAATTTGGCCATCTGTCTTTCTGTGTAACAACTATTACAAACCTTTCTAGCCAGCTAGCAAGACCTGATTTATTGGCAAATTACACTGACAACCCATTGTTTCTGACCAAGTTCTTAAACCCAATGAAATCTCACTGAAGTCAACCAGATTGGTTGGGGTGAATTAGCACAGAATTGATCCCTTAGGTTCTAGCTCCTACTGGAGTTAATGGGAGTTTTACCATTGACTTCAATTGAAGCTGTTTCAGGCCCTTAATATGGGTCGGACGGACAAGGATGCTCATAGAAAAATTAAGTCATATTTTAGATTTCTTATTTTTCTCCATGGATCGTGTCTCCTTTTATATAGAAGATGCCTTTTCTGTAGAAGTTATCACTGACAGCTCCCGATTGTCCTAAAAAGAGGAGGTTAGTTCTTTCTCGTCTCTTTGAATTTTAATCATGTTTTTAATCAGGGACAGGCAAATAGCCTTTATTTTAAATGTACTTCTCTTTCTTCCTCTCTGATTCCATTGCCCAGACACACTTCTCCTACATCCACAACACAGCAAACTATATTTGGTGCTGCATGTGAATTATAAAAGAGTTGCATGTTACGTCCTTGTGGAGAAAGCATCCGAAAGGTTGAGTCATCCAAGAGCTAAGCCATCAATATGTGATCTGAGTCTTGACACAGGTGCTTTTAATTGGTTAATAAATCTGTAGAGAGGGTAAAACATCAGTAAAATGAGACTTCTTTGTAACCTTTGTTTACAGCATACTGACCGATAGAGGCCTGTCCTGATTTACTGTGTTATACCTGATGTAACCAGTAACACTGTACATGAAATGGAAAATATAGGGGTGGTTAATTAAGAATTTTTTGTGTTTCATTCCTCATTTCTCTTTTTTATTAGCTTAGGAAGGATGGTCTTGAACAGAAGACAGCGAAAAAGGAGTCAGGAGATGTGGGCCAACATTTTAAAAAGTACTTATGGGTGCATCAGGTTTTGTTGCTGAACATCCACCCTCTGAAAGTCAAGTCCCTTTAAAGTGCCTCGAATTGAGCACTCAAAAATTCATGCGCCCAAAATCAATAGTCACTTTTGAAAATCTTGGACAAGGATTCTTTTTCCTATTGTTCTTACACAAGTCACTTAAAGTCCAATTACAGAGAAGACTCAGGGATCTCCACCTTCTCTTCCAGTGCACACATACAGACAGGCAGCTGTAATTTGGCAAACTGCTCTGAAGGCACATTTGCTCTTTCCAGCACTAGTCGTTCCAGAAAGGATATTGCAAGTTAAAGCAGAATCAGGCCCACTGCCTCTGATGATGTGTATGGCAGTTGTGTTATGCAGTATTCACAATAGTTTCTCATACATAGAGTATGTTTGTTATGCATTTTCTTAACTTTTAATGAAATGTTTAAGGAGATTCTGTTGCCTGAGAGAAACATTCTGTTTGTAAACAGCTTGGCCCACGTCACATATTTTCCCTAATTTTTTCCCCTGCTTGTTATTTTATTGCTAAGGGCACATATAGGCAAACAGAATTTTTGTTTTTAAATAGTTCATCTGCTCTTGCTGCTTATTTCTGTCATAATCCTGTGGTTCTGATTGGGGTCAGTTCAGGTCATAATCCTCTGGTTCTGACTTGGTTCAGTTGAGGTCATAAACCTCTGGTTCTGACTGGGGTCAGCTGAGGTCATAATCCTCTTTTACTAACAGAGATCCCTGGAGGTCATAATCTGTTTGTGACACTGCAGTCATTTTAGCAGAAGCCAGTTTGATGTCAAAAACAGGATTCTAGCTTCAAGTAAGGAAGGAGTGGCATGAGCTGTTAAAACTGTGAGGATTCAAATATCCTTACTTGATTATAGGTGGCTACATTTTCTGTACATTTAAATTTCTAAACCCCCTGAGTCCAATTCCTCATTGGCCTGCTCCTTGTACAGTCACTTACAGTGAGTGCAGAACTCTACCATTCTGACTGGTAGGATTTTACATCACTTTGGACTCATTTTGCGAGAGCAGAGTAACAATTAATCAGGCCTTCTGTGTGCAGTGACAGCAGGCGTTTAGTTTTCAGAGTTGTTGGAACCTGTCACAGAGGAGGAGACACACATACACGGCTCTCTCATGGAGACTTTACCTTTGTTTTCTTACTGTTTTCTATAGTCTAAAAGCCACTTTAGACTGAAAAGAAATACTTGCTCTTTGGATATGGAATAA
Organism: Chrysemys picta bellii; assembly: GCF_011386835.1. NCBI lineage: Eukaryota > Metazoa > Chordata > Testudines > Emydidae > Chrysemys > Chrysemys picta. Next base: position 242,877,074 of record NC_088792.1, on the reverse strand, counting down.
TGAAAGACTAAAGAAAAGAATAAATAGTGACAGAAATATAGAATACACATTATATTATATATATGCAGAAATAATTTAAAATTAAATATTTCCAAAGTTTTGTAAGCAATATCAACAGACTAAATGTATCTGTTTATTAATTGAAAGATGAACACAACTATGGTCATTTTGAAAATTGAATTGTTTGTTGTTTATGGTGGCATGGAACTGTGGCTGTCTCTCAGATGCCTTATCATGAGAAATACAAGATTTTATTCCACAGAGTAGACATAATTGCTGGGGTGGATGGGAAGGCATGTTCCCTTCTCCTTAAGTTTTCTTATCCAGTTGATAGTCACTCCAAAGTAGTTGGCTGGGAACCCTCCCAGTTCCTGTCGCTTTCTAGTGGTGCATGTATTAGACCAGCTCACATGCACCCATTGCTCTGCATTTACAGGGGCAGTGATATTTTATGTGATAAAAAGGCAGATTCTGTGGACTAACTTGCCATCTGAAACTCTGGTCCCCTTCTCCTGGGGCATGGGATGGAGGAAAGGAGATTCTCAAGAGAGGTGTCCATTTCTGTGCTTGTGAGGATATATGAAGATTCCATATATCCTCATATAGAATGTCTATGATACATAGGTGTAAGATACTGAATCTGCAGTTGGAACATAACAATTGTGACTTGCAAAACAGGGCCCTGAATATCTACTAAATCCAAACGGCGAAAACTTAAATGGCAAAATTTCTATAATCACTCTGCCAGTGTTTTCATGAAAAGCAGAAGTGAGTCCATTTCAAGTCCTGTGCAACTGAAAGAGCTTTGAAAATTTTCTCTTTTAAAAATTGATTTCTCTAGTCCTGAGCAAGGCCCTTAAAACTCTCATTACCTTTTCCGCACCCCTGTAAAGGATCTGTAGCACAGCCATGCATAGTCAGAAAGCTGACTGTCAATTTTAACCATCGCTTTAAAACAAGGCCAAAGGTCATTAAAGGCTGAAATGCTCATTTTGGCAGGCAAGGGCATGATTTGCCTGTTTTAACTACATAGGTGCTTCTGCCAAGCTGAAATTGTGTTATTAGCTATTGAAAGGGAGCAAGAGAGAACATGCCATTTTAAATTACATGTTGACCCGTTTGTAGTCCTGGGTTATCTGGGATTGATCTGATTTTCTAGCTTGCCCATTGGGTGGGATAGAGGCTTTAAAAAAAAAAAATCTAGGATTTTCTCCATTGTGTTTGTGTAGGGCCTAGCACAATGGGACCCAACCTGGTTAAGGTGTCTAGGTGATACCACAATATACATTTTAAATAATAATAATTGATACATCTGATGCAGGAGTACAGATTATAAGTGATAGCGTTTTGGGGCTCCATTCACCTCTGCTCATGCAGGGATGTGTGTTGCTTGGGTCCCAGAGCATTCACCCATATGAGAGCGTAGGCAGTGGTTCTGTCACTGGAAGGCAGTTTTAACTGGGGCTGGGGCTCCATTAGAGGTTGCCTAGAAATGCAATAAGGGCCTGATCCAAAGACCACTGAAATCCATGGGGGACTTTCCAGTGGGCATCAGCTCAGGCCCTACATCAGCACATCCAGGAATGCTTCTTCCCTGGCCAGGGCTGCCCAATTTCGGGTCTATACACCAATCAGTACTGGGTCTCCCCAATGGGGGAAGGATGGGGTTGCCCCGGCCTGAACCCAGCCCCAGCCTGGACCTGCCATGCCTAGGGGAGGGGCACCTATCCCGCAGTCCCAGCCCTGGAGCTGCTGCGGTGGGGAGAGGTGCCTCTCGCCCCCAGACCAGGTGCTGCTGTGGGGAGAAAGAGCTGGGGGGGGGGTCCTATTTCCCTGCTGTAGCCACGGGGCAGCCTGCATCCCAAATCCCTCACCCCTGACCCCACCCCAGAGCCCGCACCCCAAACCAGAGCCTTCACACCCCTCCACCCCAGCCCTCTGCCCTAGCTCTGAGCCCCCTCCCACACCCTTGGCCCACATCACCTCCATATTGGTGCACATAACAAAATTATTTCCGCACATGTATGGGAAAAGTTAGAGGGAACACTGTTTGTTTGTGAGTGCTTTGCACTGCTGTACTCACATCTCCATGAACCAGATTTTCACTGCCTATACTCTGTGTGCTGAAAAACGCTAGCCGAAGATGAGGAGGGTAGAATCAAGCCTGTACGTTGGTACTACAGCCAGTATCTTGGTATAAAATTAACATAAATTGCTGGCTTCTTGGCTGTATTGTTGTTGTTTTCTGCCTAAATGATAAATGAGAGCCATGTGGTATGGTCTTTCTTGGGTCCCTGATACTTTTCATTTGGTTCACCATGATGCTATCCAAACTTTTATAGGCCACTGTCAAGCATTGGGACATTTGGGATGCATAGTCCTGCCAGCTGAAAATGACAATGACAAGCCATGACAGTCATCCTGTGATTCGTGACTTACTGGGGTAGTGGGGGCTACGTTCCTATGCTCAACAATGCCAAAGTTGGTTGCAGAGTTTTGTTCCCCTGTTACTAAGTCACGTGGTTCTAGTATGTGGTTCTGCTCTAGTTTTGTTTTGGAACAGTCCCACCATAGGTCCCGTGGGGCCAGAAATAACACAAATTCTGTACAATAGCTGAAAGTGCATTATGGGGTCTATTATATGAGATAAATAAGATAAGGACAAGGCTCTTATCTAACAGACCTACAAATAAAACGCTTGTTTGTGGCTCTAGGATATTATCTGGCCTTAGAGTGAAATATGCATTTGATGCTTCTACAGAGCCGAGGAGCAGAGCAGTTGTCCAGACTTCCTGATACCCACGTGGTACTGACGTTCTTTATTTCAACTCCATTCTTAGATCCCAGCTGTGCAACTGAATTCACGTGGGTGGAACCTGGAACCCATGCATCTCTGTCGTCTTTACTGGGAGTCCACACCGCTTTAAGAATGGATCAGATGTCAACATCAGCCGCAGATTGTCAATTGTAACACTTCCAGGTAGGGGTTATATATCTCTTTGTGTGTGGACAGTGTTGCGGATTGTGGGGGAGTTAGGGCCCTGCACCCCCGACTTCCTGCGATTCACCATGACTCTCAGCCAGCCAGTAAAGCAGAAGGTTTATTTGGATGACAGGAATACAGTCCAAGACAGGTCTTGCAGGCACAGACAACAGGGCCCCCCTCAGTTAGGTCCAGCTTGGGGTCCCAGGGCATGCCGGCCCACCCCCCTTGGGGGGTCAGAGCCATCTCTGCCTCCCAGCCATCTCTCCAGCCTCCTTCCAGCCTGCTTCCAGCCTGCTTCCCGCACTCTCCCTCAGCGACCCCTCCCACAGCCTTTGTTCAGTTTCCCGGGCCCCGGAGTCATCTGACCTCCAACCCCCTCCTGGGTTCTCATGTTACAAGCTCAGGTATGTTCCCTTGGGCCGGCTCCCATCCCCCGATGCAGACCATCCTAGTCACACTCCCCTGTCAGCATTCACAGACCACAGTAAGAACAGTCCCAGTTCGTCACATCTCTCCCCCCTTCGAGACCGAACTGAGCAGGGTCACTTTAGCCAGTGACCCGGGGAAGTTCGAACCTACCCCCGTTCCCATGGATGCCCCCGCATCCCTCCAGTTCCTTGGTGGGAGTTACACCAGGCCCCTTCCGTTCCACGCCCCCCCTTAGGTCGGGGGTGCTTGATGGCACTCGCAGTTCGCATGTGGGAAGGTTTATGCGGCCTGTGCCCTTTTCCCACCCCCATACCTCTGGGGCTCCAACTGGGCTGTGGTCTTCTCCCAGCACTCCAGTCTGGAGGTCTGTGCTTTGGGCTCTCTTGGTTTAGAGCCGCCCTTTTAACCTTGGCCACCCTCTGGAAAGGATCCTTTATGCTGGGCAAGGGTCCTAAAGCTGTTTTCCCCTTGTCCCAGGCCTTCCTCCCCCTCTGACAGGGGTCACAGGATCCGCAGTACTGTCGGACAGTAACAAAGACCCCAGGCCAGTAAAAGCTCCGTAGCAGCCTCTGCTGGGTACGCCAGGTTCCCTGGTGCCCTGAGAGGGGAATGTCATGGGCCCGGCACAGCAGCTGGCGGCGATACTTCTGGGGTACCACCAGCTGCCTCCTGATCCCCCCTGACTCCATTTTCCCTGGGGGAGCCCATTCTCGGTACAGGAACCCCTTCTCCCACAGGAACCTTTTCCGGCCACCTCGTCCCATGGTCTGTACCGCATTGAGGTCGGCCAGGTCCCTTATTTTCCGCAAGGAGGGGTCTCTCTGTAGCTCGGCCTGGAACTCAGCAGCTGGGACAGGGATGGCCACCTGCTCTTTCTCGCCCGCTGGGTCCGAAGCTGCAGCCTCCCTGAGCCGCGTCCCTGGGCGTTCCCTCCCCACCAGGTTAGGGTCCTGCGCCTCAGGCAAGGCACCCCCCCCAAGGCCAGGGCGCAGGGCCCCTCGCCGGCTCTGACTGCGGGTCACAACCAGTGCCTTTTGGGGGTTGCTTGGCCAGTTCTCCAGGTCCCCCCCCATCAATACCTCAGTGGGCAAATACGGGTGTACCCCCACATCCTTGGGGCCCTCCTTGGCCCCCCACTTCAGGTGTACCCTTGCCACGGGCACTTTGACTGGTGTTCCGCCCACCCCCGTCAGGGTCAGGTAGGAGTTGGGCACCACCTGATCTGGGGCCACCACCTCGGGCCGGGCCAGCGTCACCTCTGCGCCCGTATCCCAGTATCCATTGACCTTCCTCCCATCCACCTCCAGGGGAACAAGGTACTCTCTCCGGAGGGACAGCCCCGCGCCCACCGTATAAACCAAAAACCCTGAGTCTGGGGCATCCAGCCCCGTAGAGGAGCTGGCCTGGGGCCCTTCTCTCTCTTGAGCAGTTGATAAGCTGCCAGCCCCTCTTGCGTGAGAAGCCTGCCCCTCGTCCGTCTGGGCCTCTACCAAGTTAACCCTATGCGGGTTCGGTCTGCTCAGTCTGTCCTTGAGCTTGGGGCACTGGGCCCGAACGTGGCCTCTTCGGCCGCAGTAATAGCAGCTCATGTCCTGTGGGTCCCCTCGAGCCGGTCGGTTGTCCCTGACGCTGGGCATTCCCCGTGGGAGGGGATTCCCCATATTCCCTCTTTGGGAGGTCCCAGGGTGACTCTCTCTCTGCATCGCGGCGGGCCTGTTCCTTTGGGGCTCCTCCCTGCCACCCCCTGACCGGCTCTTTACAAACTCATCAGCCAGCTGCCCGGCGTGTCGCGGGTTCTCTGGCTTTCTGTCCACCAACCACAGCCTCAGGTCGGATGGGCACCGCTCATACAGTTGCTCCAGTACCAGCAGTTTAATCAGGTCCTCCTTCGTCTGGGCCCCACCAGCCCACTTGCTGGCGTATCTTTCCATGCGGACGGCTAGTTGCAAATATGAGATCTCAGGGGTTTTATCTTGACCCCGGAACCTTTCCCGGTACATCTCAGGAGTCAGCCCAAACTCTCGTAGCAGGGCCTTTTTGAATAGTTCGTAGTCCCCTTTCTCTGCCTCTCCCAGTTGGCGGTACAATGCCACGGATTTGGGGTCCAGTAAGGGGGTAAGGACCCGGAGTCTGTCCGCGGGATCCACCCGGTGCAGCTCGCAGGCCGTCTCAAAGGCCTCCAGGAAGTCATCCATGTCCTCCCCCTCCTTGTATGGGGCCATGATGCACTTATCAAAGCTCCGTGCAGTCCTGGGTCCCCCCTCACTCACCGCAGCCGGGGGTTCGCTGCCCTTCAATCTCGCCAGTTCCAGGTCATGCTGACGCTGTCTCTCTTCATGCTGTCTCTGTCTCTCATTCTCCTCCCGTTCATGCTGTCTCTGTCTCTCTTCACGCTGATGCTGTCTCTCTTTCTCCTCCCGTTCATGCTGTCTCTGTTGTTCACGATCCTCCAGCTCTCTCAGTTTTAGCTCTTTCTCCCATTCCAGCCAATTCCGCTCCACGGATGCCGAACGTCGCCGGGAGGATCCTCTGCTGGCCGGCGAGCTTCGCCGGGGGGACCCCCTGCTGGCCGGGGGGGTCACGGCGCCTTCGGTATTTGCTGGGCTCCTCCCCACCCTTCCCCTAGGCATAGGAAGGAGGGGTCTCGGGAAGCCCTCAGCAGCCGGCTGACCACTCCCAGCTGGGACAGACCCTGGTGCCTGCGCTGCATTTGCCAGGCTGCTTCCCTGAGACACAGGGATCAGTTCATTCGCACGATCTTCCGCCTCCAGCTGGGCAATGAGCTGTTCTTTGGTGAGCCTCCCAATGCGCAGCCGCCTCTGCTTGCACAGCTCCACCAGGTCGCTCTTAAGCCGCTTGGCATACATCTTCCTGCTGGCCACTCACCGGCCTGTGTGCTCACAGCTCCCCACAGTTCCCAGGGGGACCCCTAGTGTGCCAGCCCTTCTCGAGGTCACCACCTCTCTGCCAGGGTCGAGCTGCAGACTCCTCCGCCCCTGGGACCACTCGCTGCGATCCCCCCGGGGGACCCTGTTACCGCAAAAGTCCTTCTCGCTGGTCACACACTCCCAGGGGTAATAACCGTCTCTCTCCCACTCTTCAGCGTGCCTGGTCCCCGTCAATCCCCCTTCGTTTTACTGCTCCCCAGTCACTTACTGCAGGAAGCGCCGTCCACGGGGTGCAGTAGATCCCACCTCTGCCACCAGTTGTTGCGGATTGTGGGGGAGTTAGGGCCCTGCACCCCCGACTTCCTGCGATTCACCATGACTCTCAGCCAGCCAGTAAAGCAGAAGGTTTATTTGGATGACAGGAATACAGTCCAAGACAGGTCTTGCAGGCACAGACAACAGGGCCCCCCTCAGTTAGGTCCAGCTTGGGGTCCCAGGGCATGCCGGCCCACCCCCCTTGGGGGGTCAGAGCCATCTCTGCCTCCCAGCCATCTCTCCAGCCTCCTTCCAGCCTGCTTCCAGCCTGCTTCCCGCACTCTCCCTCAGCGACCCCTCCCACAGCCTTTGTTCAGTTTCCCGGGCCCCGGAGTCATCTGACCTCCAACCCCCTCCTGGGTTCTCATGTTACAAGCTCAGGTATGTTCCCTTGGGCCGGCTCCCATCCCCCGATGCAGACCATCCTAGTCACACTCCCCTGTCAGCATTCACAGACCACAGTAAGAACAGTCCCAGTTCGTCACAGACAGTACTTAACACATTGTGGATACTACCATAATGCTATTAATAATGTGCCTCATTTTGTATGCAACATGCAGGTGGTTACCACATCAAGCATCCCAAGCAGCATATTGCTGGAAGTGCCACATAACAGGTTAACTCTTGAAAGCAGAAGAAAAGGAGTGGGCTCAAAGGATATCTTGTTTTTTCCAAGCCAAGTGCTGTTTTCTTGAACCTCTTGTAAATGGAAGACCTCTGCTAAAGGGTAAGGATATGAGGAGTTGTTGTTGTTAATTTTACTTTAATTAAAGATAAGTACAATGCTTTAAAAATCCAACTACACTTCTCAAAAGCAGTAATAAACCACATAATAGACCACCCACTGTTCAATGTAATTGATGAAGCAGAATGGATAATATACTGTTGTTCCCCATGCTGCCTCTTGCTCTCAGAATTTCCATCAGTCAGACTTAATCTGAATACATTCATATATAATGATGTCTATCTATGGAGAGATGCTTTAGAATGAGCAGATTCCTCTTTATTTTTTAATGCTAACACCATTCTCCTCTGTGTGTAGATTTTTGAGCTGAAGTTTAAAGGAATCCTGTGTCACAGCCGCCTGCGTTTTGCAAGCCTTGAATGTGGGCATCTTGCCATTAAGACATGCTATGCAAAGTGTGATACAGCAGTAAACTGCTACTGGTGTGAGTCAGAAACACATGCAGGATACTGCAGAACATTATTATATACTGTCTAATGTTGGGATAAAAGGGACATGTACGTGCACGCGTGCTAAATAGTGCAGGGCAGGGAATTCAATTTACAGTATGTATTTCAAATATTCAGCTTTAGAGCACTTGCAACAACAGCTTAAGCTGCATAGCAACTCTTGAATCACAAAACCATAATGACATTTTTTAAAAAGAATATTCTCCGCTCTAGTTACAGTGTTTCTAATGATTAACATTGCCCAAGAAGATGTCACCAACTTTGTAACTCCTTTCACTGCCTGTATGGATCTAGAATCTGCTACCACAGCTATGATCTTGTAGCTAAGGATGGATCACAAACACTGGAGGGCAAAACGATCAGTTTCCACACCATAAACATTCACCTGAGGAAATGAGATTGTTTTATTGATGTGTTTTTTTCTGGAGATGGAGCTGAACTAAACCTTTGATTTCAAAGATCTTAGTATCTAAACCTGGATCTGAATTTTGCAAATGGGCTAAAACCTAAACACAGTGTCTGAACTCCCTTTGAACTTTGAGTGTTCAGTATTGCCCCTGGAACTCATCTCTAGGGTTTTCTTAAGAATTCAAAAATTTGATCAAGATTGAGATTTCACCATTTCCATTAGTTAGCATACTTTTCTCTTCCAGTAAAAATGGTGAGATTGCACTCTAGACTGGAGCGATTTACAAATCTTCATATATTTTCCCTAAAGAAAATTCACTATTTACACAGAGCAAAGTTAAACATTCTTGAATGTTCCTTTCAAGTCTAGATAAACAATAACAAACCTTAGTTATGGAACTTAGTATGCTAAATATACTAGGGATGATTGAACTGAATCATTAATTTCCTACCAAGTGCAAATAACAGCTGTATTTTACCATAGATACACTAATATTCATAATGGTTTGTGTCTTTGGCTTGCTTCAGGCACATTTAGAATCAGAAGATATTCTATTTCTGAGTATCAGTGGTAGGACACTTGTGTAAGAATACCATTTAACTCGGGATGGTGGACTGTGTGCCTCTAAAAGTGACACCTTAGCCCAGGGGTCGGCAACGTTTGGCACGCGACTCGCCAGGATAAGCACCCTAGCGGGCCGGGCCAGTTTATTTGCCTGCTGACACGGCAGGTTTGGCCAATTGCAGCCCCCACGAGGGATGTGGTGGCCGCGGCTTCCCGCCGCCCTCATTGGCCCGGGACGGTGAACCGCGGCCAGTGGGGGCCACGATCGGCCGAACCTGCCACGTCAGCAGGTAAATAAACTGGCCCGGCACGCTAGGGTGCTTACCCTGGCGAGCCGTGTGCCGAACGTTGCCGACCCCAGTCCTCAAATCCTCCCAGCAGGCCAATAATGTCACTGAAGATGGTGTTCAGAAAACATTTATATTGTATTTTTTATATTGAATTTCTTAGAAATAATAAAACTATCATACAACTTTATACAATTCTTCGCCTGCCAGAGAGTTTTTAGTGTTTGCCAGACACCTGGCAACGCTTCAGTTCAGTCGGTTTGTTGATGTTTGGCCTCAGTGACTGAGCAGTTGAAACCTCCAGGATTGCAGCAAGGTGTGCATCAAATAGTTGTAATCGGTATTTTGACTTGTTTATATTCATTGTGGAAAAAAGTGATGCTGCTAGGGTGACCAGATAACAAGAACAAAATATCGGGACACATTGCGGGGCGGATGGGGGTAGAAAGGGCGTTGAAGCAAAAAAAAAAGCCGGAGTGCAAAATATATTGGTTGGGACGCGGGACAAACAAATATCGGGACAGTTCTGATTTTATCGGGACGTCTGATCACCCTAGATGCTGCCTCCATGGCTGACTCTGCCCGGCAACTAATGATGCTGCCTCCAGCATACTTGGAAATAGTGTGGTGCAGCTGTTTCAACAATAACAATTCAAGTTTTATCAAATGCTATAGTTAGGTGATACTGTGCTTAACAGAACATTGTGCCCCAGACTGTGCATTAGAAACTTGACAATAAGTTTCCCATTCAGTTGTGATGTTCACTGATAACAGTAAATGCAATTATTACACTTTGACTAACACTTATCTTTTATATGGATGTATTTTCATGTATTTTATACTAGTATTCACTGTGCAGTTGATTTCAGATCATCATAAAGGATAACCATCCCAAACAGTTAATCACTCAAACTTTCTACAGCCAGGGCCAAATAGTTACTTTATTTCTATTTGAACATCCAAATCAAAGAAAGCCTAAGCAATGCTTTGTGCAGTTTTGACAAGAATGAACAATCCATGGCATATAAATATCACCTGTAGAAATAGTCACAAATTCAGCAGCCTCCTTCCTCCCACCAACTCCTGGTGAATACAGTTCCAACCCCCCTGGGATCTAAAACAAGGAGAAATTAACCAGCCTCTCCTCACCCTCATAACTGAAGCTCAGCCATCCACGCAGTCAAAAATACCCCATCTGCCCCAGGAACACCAAATTGCACTGTGCTTCCTAACCTTTTCCAAACCCTGTGAAAATCATAGCAATGTAGGGCTGGGAGGGACCTTGAGGAGTCATCAGGTCCATCCCCCTGCGCTGAGGCAGGTCCAAGTAAGCCTTGACCATCCTTCTCAGGTATTTGCCTGATCTATTCTTAAAAACTTCCAGTGATGGGATTCCACAACCTTCCTTGGAAGCCTATTCCAGTGCTGACCTACCCTTATAGTTAGGACGTTTTCCCTAATATCTAACCTAAATCTTCCTTGCTGCGGATTAAACAAAGAAATGTGCTTTGCAGTGTACTCTAAAACACACCAGATTTGGGCTGTTTTTCATCATGAGTTCCAAAGGTAAAGGCCTCTCATGGAGAATGTCCTGCCGTGGTTGCACACATGTAGTGAGAGCCACCTCCGCATCCCATTTAGGGTGACTGATATCCCATGGAGCACTAGCCGGGAGCAGTCCATGTGCTCAGGGAAGCATGGAGACTGCAATTGTGGCTGGTTCCCTATAGGCTTAGGGATGGAAGGGTGGGGGTGGAATAGTCTTGTACCCTTCTTTAGTACCCAAACAAGGCTAGCTCCCATCTGGCCCTAGATATAAAATGCTTTTTATCTTCAAAGTGCTTTGCAAAGATGAAGTTGTGACCGTGCACCCCATAAAGCTTTACGGAAATATGCTTATGAATGTATATATATGACATAACTGGAATATGTTTTATGATACATATACCATGTAACATATCTCTGTAAAGGTTATGATCTATTGAATCTATTCATCCTATTTGTATGCATGTGTCCTTGCTGTATCTGAAGTTATGAATATTGTGTACTTGCTTGATTTCTAAGTAGCTTTAGTAAAGCATTTGGTCAGCTTCTTGAGAAAGGAATGTGCAAATTAAGTGCCCAATCAAGAAACACTTAAAGGACAATGAATCTTGGAAAGCTCCAATCCACATAAGACGTCTACCTGAGGATGTTCAGGGTAGCATGTAAACAATGGCTGCTGCCTGTAAAAACTGAGTCATGCATGGACATGTGACTTACACATGTGACTCCAAAACTCCATCTTGGAGCTGGACTTTGCATAGGCGAGAGGAGGGGGTCTCCACCCACAAGAGAGTATTTAAACCCCTGGGAGACCCCTCCATTTTGTCTTCGGCTGGCTCAAGAGATATCCTTGGGGGTGGAGAGGCTACCTGAAAGAAACTGAAACAAAGGACAGTAACTACTGGGGGTGTGAGTGATTGCTGGACCCAGACTAAAAGGAGACTAGTCTGTAAAAGGAAGCTTACTGGAATTCCTCTGAGGGTGAGGACTGTATTCAGTTTTCTTACTGTATTAGACATAGAACACGCAAGTCTATTTTATTTTGCTTGGTAATTCACTTTGTTCTGTCTGCTATTACTTGGAACCACTTAAATCCTACTTCCTGTATTGAATAAAATCACTTTTTACTTATTAATTAACCCAGAGTATGTATTAATACCTGGGGGGGGGGAGGGAAAACATCTGTGCATACCTCTCTATCAATGTTATAGAGGGCAAAATCCCAAGTAAAATGGATTTATTTGGGGTTTGGACCCGTTTGGGAGTTGAGCATCTGACTGTTAAAGACAGGAACATTTCTTAACCTGCTTACAATTAAGCCTACATCTGTTGGGGGACGTGGTTCAGACCTGAGTCTGGGTTTGCAGCAGGCTAGTGGGTCTGGCTCAAACCAGGCAGGGCACTGAAGTCCCAAGCTGGAAGGGCAGGGAAACCAGGGGCAGAAGTAGTCTTGGCACATCAGTTGGCAGCCCCAGGGGGTTTCTGTGATCCAACCCATCACAGAAGTCATTAATGTAGAATTCTCCTTTGCATTGTTACAGCATTCCAAACTGTTCCCATTCAGCATTAAAGATTAATTTGCTGAACATAAGGCTTTGTTTTAAGTTACATGCACTGCTAGTAATGAAGTTGCCATTGAAGCAAAACAAAGTGAACAGCAGTTTTGCCTAAGTAAGGAATAAGTATGGATCACTGAGTAGGCATTAGAACAAGAAGTTATGTTTTATAGTTTTTTATAAGTTAATTTTATTTGTTATGAATGCATAAACATTTGTGGGCCTGATTAAATAAAGAGGGCCACAACTTAAAGTGGCAAATTTTCACTGATCAATTGAACTATTTTTTTAAGCTGAATAATGGTCCTTGATGTCAAGGCACAGTGTGTGGCATATTTCCATTCCACACAACCGCTCAGTAGTAACTATTACACTGGTGTCTGAAAGATCAGAAAGGAAGTATCAGTAATGCTTGTAATGTGAGATTGCTCATGCATTGAAAGATGTTACACAGAGAAATATATTGCTAAGTCATATTTCAATTCTGCCCTTGAAACTTCCTACATCCCTCATCTCTGTCCCTTGAGTATACTGTCAAGTTATTCAACCTCAAAAAGAGTATTATAATTTTAATAGGAGACCCGTTAGTGGCTGCTGTCTCATTTTTCCCAGTCAAACTGACATTTACCTTTTAAAGGACACTTTATTCAAAATTACCAAGGTATTCATGGTCACATAACTATTTCGCACAGATTGAAAATATCTTGGCACATACAGTCAAGGGGGAAAACAGCGTTCTGGAATTCTAGTGCGTTTGTTGGTTTGTTTCCTTCCTCTCTACATTCTGATAGCAGGTAACTTGTAACAGTTTGGACTGAAATCCAAGGAAGTTAGCCTGTTGGATACACTATTGGAATGGGCCAGCAAAGTCTCATATCTCAAAACCACTAATAGCTGCCCTGGAGAATTGACATTGTCCTTACATGATCTGTTTTCTTAGCTGGATTTTCAGTGTTTCAGCACTCGGGCTACATGGGGAAAACACACTGCCCAGACACTATCTGCTTCCTACAGATGCTTAGAGGAATTTTCAGTATTTCTTGACTCTTGTTTATTGTGAAGAGGCATCAGGGCAGTCTATTAAGGGTGTTCCCTCACCATTCTTCCATCCCATATCCAGCTAACCTACGCAGGGCCTGCTTCATATTGCTTAGCTCCAAACGCTCATCTTCTTCTATATCAGATAGCTACTATAAGACTGTGACATGCTGCTGCCGCTGATATAAAAGTTACTAGGGCTGTGATAATATGTCAGGTAGAAACAGGGCCGGCTCCAGGGTTTTGGCCGCCCCGAGCAGCCCAAAAAAAAAAAAAAAAAGCCGCGATCACAATCTGCGGCGGCAATTTGGTGGGAGGTCCTTCGCTCCGAGGCGGAGTGAGGGACCGTCCGCGGAATTGCCGCCAAATAGCTGGACGTGCCGCCCCTCTCCCGAGCGGCCGCCCCAAGCACCTGCTTGACAAGCTGGTGCCTGGAGCCGGCCCTGGGTAGAAATCTGATCCAGCCTCAGGGGAAAAGAAGAAAACCATAATAAAACAAATAGAGCCTGCCTTGATAAGCACTAGCTGTGTGAAATTTTAGCTGAGAAATAGCAAAAGTTACCTACTTGAACTACAAGTCAAATAACATAGTTGCTGTAACTTTTCTATCCCTCAGGCAATATTTCACAGCCTTTTCAAACATTAGCCTGTCTATTTGTCTATACATGGTTCACATACATAAAGAGACAGAGTGGGTGAGTGAATGTTGATGATTCTTGTAGGAGAAATTCTGCAGACTATGTAGAGACAGCAGGCAAAAAATTCTGCCCTCTTTTACATCAGTCTACCCCTGTTAGGCCAAATACCACCATGGTCTAAGCAGGAGACAACTCAAATTCAGTGGGAATGCAGTCAGTTGCATAAGGTTTCAATTTGCTCATTGATTTCAGTGTGGCTGCAGTGGACTGAGAGAAAAATTTGGCCCAGTCTCATGATCCTATGTGTTGAATCATTCTGAAATATAATTAGGCCCAGGCCTCCAGTAGCCATGGAGGTTATAAGAGAAAGGACTTTTAAATAATATTTCCTTAAAGCAGGGGAATATCTTTTGCCTTTCAAACCTTCTGAGCTGCCCACTGATTCCCCTGAGCCTGGCTACAGTCATTCAGAAGGTGAGATATGCGATCCCCTGAAATACTTCATGCTTTGGTGCATCGTCACTAGCAATCCTGTTCCAGCAGGATGCGGTCTATACCTTGTTACAGAAATATGGTCCTTAAAGCCCAAATCCTCAATACAGCACCCAACCCAAATACCCAGGTGAGGCACTGGGAAGATGTATGGGTGAGATGGCCCTTGCCCCAGAATGGCTGGAAAGCAGCTTTTCAGAATCTAACTCAGTCAACTCTTACAGAAATGCCCTATGGAATTCATAGAATCATAGAATATCAGAGTTGGAAGGGACCTCAAGAGGTCATCTAGTCCAACCCCCTGCTTAAAGCAGGACCAATTCCCAGCTAAATCATCCCAGCCAGGGCTTTGTCAAGCCGGGCCTTAAAAACCTCCAAGGAAGGAGACTCCACCACTTCCCTAGGTAACGCATTCCAGTGTTTCACCACCCTCTTAGTGAAATAGTTTTTCCTGATATCCAACCTGGACCTCCCCCACTGCAATTTGAGACCATTGCTCCTTGTTCTGTCATCTGCCACCACTGAGAACAGCCGAGCTCCATCCTCTTTGGAACCCCCCTTCAGGTAGTTGAAGGCTGCTATCAAATCCCCCCTCATTCTTCTCTTCTGGAGACTAAACAATCCCAGTTCCCTCAGCCTCTCCTCATAAGTCATGTGCTCCAGACCCCTAATCATTTTTGTTGCCCTCCGCTGGACTCTTTCCAATTTTTCCACATCCTTCTTGTAGTGTGGGGCCCAGAACTGGACACAGTATTCCAGATGAGGCCTCACCAATGTCGAATAAAGGGGAACGATCACGTTCCTCGATCTGCTGGCAATGCCCCTACTTATACAGCCCAAAATGCCGTTAGCCTTCTTGGCAACAAGAGCACACTGTTGACTCATATCCAGCTTCTCGTCCACTGTGACCCCTAGGTCCTTTTCTGCAGAACTGCTACCTAGCCATTTGGTCCCTAGTCTGTAGCAGTGCATGGGATTCTTCCGTCCTAAGTGCAGGACTCTGCACTTGTCCTTGTTGAACCTCATCAGGTTTTTTTCGGCCCAATCCTCTAATTTGTCTAGGTCCCTCTGTATCCGATCCCTACCCTCTAGTGTATCTACCACGCCTCCTAGTTTATTGTCATCTGCAAACTTGCTGAGAGTGCAGTCCACACCATCCTCCAGATCATTAATAAAGATATTAAACAAAACCGGCCCCAGGACCGACCCTTGGGGCACTCCGCTTGAAACCGGCTGCCAACTAGACATGGAGCCATTGATCACTACCCATTGAGCCCGACGATCTAGCCAGCTTTCTATCCACCTTACAGTCCATTCATCCAGCCCATACTTCTTTAACTTGGCGGCAAGAATACTGTGGGAGACCGTATCAAAAGCTTTGCTAAAGTCAAGGAATAACACATCCACTGCTTTCCCCTCATCCACAGAGCCAGTTATCTCATCATAGAAGGCAATTAGGTTAGTCAGGCACGACTTCCCCTTCGTGAATCCATGCTGACTGTTCCTGATCACTTTCCTCTCCTCTAAATGTTTCATAATTGATTCCTTGAGGACCTGCTCCATGATTTTTCCAGGGACTGAGGTGAGGCTGACTGGCCTGTAGTTCCCCAGATCCTCCTTCTTCCCTTCTTTAAAGATGGGCACTACATTAGCCTTTTTCCAGTCATCTGGGACCTTCCCCGATCGCCAGGAGTTTTCAAAAATAATGGCTAATGGCTCTGCAATCTCACCCGCCAACTCCTTTAGCACCCTCGGATGCAGTGCATCCGGCCCCATGGACTTGTGCACGTCCAGTTTTTCTAAATAGTCCCGAACCACTTCTTTCTCCACAGAGGGTTGGTCACCTTCTCCCCATGCTGTATTGCCCAGTGCAGCAATCTGGGAGCTGACCTTGTGCGTGAAGACAGAGGCAAAAAAATCATTGAGTACATTAGCTTTTTCCACATCCTCGGTCACTAGGTTGCCTCCCTCATTCAGTAAGGGGCCCACACTTTCCTTGATTTTCTTCTTGTTGCTAACATACCTGAAGAAACCCTTCTTGTTACTCTTAACATCTCTTGCTAACTGCAACTCCAAGTGTGATTTGGCCTTCCTGATTTCACTCCTGCACGCCTGAGCAATATTTTTATACTCCTCCCTGGTCATTTGTCCAATCTTCCACTTCGTGTAAGCTTCTTTTTTGCGTTTAAGATCAGCAAGGATTTCACTGTTTAGCCAAGCTGGTCGCCTGCCATATTTACTATTCTTTCTACACATCGGGATGGTTTGTTCCTGCAACCTCAGTAAGGATTCTTTAAAATACAGCCAGCTCTCCTGGACCCCTTTGCCCTTCATGTTATTCTCCCAGGGGATCCTGCCCATCTGTTCCCTGAGGGAGTCAAAGTCTGCTTTTCTGAA
This sequence comes from Chrysemys picta bellii, assembly GCF_011386835.1. Taxonomy (NCBI): domain Eukaryota; kingdom Metazoa; phylum Chordata; order Testudines; family Emydidae; genus Chrysemys; species Chrysemys picta. The sequence continues at coordinate 242,860,336 of NC_088792.1, read as the reverse complement.
GTCCAGGGTCCGTATTCTGCTGCTCTCCTTTCTTCCTTTTGTCAGGATCCTGAACTCGACCATCTCATGGTCACTGCCTCCCAGGTTCCCATCCACTTTTGCTTCCCCTACTAGTTCTTCCCTGTTTGTGAGTAGCAGGTCAAGAAAAGCTTTGCCCCTAGTTGGTTCCTCCAGCACTTGCACCAGGAAATTGTCCCCTACGCTTTCCAAAAATTTCCTGGATTGCCTGTGCACCGCTGTATTGCTCTCCCAGCAGATATCAGGGTGATTAAAGTCTCCCATGAGAACCAGGGCCTGCGATCTAGCAACTTCTGCTAGTTGCCAGAAGAAAGCCTCGTCCACCTCATCCCCCTGGTCTGGTGGTCTATAGCAGACTCCAACCACGACATCACCCTTGTTTCTCACACTTCTCAACTTTATCCAGAGACTCTCAGGTTTTTCTGCAGTTTCATACCGGAGCTCTGAGCAGTCATACTCCTCTCTTACATACAACGCAACTCCCCCACCTTTTCTGCCCTGCCTGTCCTTCCTGAACAGTGTATATCCATCCATGACAGTACTCCAGTCATGTGAGTTATCCCACCAAGTCTCTGTTATTCCAATCACATCATAGTTCCCTGACTGTGCCAGGACTTCCAGTTCTCCCTGTTTGTTTCCCAGGCTTCTTGCATTTGTGTATAGGCACTTAAGATAACTCATCGATCGTCCCTCTTTCTCAGCATGAGACAGGAGTCCTCCCCTCTTGCGCTCTCCTGCTTGTGCTTCCTCCCAGGATCCCATTTCCCCACTTACCTCAGGGCTTTGGTCTCCTTCCCCCGGTGAACCTAGTTTAAAGCCCTCCTCACTAGGTTAGCCAGCCTGCTGGCAAAGATGCTCTTCCCTCTCTTCGTTAGGTGGAGCCCATCTCTGCCTAGCACTCCTTCTTCTTGGAACACCATCCCATGGTCGAAGAATCCAAAGCCTTCTCTCCGACACCACCTGCGTAGCCATTCGTTGACTTCCACGATTCGACGGTCTCTACCCCGGCCTTTTCCTTGCACAGGGAGGATGGACGAGAACACCACTTGCGCCTCAAACTCCTTTATCCTTCTTCCCAGAGCCACGTAGTCTGCAGTGATCTGCTCAAGGTCATTCTTGGCAGTGTCATTGGTGCCCACGTGGAGAAGCAGGAAGGGGTAGCGATCCGAGGGCTTGATGAGTCTCGGCAGTCTCTCCGTCACATCGTGTATCCTAGCTCCTGGCAAGCAGCAGACCTCTCGGTTTTCCCGGTTGGGGCGGCAGATAGATGACTCAGTCCCCCTGAGGAGGGAGTCCCCGACCACCACCACCCTCCTCCTCCTCTTGGGAGTGGTGGTCGTGGAACCCCCATCCCTAGGACAGTGCATCTTTTGCCTTCCAATCGGTGGAGTCTCCTTCTGCTCCCTTCCCTCAGATGGATCATCTAGTCCACTCTCCGCATTAGTACCTGTAGAGAGAACATGGAAACGATTGCTCACCTGTATCTCAATTGCTGGTGCATGGACTCTCCTCTTTCTCCTTCTGGAGGTCACATACTGCCAAACCTCCTCACAATCCTTCTGTCCCTGCTGTGCCTGCTCTGAATCTTCAGAACATTGTGGCCGTAGAAGCATCTCCTGACGTCTGTCCAGGAAATCTTCATTTTCCCTTATGCAATGCAGAGTCGACACTCGTTTCTCCAGCCCTCAAACCTTCTCTTCCAACATGGAGACCAGCTTGCACTTTGTACAGACAAAGTCGCTTCTGTCCTGTGGAAGAAAGACAAACATGGCACAACCTGTGCAGGTTACAACAGCTGATCGCTCACCTTCCATATCACCGTCCTCTTAAGAGCTTCCTCAACTGTTGCAGGAACTACTCAGGGAACCTGCAGATGAAAGCTTCAGTGCGCTCTCCCCACGCAAACTCCCAGGCAAACTCCCGCTGTTAGCCTCTGCTGTTCGCCGCTCAGCTGGTTCGCTGCTGACTCAATAGATAATTCAATTCTCTATTCAATAGAGAATGAATTCCTCTCTATAGCTATTTGAACCATTTTATGGAATTTAATAGATAATTATGTCCTTGCTACAGAATTCTGTTGGATGATTCAAAAACTGTATAGACAGGAAAGAAAAAGAAGGGAAAGAACGTAAATCATTCTGTTAAATTCTTTAGGACCAGATTCCCATTTACATTAAGGTTCTGTTACACCACTCTGGCAGTGCAAAAGGACCTTAAAGTGTAATTTACATTATTTTGATTTCCTGCTGGGGCAGTGTACAGGGTCTAGTATCGTCTAGACCTCCTACATAACACAGGACAAAGAACTTCACCAAGTGATTCCTGCATCAAGCCATAACTTCTGGTTGAGCTTGAATCTCTCTTTTTTACAAAGATATCTAAACTGGATTTAAATACTTCACATGAGTAAGTTGTTCCATTAGTTACTCATCTTCACAGATATTTTGTACTTTATTTTTAGTCTGAATTTGTCTAGGTTCAGCCATTAGATCTTGTTATGCCTTTGTCATAAATGAGAATTCAAGCCTAGCAAATTTGAAAGTACTTTCAGTAGAACCCTATTGGTCTCATCCTTATTAAACATCATGGAGCTTTTCCAAAAGGGAATGGCTCTAAGGGCCCTTCCACCTGGGTTGGAGGATGGGAGCATCTGCATAGCAGTGGATCTTCTAGCCCATCTGTGCCCCACGCCATCCTCCCAGGGAGCTTGTACAGTGAAGTTCCTAGGGGTGACTGGATTTGTTACAATATTTATAGGAAAGAAAAGAAAAAGTTTCAATAGCTTTGTTATTTTTTTAACAAATTGTTTCCAGCTCAATTAAAAGGCTTTTACAGCATAGCTAGGTTTCACTAAGAGTGGTTATCTTAGTTTCCATAGTGGCATTCCACTTCCAGCGTAGATGCAATCAGTGACTGTGATTACACCAGTCTGATCTCTAAAGTGTCTGATAGGCATTCATGTTGTGCAAGTGTTTCAAGCTAATAGGCTCTTTGGGGTAGATTGTGCCATTATGGTACTAATTCCCATTGGGGTGGCACAGAGTTGCCCTTTCACAGAAGGCAAAATCCCCTTCAGCTTGCTGGCACAGAGAGGAAGTATGCATGCTGTGCCACCTTGTTCCCACCTGTACAGCAGGACAGCCCTGTAAGCCGCTTCTGAGACAGCCTTTCTCCCTGCCTCTCTGTGACGCAAGGACCTCTTAATGCCAAGTGGCAAGGAGTCACAGAAACCTTGTGAGTCTGGTGTGTATATCCTAGTTCAACAAAGAATGTCATGTGAGTTCTCAAATGAAAGCTGGTGTCACACTGGTTATTAATAGCATTGTGAAATGCACGTACAGATACTACGTAGGAGTTATGTGTTCATACTGAAAAATATGTTCTTAGAGTCTGTGTCAAGGTATTTCATCACCAGCTGAGGTGAAAAAGAGGTTTTCTGTCAGACAAGAGATGTTTATCCCCCCTTCTCTCTGTCAGGATGTATATTAAGCACTGTAAGCTAACACAATGGATGCCCATTCACATATAAAGTCAATGAAGAGATGTGAAGTCAACGGGGAAGTAGCACACAGGAAAAAACAAGCATCATTTGCATCATTATCCTGTTCCTGTGCAAAGACAGTGAACTTTGGGGGTATATGTAGGAGACAAAGGAGACACCCCACCCTCCTGCGCCTAGGAAGTAAATGGATAGTGAATTTACATTCATGAAAATGGGATCTCAGTCAACCTTGTATGAAAACAGTGAAATGGATGTTGGCGTGACATAAGCTTTGTTAGACAGGCAGTTAATATGTGTGTTAGTCTCTAGAAAGCATGTTATGATTTTGTTTTGTATGTAACTCTTTGTTTTCAGCAACAGAGGGTCCTGTGGCACCTTTAAGACTAACAGAAGTATTGGGAGCATAAGCTTTCGTGGGTAAGAACCTCACTTGCATCTGAAGAAGTGAGGTTCTTACCCACGAAAGCTTATGCTCCCAATACTTCTGTTAGTCTCAAAGGTGCCACAGGACCCTCTGTTGCTTTTTACAGATTCAGACTAACATGGCTACCCCTCTGATACCTTTGTTTTCAGTATCCGCATTCACTATCTCCTGAATCTCTAGTCTTTGATAATAAACTTATTCTTGTTTTCCCTATAATTATGTCCCAGTGCTATGATGGTAAGCAAAGTGCTGCTCCTGAGCTGAATTGATAAGCTGGTGTGTACACTGTTCCTTTGGGGACAGCAGACCTGGAATTTCTGTGTGTAGGCAATGTCAGGGGCTGGATATCAAAGGGGAATGCTTCAAAGGGACTCAGGGACTGAGGTGCACCTGTTGTTAACCTACAAGCCAAAGTAAAGGCTGGCATAGCCCAGAGACGAGTGCTTGAGTAGCTAATAGGTTGGTGACGTTAGGGGACTCGCATCCAGCCAAGCACAAGCAAGTCTTCCTCATGCTGGAGGCAACAAGGGGTAATATGGTGACTCATAGTCCTGGATACCCTGAGAACCATCACAGTCTCCCACCTCTTTGCACCCTTGGGGGCACTAGGAGGAAGTGGACCCTGGACTCCCTTTAGCACAGGAACTTGTATTGTGCTCAGCCATTCTACAGGTTTAATAGGGGGAGAGAGCTCCCTGTAGTTCTTGCCTTCCATGCACAAGCATGTGAGGGCTAGGAACACACTCTGGCCCTTTGTGTTGAGAGTAAAATGGGCTATATTTTCCCATTTATTTCTAATCCAATGCCATTGGGTTGTTTGTTTGCTTGGTATTTGTAACTGTGTTTATCCACTAGGGATGTGAGGAAAACTTTTTCTATTTTTTTTATTTTTTTTAATTTGATGTTAGAATCCCAAAGAGTAGCCACCAGCAGCCAGGGAGAAATTCATTTCTGTGCAAACATCTCTGAAGGGCCTATGAATGACTGAAGTCTCACGTTAAAGACTGAGATAGGGTCTGAGTGGGGCAGAGGGCTTGGCAGGGCTGTCTGCACTGAGACTAATTTAATTTTCAGTGATTATTGTAGGATATGGCAGACATTTAGTGATGTGTGTATAAAAAAAATAGGGCTTCCACAACAAGGAATCCATTAACAATCTGTGCAAGTGCCACCAAGCTGCAGCTAGTGAAGCAGGACACTGAGATTCCTCTTAGCTCTGTCCCAACAGCTTCCTATCATTGCTTGTTTGGGTTGGTGGGTAAAGGAGGAGAGGGTTAAAAGTTTGTGTCTTAAGTTCCATGGTTCTTCATTGTGCAGAAAAACAGAAGCACTGGGCTGTAGGAACCCTCTCTGCAGCTATGAAATAGCCCAGGAATTTCCAACTGGTTAAAAAGTGTCTGCTAGAGACTATTGACTCAGCAGTTGAGCTGCTTGGAAAATGCCAATTCAATTAAATCGACATGTTCTGCGTGAATCTGTCAATTTCATCATCTCTACCAATGGAAACCAGGCAGGTTTCACGGGGATACCATGTAGGTTTTCTGCTGTCTCACCTGCCTCTATGCAGAGCTGGGCGCCTGGGAGTCTTGGACCATTGGCTCAAGCCAGGGCTCTCAGGCTTCTTTGCTTCCCGTTCCGTGGTAGGCTCCCTGGGCTTCCAAGCTCCAGACTACATGGCAGGAAGCCCGGAAGCAGGGCTGCCAGGTTTCTGGGCAGCTTGGAAAGCCTCATAATTTTTCAATTCAAAAAATCAAAATGAAATGTCATTGTGATTTTTTTAAAATGAATTTTCAGAATTCCTACTCTGTGTGAAAATTCGTGGTTTTGTTCTAATGTGGAACAAAATCAAACAAACAAAAGAATAAAAATGGAATTTCCTGCAGAACAGGAATTCCAGATTCTGATCAGCCCTACTTAGCAGCTACCTCAGCACCGACAGCAGGTGCCAGAGATGCTACAGGCCCCTCCCCAGAGAGATGGGGCTCAGTGTGAAAGGAACAAAATGAGTTGCAGCCCTGTTGAAAGCCAGAAAATGCGTGGCCGGAAGAAGAACACGAGCTGCATCCACTTTCCCAGTGACAAGCAGAGAGCTTCAGGACCAGAGAGGAATATGAGGATCTGCAGTTTCATCCTTGCCAGCAGACATAGCCATTAGAGCTAGAGTCCATATAAAATCTGTGAAGCACAGAGAAGGATTATTGTTTTGAAAGAACAACTATCTGGGACCCATATGGCTGCCTGGAGGTGCTCAGGTGACATGGTGATGAGCAAGATATAAATACCTAGACAGGCGGCCAACCATTCTTAGCCCTAGTTCATTGATGCAACAAAGTATAACAATGCTAAAAGTGCCACTGGAAAGCCCAGGTAACCACGTTGGAGCTCTTGGACACCAGTGATGGACATGCTTTATGAAACGACCCAGTTACTAGCCACTTGAAAGGTTTGGAAATTTGGGGACAGATCCTCAATTGTTGTAGCTCAGCATGGCTCCACGGAAGTCAATGGAGCGATGTCGGTGGCATCAGGGGAAATCTGAGCCATTTCCTCAAACTGGTAAAGGAAAGCAGAATGAGGAAAGATCTTCTCCTAAAGTTCTTCTTTTTGGAGAGTCCCCTGCTACTTTCCATCAGTAATGGGATCAAAGGGAAAATGCATAGACTATAAATACCCTAGATCACAAGTTTTCTGTCTAATGTTCCCCTCTCCCTGCAAATTGGTTATGTTGATGGGGGGAACCCCGGCCTACTCTGAAAATGTTCTCCTAAATGCTTTGCAATGGCCAATCACAGTCTGAGAGGACTCGGTGCAGGATCTCAGTTCACCACAAGCAGAGGGCAGCCTGTGCTGATGATTGTGGCTGGGGGCTCAGAAGAGGAGTGTCACCTCCATGGCGAGGAAGACCCATCTGTGCAACAGCAGACTGCAGGTATGGTGCAAGATTTCAGCTTTATGTGTGGGGAGGGCTGAGGGCAAGGTGGGATCTGCTGGACTCTTCCTCTCCTAAACCTAGAACATAAGTACTGCAGACTGTTGGCACTTAACTTGTGCTGCCCAACGTTTGTGCTATCGAACTCTGCTGAGGGAAGGCCTGGGAACAGCAGCAGTCAGAGGAGTCCCTGGCACAGGGGTTGATACAACATCTCAGTATGACTAATGCACACACTGCCCCAGGATGGGACTCTGTGCATACATTAGTGAGGAGCTTGTACAGGCTTTAAGGAATAAGTGGTTTTAGTATAGATTTAGGGAAGGTAAATTACATCCTAAATGATATCAGGCTCTTAAAAGAAGTCAGCATTGATGATCAGAAGCCCGGAAAAGTCATCAGGGTAGAACCGGCAGTTGGCTTTGGCGTATATTTGGGAGTGCTGTTGAGAGAAGAGGAAAGAAGGTGTGTGGCACAAAACGCCTAAATATTTATTTTGTAGCCCACTAAATTCCATTTTGTTAGCTACTAATTTGCACTGAGATCTTTTTGCTGTAGAGTCAGGGAATCTAGCAGACTGAGAAATTATTATTGAAAAGAGCCCTAGATTTTCAGGCAGAACTAACAATGTGGATTGAAGCATTAATCTAACAATCAATCAGCTTTCCCATACATTTCTCTGTTTTGTAAATGCAGTAACATGAGAAGTTCTGTCTTCTTCCTGACTGACAAAGGAAAGTTGCCAGTATGCTGTAATACTGAATGCTGGAAAGGGTACAAGTTGAAAAAGACACCTATGAAATATTCTTTTAGGAGTGTTAAAAAAAAATCACGCAGTGACAAAGTACTTTTTTTGCATGAAACGTTAGCTTCTGTTTAGCATTTGTCTCGGCAGAACTTAATGAGCTCCTGAGCCTCCTTTCAGACCACAATGTTCCTATGATTAGATGAGCCATGTGCATTAATTGTACTCTGATTCTAATATAACCCAATCCATTAAAACATTAGTATAGCTCTTATTCTTTTAGCAAGTCCTGACTCATAGGTAGAGCACATCAGTATACTGGAACTCTGCATGCTTAGCACTTAATACAATAGTTGACTGTTACGTGACTAGGGTAGATGTGTGGTGTACTACTATACAGTATCTCTACTGTAACTGTTGGTTTCTTATGACTTTGCCCATTGGAAAAAACTTTACCTTCTCCCATAAATACAGAATATATTATGATCAAAGGGGCGTTACAGTACAGAAGAGTTCCAATCCTTTTACATTGCTCAAGTCCTAATTGTTGGAAGTATTTTAGAAGAAAGAAAAAAGCAATCATGTGTAAGATAATACAAAATGCACTGTCCCCCCTCCCCGCCCATCAGTTCAGGTTTTAAAGCAAAAATAAATTTTAAGGGACACATCCTCAACTGGTGTATATACACTTAGTTCTACTGACTTCAATGGAGCTATACCAATTTACAGCAGCCGAGGGTCTGAACCAACGTTTAAGGTGCTTTAGCCCTACAATATTTTGGTTAGCTGTAAAACTTTCTGAGAGGCCTATTGCAAATCTAATTCTTATGATAATACAGAGACTTGGACAATACACCCTGGGGCAGATCTTCAGCTGGCATAGTCAAGGGAGCTATGACGATTTACACCAGCCTGATTTATTTTTTATGGGCCACATCCTGACCATGCCAATACATGCATGTAGTATGAGACCACAGCCCCTTGGCCTGTCTGGCTCTGTCCCCATGAAGTGGTAAGTGGCTCAAGAGGGAAGAGGAACTCATACATGGAGACCACTGGACTGTTCTGAAGCTACATCCCCACTCCCCACCTTATTCTGCCTGGGGGGAGGGATAGCTCAGTGGTTTGTGCATTAGCCTGCTAAACCCAGGGGTTGTGAGTTCAATCCTTGAGGGGGCCACTTAGGGATCTGGGGCAAAATCAGTACTTTGTCCTGCTAGTGAAGGCAGGGGGCTGTACTCAATAACCTTTCAGGCTCTCTTCCAGTTCTCTGAGATAGGTATATCTCCATATATTATTATATTTTACCCCCAGAAATGCAGTCCATGACTCTGCCTCCTGTGCTGCTATGTTGCCAATGAAGTATTTCAGAAATACAGAGCCTGATCCAAAGCCCACTGGAGTTATTGGAAGTCTTTCCATTTACTTCAATGGGCTTTGAATAGACCATAGTCCTCTTGGATGGCATTGCAGCACCAGATAATGATATTTTTCATGTTTGAAAACTCCTTCATTCTTCAGGCAAGGCTCTCAGTGAGACAGAGTCAAATGGTGTTTTGCCTGAGAAAGGAACCAACCAGGCTTAGATGATATGCCCCCTAATTATATTTTTCTCACTTTTTTGTTTCTAATAATGCCTTGAAACTGGAATCTGTATCTGTATTTACCTCTATGTCCATCACCCTTTATTTTGTTTAAAGTAATCTTGTAGCTACATGAAAAGTCAGACATGTAAGGAAATAAGTTTGGTCAGATTGCTGGTCTAACCATTGCAACAGTCTCCCTTTAAGTAGCATCAATTGTGGGAGCTACAAAATGGCTGGAAAAACATCTTGTTGCACTGAAAACATGTAGATTCCGTAACACAGAGGTTTATTTTCCCCATAATGCACGTAGGCAACTCCCATTAACTTTGATGAGTGTCACAGCATGTACCAACAGGAAAGGAAGCTTCTTTGCTGCTTGATTCCTGCTACTCAAAGTCTTGGTCTTAATCTTCAATCTTTAATAAATTGGCCCCTGCTACCTAAGAAAACACCTCCCCTCCAATGATGTTCTTTCTCAACAGCTATAGTTGAGAAACTGAACGTTGAGAATATAACATGTGAAAGTAGGAGACAGAACTTTCTCAGCATCTGGCCCATGTTGTCAAGCCCACTGCACACCACCAGAGGAAAATAGAAATGACCACAGCCCTGCCTGCTTCAAGAGCAAAATGTCAACCTCACTTCTGCATTTGAGTGTTCCCACAGGCACAAGTATAAACATACCACTACAAAGTGTGTAGAAGGCAGAAGGAGGCGGGGGACAGAGAAAGGGACAGAACTGAGAGAGAGAAAAGAAAGGGGAAAAAAAGGTCACAACTGCTTTCAGAGTAATAGGGAGAAAGCCTGACCTATTACATTTCTAATATTCATTCTAAGGTACTCAAGCTGGTATACTTTAGTGAGGAATGCATTATAAACACTTAGAACGAGTATGATGGCAGCTTTATTTGAGCTTGTGTTAAATGTGACTTTTTTTGCAGAATTGTTTTCTGACATGAGTTGAAAGAACTTTTTTTTGTCCCTGAGATTCTTCCTGACTTTTAACAGGCAAACATAACAAAGATGGCACTCGCAGTAACTGGCCCTCAAAATATGCATGTGCAAGCTCAGAAGCTTTGATAAAACAGGCAACTTTGCAGCACTTGGACACACATTTTGCACGTTTATGCCTATTTGAACATGCAACGTGAACGCACATTTTACAGTTGGCAAAAGCATTTGGATTTCAGGTGACAGCATTGGGATATTTGACCCTACAGTACAAAACAGGTTAAATGAAAAAAGCTAACTTTTAACAGTCTAGGTTTCAGAAACATTGGGAAGAGAATGCAATGACAAAAACAGCCAAACTTTACTTTCATTGTAGGTTTCGCTTTATCACAGAACCTCTGGTAGATGGCCCCTTTACTTTGTCCATGATTATTACATTAACCTCCAGTTGCTGTTATGGTGAATGCTCTTTGCAACTTTCAAAATGCCATGACAATAAAGATAGTCTTACAAAAACCTTTCCATATATTTCTTTTTCTGCTTCTCTCTTCTGATTTTTAATTTTTCTGCCTCCCATGCCTGTGTTAGCTATAGAAACACCTTCCTTATGTCAGGGGTTGGGGACAGCTAGCCTTTAGTTAGCTGCCAAAGAAAAAAAGGCAGGTGTTCCTTCACCATGTAGCCATCAACATTCCATCTGCACTGTTGGGTGAGCAGGATAATTATGGATGTCCCAAGACCACAGGTCAGGATCCACAGACATTTTCCCACAAAGAGATCTCTGGGTACCAGGACATGGACAGGCCATGCTCCTGCTACCTATGCAGTCCACAGTCTCTGCCTTGAAGTGGGGAAACATGGGGCAGGTTTCTTTTCTCAGCAAATTCATTGATCACTTCAGGTAAAATCCAGCCTTGTATTGCACAGGTGAGTGGAGGAAGAAGATCCAGCAGGGACCCTTGCAAGGACAGAAATACTCCTAGCACTCTCTTGAAAACAGCAGGAAAGGGGGTTGACTAGGACCCCCACTGTGGTCAGGGGCCCCAAAGGGACATAGCTGGTATACCATCTGCTGTGTATATGCTGTGATCAGCAGTACCTGCTAGGAGGTGGCATATGCTATTTCTATTTGCATCAGCAAGAAGGTGCCCCACCAAGTATTCTGCCTAGGCCTTTCTGAGTTGTCTGCCCTATACCACACTTTTGCTCAGGTCCCTGCTCGTCTGGTCTCTCAAACATGGTCCTTTATTATAAGGGCAAAGTACTTAACCTACATATAGACTTGCTATAGGCTGCCCTATGTTTGGGTCAGTTTCTGCACCTGTTTGAGCAGACTTCCTGTGTTTCTTGTAGTCTGCAAGCTTATTTTCCTTGCCTTGTGCACTGTATAATTTGAATATTTTTTTCTCTGAATAAGTATGTGGCAATGGGGCTGCCTTGTGAAAGTGTCATTTTTGCATCGCGCATCACATCTCTCAGAGGATGTGGAGACCTAATTTCATTTCTGAACCGAGGAGGAACACATCATTACTGCTCCAGAATCTGGCCAAGTTGCCTGTTGTACTGAGTGTAGGGCTTTAAGCAGTAGAGCTGAGCAGTAAAGCTTTGAAAATAGGCTGGAACATTGCATTAATAGTACCACTGGAAGGTCTGCCAGACAGTAGTTGTGTAACAATATTGCTCATAGAATCAATTTCTATGCTTAATTAACTTTCTCATACTAAAAGTGTTCTGCTTGCTGAATACAGTAGAACCTCAGAGTTACAAACACTAGAGTTATGAACTGACTGGTCAACCGCACATCTCATTTGGAACCGGAAGTATGCAACCAGGCAGCAGCAGGGACCAAAAAAAAAAAGGCAAGTACAGTACTGGGTTATACTATTAAAAAATAAAGGGAAAGTTAAAAAAAATCTGACAAAAATAAACTATTTCTGTGCTCGTTTCATTTAAATTATTTTTCTTCTGCATTATAAAGTATTAAGTCAATGTTCAGTTGTAAACATAGGCGCCGACTCCGTGGGTGCTCCAAATTAGCTGGTGCTTAGCACCCACCAGCAGCCAGCTCCCCACCAGTGCCTCCCACATGCCGGCAGCTCCACCGATCAACTCCTCCCCCTCCCTCTCAGCAGCTACCACCTGCCGTGATCAGCTGTTTTGCAGTGTGCAGGAGGTGCTGGGGGGGGAGGGGGTGGAGCAGGGACGGCATGCTCAAGGGTGGGACTGGGTGGGGAAGTGGTGGGGCGGGAAGAGGCAAGGCAGGGATGGGGCCTTGGGGGAAGGGGTCGGGTGGGGGCAGGGCTTGGGGAAGAGTGGGGGGTTGAGCACCCCCTAGGCCAGGAGGAAGCCAGCGCCTATGGTTGTAAACTTTTGAAAAAACAACCATAACATTTTTTTCATCGTTACAAACATTTCAGAGGTATGAACAACCTCTATTCCCAAAGTGTTTGGAACTCCGAGGTTCTACTGTATATTTAAATACAACTTTGTTTAAGAAGTAAGCTTGATACCCAGTATCAAAGATTAACACTTTTCTTGGCTTTTGCCCTTTTCTGCAGTTCATCACAGTGCAAAGGCAACACCCTAAGCATTTTAAAAATTGTATTCTGATTGGCTTTCTACAACTTTATATGTATTTTTATTTAGCAAAAAGAATAATACATTTAATCCATAGCAACAAATCTAGATACCACAGTGACTGGTACCTTATATATGCCTAGATAGGATAGAATATGTATGGAAAAAACCCAGCATGGATGAAATCCTGGCCCTATTGAATGTAATGGCAAAATTCCCTCTGACTTCTGTGGGACCAGGACTTCACCCCGTATTTATCAAATAAAGACAGATGCAATTAACTCTCAAGATGGCGCAAAAGAAAAGTGATCTGATTATTCAGAGTGCTGTAGTCTTGTTTGTAGACAGAAGGTTAAATTCATTGCTTAAATCAGCCAGTGCACCAGATGACTGGAGGATAGCTGATGTGATGCTGATTTTTTGTAAAAGGCTTCAGAGACGATCCTAGGAATTACAGGGTAGTAAGCTTAATTTCTGTACCAGGCAAATTGGTTGAAAGTACAATAAAGTACATACAATACATAAACATGATTTGTTGGGGAAGGCTCAACACAGATTTTGAAAAGGGAAATCATGCTTCAACAATCTTTTGGAATTCTTTGAGGGGTTCAACAAACGTGGGCAAGGGTGATCCAGTAGATATTGTGTCGTTGGATTTTCAGAAAGCCTTGGACAAGATCCCTCTCCAAAGGCTCTCAAGCAAAGAAAGCAGTCATAGGATAAGAAGCAAGATCCTCTCATGGATCAGTAATTAGTTAAAAGATAGGAAACAAAGGATGGGAATAAATGATCAGTTTTCACAGTGGAGAAAGGTGAATAGCAGGATCCTCCAAGGTTCTGCCCTGAGATCAGTGCTGTTCAACATACTCATAAATGATCTGGAAAAAGGGGTAAACACTGAGGTGGCAAAGTTTGCAAGTGATACAAAATTACTCAAGATAGTTAAGTCCAAAGCTGACTAAAGAAGAGTTCCAAAGGGATCTCACAAAACTGGGTGAATGGGCAACAAAATGGCAGGTGAAATTCATTGGAAAACATAATCCCAACTATACATTCAAAATGATGGGGTCTAAATTAGCTGTTACTACTCAAGAAAGAGATCTTGGGGTCATTGTGGATAGTTCTTTGAAAATATCTACTTAATGTGCAGTGACAGTCAGAAAAGCGAACAGAATGTCAGTAATCATTAGGAAAGGGATAGATAAAAAGACAGTAAATATCATAATACCACTATATAAATCTATGGTATTCCCACACTTTGAATACCGCATGCAGTTCTGGTTGACCCATCTCAAAAAAGATATATTAGAAATGGAAAAGGTACAGAAAAGAGCAATAAAAATGATTAAGGATATGGAACAACTTCCATAAGGAGAGATAAAAAAGACTGGGACTGTTCAGCTTGGAAAAGATACAACTGAAGGGGGATATGATAGAGGTCTATAAAATCATGAATAATGTTGAGAAAGTGAATAGGGAAGTGTTATTTACCTCTTCACATAACCACAGGAACCCAATGAAATTATTAGGCAGCAGATTGAAAACAAACAAAAGGAAGTACTTTACACAACACACAGTCAACCTGTGGAACTCCTTGCCAGGAGATGTTGTGAAGGCCAAAACTATAGCTCGGCTCAAAAAAGTACTAAGTAAGTTCCTAGAGGATAGGTCCATCAATGGCTATCAACCCCATGTTCTGGGTATCCCTAAGCCTCTAACTGCCAGAAGCTGGGACTGAATGACAGGGGCTGGATCACTGAAAAATTGCCCTGTTTATTCATTCCCTCTGAACCCAGCCACCGTCAGCAGATTGGATACTGCGCTAGATGGTCTAATCCAGTGTGGCCATTCTTATGTCATCCCTGTGCAGGGGGCCAGCCCAAGGCCTACATGGCAGACAGAGTTGTATGTGTGATGGAGTTAAAGCATAATGTAAATAGTAATCATAGCGAACCAGTTTCCTGTCTGTCTTTTTCATCCACTTAATCCACATAATCTCAGCAGGATAAAAAGAGGTATGGATTACCAATGAAACAAGCAAATTAATCAGTTGCAATGTAACTTAACACTACATAAGCATCACAACATTGTAGGCAGTGAGAGGGGATAAAGTTGCCATCACTATGACAGGTGAAAAACAGAGTCCATTTTGTGCAACTCTACTTGACTCTTGATTGCTGTACTTGCCCACCAGTGCTACAGCGATACATACCCTAGAAATAACACAGAAAGATACGTAGACAGGTCAGACATCTAAATAGCTGTAGCAACACATGAGAATAAACCAGATTCCTTTAACACATCTAAAAATAATTTGAACAGATCCAAATAGCTAAAATAATACAGAAGGAAGCAGGCTCCCATTCCTCTTCTTTTGACATGAATGGCAAAACTCCCTTTGACTTTAATGGTACAGCCTGAGTCAGACCCTGAATGAGTACTTCAGTTCTCTTGTGGAGTCTGTCTTCTTACATGTGGAATATCAGGTCCTCTCTGTCTTCTCTACCTGGTTTGTTTAGAGGACCTGAACAGTAATGTCATATGGGATTGTAATGAGCACTGGTTGGCATTTTAGTCACCAAAAAGTGGTTTTATTTCCTGTCAAAAAGGAGCTTTTAATGAGCATGAAACTTTTCATGAAAGACTGTCAACATGAACAGCATTTTCTGTTTTGGGGACATTTTTATCACAGTTTTTAACAAAATTGTTATAGAAATTTTACTGATTTCAGGAAGGAAATGCAGTTTTCGGTAAACAAAAAAGTCAATAATGATTTTGTGAAAAAACTGATGAAATTTCTCAACCCTTGTAAGGAGAATCACAAAGAATGGAGAATGGGTCCATTTCAAACTCAATGAAACAGAAACAACTTGGACATTTCACATTTTGGGTGAAATTGTAATCCCATTTTCCACCAGCTCTAGTTGTAACCTGAGCTGCAGGTGAATGGCGAAGAATGATTATTAAAGCACCTGAGAACTTCCACTGAAGTCGATGTTTTAGGGCACAACTTCACTGGCAACGTTAAAGCGCTTTAACATGGCATGTGTAGTCATGGCAGAGCGCTGATCTCTAAATAAACCACCTCCATGACGGGCGTGGCTCCCTGTGCTGGCAGCACGGCTCCTAGCGGTGGTGCACTGTCTACACTGGCACCTTACAGCACTGAAACTTGCAGTGCTCGGGGGGGGGGGGGGTTCACACTCCTGAGCGAGAAAGTTGCAGAACGGTAAAGTGCCAGTGTAGACAAGCCCAAAGTTAAGCATGTGCCTAAATGCTTTGTTGGATTACAGCCTAAGGACATCTCTACACTACATTCTTAGACAAGACCATAGGAGTCAGCACCCAGTTAGGGGAAGGGAAACTTGCAGCTCAGGTTACATTCTTGTCTGACATTTATATTCAGGGTCCTCTGGGCAAAGAAAAGGAAGAGATGGCATGATATTTCAAATGTAAAAACCAAGTAGAAAAAAAGGTCAGGGTGTTCTTGAGGGAGAAAAAATTAGATGGTATTTGCACATCATAAAGAAGCAAGAAAGAATAAACCCAGATTTTTTGTGCTTTGCAGTTAACCTTTAAGTCTAATTTTCATGTAATTTTGAATTCAAATAGAGCTTGATATGATCTAGGGAATGGGTTGTTTTGAAGTCTGGGGCCCTTGCAGCTAGTATTTTCCTTGTAATTGTCAGCATGTTTCTACTGAAAAATATCTTTAAGTTCTTATAGATGCCAATGGAAGTCTGCATCATCCTAGGGGTACGTGTCTGCTTTATGGTACAAAGATAGTCCTTGATCCAGCAAAGTACTTAAGCCTGCGAGTAATCCCATTGAATTTAAAAGGACTCTGCACACCTGTAAGTGTTTGCAGGATTGGGGCTAGAATGAGTCCAAATCATGGGACTGAGTAGAGCAGGTTTAGGATCCAATCCTGCACGGGGGCTGAGCAGTCTTTGGGGGGTGCTGAGCTCTTTCAGCTCTGAATGATTTAAGTGGGAAGTGCTCAGCATTTTGCAGGCTCCTATGTTAGTTTTTTTCATCGCTCTCTCTGTCAAATGGGTCACACTACATTTTCAACCTTTTCAATCTTTAACCTCCAGAATCACTTTGCAGTTAATGAAAGCTTTTGAATTCTTTTTCTTCAAGAAACAAAACAATTCACTCATTGCAAAGTCATTCAGGCCAGATACTCAGCTGCTGTAACTTGGTGTAGCTCCATTGAAGATCATTGAGCTATGCTGATTTTCCCCAGTTGAAAATCTGGCCCATTCATCTGAAACAGACAAGTCTCTGTTCTCACTGTTAATTCTGTGTTGTTTCAACATGTACAGTAGGAATAAGTCAGTTCTGGTTTTAAAGTTTGTTTAAGGTAAGCTACAATGCCTCCCTTACCTATCACTTTTGTTCTGCAGGGGTAAAATGAGTCATGGTTTTTCCCTAGTCTTGGAAAGGTTCAAAGCTCATTAGATTTCTTAGTCAATTTAAATTCCTAAAAATTGAGAAGTTGACCATGAAGGTGGGGCCGTCTCTACTATACAGGCAGATCAGATGGTTTCCTGGAGTGGCAAAATATTTAGTAACTGTTTTTGTGAATGGTTATCTGCCCCTCCCTACCTTATGTTCTGGGGAGGGGAGGGGCAGATATTTTATTGTTTGCCTGGAGTAAAGAAATTCACCTCCAGCTAGGCAGTGCTGCAGAGTGTGAGTAAGCATTAGCAATGTGTTGGCGAACCGTTTTTAGAGCAATATATAAAACTGATGATTTGCAAGATTTTGCAGATCTGAAAGTGAAAACTTCAGCAGAATTTCCCATAAAGTGAATTTTTGTTGGCCCTCAAGTTATACTGTAAATTAGGAGCTTAAAGATATATGTGGTAGCTGATGAGATGGTCTCTATCATCCTGCTACCAGACCTGTGTGTGTGTGTGAAAAGGGGCCCAGATTTGCAATAGGTGCGCCACAGTAGGAGGGAAGATGTGGCCTTCAAAGAGACCCTACCCCATTTTTCTTAGCTGCCAGAGTCTCCTTCATGTGATAGATCTGAAGAGAGTTCCTGCCACCACTCCTAGGGTGAAGAGAAGAATGTCTTTGGTGAGGGAGGACTTCTAAATCCTGGCACAGCTATAATGCCTTCCATCTAAGGCTTTTAAAGTATTTGACAAACAGTGAATTACAATTCACAGCACCTCTAGGAGGCACGGAAATATTCTCCCAATTTTGCATCTGATATAGGGAAAATTTAAGCATGACACGGCTAAGGGCCAGATTCACTCTTAGGCCTTATAAGCCTGTCTAACTCCTAGGTGCCCTGTTGCCTAGTGGAATTCTCTGCCCCAAGTTAGGTTCCCCGTACAAGGCATGGAAAGAGTTAGGTGCCTAAGGAAGCCTGCAAGCTGAGTCGGGAGCCACCTAAGCTAGGCAGGAGTGAGATGCAGAGTAAAGGAGTTGGGCTTAGGGCCTAGATTCACAAAGGTACTTTAGGTGCCTGGTTTAGGTACTTAGGTCCCATTAGGCACTTGATACTTAGATCCCATTAGGCACCAGAGATAGGGACCTCCCTCCATCTGGGATTCTCAATCATGAACCTTCTCTTAGAGTCAGCCCTTACTCACAAACATGCGCACACAAAGACTAGCCAATAGATCTAGTGCCTAGGTGACTCATTTCAGATGCATGAGACCTGGGTTCAAAGTCTGTGTTCCAAATCAGGCACAGTGGGGATTCAAATCTGGGTCTCCCAGGTGAGTGCTCTAACCAGTGGGCTATTAGGTATTCTACACACGTGCCCACTATAGGCATGCGGTGAGGACACCTTCAGGAGCAGGCCTCACTGGCAAAATAGGTGGGATAATAACTAGTTTGAGAATCCCAATCTGCTCATTAGCTGAGGGATGCTATCCGGATTTAGGTGGCTTTGCAAATAGCAACCAGAAGAAACTTAGGGCAGGTCTACACTCGAAGTGCTACATTGGTGCAGCTGTATGATGATGGGAGAGCACTCTCCCGTTGGCATAATTACTCCACCTCTGCGAGAGGTGGAAGCTACGTCAGCGGGAGATGCTCTCCTGACAACATAGCGCCCGTGTGGACAGCGCTTAGGTCACTGTAACTTGCATCGCTCTGGGGATGTCTTTTTCACACCCCTGAGCGATGTAGGTTAGATTGATTTAAACGGTAGTGTAGTTTGCCCTTAGACTCCAATAGGGTTAGGCAGCAGCTGAGTGGTGGTTATGAGACTGTCAGTGGCACCTAAATGCTGGACTTAGGCACCTAAGGGGACATTTAACTGCTTTGTGAATTTGACCCTAAGTAACTTTTCCAAAGTCACACAGCAATTGTGTGGCAGAACTAGGAGACAAACCAAGACCTACTGAATCCCAGTTTTATGCTTTATCCAGAAGACCACCCTCCTCTTGATCCATAATACATATGATCTCATTGACCACTCTCCTCCACCCAGTCAATAATGGGCATTGTTCTTAAAATTCTGAGCAGGTGAAGTGGAATGCTTACTCCTTAATGTGCTGTGTCTGATAATGCTTGCTGATAACTGGTTCCAGTTCCTGTGGGAGGCATTACTTGAACTCCCAGTGTTTGCATTCTCAGGCACAACCCTGCATTATGGCACTTTGTCCTCCCATTAAATAATGTATACAGTCAGTAGCTCCTCTGATTGGCTGCACACAGTCCTGGGTTGAATCACCACTAAATTATAAGATATGACTTCCTGATGTTTGGTTCTTACAGATAAAAATAGGAAGAGGGAATGTGAGCTCACAAACTTCCCTCAGAAAATTTGTTTTTCTGGAAAATGACATGAGAAGAAATCAGAATAAATCTAGTGGAAAGCTGGAAGGAATCAGCCAGAAGAATATTTTATTTCCTATCTATCATTTTACAAAGGAAATACACCATAGTATATAATTCCAGAAGGAGTCTTGAGTCAAACAGTGTGTCCACAGAATTCACCAATAAACTTTGCTCACTTCCTACTCCTTTTAAAACAGATTCTAATTCTGCTTCCCAATGGCTTACTCAGTAGAAAAAATAAAGGCAACTGGATCATGAAGAGAAGATCCTTTCATATGGAATTTTCTGTTTAGCGTTTTGTAATGTTCTGCTGTACAGTAACTTGTAGGGCTTGGGGATTCCTTGGTGCCTAATGCAAATGGTTTTCTAAACATTTTTCTTTCTAGAGCTGTGCAGCCCTTTTCTACAGTACAAATTTTCTGTGCTAGTCATAATAATGCCTTGGGGATGACCCTCAGAAATACTGAAGCAGACCAGCGATTAAATGAAAACTCTACATCATACAGCTGCCGAGAGCAGCAGTTTGCAAATGAAAATAGTGCTGATGGTGCTTTTAGGCAGCAGCACTGGATTTTGATGGTTTTTATTAAACATAGTGCTGGTTGAAAAACTTCCTCACTGAAAAATTTATCAAAAATGAAAAATTTCCTGGGAAAAATGTCATTTTTAAGAAAAAAAAAGGTGTTTATGGGAAAATTGAAATAAAACAAAACAAAAAAATAATTCCAGTTTTTTAAAACTTTTCAATTTCAATACTTTGGATTTTACTTTCCCCCCCTTTCTGTCATTGCTTTCCTTTTTTTTTTTTTTGCCACTGAATGCAACAAAATGAATGATGTTGAGAGTTCTCTTTGCTTCCCTGCTTCCTTTTTTCATATCTCCTTTTTCCACACTGTAATGTTTTAGTTTTCAAAACCAGAAGTGAAAGCAAAATTTCAATTCCAAATGAAACAAAAAGAAAATTTCAATTCAAATTTAAATGAGAAATTTCCATTTGTTTTGTTGTAAAAATTTCCCATGAAAAATTAAAAAGTTTTGAAAAAAAAAATTTGGCTTGAAATTTTTTGTGGGGGGAAAATGGACTTTTTGACCAGCTCTAATTAAATATATGATCATGCAAGCGTGCTTTCTGGGGAACTCCCACTGGCCTCAAGAAAGCCTTGCTCCCCTGGTATGCTTGGCGGAAACTAGTAGGCTGTTTAGTGGCTTCATACAGTTCAAATAAGGTAATCTGATTCTACAAATCACTTCAGAGATCTGATACTGCAAAGGGCTAATATCAAGCAGTTATAGCGTTTTTAAGGATGGCCCAGTTCATTCTTTCTATCCAGTTCATTTCCCATCCCAGAACTGGAACCCCCTTTACTTCATCCCACTACAGCTCCTGCCTATCTTTAGCCTGAGAGACTCCATCTTCATCTCCTTTCTTCTGGTGGTGGACTCACTTCTTCTACCCCTTCCAGATCTCCAATGACTAACCTCAGTCCTGCTCATTCCCTGCCCAAGTTTGACTCCCTCATTGTACCAATCCTGGTATCGAAGATTTATATAGATTGTTAAGTGGATACTGGTATACATTACCAGGTACCATATATGATGGTTCTTGAGTAGCAAAGTAGATTTAACACTTACACCCTTATACATCTCTCTTTGTCTTTCCTCTTTGTTTGGGCCATAGCCAAAAATGTCAGTACAATGTGGTACAAACTTCAAATTGAATTAATGTGCTTTTAATAGTTGCTGAGAAAGATTAACTGGAATTAAAAAGCCAATGTGTTAGGAGTGTTCACATTTCGTTTTCGACTAAAGAATACAACCATAACCTCACGTTCCCAAAGAAAACATTAGGAGAGGGTATTATTTTTCACATTTATTACAACAGTCATTGTGTCTCAGATTCACAGGCGCAGCTGTCTAATATGTACCTACAAAATGCATGTGGCCCTCTGCATGCCATTTTTGCACATAATGGCCATTATTGAAAAATGGGTACCTAGGCAGGCAAATAGCGGCTTGTTTGCCCCAATGCAGGTTTTGCCCATAAAAAAGGTGCTTGCATATTTTTGCAGGCAAAACTTCCTATGAATGCCCACTTTTTCAAAATGTTGCCTTATGAGTCTATTGTTTTTATTATGATTGCTAGGGACAACTAGTGTTATTATAAAGCTGGGATTTACTACTCTAGCGTCTATAGGGGAAATGGAATCAAAAGGCTTGTTTTGTTTTATTGCCATATTGGATATTTTATTAATAAAGAGACATGGGGCCAGATCCTTAGCTGACATAAGTCAACATACCTCCGCTGATGTCGATGGACCTACATTGATATATGCCAACAGGTTTGATATATTGATATATGCCGAGGTTTTGATCCATAATTATTAACCAATGTACTAAACATGAGAATGGCCATACTTGTTGTGATGGGGGTGTATTCCCCACACTGGCCCCTGAGAGGGAAAATTAGGCCAGGTGAGCCTAATTGACCAATTAAGCAGCCAGTAGGGGGGAGAGAGAGGCTACAAGGAGGCCACTAATTGGAGGCAGGCACAGGAGGAGCCTGTAAAAATCCCAAGAGCTGCAAGAAGGGCTGCAGGGAAGGAGTCTGCAGCTACTCTTTGAGGGGAGGGAGAGTGGCTGGCAAACCCAAAGAGAGGGGGAAGTCAGCTATGTAAGAAGAAGCCCAAGGAAACAGCATCAAGGACTAAGACAGTACAGGCCTTGGCTGCATGTTATAGGGTCCCTGGGGTGGAACCCACTGTAGAGGGTGGGCCTGGGTTTCTCTACCACCACTGGGTAGTGGCACCGAGTCTTGGAGATGTCAGTTGGAAGTTGGTCCAGAAGGACTGTGATTTCCCTGGAAGGGGAGGAACTTAGTGACCTGGCTGGAGGGACAAGCCATAAACCAGAAGCTACCACTCTGAGAGAGGCTGCAGACAGAGAAGATGGGTAGAGAGAATGCTGAGGAGGGCAAAGCACCTGGGAAAGCTGATCCCCAGGACAGCCATAAGGAGGCACTGCAAGCAATGAGGAAATCCCATCACACTTAGTCAGACCAATGGTGCAGCTAGCTCAGTAGCCTGTGATCTGATAGTGGCCGGGGCTAGATGCTTCGGAGAAAATGAACAGAACAGGGCAATTTATCAGGCGATCCATCACCTGCTGTCCAGTCCCAGCTTCTAGCAGTCAGAGACTTAGGGGCACCCGGAGCATGCGGCTGCATCTCTGACCATTCTGGCTAATAGCCTCCAAGAACGTATCTAATTATTTTTTAAACCCAATTTTACTTTGGACTTCACAACATTCCCTGGCAATGAGTTCCACAAGTTGACTGTGCATTGTGTGAAATACTTCCTTATGTTTATTTTAAAACTGCCGCCTACTAATTTCATTGGGTGACTCCTGGTTTGTGTGTTATGTGAAGGGGTAAATAACACTTTCATATTCACTTTCTCCATACTATTCATGATGTTATAGACCTCTATCATATCCCCCTTCAGTTGTATCTTTTCCAAGCTGAACAGTCCCAGACTTTTTTATCTCTCCTTATGAAAGCTGTTCCATATCCTTAATCATTTTATTGCTCTTTTCTGTACCTTTTCCATTTTTAATATATCTTTTTTGAATGGGTCAACCAGAACTGCATGCAATATTCAAAGTGTGGGAATACCATAGATTTATATAGTGGTATTATGATATTTACTGTCTTATTATCTATCCCTTTCCTAATGATTACTGACATTCTGTTAGCTTTTCTGACTGTCACTGCATATTGAGCAGATATTTTCAGAGAACTATCCACAATGACCCCAAGATCTTTTTCTTGAGTGGTAACAGCTAATTTAGACCTCATCATTTTGTATGTATTATCGTGATTATATTTTCCAATGTGCATTACTTTGCACGTATCAACATTGAATTTCATCTGCCATTTTGTTGCCCATTCACCCAGTTTTGTGTGATCCCTTTGTAACTCTTCGCAGTCTGCTTTGGCATGGTCTTGAATAATTTTGTATCATCTGCAAACTTTGCCACCTCACTGTTTACCAATTTTTCTAGATCATTTATGAATATGTTGAACAGCATTGGTCTCAGCACAGATCCTTGGAGGATCCTGCTATTTGCCTCTTTTCACTGTGAACACTGACCATTTATTCCTATTCTTTGTTTTCTATCTTTTAACCAGGTACTGATCCATGAGAGGATCTTGCCTCTTATCCCATACCACCTTTCTTTGCTTAACAGCTTTTGTTGAGATCTTGTCCAAGGCTTTCTGAAAATCAAAGTACACAATATCTACTGGATCCACCCTGGTCCATGTGTTTGTTGAACCCCTCAAAGAATTCTAATAGATTGGTGAGGCATGATTTCCCTTTACAAAAGCTGTGTTGACCCTTACCCAACATATTGTGTTCATCTATGTGTCTGATAATTCTGTTCTTTACTATAATTTCAACCAATTTGCCTGTTAATGAATTTAGGCTTACTGGCCTGTAATTGCCAGGATATTCTCTAGACAAACTGCACAAATTTCTATTAGATGTTCCTTATTATTGTTATAATTTTTAACAAGGAAGATAATACTTACAATTCTTAGCCTTGTAAGATGTTGCATAATTCCTTTTGCTTATACAAAACACACATTGTATGAGACATGGGAAATGTTTGCAGTGAACCATAATTTTGTTCAAATTGAGTTTGGATTTAAGGTTTGCAATATTTTGCGACTCTCACAAGGGAAAACTTGTACAGCCAGGAAACATTCTCCTTGACCTATGGCCAACTTTCCTTCTTCCTCTCGCTGGTCTGTATCTTCCACTTTAACATCAAATCACAGCACCCCTTTTTTGCTGTTGCCATCATTAGGTGGCTCAATTGCCTCATCCCCATTTTTGCTGCCTTATAGAAAAGTGCCATCAGTTCATGTGCCCATCTTCTAACTTTTGGAGAGGCAGTGGATTACGAGGCAGGGCCAATGCCTGAACTAAAATGGTCCTGAAGAGATCAGGAAGAGGCCTATTTTCCCCACAGTCCAGACAGCAGGAGGGGCAAATCTTCACTCTCATGTTGTAGTGGGCTCTGCACTAATCCCAGGGACAGACCATAAGGCCTAGTATAGTAGCTGGGGAACCTTTGGGGCTTCCCTAACTATCATATAGAAGGGAGAGAAGCCCCATAGTTTTTAAAATGCAATTGTCGAGGAATCCTTGAGAGTTCCCTGGCTATCATGACAGGCTTTATTGGGGCCATCTGCCCTAAAGGCTTTGTGCACAGCTGGCTGAAACAAGAGAGGAGTTTTCTTCTGTCTCTGCCCTGCAGGAGGTTTTGATGGCTTCCTGCCCAACTGCCAGAAAATGATGAAGTTTGCAGGGGACAATGACTATGCTTGGAAGTCCCTCTGAAGGTGGAGTGAGAAGGTAGTCTGAGTCCCTGAAGACTCAGCAGGTGAAGAAGGGATGTTCCCTTGGAAGTTTGAGGCTGTAAACTCAAGTGGCTAATACCTCATGATCCAAACCCTGCACGATTCACACATCACTCTTTTCTTCATTAAGATTCTGCTTCATTTTTATGCTGGATTAAGTTTATCAGCAAACAAGTCCTATTCATTTTGAGTTTGGCACATTAAAATTAAAGGGTTGCTCATACATGTGTACAGGATTTATAGGGTTATACCAAGCAGCCTCAAATGGCAAATCACACTGGCAACAGAAACACATTTGCCATTTCTGTGTTCTGATGAGATATTGTAATAACATGGTTATTGTGCAGTGGGGAATTGCATCAAAATTATATCAAGGTGACTTTTATCAAATCATAACAAAATACATTAGATCCACAAAGAAAACAAAATTTTGGGATGAAATCTTATTCTAAACCTACACAGCAGTATGTTGGGATAATAGTGTCTAGGTGAGCTGTGGTAGGCCTGGTACAGAATGTAAGAACTACTAATATTAGGGAATCTTGCAATACCTATGACAATGAGTCAGCTTTCTGTGCTGCTTTAGATCTAAATAGTGGCTTTGATTTAAAAATACAATATGTGAACTGATTAGTCTATAAGATGGTCTCTTATGCTTTGGAATGTGGTTGCTGATGGGGGTTGCTATGCCACTCTTATTCTTTGGATTTTTATGTACTGTACCTCTAACTCTCTAAGGACTCTGCTTTCTGCAGGCACAGGCAACCATCTTATGTTGTTTCAGGGCAAAATATTAGAGAAGACACTCACACGCGCTGTGCTCTCTCAAGACGGCTTTACTTTTGTTCTCTCTCTCTCTCCCTCCTTCTCTCTCCCCCCACCTCCTTTATTTTTTGGCCTCCTAATAGAAAATATAGGTAATTCAGAATGAAAGTAACCTGTTCTGAAAATTGGCTACCTCATTTATTTCATATCTTTTTGTCTTCTAAATCAGAAATGTTACATTGATGTAACAGGGATTTTTGCATTAGATAGAAATTTAGTGCTATTTTATCATTCTAATTCTCAGGATTCCTTTGTGTGTGCTGGGTGTGATTGCAAAAGCAAAGCTATAACCAACACAAACAGAAGAGTGAAGGATTTGTACTAGGAATTTTCACATATTGAAAATAATGTATTGAGATCAAAGGGTAACGTTACATTTTCACTGATTTACAACTTTTTATGTTACAGCAACACACTTTAATAATATTTACCTCTTTTTTTTTGTCTTCCTTTTGCCAGGACATGCAGTTTCTTTTCTTTTGCCTGTACTCATGATGACTAATGTATAATTGTCAAATTTACAGCACCAGTGAAGATGCTTCAGAATTCCTTGCTTTTTTAGAGTAGCTTCTATCTTTTGCCACTAGCAACTTTTTCTTTGTGGGTCTGATCTAGTCAGGGCCGGCTCCAGGTTTTTTGCCGCTCCAAGCAAAAAAAAAACCGAAACCAAAAAAACGGCGTGCTGCCGCCGAAGCAAAAAACAAAAACAAAAAACCAGAGTGCCGCCACTTGAAAAGTGCCACCCCAAGCACATGCTTGGAACGCTGGTGCCTAGAGCCGGCCCTGGATATAGTGCCCTTTGAGTACAATGGAAAGACTCATACTGACTTCAACAGGAGTTGGATCAGGCCCTACAATGCTTTCCCTCAGGATGGAACAGTGAGGAAACATTTTCCCACACTTCCGTGTTACTGTTTCATGGGTCTAAAATAGCGATAGTCATCATGATTCGTTCTTCTCAAAACTATGTGCGTAAGTAGCATAGGACACCAAGTTTTACTTCACCCAAGAGGGGTAACAAATCTTATATCTGCTTATGAGTATTATATTCCATTATTTCTAAATGCTTTACTTTTATTAGTTTATTTATTGGGTGTTTTCCATGCAATCATTGTCTAGTGCATAGCTTTTCATGGTGATTCAAGGCTTGATCCTGCATCGCTGAGGTCAGTGGAAATTCTGTTATGCACTTCAATGGGAGCAGGAGTGGAGCCTTAATGAACTCTTAAGCTGGTTTAAGATGATCTTCTTTCCTTAAGAAGTTTTCATTTGAGAAGGTGGCTAATGATCTCCTGAGCATTACAGCAATTTTCCTAAACTTATCCAAAGTATAAGGACATGGTTGATGCCTTTGATACCAGCAAATCAAATCTCTATTTTAAATAGATTCAGATGTATTTAAAACACAAGTATCCAAGTGTTTGATGGCCATAATAGAAATTTCATGGTTATATAACGTTATTCTCTCTAATCTTGAGAACATTCTATCTTGGGTCATTTCCAGCACACAGGGGAGTTGTGGAAAGGAAAACAGAAAGGCCTTTAGAAAAAAAGATTAAAGATCTGCATAGCTAAATCAACTTCTGTTTTCCATCCTGGACAGTCTTTATTCAGCCGATCCTATTGAAGTGATGTCACACACTTAAGAATTATCACAGAAAAGCTGCCCCAGTAGTAAGACTTGCTACGGTGGGAGGAGTTAGGCCCTAATCCTGCAGTTCTCACATGTACAGGAATCCCATTAATGAAAAAGGAAGTTCTGTGTATATTAAGAATTTCAGAGATAAGTCTTTTATTTAAAGAGACACCGCACAGTTCTCCAGTCTCTGGGCAGCTGGGGATGCCTACATGATGGAGAATGTGACACTCTGTGTGTTGCCTGTTGGGAAGGGAATGGGAAAGATTATGGGGAGGGGCTGTGCTGGTGAGCTGCATGCAGATTAAGCCCCCATATCACAAGGAATAGGAAGAATTATGGTTTTTAAAAAAGAGAGGAGAGATGCCAGCCCAGAACAGAAGGGGAATAGTGAAAAATCAAAGATCCTCAGGAAAATCGAAGCCTAATATCCTTATTTCCCGGTCTTGCATTCCTTTGGTTGCAATTGAGAGCATGAGTACAGAGGCAGCTCAAGGCAGTCTGCCACCCGAGGCAAAACTTCAGTGTGCTCCCTCCCTCCTCCCCGAAGTTCTCAGCCATGGGGAGGGATGTGGTGGTAGGGGTATGGCGAGCTTTCTGCTGGTTCGTTGGTTATGGTAGAAGTGTGTGGGGGAGGGGAAGCATTAGATTGCAGTGCCATTTACTCAATTTTGGCACGGCTGCCTCTCCATCATGACGAGGGGCAGCTGTGCTAAATTTGAGTGAGTGACATTGTGACCTGGTACACACTGTTTGGACGCAGGGCCTCCTGCAAAGCCAGTCTCTGAGCAACCTAAGGAGCACAGCTGGCCTGTCTGATTGACTACACCGCCTGATTGGTTGAAAGAATCAGCAGACTGGCTCTTAAACCCAGCAGCTGCTCAAAGCATTTGCTCATGGGTGTGTTAGCTCCTGTGTCTGCTTGTTCCCAGCCCTGCTCCTGCCTTGCCTTGCTCCAAGAAACCCAGCTCTGACCCTCTGCTCCAATTCCTGACTTCTAACTTTGTCTCTGTCCCTTGTCTCCAGCATCTGGGCTTTGGCTCCAGCTCTGACCCTGGGCTCCACGTCCTGACTCTGGCTCTGACCCTCGGCTCCAATTCCTGGCTACTGATGTCTGCTCTAACAATTAGGCCTGACTCCTGCTCTAGGCATGACTGCCCACATCCTGGTCATGGAAACATGAGGTTGCAGCTCCACTCAGGTTTGTGCCAGCCACCCCTGTGCTGCTGCTGCTAAGCAGAACTTGCTGCCCTAGGCAGCTACATAGTTTCTCTACAGCTAGCAGCCCCTACATGAGCGAGAAATATGCACTCTGATGTCTAGTCTTTGGGTGCATTTTGTCTAATAAAAACAGGTTATGTATTGTTGCTCTCTCATATATGTGTTTGTGTGTGTATATATATATATATATATATATATATATGAGAAAGCAAGAATACATAATCTTATATATATAATGAATATATATATAATGATCCAGACTGGAATATCACCAAAGGTTGCAGGTGTTTGGATCCATAGTTTTATTTTGAGTCAGTCTATCGAGCTTATCTTTTACCTTTATTTTATCAATCTAGTTTAAGGTATTTATAGGGCACCAAACACTGTAGTATGTAGGTACCAGTGATGCACTTTGTGCAGCATAAAGGTTTTGTTGGCATGAGTTGGAATGGCTGCGTTACTTTTGCGTGGGGAAATAATTTCAGAAGGATATTTCAAATGAACTCCAATAAAATCTTTATGCCACATCACATATTGTGTGTTCAATACATGCCACATACTCTGCAGAAAATCATTTTAGGAATATTTTACTTTTTCAAAATCTCTAAAAACAACCTACAGTAGCTTTGCTACACGTGATGTTGCAGTTTTAAAGTCTGGGAATCTCGAGTAGGAGAAGAGAAGTTATTTCACTTTTGTATTGGCACTGGTATGATTATTGCTGTAATAATGTGTCCAGTTCTGATGTCAGTAGTTCAAGAAGGAAGTTGATAAATTTGAGAGGATTCAGAGAAGAGTCACAAGAACAATTAAAGGATTAGAAAACATGCCTTATTGTGATAGACTAAAATAGATCAATCTATTTAGCTTAACAAAGAGAAAATTAAGAGGTGACTTGATTACAGTCTATATAAGTAGCTACATGGGGAACAAATATTAAATAATGGTCTGTTTAATCTATCTGAGAAAGATATACATGATCCAGTGGCAGGAAGCTGAATGTAGACAAATTCAGAGTGGAAATGTTTAATGGTGAGAGTAATTAACCACTGGAACAATTTACTAGGGATTATGGTGGATTTTCCATCACTGACAATGTTTAAATCAAAATTGGATTTCTTTCTAAAAGATATGCTCTATGGGTTAGTTCTATGGCCTGTGTTACACATCAGGTCAGACTGGATTATCACAGTGGTCCCTTCTGGCCTTAGAATCTATGTATCTATAATATTTGTTTAGGGATGGAAACAAAGGCTGTAACTGTTTCTAGTTCTTTTGTGTCACATAATACTGGACCTTATTTTACTTGTTACGTACACATGACAATAGTGTGTGATATTAAAAAGGTAAAAGTCCAGACCCTCTGTATGTATTATACAGAAACATTTCATGTATTCTGCACACACTTTGAATGATAATATCCATTGGCTAAGTTGTTTGCTGGCTTTTTCCCTATTGTCACTGTAGACAAGTGGGAGAAGCTGACAGTTACAATCTATTGAGCTTCCAAACCTCTTGTTTTCATGTGAGTTTGCCAGCTACACAGCTTCCATACTGGGTGACTTCTAATAAAAGATTTAAACATTCCTTTTATCGAAACCTGAATTTGTATCCATGGTATCTGAAATTTCTTTTATTTGTTTTCTGCTTGCCCTTGATTGAGACTTAGGTTTTGAGACATTTGGAAACAAGTCATGAATGCTTTTGGAAATCTGTATTTGCCTTAGTATTCGTCCTGGAAATGTTTGTATGGCCATTTTGAAAGCTCTTTGTGCCTTTGGAAATTATCCAATCAGAGAGCAGAACCAATACCATGTGACCTAGGTGACCTGTCGGAGTATGAATAGCGAATTATGAACAGAGAATACTTGAAGCAACAATGGCAAGCAATATTTTTTTGATTTAGTTATCCTGCATACAATGTTGTCTCCATCAGGGAGCTGAAACAAAGCCACCAGCATTGTTGGAGTGCCGTTTTACTTTGTGAAATAGATTTTAAGACTTGGGTTTCTTTCCTGGATCTTCTCTGGATGCTGAGTTTGTAGGCATGATATAGGCAGATTCTGCAGATGCCCATTCAGATCTAGGTGTTCAAGTTGCCATTCCCTGAGACGCATTTCCATTTTATGACTATCATTATTATTTATGTTTCAGAAGTGCCCCAGTCGGGATCCATTCCCAATTGTGCTAGGCGCTGTACAAACACACATGAAGACATAGTCTCTGCCTCAAAAGGCTTACACTGTAAGAACAAAGTGCCATCCAAAGGGCATGAAGGTAGGGATGTGACCAAACATTTCCATTTTGTATATTCATGTGCACATTTGCAATTATTAGAAAAAAAAGTAAACCTAAAAAACTGGATCCTATATAAGCTGCCCCCGCTTTTTTTGGCCATAGTTTTGAGTGTATACATCAGTGTGTTTGGTATTTCTGCTGCTCCAGTCATAGGGCTGTAGCATGGGCTGCAGGCTTTTGTGCTCAGGCTGCTCGGCACCCAAACAGTGATGCCATTCTTTGAATGATTTCTTATTTATTGTTTAGCTTCCGGAAGCTTTTCCAGTGAGCCATGGCCTCACAAAGTTCCCATGTACGCATACATGATTTACAGTGTTAACCCCTTTGATTGTCCTTATACTGCAACTGGCAGGTACAAGCCAGGTCAAGCAACCTCTTTGCATTGTGTAAATAAAACAGAAAAGTTCAATGACTTACAGTTGTGTTTATAGGCTATTTATTGTGCCACTTAAATAGGAGCCAATCAGTGCTTTCAGACAAGACCGGGTTCAGAAACACTGTTCTTCAGTTATCTTGAAGAATAGCATTTAAATAGATTTATAAGCAGCTGAACTTCTGTTACACTTCTTGTTGTATAAACTTTTTCCCTGTTGTATAAACTTCTTGTTTATAATAATATGGGTACAGAGGGTCTCCTTCCTGTTAAAAGAATTTTCCCACTGTTGAATTTTTAGGGACAAATTTTCACTGCCTCTCTTTAATTGCACTTGCAAAATCAGGAGCATCTCTGGTTCGATGCACAGAACAGATAGGTGCACCTACAAAACTCACAGGTCCAAGTGCAAAGCAGATAACTGGTAATCACCTAAGTAATCCAGGCAACTGGAAAATGGAGGTACTTGTAAATCTTGTGGGTGCAGACCAACAGGCTGGCTGAAAAAGTAGGTGTTTTTGCATGCAGTGCTGGGGTAAGGCACAAGTAGGGTGACCAGACAGCAAGTGTGAAAAATTGGGACAGGGGTAGGTGGTAATAGGCGCCTATATAAGAAAAAGCCCCAAATATCAGGACTGTCCCTATAAAATTGGGACATCTGGTCACCCTAGGCACAAGCAAAGCCAGCAGCCACATGGAGCCTTGATGCCCAGTATCAGCTCTGAAGCTCAGGTGCAGCCTCTGTTCCCTCTACTCCTGTTGTCAGAATGAGAGAGATTGCTGCTGCCAGACACTCTACCTCTTCCCTTGGGATCAAAAAGAGAGGCTCTGATTTAGGGGACTCCCCTGTAACACAATCATAGGCACAAGCCACAAACTTGCCAGCTAAATTATGCCAGGCATGTGGGGAGAGATTCTTGGAACATACAGGCCAGAGGTGCAAAGGTAGCTTTAGGCCGCCATTGTGCCATTGGGATTCTGGGCTGCCATTGTGACTCCTGATCTAAATTAGAGCAGCCAGGGGCTTTAATTTGCAGCAGCCTTCTGAGTGCTGCCTATAAGCTGTTCTGCAACCTGGGACATCATGGAAGATCTGTAGCACACAGCACTCCCCTGATATGCCTCTGTATCCCCAGCATGCCCACTGTGTTGGAACTGGTGGTGGTGGCAGCCCGGGGCCACTTATGGCAGCAGTATACAGTGCCTGCATTTGGGAAATTCTCCCTGGACAGCTGCAGGGTATTTACAGCTGTGTATGCCACTAGAGCAGCAAACATGCAAGGGCCATAGTGGGGGAGCATGGGGTGGATCCCACCTCTGGAGAAAGACCAAAGATTCCAAAGTCCCAGCCATTTCCCACTGGAGTAGCGTTGTTATGGAAAGGGTAGGTAGAAGAACGAAGGAGTTTCTTTTGCTGAGGAGATGCTGATGTTCCTGGACATCCTGATGTGTTCCACAAGTGAGTGCTGGTTTAGTGGATGCCAAGAAAGCTCTGCGTCCTGTACAAATGAGTTTTATTCTTGTGCTTGAGAGTGTTATTATTTCAGTGGAACATATCTGTCACGAGTGATTATGGTGAAGCAGGGTTATGCAGCCCTTCAAGTAACTCAATCCCATGGAGTACTCTGAAGATGCAGAATGAAACCTTGAATGTAAGCTGGTATTCAGTGTGGAGCCAGTTAACATTTAAGTGCTAGTTAAACACTGGGGTGATGTGCTCTCAGCTGTTTGTATTGATGACCATATGGACTGCTCAGTTCTGAACCAACCAGCTATACCTTGTTAGGGTTCTGGTTTCATACCGAGGTACAGAGAATTTCAGTAATCAAGCCTGGAATTCATGAATTGAAGAGGAGAGGGCAGAGCCATAGATGTAAAGGGGGATTTTTCATGGCTCTATTAACTAGTCATTTTTATTGTTTATTGATGTTTTCGGGGGGAGGGGGGAATAGGACATGGTTGTCAAGAAACAGTGGAATTTCAAAGAAAAGAAAATGTTTTTAAAAGACTTTAGTTAAAGTTTAAACAAAAAACATCTAGCTCTAAACTGAAATGCAGTGCTTAAATTCCTCATGCAATGTACCAGGACTAATTTGATTTTGAAAATGTGGTGTCTGAGGGGGATATTATTTTAAATCAGCTGTTCTATAATGACATTTTCAGACTCATTGCTAGACTTTGTGAATTATTCAGCCTCACTAGAGTGAATCACTTGCATTATTTACAGCTCTTTTTGGCTATAAAACAGCAAATGACTATCTCCTGGGACTCTGTCCCAAAGCAGTCACTATTCTTACCCCTATTGAGAGCCTTAGCTAAAATAAGGAACGCCACATCTGCAACATATAAATTTATTCTGCAGTCCTCCAAAATAAGACTGGATAAATATGGAAAACCTTTGGGGATGGGATGTGGGAGGTGCAGTGAATGAGGACATGCAGGGAAGAGTCTTTAAAAATACCAGTAGGTCAACAATGTATTTGAGGCAGAAACTTTAGTCAACAGTAGAGTTTATGTAGAACTTTCTTTTGGTTTCCTGGCAAGATACAAAGACTAAATATGTGTATTATAACGAGTGTTGTAAAGACAGAGAGCTTAATATACTTGTAGGGGTACTATTCTGTCATTGTTTCCTTTTAAATCTAATGCACCTTCTTCAATCCTAAAAATTAACATACTAGGGGATTTGAAGTATGAAATATACCATCTATTAAGACAAATAAATTAATTCTGGTAAAAGTGAGTCTAGCATGGATTCCTAAGAGACTTGATCATTTTAGGGTTACATCTTGAGACACAATGAGCACATGAATCTCTACTGAAGTCACTTCTCTGGAGAGTGGTCATTTGGGGAAGTCCCGGGTTAGTGGTGGGGTCATGTGGGGGGTGGTCACAGGGATTACTCCCCTGACTCCCAGCTTCTCCCCCCACCCCAAAATTTCCCCACCAGTTGCTGTCCCGGTCCGTCAGGGTAAGCCACTAGTGGGCCAGGACATTTTGTTTACTTAGGTTTACCTCTGTGCCTGTGGACGCTCGAGGTAAACAAACCATCTCGGCCCGCCAGCGGTTTATCCTGATGGGCCAGGAGCCAAAGTTTGCTGACCCCTGAATTATAGGGTTGGCTTATGGATGGGTCATACAAATTTTCCATTTTTACTTATCAATCTTGGGGTGGGGGGGTCATCTTATAAACAGCTTATGATCGAGTATATACGGTAATATATATTGGGCTCAGTCCTCAGCTGAACCTAATCACAGTTCATGGCCAGAGCCAAAGTTAGCTCTAAGCCATCTTTCTGTCTCTCCTGCTGCTGTGGCTTGTCTAATTTATGCCAGTTTGTAATTACCTCATTGAGGCCATTTCACCAATGAGGATCACTGGAGCACACTGCACTCTGGTCTCACCCCCGGACCACACCCCACTGGGGAGCAAGGAGGGGCTGTCTTAGAGCCAGCTATGCCAGCTGAGGAATCTCTTACAGCGGGGGAATACTCAGCTTTTCATTTAGGGATCTCAAACCTGCCCTATGTGCTGCTCTGCTGATGTGACGTGACCTTAGCCAAGGGCGTGATTTGGCCCCTTGTTTTTTGCTTGCTAAATCATGGTATCACAGGACTGGAAAGGACCTCAAGATGTCATCTAGTCCAGTCCTCTGTACTCATGCCAGGACCAAGTATTATGTAACCATTGTGTTTATGATGCTGACATTATAAAGCCCCCAAAGTTCCATTCTGCTGTTTTTGACTGCCCTCCATCTGGCTATCTCTTCTACTCAATGACCCAGCACCAATTTTTTTTAATGGAAAATTTGGGTTTTCCTCGTTTCTGAGGAAAATTTTGATGTCTTGTCAAAAAAAATTAAAAAAATAAAATAAAAAAGCTTTGGCCAAAAAGTCTGTTTTGTTTGAGAAATTTTAGCCAGAAATGATATTTTTCACAGAAAAACACCCTTTTTCTGACCTGCTCTAGTGCTGGTTTAACAGTGACACAGACATACAAGGGCAGGCCAGTGGCCACTAGTAGGAGATGTAGGATGGATCAACAGAGGTTTATAACAAACTGTTTACATGATTTTAGGAAGCATGAAGTATTGGGAATTAATGGTGAAATGGGGGGAAAGTGGGCAGAGGAGGGGGTGCACAAGTTAACAGTAATTGTGGAAAGTGGTGTATTTTATTACTGTTCAGACAATGTGAAATGGGTTAAATACTGTGTACTGATATGTGCCAACCTCAGGTGCATTTCTATATGACTGGCTTTAACCTTGCTGAAGCAAAAGAGTCTTCAAACCAAAGGTGATATAAGGCATCAGACACTGAACATTTCTCCTCAAAGACTGGAGTAAAGGTCTGGAGTTGATGAAACATGCTGGTTTATGTACTGCTTTCCCCACAATGACTGTATGAAATGATACATACTGCTACTTCCCAGAACACGATGCTTCTTTCTGCTCACAGCTGATGGATTTGGCTCTTCTGCAAAGTGTGCTGGCTACGTTAGAAAGGGATGATTCCCAGGCTGGTGTCTGAATATACATTTAATACTATGTGGGAGAATTACAGGATTCTCGTGTGCCTGGGAAAGAGTCAGCCAATAGCCTTCCTTCCTACGTTTTTCTCAAACTGGGGGTCAGGACCTCTCGGGGTCGCGAGGTTATTACATGGGAGGGTCGCAAGTTGTCAGCCTCCACCCCAAACCCTGCTTTGCCGCCAGCATTTATAATGGTGTTAAATATATTAAAAAGTGTTTTCAATTTATAAGGGGGGTCACACTCAGAGGCTTGCTATGTGAAAGGGGTCACCAGTACAAAAGTTTGAGATTCACTGGTCTAGCACATCTGTTGGAAGAAGTGCAAAGGGTGTGGGCAATTGAGGTCAAATTCAGGGGTGATATAAGAAGCTGTGCATCAGCCAGTGGATGTAAACTACACTGCAAGGGCTAGATCATGGCATTTACTGGTAGCCACAGTCCTGAGTGAAGCCAAACCATTCCAGGTATTGCTGCCTTTGGAGAGACAGTCTCCCCATGTGCTGTACATGGGTGGGGGGCGGGGATGGGGGAGAGTACGCCCACTGTATCATTGACCCACTACCTGCAGCTCACCAGCTTTACAGTTTAGTGCAGAATGGATGTAGGGCTATAACAGTGTACTGCTTCTGGGGCGGATATATATGTCCCTGCATTCTGCTATGGGAGCCATTGTCTGACCTTCACCACACAACATTCCTCTTTGTAGTGACTTGCACTCTTGGGGATGCATGGAGTTAGCAATTCTCATGCTCCCTCAAACACAGGGACAGGAAATATTCCTGACTCTTGCACATGGTGCATGCATAGGGAATAGGGAAATCCCTTGAGCCCCCCCTCCTACACTGGCAGAGCTGAAAGGTGGGGTTGTAGCTTCTCCATTATCAATTCTAAAGTTTCACTACTCTTTATCTGTTGTAACATTTTCAAAGCAATGTGAAGACGTGAAATCCACTTTTAATCCAGCTTTACCAGTGAACTATTTTTCTCCTTTGGAACATTACATGGTTTGAGAGAGGCCAAAGTTCCAAACATTGCTACAACTTTTTTCCATTTTTCCATGCCCCC
The DNA here is from genome assembly GCF_011386835.1 of Chrysemys picta bellii. Classification (NCBI taxonomy): domain Eukaryota; kingdom Metazoa; phylum Chordata; order Testudines; family Emydidae; genus Chrysemys; species Chrysemys picta. Next base: position 242,823,426 of record NC_088792.1, on the reverse strand, counting down.
TTTGAGGCACCTTAAACTGGCCTGTTTTTATCTAGGAGTGAGGCACCCATAACTCCCACTGAATACACTGGGAGGAAAGTGATCAGCACTTCAAATCAAACCCAAAGTCTCCTAGGGCAGGTCTACACTAACCCCCCAATTCGAACTAAGGTACGCAACTTCAGCTACGTGAATAACGTAGCTGAAGTTCGAAGTACCTTAGTTCGAACTTACCTCGGTCCAGACGCGGCAGGCAGGCTCCCCCGTCGACTTCGCGGTACTCCTCTCGCCGAGCTGGAGTACTGCAGTCGACGGCGAGCACTTCCAAGTTCGACTTATCTCGTCCAGACAAGACGCGATAAGTTGAACCCAGAAGTTCGATTTGCTTGCCGCCGAACTACCGGGTAGTGTAGACCTACCCTCAGAGTGAAGCATCCAAACATGAAGATACTCAGACTCAGTTTTGAAAATTTTGGCCTAGATAAATAAATGTACTGTTCCATGTCTAAAACTTGAGTCTTCCAGCTGGTAATACAGTAGGCAAATCATTGTTTTTTAATTAGTGGTCTTACCCAGGGAGATCACTGTGCCTTACTGAGTATTTACCCGGTGATAGAGAAAAATTTCCTGGGAGGATGATAAGCATTGCCCTCATGTGGCATTAAATAATCAGGCAAAATATTCTAGTGCTGCCAACAAACAGTGGTCTGAGAATTCTCACGTAGGCTGGGGAGAAGACACTTTAACCTAGAGAAGTTCATTTTAATGTAGTTGTGCATTTAGCTCCTGGCACTCGCAGTGAAGAGTCATTTAATAAATCCTCCCATTTATCAACTGCTTCCTGAAAGAGATCTACACTGGAGTTTCCACTTGGCTTTACCCTAGTTTACTGCTTGATTCCCTAGATTTTATTCTGAGAAAAACACAGAGCTAAACCTACTTTGTAACACATTGAAGGTAACTAAAAGCCAAACTTTAAATACTCAAGGGCCATTAAATAAAAAAGTACCACAAATGTTTTAAAAATGCCTCTGGAGAGGTACAAAGTGGGGACAAATAGATCTTTTGTGGATCAAAATATTGAAAAATTACATGAAGATATTGTCATGCTGGCTGGAGTAGCTCAGAACTGTGAGTGCAACCACAGGGCAGACTGTCAAGAAACAGGGCACAAACCCCAAACTGATTGTGTGTTCTATACTTAGATTTCACCAACCCAGTAATAAGTGTGAGCTCCTAAAATACTGTAACAGCCTTAATAGGGAGTCATAGACAGTCCCCTTCAGCATTCTAGTCTACCTGGCCACCCAGCAAGCTGGACTTTGTGATAGATGGTCACTTTACAGCAAAAATCCCTACAATATTCAGATTACTCCCAGTCCCAAAGGACCAGTCACTTACCCCAGGTCAGTTGTACTTGGATCTCAAACCAAAGACAATGCTTGTAGCCAATCCTGTAACAAGTAACTAAAGGCTTATTAACTAGGAAAAAGAAATGAGCTATTTACATGGCTAAAGCAGATGATCATACACACACAAATGAGGTACAATCTTAGCTTCAAAAGGTGATAGAAGTTCTATAATAAACAAGCTTTTATGTGCTTTAGGGATAACCCAAGACAAGGAGCTTGGTGATCTCTTGCTCATGTTTATCTTTGCCCCTCAGAGTCCAGACAGCATAGAGATACCAATTTGTCTTTAACAGGCATTTTTATTCCCTTCCCGTAGCATTCAAGCTATGAAGGGACACAGGCTTATGCATGTACTCTCTTTAGAGGCATGGGGGAAGCGATCAACAAAGTTATTCATCCACAATGGCTTGTCTGATGTCTGTAGACCAGTGGCTTTCAAACCTTTTTACTGGTGATCCCTTTCACATAGCAAGCCTCTGAGTGCGACCCTCCCCTTATAAATTAAAAATACTTTTTTATATATTTAACACCATTATAAATGCTGGAGGCATTTGGGGTGGAGTTTGACAGCTTGTGACACCCCCCCCCATGTAATAACCTTATGACCCCCTGAGGGGTCCCGACCCCAGTTTGAGAACCCTGCTATAGACCTTCTCTTGTTGAGGAAAAGATAACAACACCTCTTGTAGTAAACTAGCATTTCACACTTGGTAATGTTTCTCCCCTGATTGTAGGGAATTTACGAGACTTAACAAATATTTTTATAGTTACAAGGCAATCAAACATTACCTTATAACATGAGATACAGATATTAGAAGTAGGATTAATACATGCAGCATCCTAGCATCATTCCAGAAAGTCTAAACATAATCTTATGACTGCAGTTTAGTTTAGTTTAATAGTACTAACACACAGGAAAGCCAGACAGGTTTTCAGCTATGCATTTGTCAGTGTTCAGTGAGGTCTAGGGGCTTTGGCATGAGCTGGATCTGGTCTGCCAGCATCACAGATGTGATTGCAATGCAGTGTTATTCCCATGAGAAAATCAACTCAGGTTGCTAATTTGTATTTCAGAGAGAAATTTTATTTCTGATTCTTGAGCAGGGGAGCTACTCTCCACTGATAGGGGCTTTGGCTGGCATGGCTGCACAAAGGAGTAAGAAGGTATAAAGCACCCTCTTATTCCTTTGTCCTGACTACTCAGGTCACGGATAGTACCTCGTGTTGGAAATCAGCCTCTGCAGGATTGCTATATCCCATACCTGACCAGGAGGGTGGGGAGAGTTAGGAAGTGGATCTCCAAAAATACCCCCTCCAATGCACTTGTGAGCATAGTTTCTACACTTGGTCAGGTATTGATTCCCTCCTTGGAGCAGGGAAGACTGAGGTAACATGGTTGGGATCCAGTCTAAAAGTAGGGTGACCCCAAGGTTCTGCCCTGAAAGGAGTGCAGCTCTAGATCTGTCACTTGGAAAGGGTGCCCCTGGGAGAGACCGAGAGAGTGGCCAAAGGTGTGGTGCAGCCCTGAACCATAACATTCTAGATGGATGAATAAATCAATGTTTTTTTAAAAAACAGTAACTGAGCTTTTCACTTGGAAAATGAGTGTTAGCTTTGGTCTTAGAAATCTTACCACTCCTCTGTGCCCCACTCCCCACCTCCATTGCTCTGTCAGCGTGCTTAATGATTTCCCCAGGAACTGAAATTAGAGGGGGGTGTTCGAATTTACGGGATGGAGGGGATTGACCACACTGCATGTAACTAGATGACCCCTGGACGGGGGAGGGGGATGTTCGGGGGAGTGTGGGGAGTTGTTTCCTTCTCTCACAGCACCCTCTGAGCCTTCTTCAACACTGCTCCTCCCTCCCCCAGCCATAACTGCTTTCTCTGAGCTGATCCATAAAGTCACTACCTTCTCTTCCTTCACACCCCTCCTTCCATGACACCTGTATGAAACACGCCAGCTACTACAGGACAATTTGTACTTATTCAGATGTGCTTATTTTGATGATACTAAAAACAAGATCGGCTATGTATATAAAAATGATACAGGTTTGGGCTATAGCCACTCCCCCACCTGGCTGATGCTGCTTGTCCTCCTGGACTAAGACTGTGACTAGCTCAACTGCAGCCATATAAGAGCGTGGGGAAGGGAGCAAGAATTCTCCTCATGTGTGGCTGTGTTAAAGCTATGCACGGTCTAGCTCTGAGTGCTGAGGGGAGTGCAGGAGCTGTGCCAGATGCTTCTCCTAGGGGGCAAGTGGACAGGATGTGGCAGGGGCTAAAGACCCACGAGCCCATCTTCTCACCCATCACAAGCACACTGCAAATTAGGCCCCCAGTACAATACAGGAGCGCTGAGAGGAACTATACTTCTGTCAGGTGTCTCTGAGGCACAGTAGCTCCCCTAGAGCAGCATTCCGATACATTGCCCGTTACTCAGAGCTGTGCGTAAAGGTACAGTCTAGCTCTTAAACTTAAGCTCTTTGGTGGAGGGACCCTGGCAAAATGGAACCCTACTGTAGTATAAATAATATAATGGGCCCTCTTCTTCGCTGCTTTGTTCCTAGTATAGTCACTTATAATAAAATGGTTGTAAAACACCCCCAGATCAGCATGATTGTGTATGTTACACTCACTCTGCAAAATCCAGCCCAGTACATTTATTTTGGCCAATGCTGAAATTCGTGTCAATAGTTGCAATCAGAGTGTATTATCTTAATGTGTGTCGGTTCTAGTCTAGGTTACATTCCAGGACAGATCTACACTATCAAAAGAATTCTAATGGAATGTAGGTCAGCAAATACTATTAGCCCCTCTTTTAGTCTTCAGTGTATGGTGCCACCAGCCTTTTATCAGGGTGTTTCCCACATCCGGCTTTTCCTTTTTCCCACAGCTTAATTTGCAGAAAGCAAGAGATCTGATCTTTGTGCAGTGCCTGCTTTCATTTGTTCTGCCAGCCCTGCTTCTGCAGCAGTGTCATCATTACATATCTCATTAGGTAGTCAAGGTCAACCCTGCACTAAGATCTGCAATATGTGTCACCCTGTGGGTGGCATAATAAAAAGATCTAATTAATGAAGATTTCTATAAATCTTTTATGTCCTCAAAGAGATGGGAAGAAGCTTTCTTTGTCTCTTATATAAGGTATTAGGCAATCACAGATTTTTAAGGGGACAGCCAGCACACGAGCTAGTTGGCATGAGTAATCCCTGGCTGGCATTGAGCCAGCATAGTCATCTATATGCCATCCAATCCGAGCCTACCCCATGGTAGCAGACACATTGGGTCATGCCCAGGGGAGGGAGCATGGTTGAAGCACTGCTGTGCTCTCCTGGTCTTTGGCATAATGGTCCCTGAGGGGGTTATCAACTGATGGACATTAGAGCAGCTCTCAGGCTGCTATAACTTATGCTGTGGATGAAACATGGTGTTAGGGGAGTACAAATGTGGTAAGTAGCCAACCTGAACACTCCTAGCCCTTTTGGATCTGTGTTAAATATAGTTTGGACCCATGGATAAGATCCAATGTCAGTTAGTTTTACCTGCATAAGAACTTAGTAGTGAATTCAAAATTAGTCCAAGGTCAGGACTAGAAATTACTTTGCCATATTGTGCTATCAGTGTTGAAGCAGAACACCCTATGTCATTGTTTGTTTTGTTTTGTTTTGTGTATGTGGGGCATTCTGCTTTAAAATCCATGGCAGGATATGACCCATAGTAAGGATGTGGAAAGCTCAGGACAAGACAGATAAGAGGAATTCCTACAGAATAGAAAGGTTTCTCTCCTCCCCCCCACTCCCACCTTCCAAAGACAATGGATTTACAGGGTCTACATTCTGCCAGATGACATCACGTTAGAGTGATATAACTCTGAAGTGGGCTGTAGTCCACGAAAGCTTATGCTCTAATACATTTGTTAGTCTCTAAGGTGCCACAAGTACTCCTGTTCTTCTTTTTGCGGATACAGACTAACACGGCTGTTACTCTGAAACTTGATATAACTCTGTCTCTTGGGCATGATTGCTCTAGATTGCAATGTGTGAAAAAGATGTTAAGTTGATTTAATGTGAAGATGACCCTTGTAAAGAAGTTGCTTCATTTTGAAAACACACTTCATAAACTGGTGACAATCAACAAGTGTATTGACACTCCAGGGGTCTGAAAGTACAAGTCAAACTGTAAAGGGGACAGAAGACTGTTTTAAAACATCTAGGACCTATTTATGGGAATGCCAGCATACTAGAAATTCCACGGCAAAATAAAATGAACTATATTCAGCTGTGGATTAGCCACTTGGCCAATGGGGCCCATTCCTAGGGTTCCCGGCCAGTTGGGGGACCCTGGAAAAATGGATATCCCCACACCTTGACTTGCTCTGCCTGCCCGGCACTCCTGCCAGGGAGTGGGGTCAGGGTGCAGGGGCTTGCCCCGCTCCGCCTGCCCAGTGCTCCTGCCAGGAAGCAGAGGAAGCCACTGGGCAGGATCACCGGGTGAACGGAGCAGGGCAAGCGCCCTCACTCTGGCCCCATTTCCCCGGCAGGAGAGTGGGGGAGGAGGAAACTGCAGGTGGAAGCGGTGGGGAGAGGCCCCCACTTGCTCTGGCCGAGCGCCCACAAAACGGTAATCTGCCTCTGATTACATTATAAAGATTTGCAATCATTTCACCCACCCTTTATTTTTCAAAGCTGAAAGCTGCAGTGTACTTGCTTTCATTCTATGCTTATTCCATTTCTAGGAGTACATATTGCATGCAGACTTACTTAGTGCTTGTAATGATATGTTAAGGTACTGTAGGCAGCATGTGCATGAATAACTTTCTATTATGTGCCAACTCACAGAAGAAGAATTGCATTGACAATATATATATGAAGTAACTTAAATAGTGGGGAAATGTAGCTGTCTAATAATTGTCAGTTTCGAAATTGATACGATTCTGTAGGCATGAATGATTCTCCTTGAAATTACAAAAGCATCCCTGTTTCATTTTAAACTCAGATAAGAACGGTATCATTAAAAACAGGGGTCCTCTCTCTCTCTCTCTTTCTCTCTTCTGGCTGGCAGAAGTTTGTTTGTTCTGATGCAGTTTTGAACAAATAATTCAGTGCCTAATCTCCAGACCCAACTCAGGCCTAGTGGCTTCAGTGACAGTTTTGCCTGAGAAAATACTGCAGGCCTGGGCTCTTTAATGGGCAAGAAGAACAAAACATTAGCATTATCTGACCGGTAATCACTGCAAGAATAGTCTCATGCTTTACAAAATTCTCTCCATGGATAAAATGCAGCTCTGGTATAAGAAGGTAAAACTCTCATTGAAATCACAGGGGGGCAAATTTGTTTATGCCACAAATTGGCTCCATATGTCCCAAATCACCTGTTTCTAGCTGTGTCTTAAGCATCTATATTGTACCCATGTCTAGGTGTCCTAATCATCTAACGGATATCTCACATTAAAGCAAAAGAGGCACAAAGTGCAAATTTGGAGATGAAGCCCAATCAAAACAGTGGGACTATTATTGTTCTTCTGACTGAGAAGAAATGCAGAAGTGCTACCTCCAAGTTTATTTCTTTTGAAATCTGCTGGCTATAGATCAGTCAATATAGCAAGTAATCTAAAATAATTGCACTAGCACCTGTGCTAGTGGTGGTGTGATCTTAACCTAATGGTAGAGTATTTTGTAAAAGGTAGAAGAACTGGTTCTAGCTGTTCGTTCTCATCATAATTACCTCATTAATGGCAAGTACAGAACTTTAGGTGCCTATTTTTGTCCTTTTGCAACAAAGTATCACAGTTAAACCAATCTGTGCCTACACAATAGACACTAACTTCTGCATCAGTGTAGTTCTAAGACTTGGAATTCCAGCTCAGGACTTGGATTTATCGAATTAAAACTTTTTCAGAGCTTATGTGGTATGTATACAGTAAAACTGGCTCTGCAAACAACTGGCTGAATCAGTAACAATATCAGGCAGTTTGTAAAAGACCTTTTAAAAAAAAGATTTCTTGTACCCTTAATCAAACAGTGGGGTAAGTGTGAAGATGACTGAAAGGATGTAAGGCTCCCATTAAAGAGCTTTCTTCACAAACTCCTCAACCATGCTCAATTGCAAAGAAAGTAACTTACTCCCCACAACAGCCTGCTGACACATTTAAAACAAAATTTGAACGTTAATGTTAAGCCAGTGAAGGGCTAGTGAAAAGATACCAAAATGAAGTTTTCTGGATATCTCCAGGAAGGTTCCACTAGCAATGCAAGTCTCAGGGAAAAGGTCATTGTACCTCAGTTCTGTCCTGGTTGGCAACCTCTGGAAGCAAGGGTATAGTTCAGCCTCCATACTCATTCAGGGCCTGGTACAAAATCCATTGAAGTCAATGAAAGACATCTTTGACTTCAATGGGCTTTGGATGAGAACCTCTGCTTTTGTCCTTGTCTGTGGAGTTGCCAGCAAAGTCACTGCTAAATGGGAGGGTGAAAACTTGTCCACAGGGCTGGCCTTAGGGCAGGGCAAACTGGGTCCTTGCCCAGGGTGCTGTAGCCAGGGGGGCACCCCAGGCTTCCCATCTCTGCCTGCGGGGTGCAGCCTGGTGTGGCAGGAACACCTACTTCCCTGCTCCTGAGAGCAGAGGCTCCCTGCTCACCACTCTCAACTTGGCTCCTAGTTCCGCCTCCGCACTCTGCAACTGCAAACCAGCTCTCCTCCTTCCCCCCGCCCCCGACTGTCCCAGACCTGCTGTTTCCATGGGAGGCCTGAATGAAACCCATGCCACCCATGGAAGGTGAGTGTGGCATCTCAGCCAGCCAGTGGGAGCTGGAAGTTGCCAGCCTCCTCCAAGACCAGGTTAGGAGGGGGAAGGGAAGGGACTGAGAACTAAAACTGCAGGGCAAAGAAGAGACCAGTAAGTCTGAGGGAGTCCTGACCCCATGCCCCAAATGCCAGCCCTCCCCCCCAGCTCCCAGGGGATCCCTCCATGCCCACACAGCTCCCAAGAGGCCCCTCCATCTGCCCCATGGGTCCCAGTTCTCAGTTCCCATTTTCCTCAGTTCTTCAAGGTCCCCCTCCTGCATGCCACACTCTAACCCCACAGTTCCCCATGCTCCCCAGCTCTCAGGGACTCCCCCTTTTTTTACTCATCCCAAAGGGAGGTGTTAGTGCAGGAGGCTGGGGATATTTTGGAAGTGAACCTTCCACCATCACCACCCACCCTAGCTACCTTCAGTGCGCTGGAGCATTTTAACCTCTTCCACCCCCAATAACCCACCTTCCTTGGGACTGGGGGGGCACTTGAATACTAGGGATGCTCAGTATTGGGGTGGGGAGAGATCTGCCCTTCGGGAGCCCCCATATCACCATCCTCCCTCTTCCTCCCCCGGTATCCCCATACCAATATGATTCTATTTATATACCTCTGGTTTCCTCCCCCCTTTCTGGGGTTCTCAGATCACCATGCGCCCCTGCCACCACAGCCCTCTGGTGCCATCCTGTCATTGTGCCTCCCCTTGGCCTGCCCCAGTGCCTACTCACCCTGTCGGATTGCAGCAGACTGCTTGCTACATTATCTTGGCTGTCCTGCTCAATGAGCAGATGAGGGTTCCCAGTAGCACTGGATGGGGGAGTCAAAGTGACTGCTGTGGGGTTCCCTATGATGCCCACCACCGTGACATTCAGATGTGAGTCACTGCAGGGCAAGACCAGCCCTACGGGTGGGTGATGTGGTCAGAGGGGTGCTGTGGTTAAGAGGCAAGAAGTAGAGTGGGCCTGGAGTGTGAAGTCATGGACAGGAGTTTGGGGCAATGGAGGGAGGGGGGAGAGGCAGCAGGGCCGGGACAACAGGGGTGAGGTGGGAAGCCTTGGAAGGCTGCTGGGGCCAGGAGCGCCAAAATACAAGTTTGCCCAAGGTGCTATTTTCCATAAAGCCAGCCCTGCTTGTTCACTAGGACTAAGTTCACTACTTCATTTCACGTAGGCCCCCAAAGAACCATGTGGTGAATAGAATTCTGGCTAATGTAGACTATTTGCATATAAATTACATTTTCCACCTGGGTTGTATAGTCGGTCTTGCATAGACCTCAGCAAATAATTCAAAGGAAATAATTTATCTGATGAATGTAGTCTCTTTTTTGATTTGTGAATTACTGGGGTATCTGAAAACCACTTATGATTTTCACAAATATTTTTATATGTGTGTAAGCAGGGTGTGTATTAATGCTTCCCTGATAGCTAGCTGGGATGGGAAGAGACTATGGGTGTGTTTATGTAAATACAGTTTGTTCCTGCTCTGTTTACATATTCATCATTTACAGCTGTGTCAAAGGATCAACTTTGGCTGGTGTTGGGTACAAATGACCATAGTACTGAATTCAGGGGTGGTGAAATATGGTTACCAGTGTTGTAATTATTGTAGGATAACAGGAAAGCAGGACTGTGCTTAACTTGTCCGAAATGGGGGAGGCCACCCTCAATTCAAAGAACCTCACTAAGCAGGGGCTCGAATGTCAGAGCCCTGTGAAAGTAAAGGGGTGGGGGGAGAAGATGGGTATCCCCATCCTGGAGATTGCACACCCCTAAGGGTCCTCCCCACTGCTCAAAGAATAGAGCTAAATTGGCTTCATTAGGAGGCTTTTTGTTATGTTAAAAGCCTAATCAAAGAGCTGAAATCAGTTGTGGTAGGACTGTGTTTCTGCCTTGCCTGCTAAGAGCTAAGAATCCCTAAGAACTGAAATCACTTGAGATGGGGCAGTGTTTCTGCCCAGCCTGCAAAGAGCTGAAAATTATGAAGAGACTGATGTGCAGAAGTCACAGCAGAGAGGCAGGTGACAGCAGAAGGATACTGACAGTCAGCTGGTGAACGAGTGGCTGGTGCGGCAGAGAGGCGCGATGAGCGGCTAGCAGGGTGGCTGGTGGAGAGGTGCAGAGAGAGCGATGAGCAGGCAGCCGGTGGAAGCAGCGAGCATGTGGCCAGCAGGAGCAGCCGGTGAGCAGCCAGCAGTGTGGCTGGCAGAGAGGGGCGGCAAGCGAGTGGCACAAGTAAGGTACCTCTTTACCCCACCTGCGGGGGGGAGGTGAACTCTGCAGATGCACCTCTGAATTCTGGGTCTGCACTGACCAAGGACAGCAACTATGAGTGGGGTGCAGAGGAGGGTCAGGCATGTGAAAGGGACTTTTGGTTGCTGGACTTAAGAACCTAAGGGGAAAAGGACACTGCCCAACTTACTTGGGGATGAGTCTTTTACTCATGGTTTATGTTTATGAACCCTGTTTGCAGTGGTTTCCCAAATTAACGCCGAGTTACTTCCCTCCTTTAATGAAAAGTTTATTTTCTACACTCAGACTCTGTGCTTGTGAGTGGGGAAGTATTACCTCTCAGAGGCACCCAGAGGTGGTGTGTAAATTTCCCAGGTTACTGGGTGGGGGCTCGAACTGGTTCTGTGTTGATCAATGGAAAGGAACCCCTAGATATTGAACCTGGCCCTGATTGCTGTTGGCTCCACCTGGCACAAAGGTTACCTCTGAAATTATCTGCAGCACAATTTCTGCAAGTAGTTCTCAAGCTGTGTATTCATCATGTAAAGATTCAGTATCTGAAATTCAAATGTTGTGGGTTAATTCTGATTGGACACACAGGACAGCAGGCAGGGCCTGAAGAAATTCATCATAGAATTAAGGAACTAGCTGAAGCAAACTTGGAACTGTTTCCAGTTATCTTTGAGAACTCATAGAGAATGAGTGAGGCTCCAGAGAACTGGAGAAGGGCAAACATAGTACCTATCTTTAAAAAATGGAACAAAGAAAACCCAGGGTCTTATAGACTAGTCAGTGTAACTTCAATACCTGGAAAGATACTGGAATAAGTTATTAAACAATAAATTTGTAAGCAACTAGAGGATAACAGGATAATACGGAATAGCCTGAATGGATTTGTTAAAAACAAATCCTGCCCAACCAACTTAATTTCTTTCTTCAACAGGATTACTGGCCTAGTGAATAGGGGGAAACAGTAGATATGATGTATATTGATTTTAGTAAGGTTTCTGAGCCAGGGGAATGTGATCTTGATGAAATTACTATAAGGTGGGTGCACAACTGGTTGAAAGGCTGTACTCAGAGTAGTTATCAACGGTTTGCTGTCAGACTGGAAAGGTGTATCTTGTGGGGTCTGGAAGGTGTCAGTCCAGGGTCTAGCACTGATCAATAGTTTCCTTAAAGATTTGAATAATGGTGTGGAGAGTATGCTTAAAAAATTTTCAGAGCTAGGAGGGATTGCAAGCACTTTGGAAGATAGCATTAGAATTCCAAATGACCTTGATCAATTCTCCAGTTTGTCTGAATTCAGCAAGATGAAGTTCAATAAAGATAAGTGCAGAGTACTACACTTAGGAAGGAAAAATCAAATGCACAGCTACAAAATGAGGAATAACTGGCTAAGTGTTAGTACTGCTGAAAAGGATCGGTTATAGTGGATCACAAATTGAACACGTGTCCACAATGTGATGCAGTTGCAAAAAAGATTATCATCATTCTGGGGTGTATTAACAGCAGTGTTGTGTATATAAGACACTGGAGGTAGTTGTCCTGCTCTACTTGGCACTGGTGAGGTTTCAACTTGGATACTGTGTCCATTTCTGGGCACAACACGTTAGGAAAGATGCAAACAAACTGGAGAGACTCCAGAGAAGAGCAGCAAACACGATAAAAGGTTTAGAAAACCTGACCTATGAGAAAAGATTAAAAAAACTGAACATGTTTAGTCTTCAGAAAATAATATTTGGGGGGGATCTAATAAGTCTTCAAATACGTTAAAGCCTGTTAAGAGGATGGTGATCAATTTTTCTACATGCCCACTGAAAGTAGGACAAGAAATAATGGGCTTAATATGCAGCAAAGAAGATTTAGGTTAGATATTAGGGTAAACTTTCCAATTGTAACTGCAGTTAACCTGTGGAATAGTTTTCCAGGGGAAGTTGTGGAATTCCCATCACTGGAGTTTTTTAAGAACAGTGTGGACAAACACCTGTCAGAGATGGTCTAGGTTTACTTGGCCCTGCCTCCGCACAGGGGGCTACACTTGATAATTTCTTGAGGTCCCTTCCAAGCCTACATTTCTATGATAGCTCCCATTATGATGCTTTGTGGTGTGAACCAAAGTCAAATAGCAAGCTATGTGCAAATCCTATTTGACTACGCCAATGTGATGCTTTGAGGTTTTACCCAGACCGGTAAGGGGTTCTGTCACTGCCTGCTCTGTAACCTTGGGTAATTAGGTGCTGTGCTGCTTTGACTCAGACCCGTGACACCAGCCACCTGCTCACAGCATAATGGTCTCACCCTGAATTCCACCAGCCTGGTTTACTCCTTGCAAGGTGACAGCCCTTCCCCCAAAACCATTTCACCTGTGGTGTCCAGTCTCTCTCACTGAATACTCACCAGTTATTAAGTTCAATGCCTCCAAAGAGACAGAGCACACACCAGCCTGTTAGTTTAGCTGAGGACTTCACCCTTCAGTTTAATACACTGCACTGAAATGGTTTTGTAATAAAACAAAAATAAGTTTATTAACAAAGAAAAGATATTTAAGTGATAGTAAGTAAGTATATAAGACAGATATGGTGACTTGTAAAACAAAACATATTTTCTAGTGACTAACTTAACTTCAGCAAATTACAATCTTTGTCTAAGCAGGTTTCCCACCTACAGTCCCCACTTGGTTTTCAGGCCAAAAGGATCCACTTTTCATGATCCTAAAGGGCACTGCTCCCTCTTTGTCCCCTAGGGGATGGATGCCAAAATGGCTTTCTGTTTCTGCTTATATTTCTTAAAGTCTATTGTCTCTGTTTCAAAAGCCAGGAAGTCTTCCTGGAGATGTACGCTCCATCCCCTGTCGTGATCATTAAACAGTCTTCCCTCACACATTTAGCTTGATGGCTTTGTTTACCTTATAGGTAAATGTACTGTTATTGTCATCAGAGGTATTACCTGGCTCAATTTACATTGGAGATACAGGAAAACAGGCAAAATAACATTCCTTTGTTTAGGATAGGCTGAGCTTATGCACTGTTTGCAAAACTCCATTTTAAGAACAGATTTCCAGCACATCTCTATAATTCTTTATACACCACCCATACGTACTTCCCACAATAATCTTAATGACCAGATAGTTACTGGTTTGCATACGATACCTTACCTGACACATTATAGATAGAGTATGGCAGTGTTGGGACGAGTGTGTCAGGCCTGATGTTAGTTATGATATAATGTTCCCTCTGCCAGTTGGCAGTGAAGGACTCCCTGGGTCACACACATGCTATTATTTTTGTTATAATAATAATATATGGAGATATACCTATCTCATAGAACTGGAAGGGACCCCAAAATGTCATCAAGCCCAGCCCCCTGCCTTCACTCACAGGACCAAATACTGATTTTTTGCCCCAGATACTTTCATGCCCTCTCAAGGATTGAGCTCATAACCCTCAGTTTAAGCAGGCCAATGCTCAAACCACTGAGCTATCTGACTGTGATTTTTAGCATCAGGTTTCTGGTATATTTATTAGTTCAATATAACTGAAAATATTCTCTATTTGCTTCTTATTGATGAACCTGGCCACAGCCACAAGCAGAGACAAGTTAACATGGTCTTACATAGCATGGCAAATCCTTTATTATAAGGTGATATTTATAACAGAAAGTGACGTTTAAAATTAGGATACAAATACTTGACAATCTCCCCTAAAATTTATAACATTTTCCACCCTGTTATACAAACTGCTTAAAGAAACGTTTAGAATATTTTAGCATAAGGCAGAACTAATAGGACAAAAATTTTAAAAGAATCTCATTTGTTTAAACATATTCCTGTTAAATTCATAAACCAATGTGAAGTGATAAAGCACAGACAATTCTGTTAATTAGGAGTTACAGCATTGCTGAAAAAAATGAATACTTTACTTTAGCCGCCTGTACTCAACTTTCTCAATATACAGGGAGCCATTTCACATGTAGCATCCCAGTGTATAGCAATCTATATCAAAAATATATGCACAGTGAAGAAATACTTTCTTGTCTGTGGCATAACATTTTTTGTCCAGTCACCAGAGCAATGGGTATCTTTGCAAAAAATGTGAATTGTTATCTAAGACAAATAAACCCCAATTTTATTTCAGCAACAAAATCTACTTTACTTGTAATAAATGACGATAAAATCTACTTTCTTCTTGCTCCTCGAACAGCAGGTCTAATTGCCATACAATGGACCAAATTCTTTTTGCATTTACACCAGTTAGAGTAAATCTGTAGTAACTATATTGACTTCAGTGAAGTTATTTCAAATTTACTCTAACTAGAATAACTAAGAGCAGAAGCCTGGATCAATCCATACACAATCACTCCATGATCTCTGCACATGGAGGAGGCTCTCTGTGACTGGATTTCCTTGCCTCCCACTTGGGAAGAGAGGTTCAGATGTCTCTGCAGTATCACCCCAGCTCCTCCAGATGAAGAGGGCTGTGTTGGTCTGTGTGGGTCAGGCATCTACACTGGAGAGGGATTGTAGCCTAGGTGGGCTGAGTAGAGGAAAGGAGAGGTAAGTCATATGGGGTGAGTGGGACTGTGGGTGAAGTACTCACAGTTCCTCCTCTGAATCTGTGGAGTTGAGGTGGAATACAGAGTAGGGCAGTCTTGGGACATTCATAGTTTGGAATCAGCCTTGACAGCACAACTTCTACCAGGAGTTAGAACTGCCATAGAGGCACAGGCCTCTTGCGGCTCTCTGGGTATCTGCAAGATCTGGGGGTGCCTCTGACAGCCTTTTCAAACCATGCCCACTGACAAGACAGTATAGGGGGATCTCCATGAGGGGATTGTTTGGATATTACCTCCTCAGAGCCTTCCTCCTATGGTTTTGAATCATAAGAGGGCCATAAGAGGTTTTGTATCATATTTATGATAAGGTTGGCCCTGCGCAGAGAACCCTAAGGGGGTAAGGTGCTGAATGCAGAAACATTGATTGTGGGTGTGCGCATTGCTATATATGATAGAGTGCAGTCTCTGTTCTGGGGTGCAGAGTGGGGTTTGATGGGACAGAGCATTCAGAGGAGGGATGATGTGGGGCTGATGGGTATGTGTAGCAACAAATCCACCTGCCAACCTTCTTCAGCAGATATACAGCAGAAACATCATTTAAAAAGGCATCTTTAAAGTACTGATGTAGGCCCTGATCCCACAAACACCTGTGAGTTACTTTCTGCACAGCAGTTGTCCCATTGTCACATGTGAGTAAGTGTTGGTGCTATGAAGGGCCTTAGGCTTCTTTATTTGTTCCAAGCACAATACTAGAAATCTCTTCTTTCATTCTTCTTTCTTTTAATATCTTTTTATTAAACTTTGAAATGAAAAAATCTCAAGGCACCGAAATCTTAGATATTTCACATTCTCAAGCTATGTCATATTTTCAGATTTGCTAAAAGGCAAAAGGAAGTAAATAAATAAAAAGAACTGCCAGCAGGCCGGGGTTTTATCTGCTTAGCTTCCCTTGGGACTAAGTATTTATGGAGGAGTTATAAACCCCTGGAATTAAGGGTTGATAATGGAAACATTGGCAGACACTTAACCCTAGCTCACTGTGTTTCCTCTGCATGCCCTTCTCTTGGCTGGGCTTGCTGTATCAGGTTTCACTTCCATCTTCAGCTATTCCAAGACATTTTAAGGTGTCGAGGCTGCTGATATTTTCAGCCCCTTAAGTCTGTGGAGACATTGACTCATATACTTGATGATGTATACAGCTTTACGCACACATGGTGAAAGACCCTACACTGTAAAACTGACTGCTTAGCTGTGAGTCTGGACAAGATGTGCCACTGATTGGCTGTAATCCTGACTCCCCTGACACTGTTTAAAAAGGCCAAGAGTCAGCGTTCTATTAGGAGCCTCTATTCCTCTTTCAATCAGTGGCTCATCCTTTAGCCTGGGACTAAGATTGGTCTCGTGGCTAGCACATAGGACTTGGCCTCCAGAAATCTGGATTTTATTATTGGCTCTGCCACAGACATTCCTGTGTGACTTTGGGCAAGTCACTAATATGTCTCTGCTTCAATGTCCCCATCTATAAAATGGGGCTAATACTTACCTTCTACGAGAGTGTTGATTAGTTAAATTAATATTAGTAAGGGGATCAGATATTACAGTAATACTAACTAGAGAAAAGCCGATGCATACAATAAACAAGCAGCCGTTGTGTCTCCCCTAGGGACCACAGCTCAGCTGTCCAAACATAACTTTCTTTGCCTATTGGTGCTGCTTGTGTGCATTTTGCATCAGGGGGACAGGCCAGGGTATTGAGAGAGGCCAGGATGAAGTGGGTGGCAACTGTCCATCTCACCAAACCTCCTTTCCTCCATGGAGAATCTAGACATCTGTCAGCATTAACTAGGCCAGTTCACTCACCAAATAGCAAGGAAGATACAGGACGCTTATTAAAGTTCAGGAATAACCCATGCTTTGGCAGCATTATTGTGGATTATAGGTTGTAGCTGTCAATGTAGCCTCTCAAATGCTGTTCTACAGCCTGCAAACATTCAGGAATAAATTTCGGTTGAAAAATCGTAGCCAGTGGTCAGAATGAGCTGTTTCCTGCTATCTACTGATGAACTGAAGAAAAAGACCTCATGAGCAGACCTTATTTGCACAGACTTTGCCAAGATAATCAATTTTGGCTATTTTGGATTGAATTTTGCTTAAGCCTTGGATGCAGGGGCAATGAAATGTTATCTTTATTGTAAGACTAAAAGGCACTTAATATGTATTTAATATGCCCTAACTGATGGGTCGCCATGACTTAAACCTCACTTGCTAAGTGGGAGGTTGTGATGCCAAATCCAAGTGAAAATCAGAGGAGGGTGGATGACCTAGTGGTGAGCCCTATGTTTGACCCATCCCCATCCCCTTTCCACTGTTTAAAGCCAGAGCTAAATAGTTTCAATTGAGCGTGCTTGTCTCTTTTCAGTGATCACAAGAGCTGAAATCACTGATAAGCTGGTCTGGGGGGGCTGAGCTTTAGATCTCTTATGGTAATAGCGTTGCCTTGAAGGACAGTGCAGAGAGAGCAGAAACAGTAAGGTTCCCCACTACTCAGTGAAACCACAAGAGCTGAAATCATCTGGGCTAGATGGTGTAACCCAAAACATGGCATCATAGCCAAAGGCAGCAAGCTGAGAGCTGCTAAGGTGCTCCCTATCCAGCAAATCTTAGAGCTGAGATTACTGCTGGCTGGGTTAGGTAGCTGTGGTGCAGTGGACCGAATTAACACAGCAGAAAAGTGGTAAAGAGCAACTGAGGTGAGATGCCACAATGCGCTGGCAGAGATGGCAGTAGTAAGAGGTGGTGGAGGCATCACTACCTCTATCCATCGGGGCTGGAGTTGAACTCACCTGAACACATCCCTGGATTATGGAATTTCACTGATTTTGGACTATAAACCACAAAAGGACTGCAGCAGAGGGAAATAGCCAGTGGCGTATGAAAGGGTCATTGGAATTTCACTCTGCAAGGGAAATTGAGGCAAAGGACACTGCCCAAGATACTGTGGGGTGGGTATTTTATTTATTGTTTGCATACCTTTGAGTCATTGTGGTGGTGTTTTCTCAAATTAATGTTGTAACCCCTCCTGTTAATAGAACTTTTATTTTAGTTATACCAGACTCAGTGTTTGTGAGTGGGGAAGTATTGCCTGTTAGAGGCACTCAGAGGAGTATTTGGCTGGGGGCTAGAGCCAGATATGTTTTGTAATGTTAAGAGGAACCCCCAGGTATTGAACCTTGCTCTTCTTGCTGCTGACACAACCTGCCAGAAAGGTTATATATTTGGGCAACATCACACATTAAAAAGAAATCCTTACATTTCCTCACAGATGTTAGTAGTAACACCATGAATTACTAAAACTGAAAGAATTTTAAACATCTAATTCACTTTCCATTATTTGTGCTGGATTTTTATTTCATTTTATTGGTGTATTATTTTTCCCCCCTCTTCACTCAGTTTAGACACTGTAAACAGCGTAGGCCCCGATCCTGCAGTGTGGTATGTGTAGGTAGACTCCAGTGTCTCTCTGGAGACCTTTTGAAGTCAGCTTGACTCCATGCAGGCCTAAGGGTCTGCCTGTGTACATCACATTGTAGAACTGGAGCCTAGGGGAGTTTCACTTTGTGTCTAATCAGTTCCTAGCTGTTTTCTCTTTTGCAATCTCATACCTTATAAAACCTTGTTTTTATAAAATCCTAAATATATGTGCCATTTTCCACCTATGCACTGCTATCTTAAATTCAGACACAGACAGCCTGCCTCCTTCATAGACTTCAGCTGAGACTTGCTGTCTTACCTAATCAAATTTTCAGTCTGTGAATTTTCTGAGGGTCTTGTTTCATTAGATCTGCAATCATTGGTAATGCAGTGAGTAGGAGTGACGGCTGTCAACTACAGCACTACTTCTGACTTAGCCCACTATCTTTCCTGTGCAAACAGCTTCAGCTGAGCCCTCAGAATAAGGTTTTTGTACCATGGTAAGAAGCTATGTTTCCTGTAAAGAACCAGAGACAAGTGTATATTTTCTGAAATGCACAATATTTTGCTGGAGCACTCAGAATTGTGATGTACATTCATATTTTGTCTTTGTTATTAAAAATTAAAATTGTGGAAGGCACTTTTGGTCAAAGTGCAAAATGTCTACTACGAAGTTATAATAAGCACAACTACTTGATGAAAATGTTACATATCTCTCGACTTCATATGGATTATTATCCATATGAAGTCAAGAGATATGTAACATTTTGTTTACGGTCTTAAGGTATATTGGCTTTTTCCTTTATGTCTAGGCTAAATAATACAGTTACATGATAAGAACATCAAGATATTTCATACACAATGATTGTATCGGAAAGCATAGCATGTAGAAGGACAGGGTTAAAAAACAGACAAACTAATAAATCACATTTGAGTAAGTCAGACGAATAGGAAGTGGCAGAACAGGCCTGCTGGATCAAGGCTGACAGATATTAGTCCAGGCAGACAAATGTGAGACAAAAATCTAGTCAAACATTATTAATTTCTTATATTATTTTATTACTTTAGGTGCTTTACAGGGCAGGGAGTTATTACATAGAGATGATAATTCCTTAGTATAAAAATCACCCTTACATCTCACAGTCTTAGGAATTTTTCCCATTATGCTATTTTTCTTAAAGGCAAAGAACTTTTCATAGACTACTTTCTTCCTGGCTGTAATGTAGATAATTACTTGGTCCTAGGACAATCCCTAGTGAAATAGGAATGAATTTTCAAGTGGGAATAAGTTGCCCTTCCTAGTTCTCTGGGGATTTTCCATGGACTGAGTAACTGTATGGAAATAAGGTGAAATACATGGAAATTAAGGGCTGGATCCCTCAGACATTTAACAAGCATGAGTAACTTTATTCAAATGTGTAGCTCCATCAGCTTAGATCATTCCCTTCTGTGATGGCACCCACAGGAGCAGACTCTGGATAGAAAATTACCTGTGGAAAGCCCTTGATGCAGTTTTTCCCTGATTTTTCTATTGGCGATAGGGCTAACCTTAGCCCCTATGCCTCTGCATAGGCTGTGGGGCTGGGCCCCAAACATGGAGGATCTTTTAGCAGTTGGGATCTTCCCCATGGAGACTCTGTGCCTCTGCACTGGCTTCATGATAAAGGTAGGCTGGGTGAGGCTGTGCTGGTTCTGTAGTAGGCAGGAAATGATTTGTCTTTCCTCTGCTTACTGCCCCAGTACATCACTGTGCCTTCCCCCTAGCTGAATCCGTAAACCTGTGCAGCTCCCTTATGGGATCTGTGTGTGTTTGAGGGTGGTGGGGACAGTGCTACAATGGTGATTATCTTCCCATTCCACCCTGCATGGAAGTGGACAGATCCATGTGTAGATTAGAGAGAAGATCTAGGGGGGTGGAAAATCCAGCCCATTTAAATTAATTAATGGGATTACTCATATGAGTGATTACTCACAGCCATAAATGTTTGCAGGATCAGGCCCCAATTTTATATATTCCTTCCCCCACAACGCTGTCTCCAGAGACAGACATAAGGTTTGGTTAGATTAGGAAATGCAGCAAGTAGAACATGATATTTAAGAAGGAGGCACAGCGGGGGCAGTTGTATTCATTCTGGGATTATAGCATCAGTTAGTTACATCTGTTGGTTTTATAATTTGCTGAATGATTGTCTTATTTTACTGTGTTTTTTGAAAACCATTTACAGTGCTTTGAATTCAAATACGTAGTTTGCAATGATTTCCGTTCCCAGTTGTTCAGCACTTAATGCATTATAGTTCCAGAAAGAGTAGAAGGAAATGACGTATTTGATGCTCCTTAAGGTTGAACCTCAAGATGCTGTGCTTTCAAATCTGTTCCAGGATCACAAAAACCATGTTTATATGTCTTAATTCACGCCTCATTTTTCTGTTGTCTGCACAATGATGCTCTGGTTTTCTTGTTTTCTTATTCCTCCTGTGGGCATGATGCTTACTGGCCATGGTAAAATGAGGCATTTGCAGGAGGAAAAATTCAGTATCTTCCACTGTTGTGTGCAGTGTTATAGCTGTGTTGGTCCCAGGATAATAGAGACACAAGGAGGGTGAGGTAATATCTTTTACTGGGCCAAGACAGTAGCTCAAACTTGTCTCTTTCACCAACAGAAGTTGGTCCAATACTACCTCACTCGCCTTTTCTCTCTGATTTTCAGGAGGAGGTACCTAGCTGTTCTAAGAGGAAATCACACGTATTGTTTAAAATGTTATTTCGATTGAATAGTATTACCAAGGTGGTGATGAGAAGCGTCATCCAAATCACAACATTCACCAGAGCATTACCAAATGCAGGCAACATTTGATTATGATCCCATCACAAGGACCAAATCCTGCCCCATGCACCAACCCAAGTGGATTTACCCCCAAAGTAGAGTTTTACAGTCCCTGGATACTGGTGATGTCATCAGACTTATTGAAGCCCCTTCTCAAACAAGCAAAGCATGGAATCAACATGACTTTTGCCAGCCATCTGTTCTGAACACTGTGTTTGTGTATTGTAGCCCTTCCTTCTCTATTGAGATGATAAGGTGACTGTCTCTTACCATGTGTTTGTTGATGCTTAGTACAATGGGGGTGCTACTCTAGTCCCAGTTCAAGCTTCTAGGATGGGATTTTCAAAAGTGCTTAATTGACTCAGAAACACAAGTCCCATTGAAAATCAATAGGACTGGTTCTCTCAAAAAAATAGACCTGGTCTATACTTAAAATTTAGGTCAACATAGTAAAGCACTCAGGGTGGAGGGGGTGTGGATTTTACACACCCCTCAGAGCCGTAGCTATGCTGACCAACTGTGGTGTAGATGCTGCTTGGTTGATGGAGGAATACTTCTGTTGACCTTGCTACTGTTGTTCGGGGAGGGGATGTTCCAGCAGCAATGAAAAAATACACCCGTTTGTTTAGGCCGTGTCTACATTATAGGGTTATGCTTACATTGTTATGGCACCATAGCTATACTGCTATAGTCCCTGCAATGTAGAGATGGCCTTGGTTACTTAGCCCTTCCCCCAGTACCACTGTAATACAAATAAATAATAATAGTGTAATCTGGGAAACCAGGCAAGAATTTATCACCATGGAGCTCCTGACTCCCATTAGGCTGCCTTTGCCCCATTTTGGTGGAACAAAGGCGTCATAAAGCTTTCTTAAAGTGACATCTGGGGATTCTCCCAGCATGAGGGAGCCAGTATAACTGCACACCCAGCCACCCTCCGCGTGCTGAGGGAGGAAGGAGACATGACTGGAGCATGCTGCCATCCAAACGCTTTCCTAATGTTAGTTTTTTATTACAGCAATTGCCAGGAAATGTTGTCTGATTGTCTGACTGGTTGTATTTTTGGGAGAGAAAGTGAGCCATGTGATTTTGTGAGTGGATGGGACGATAATCCAGGAAAATATCTCTGTGAAGATGTTGGTCACATTTTGAGTCACCAACTAGTTGCTTCTGTGCTCCTAAATTTAAAATGGCTGCTGCTTGTTAGCTGCTTTTCTTTGAAGTGACAGAAAATTCTACTCCTCTCAATTTCATGAGGGTCAATCCCCTGCTACAAAGTTTCCCATCTCTTCATGTGGGGCACTAATACATAATCCAGTCTGATGAGGACTATCTCTGATCACATTCTACCCATTCATAGCATTTCAGTACAAATCCTGTGCTTGGAAACTAAGGAGGAATCACAAAATGTTCTAATACCTGGGGCTGAAGGGCCAGTGTGAGACAGGATATCAAGCTGTGCAAAAAGGACAGATCACAGATGAATATTTATCTATCAGCAACAGCTGATTCATTTCACTAGTTCTGAAGTTGCATACTTGGCAGTAATGACGCACATGTTTTACACTGCATGAAATGTTATCTTTTGAGCAGACAGATATCTTTAGTCTAATACAACAATTCTCAAACTGTGGGTTGGGACCCCAAAATGGGTCATGACCCTGACCCCATTTTAAAGAGGTCACCAGGGCTGGCATTAGACTTGTTGAATCCAGGGTCCAAAGCCTGAGTCCCACTTCACGGGGGCCAAAGCCGAAGCCTGAGGGCTTCAGCCCTGGGTGGTGGGGGCTCAGGTTACAGGCCCCCTGCTTGGAGCTGAACCCCTTGGACTTTGCCCTTCTCCCCCCCCCACCCCAGAGTGGTGAGGCTTGGGCAGGTTCAGACTTTGGTCCCCCATCATGGGGTCGTGTAGTAATTTTTGTTGTCAGAAGGGTGTCGTGGTACAAAGAAATTTGAGAACCCCGGTTCTAATAGATACCAGAAACCAATTGTCCTGGTCATATTGAGTCATGTTGTGATACATGTAGGCATTGCTTTTCCCTCTGCTGGAAGAGACTTATGAAATATAATTATAACCTCTTCACATAAATCAACAAGGAAGGAGAACATAGGTCATGAAGCAGAGCCCTACTATTCCACTCACATTCATCGCCAACAAAATTACCATTGCAGATACAGCCCATGAATACTAGGAAAATAATTTATTTTGTTTATCTTTTTCAGTTGGCCTCAGCACAAATATCTTCCTTGAAATTGCTGTAGTTGTGCAATAGTTAAGCTATACAGTACACATGTAGGGGGAAATGGCATGTTGGTTTATGCTGTGAATTCTTGTTTCTTTTTTAGTTTGTTCTCAGTTATGGGAAAGCAAGAAAGTCTGAAGAACTATGACTGTAAATAACCAACCAGTGGCAATGCTCCTGGGTGGGCTACAACAGTTCCATACTGGAAACTGTTGCCAGTCTGTTAATACCAACCATCACTGTATTCTCTCTCACTGCCAGGCTGTGTAGCCAATCCTCTGTATATTTGATGAGGGCAAATATGTGGCATTGGCAATGTACATGCCCACACAAACAGAAATGTAAATATATGGGTGATGGATTTCTTTGCTAATTGGGGCTTATTGTTTATTGAGTATCCAAAAATGCACTAGGTGTTCTATAAAGTAAGTAGAAAGACATAGTCCCTACCCTAATTTTAGAAATAATGCAATGTGTGAGAGTAACAAACAATAGGGAAGGGTTAGGATGAGGGTTACAGCACTGAGGCCATGCAGTTACTCTGTACAAGCATGTGTACATCCTGATGGCTCAATGCAACTTTTTAAATGATTATTATTAACACACTCTCAGAGAATGAGGCTCCACCTCAAACCTTAGTGCCTGCATTACAATCCTTAAAGCAGGCTTTGCATCTGCTATTCCTCGTGGCATCAGCCATACCTCATTCAGGCATGTCACCTGGCCAGTTTACACCAGTGGCACATTTCAGTCATTGTCTTGTTTTTCTGGCTGTTACATCCTCTTATATTCCCCATCACCTCATCAGAGTTTCATATGGCTCACCCCAACCACACATGTCCTGAATATGATTAATACAGTGTGTGCTTTGCTGGATAGTTTAACTCAGAAATGTAAGTCTCTGTCTATCTTAGGACTTTATACTGCCACCCATCACTGTAGTTTCTGAGCACCCGTCTTTATCTTTAACGTGGTTATTGGCCTAGTGAATAAAGGGGAAGCAGTAGATGTGATATATCTTGATTTTAGTAAGGTTTTTGGCAGTTTCCCATGACATTGTCATGCGCAAACAAGGGAAATGTGGTCTTGATGAAATGTCTGTAGAGGTGGGTGCAGAAAGGGCAGTCCCTAGGTGGGTGCGGGCCCAGGGACATCAGAAACTTGGAGCCTATCTGCTGGGGGGTGCTCCCCACCAGCATCGCCCAGGCCCTGCTCCCACTCCACCCCTTCCCCTAAGGCCCTACCCCTGCCCTGCCTCTTCCTGCCCCGCCTCTTCCCCACCCATTTCCGCCCCCCTCCCCTGCATGCACTGTGTCCTTGCTCCTTCCCTTTCCCCCCCAGCGCCTCCTGACACCATGAAACATCGGATCCACAACACGCGGTAGGAACTGGGAGGGAGAGGGAGGTGCTGATTGGTGGGGCCTGCCAGTGGGCAAGAGGTGCTGGGAGGAGGGAGAGGTTCTGGTAGGGGGGCTCCTCCTCACCTCCCCGCTCACCTGCCTGCCTGCCACTCGCCTCCCCGTTCACCTCCTCACCCCACTCACCCACCCACCTCCTGCCTCACCTCCCCACCCACTGGGCCCCCCAAAGTGCGAGGCCCAGGGCGGTTGTCCAGATTCTCCGTACCCAAGGGACAGCTCCAGGTGCAGAGCTGGTTGACAGACCATACTCAGAGCAGTTATCAATGGCTTGCCGTCAAACTGTGAGGGCATATCTAGTGGAATTTGGCAGGGGTCAGTCCTGGGTCCAGTACAAGTCAATATTTTCATTAATGAGTTGGCTAATGGAGTGGAGAGTATGCTTTATAAAATTTGCAGATGACAACAGTCTGGGAGGGGTTGCAAGCATTTTGGAGGATTGTTTTGAATTCTAATCCTATCTTGACAAATTAGAGAATTGGTTTCAATGCAACTAGATGAAATTTAATACAGATAAGTACAAAGTACTACTCATGGGTAGGAAAAACTAAAGGCTAATATCTTTCTGGGTGTATTAACAGAAGAGTTGTATATAAGAAACGGGAGGTAATTGTCCCAGTCTACTTGACACTGGGGAGGCCTCATCTGGAGTACTATGACCAATAATGGGCACCACACTTTAAGAAAACCTTGGACAAATTGGAAAGAATATAGAGGAGAGCAACAAAAAATATAAAAAGGTTTAGAAAACCTGACCCTGTGTGGAAAGGTTAAAAAAAATGGGCATGTTTAGTCTTGAGAAAAGAAGGCTGAAGGGAGACCTGATAAGAGTTTCCAAATATGTTACGATGAGGATGGCGATCAATTGTTCTCTGTTTCCACTGAAGGTAGGACCAGAAGTAATGGGCTTGATGTGCATCAAGGGAGATTTAGGTTACATATTAGGAAAAGCTTTCTCACTGTAAAGGTAGCTAAGCTCTGGAATAGGCTTCCACAGGAGCCTCTGGATTCCTCTTCACTGCAGTTTCAGAACAGGATGGGAAAACAACCATCAGGGCTGGTCTCTGTTTACTTGACCCTGCCTGCATGCCGGGGGGTGGACTTGATGACCTCTCAAGGTCCCTTCCAAGCCCTACATTTCTATGGTTCTATAAAATCCATAGTAATAGAGGAGTCCCTAGAGGATTTCATGGTATCTATGACACTTCTCTTTTTGAGGTAAGTGTTCTACTTGGGATAGAGTTTGTATTTTCTTATTTGTTGTGTAAAATTTTTTTACAAGTGCCAGTGATTTAGGAGCGTAAATTCCATTTAGGGGATTAGGCTCCAAAGGGCCTAAGAGCCAGATTTTCAAAGGTATTTAGGTGCCTAAAGATGCAGATAGGCACCTAGTTGGATTTTCAAAAAAGCTTCTAAACAGATTAGACGCATAATCCCAATGATTTGGGAAGAAGAGATTGTCATTCATATGCTGGCAAGGCCTTTTTGAAAAGGAAGGTTTTGCAGGGTTTCCTAAAATGGCCATATTTCTGAATTATCCTAATCTCCTCTGAAAGTCCCTTCCATAGCTGGATCCTCTCACCTGAGGGTGTGTTATCCACAGCTTGCACACACTTCACCCTGGGCTTTCACCTTTGCATTGACCCATAGGACCACAACTGCCTCAGCGATTCAGTGATCAAAATTTGGTATCTAATATAGCTGGGACTTTAAAAATTAGCACCAGAGATTTAAGCTGGTATCAGAAGCTGACTGGGAGCCAGGAGAAGGACTTGAGCACAGGCAGCCTGAGCCATGGAGAAGGCAGACAGTCACCTTCTGTACCTGATGGAGCCTGTGTGTTGTCTTCACATTCAGCTTCAGCCACAGATGCTGGAACTAGGGGTGCTGCCGCAACCTCTGGCTTGAAGTGGTTTCCATCATAGACAGGGTTTACAGTTTGGTTCAGTGGCTCTCAGCACCCCCACTATGTACATTGTTACAGCTCTCCCGGCTTCAGCATCATTATCTTTGAATCTGTTGCACATGTTTTAATGAAAACACCAGAGGTCAGCTGATGTAGGTTCAGGGCAGTCAGTGGAAGCTGCTGGGTGCTCAGCATGCTTGAAAATGAAGCCCTTTAGAGAGAGGCCTTCCTATGGCCCTAGGAACCTAACTTGGTCTTCAGTGGTTCTCCTTTCTGTTAAGGAGCAGCTCTACTATGCGAATGGTTTTGCTAATCCTCAGGGGCAGTTGCTTAAGGCTAATACTGTATGTTAAAGATAGTTGCCTTCTTTTTGCTACCAGGGACTATATAAGGCAATCACCCTCTTACCAAAACTGGTCCACATTTCAGCTTCTGTTTCCTTAAACTCTGCCACAAAACCTGTGAGACTGGTCCCTGTGTATTATATGTTTCTAATGAATATTTATTAATGTACTATGTGCCTAATTATATATATATACACACACACACACACACACATGAATGCAGAAAACTCCCTGTCCCATTTTCCTGGATTAAATAAGAGTCTGGAAACAGAACTATAATTATAGAGGTTCTTTTATTAGAGAATTTATCTAAAATACAATATTCATTTCTTTTTTAAATTATGACATATATTATTTTAATGGAAAGATACTCTGTATTATATCTATGGTAATAAGTTTTATAGATATTTAATTTAAGACATTTTGTAATTTTAAAAAACCAACACACTAACATTAAGACATAATGGAGGTTGATGATACCATGGCTAACAATGTAAAACAATTTAAAAAAATATTTACACTTCAGTTTCTTAAAATCTAAGACATTTAATCATCAATATTAATTTGCTTTTCACTGTCTATGTTGACATAACTTAATCTCTTAAATCACATTTAAAATCTCCAAATTATTCTGTATTCCTGTGCTTCCAAAAAAGCTTCACATTACTGAGTACAGTTAGTTATATGTACTATCACCTGTAGATGAGGTTACTTAAAATGGCTTATTTTGCTGTCATTATATGCTTTGCCAAACAGCCAAAGTGTCAGTCACAGCAATTATCATCAAACATCACACAGATTTCCCCCCTCCCCACACATTAAGACCCTTTTTCTCTTGGTCTAGGGTCTTTCACATTTCATTAGCCAGAACTTCAGATGCTGAATGGAAGAAGTGAGAGATCTAGGAGAAGAAATGTTGCCAGTGCACAGCTAGCAAAGGTTTGATTTGTGCTTAGCAGAAGGGACTCCTCCCTCACAAACACAGCAATTTCTTATGAGCTCAGTGGAGCTTATTGGAATGAAGCTCTAACTTCTCTGCCCTTCAGAGGCTGGCATGGACGCCAGTTGTCCATCATATGGTACGGGGTCTCATTCTCAGCACTGAAACAAAGGCCACGGAGTTTGCACAGCTGGAGAAAAAAGAAAGGATCAACATTAACCTTCAGATGCATCCTCATGCCTCCGGAAATCTATTTACGGTATATACTGTGAGCCAGAGACAGTGCAAGTCTTAGGGTATGGGGAAAGGTGGCTTAAAGACATCTCTAAATGATCACCCTCATTGTTGTTTTGCTGCCCAAGGAACTCAGTGCAAGGTGTTTCACCCAAACCCTCTCCTGCCCCTGACACATCCTTTTTGGCCCTCAATATGCCCTCTGTGTTGGTAGGGCTGGGAAAGAGTGGTATAGAACCATCTAGGGGCAGTTTTCTGGACCTTTTGAATCACAGGAACCACACAAAGGGGCCAGAGCTGGCTTTATATTTGTTCCAGGTCTGTAGATTAATTGAACACTTGGCTATTTTGAAAGCTGAAACTCTTTTGACAGTTTAATTTTAAATAACATTTACTTGATCCCTTTCTCATACTGGTGTAATTCAGCAATTACTTCAACAGAAGTCAGTGAAGCTATCCTGAGGTTAAACTGGTTTGAAGAAGAATCGGTCTCAGTTTCATTGGAATGTACTGTAAGAAAGTGAAAGTCTATCCTAAAGCATGATCTGCAATTCCATAGCGCTCTAAAATAGAACCATCTCTGTGTTTAATTGTACCATAATACTCTTCTGTTCCAAAGGTGCCTTGGGACAGCCAGGCACTGAAATAGTTGAAGTAAATGTGCGGTTTCCCAAGCAGTAGGACATTTACCCTATACAATGTTTATTCATGTACTTCCATTAAAAACAAGTCTCGCTGTGCCATCTTTGAGGTACCTGCCAGAATAATCAACACACAGCAGACTCTTTAGATGTGGTCCATAGGGAGCTATCTGCCTATGTGTGATTTTTACACATACTTCAGCTAATTCAGAACTAATTGCAAAACCCAGCACTCCAGGACACCATGTGGATTTGTCACAGGCACTCAGCTATTCATGCTGCTTTCTCATGTGTGACACAGGTCAGACAAATATAATTCAATGCAAGTGACCAGCAGGTTAGAAATAGTCCTCATTTTAGTTAACTGATTCGGGACACCATGTCTGAGAACACACAGCAATAGAAATTGCTGACAGAAGTATACAAGGGGGCTGCAGCATTTTGTAACATGCAGAATGGTTCTGTGACACAAAATCATGCTACACTCTGATTGGCAAAGAGCTACCTTACAAGAGGCCTTTTACTTCAGTGAGAGACATGGTCCATGGCTCAGAATGCTGCAACCCTACATGTTCCAATAATCAGTAATTCAGTATAGCAATTCTTATGGATTGCTCCCCTCCTGACAAATATTCAAAAACTACCTATCTTTAGAAAAGCAGTTGCCAACTGTGAATTGAAGTCCAGTGAAAACATTCCCAACAGATGCTAAATTTTAGGATTTCCTTTTTCCCCAAACTGTTTTATGGTTTCTTGATTTGTTCAGCATTTAGGAACGACAAAATACATGATATGTACAGCTTTGGTCTTGAGTAGTTGGTTTAGAAAGGTGCAATGTGATAAATGGATTTGCAATGGGAAGAGATGAAGGATGGCTTTCCTAAGGGAAAAACACTCATTTATTTTGAGTATTTCCCCTCCCCTCTCTCCCGTGTTGTAAGGCTACATTCATGTCCCCTTGATCATCAGTAATAGTTCCTGTGGCTTTAAACAAAGATGTCGAGCTTAAGACTCACTCCAAAGCATCTTATTAGTAGTAATAGATACTGTAGTTTAATGAACATTTCCAATAGTTCGTCCTCTTCCTTTTCCCTGCACTTTTATTAAATTATGCCCAGCACCAGATCACAGCTTCTTTTCATCTCAACTCAATAAAGAAACACAATTATTTTATTATTGTTAGAGCAATAGCCATTGGTAAAATTGATTTAAGCCTTTGAGGGTAAACTAAAGCCCTTCAGATATGGCTTATATTTATAGACTCAAAGGTCCTATTTTTACCTTCTTAGCTAAACCACTGCAGACCTGAGGATGAAACTTGAATCTACATAATTTCATTAAGGAATGGTGCACAGAACTAACGCTCAGAGACACTCAACTTGTCAGTGCTCTACTCTGCTAGAGCATTTGCCAGTGTCATCAAGCTGCACAATATAAGAGTTTCTTGAGATAAAATGCAAACTTCTGGAAGCTGCAAATTTTCTGCATTCCAAGCAATGGCATTTCTACTTGACTCCTGTCCTGAGTAGCAGCAAAGTCCACTTCAACATACATATGAACACAGTTACCAGAGAGGGAGAAAATAACCATTTCAGATATGCGTATTGAACCAATGATTCATGATGCTATCTTTTCTTTCACAAAGCTTTGCAATCGGACTCTATTCTGTTCCAGTAATGTAAACTGCAGCGTCAGCAGAAGATCCCACTGAAGTCTAAATCAAGGCGAATTAGAGTATTTTCATATAGAAAAATGACCTTTAGCTACTGAAGATTTACCTGTTCTGGACTGACACTGATGGGTTCTCTCAGAACATGCCAGATAACGCATTCAAGTAGAGGGGGAGTGGTCAGCGAACCTTGGTAAGTCCAGTAATCCAGGGATGCAGGAAGCAGATTCTTGGGATCAAAGTTTGTGAAGGAAGCTTGCTTGCCCTAAAAAGATAGAACAGCCTGTTAAAACTGTAGTGTAAGACTAGTTGGAAAATACACCTTGCTTGCATTAGTGGAGCTAGTTAAGGAAGGTTTGATATTTCTTGCCAAGTGTGTCCCCTGCTTTAGAAAGAGAGAGAGAGAGAGAGAAAGAGATGGATGCTAATACTGCACAGTACTGAGACCCTCCTACAATTTGCTGAAGTCTGTTGGGGTTAAAGTTGCTCAGCACCTTCCAGGATCAAGCCCTCAATCCTTGTTTCAAATGTCTAAAGTTACTGCCTCTTCCTCTACAAACAGATGGCAAAAGAGACACAGCAAATATAAAAATGTGTGGGTCTGGTTCTGCTATGTGACGTTAATGGCCAAACTCTCATTGACTTCAGTCATTAGTGTAACTCATCTGATTTACACCAGGGATGAACCTGGCCCAGTATAACAACTATGGACTCCACTGCAACTGAAAGCCAGAAGCACACAATCATAATGGTATGAAATCATTATTTACAGAAATTCTTTTCAATTGCTGGATGACCTACAATGCTGAATATCTTCTATTAGCCTAATTTTAAAAAAATATTTGATCTATCATCAGGGTAGGGATTACAAAGGCATCAGTGCTGATGACATGGAGAGCTGTTCTACTGTAGTACTTGCATATAGAAAGCAGAAGTAAGGAACTTCAATTTTGCACTTTTGAAGAAGAAGACTATAGAAAACAGCTGTGCTTGTTGTCAGTTGGCATATAGATCATATACTACCTTGGTTTGAATGGAGTCCAGTGCATCAATAATTTTCTGTATCCCAGGCCTGTCATTTCCCACCTGTAATGCAAACCATATGAAAAGAATGTAAGTAGGTGTATATGTGGTGGCTTAGATTTACCACTATAGTTGACTGAAGACACATTTTAAATTACATCATCACAGCACCAATTAGTTTCATAGAGATTTCTCATAATGCTGAATGATGAAAGTGGCTGTGCCCTCACATTGTAAAGCGTATGAAGTTTGCCAGTCAGCACAAATGACTTGTGCTGACTAATCTGCAGAAGTCAAGGATTGTGGGACAGAATAAAATGATTTTCTTTTAAGGTATGTGGATGTATTATTGAACTTTAACTGTTCATTTCTCAGAAGTCAAATTTAAACTCCCAACAAAACCAACATGACCAGAATAGAGGGAGCACAGTAGAGACCAATCATCTTCTTTAGCTGGTTGTGTATTTCTCAACCTTTATATTAAGCAAAGCAAAGCAAATTAATCTAGCACAAAACATCCTGCCATTGAGGAGTGACAAAGGAGAAATTAGAGGTTATTTATGCCTGGTTTACACATAGTTTTTATACCGTGTGATTTTATTTTAATGGCATAGTTATACTAATACCAACCCTAGTGTGGACACAGTTATATTGGTATAAAAGGCCATACACCAATATATCTTACTGCTCTTCCCATACAGAAGGACTTATTGAGTATAAGCACCTTTATACCAATATAACTCTGGGAGACGTACCTCTTTAACTCTACGGTATTTCTAAAGCAGTACAACTTCTGGGTGTAGACAAGGTCTTAGATTGTAATCTTGCTGGGGTGGGGGAATATTTTAGTTCTGTGTTTGTACAGCACTTACCATGATGGAGCACCTAGGCACTATTGCAATACAAACAATACATTACAATAATAATAAGGTGATTGTTCAACTAACCTGCAGAAAAACACCTACAACAGTCAAGCCATCAGGATGCTTCACAGCTTCACCAAATCTACCATATTTTGTGTTCCAGTGAACCAAGTGAAGCTAGAATCAAGGAGACAAGAAATATTTATAAACAGCACCTTCCATCTACCAGAGCATCTCAACTAATAGATGACCATTTACTAAACATTAACACAGATGGTGTTTTACTGCTGAAACTTGCAAAGTTTTGCATACAGCTATGAACTTGTTGCATCATTGATTTGCTTTTATGTCTCGTGTAGAAATTTGTGCGATAGATATTTATAATTATAAGAAGTGCTTCTCATACTTATTTTCAAAAACATTTCTAAATGCCAAGTATAGGCCACATCTTGCAGTCCTTATTCTGGTAAAACTCCAGTTGACTTCAGTGTGAATTTTGCTGAAGCAACGACTGCAGGGTTTGGCCTAATTAGGTTTGGCCTAATTATTTTAAATCTAAGTATTCTGTTTTTTTAAAAGGATGCTCTAAATAAACATGCTCTAAATTCAACTCTGTTGACTTAGGGGAGTTATAGTTGCTTACACTATGGCTGAGTTTGGCCTGCAAATTTTAAGGGAATGCCTTAAAAAATGACAGCTCCTGGAAAACTTTGGAGGACATTCTGTTTGGAAATAAATGTATCTCCACGTCAATCTAGCTGGTTTGCGCTCCTTCTTTGTTTTTGTTTTCTTAGTTGTTTTTAGGGCTATTAAGATGAAGAGAGGATTTTGATTCTTCAGAAGCTCATCTGCTCTTGATGCTTATTCCTCATTTGAAATCATAACAATCTGTGCCATCATAACTATCTGCACAGGAAGTTTAGCAGATAATTATGGTGCCACAAGCAGAATTTTATAATCTCAGGGTTATACATTGTATAATCCTACAAGGTGCTCAGAGCCTTCAGAAAGTTGAAAGATGCTCAGTACCTCGTTAAAAAGAAGCAGAAGCAGGGCAGGTGAACTCTCAGGCCAGATTGTTACTGGCCCTGCCTGGGTGCACAAGGGATAGGAAAAGAAAAGGTGCAAAGAGCTACTTCTCTTATACTCCAGTGAAAGAGCCAGCCACAATTTCAATCCTTGTGCTACCTTAGTGCAAGAATTGAGAAACTCCACCTCTGCTGCCGCTGCTAGACTTCCAAAGTGGACAGAGAGGGGTGAGATGATAGTTAATATAGGGCTTTGTCCTCCTTCCACTCCAGTGAGCGGAGTAGAGGTGAGCCTGGGTCCAGGGGAGTGTAGCAAAGGGTGGTACAGCTACGGCTCTAGCATACAGTCCTATAGGGTCCCTGGAGGCATCCTGGCTGGGTCAACCAACATGTCTGCTTGAGGTCCCACTGCTGCAGGTCCCCATCACAGCTCCTCTTGCTCCCTCACTTCCACAGACCATGACTTGAACACCACAATAAAGCCTTTAAAGAACCAAAAGTCTTGTCATGTCAGAGCAAACACTTTTGTTTTTAACACTAGAGACAAGAAAACGGGAACCTATGATATACAGATACACAGGGAATAGAATTTTTTCCAACGCTTCCCATGAGCCATTGGGAGTGCAGGGAACAGCCATGTATACCTAATTTGTTTGGTTTTTTTGCTCTGTCATGTCTGTGAAATGGCTGCAATGAAAATCTTTTACAGTGAATACCACATCTCGCTTGACACCATCCAGCACTTTTAGACTGTATCTACACAAGATTTTGCTTAACATTTCCCACCATTCTATAATATGGAGCTGCTCCAGTGTTGGGAGCACTAACGTAGACTAGCAGCTGACATTTGAACCACCATGTTTTCTTACCCAGCTAGAACTCCCAGGATTGCTGCCACTGGGGGAGTTGCACTGATGGGAATTTTTTAGAAAAAATGCCTGATGTGTACAGTCCCCTATAAGAAAAAAGCCAGTCCTACCTCGGCATCATATTGCACTCCATCCACAGTGTGCTCAGAACCTTGGCCTTCACAGGAGCCCCAGTGAATGTGAAACTGAATCAGTCTGTAGGTTCCCTCAAGTGCTCCGCCTCTCAGCACTGCAAACCAAACAGCCTCCATTAGTATTTGCCTCACCTCCTTTGTTATGGAGCCTTACTCTAAAACAGAACATTAAACTTGGGGCTTCTAAGGGCAGGTCTACACTACAAACTTGTATTGGCACAGCTGCAACAATGCAGCTGCGCCGCTGTAGCGCTTCTGATGAAGATGCTCTAAGACGATGGGAGAGTAGCTATGTTGATTTTTCAACCCCCTGAGCAACATAGTTATTATGAAGTAAGTGTGTACTGTAGACCTAGCCTAAGTGAGACTGCATTTTGTTGCTCTGCATGCTACCATGCTACTCTGGATTACTTTTTACAATACAATGCTATTACTAGCCCTACTCTATACCAGACATCTAAAAACTTAAATGCCTTTAATGTATGAGATTCATCAGCAATTTACCAGCCATGCTAATAATACAAGGTGATTGGATTTAGGAAATGTTTGTGAGAAACTTTTCTGTCACGATATAAATAAAAAATTCTAGAAAGATGAATAGCCAGAATTCTAGGGCCATATAAAAATGTTCCACCAACATGCTTTTAAAGGCCTAAACCTGTTTGCCTTATTCATGCAAATTGCCCTTTCATTTTATGTCACCTATTTAGGCCTTAATCCTGCAAACCTCATGGTGCACAGCAGGGAGCCCAATGTTGCTGTGCTTCAGTGTAAGTATGAGTAAAGGCCAGCCACAGGCACACGTGAGGTTAAACGCTAGGCATAGCCTTCCTCACTAAAGTGAGGTAAATCTCAAGCCTCTTCCTTAATCCCCCCAAAATATTGGCAAAATAGGGTACACAGGTTTGGAAGTGAGGCACCTATTTGGTATTACTCTTGCTACTACAGTAACTAGCTCCTAGTATAACCAGAGCACTCAGCAGCACTCTCAATTATGCAGGATTGGGCTCCCTGAATTCCCTATCCTGCTCATTAATTTTTAGTTTGTGTTTTATATTCTGAACAGCCCACCCTTGTGAGATGCAGGATCAAGCCCTGAGCCTGGAAAATGCTCAGGGCAGGTAAACTATGTCTTCATGTGCAGCACCAAGCCCAGAACAGGTAATAAGTAATCCTACTGAAGTCAATGGAGCAAATCGTGTGGGTAAACAGAGAAAGGTTTAGGCCAAATTGTTCTTCTGCAGAGCATTTAGGCCTCACAATCTAATTGTTTGTTTAAGCTGGTATTATCTGAAAAGCAAAGGTATTTTAGGAATAAAATTTAAGGTGATATAGACCCTAAAACCCAGTTTTGTAGTTGCAAAGTGACAGAAAAGTGCTATATGTTACCGTAAAAGTGCCTGGATTATGCATCACGAACAAAATAGGTCAATGGAATAAAGATGCTTTTCTCTGTTTGCAAACAATCCATACATACAACTGTTCCAGTGTGTGTATGTGTGAGAGTATGTAAATTGAGTGCTGATTACAATAGTCCACTACCTGTTCAGTTTTGGCTAATTTTGACTATATGCAAGCACAGACTAAAATAGCCATTGACAAGTGGGGACAGGGGAAATTACAGTGGTGTGAAGGGAATGCTCAAGACTTTAGTCACAAGAAAATGCAATTTAAGAAATACACAACAACCTTAGCTTCCACTGTCAAGTCTACAGCTTTGTAGGTATAATATAAGATTTGAAAAACTTAAGTGCAATATGCAAAATATACCCTTTGGGCTAGAGTCACAAAATGCGTTAGGTACCTACAGTGGCAGTTAGGTGCCTACATCCCAAAATCAGGCCCCATTGGCAATCGCAAAAGCCCCACTCCACTGCCACTGAACCTGTAGGTGATTAAACTTGCTTGGCACCAAAGTTTCTGCCTTTAGACAAATACACTACTGCTCTACTCTAGGAGTCCGGATGCCTAAGCCCCCATTTGATGCACAAACTAGGGGATGATAGGCATTCATCTGCCTAACTCACCTGCGGGGCCCAATCTAGTAAGTGTGGTCAGAGACTACTTACTGGATTGGGCCCCAGATGTGAGCTCACACAAAACAGCTGTGGGAGATCCTTCATAACTTTTAGCATAAGGTACTCACCTGGGCTGGAGGAGACAGCCAGTTCAAGCCTCCTTTGAACTAGGAGGAGACAGGATTAGAAGAGGGATCTATTACTTCTTAGGCACACGGCCTAACCACTAGGCTATGGGACATTCTGATAGGGGAGGTACCTGCATTCTTTCCTGTGATAGCTGTTCCACTGTGGCTAAATAATTAAAGGGGCATTGGCATCTGGGTGTCCCACGTGAGTGCTCTAACCACCACGATATAGAGTCATTCTCACACTTGCTCATGCTCTCTCTCTCTGGCCCAATGAATATTTAATTATTTAGCCACTGTGGAACAGCTTCAACAGGAGAGACTTAAGGTACACCATATTTGAATATCCCATAGCTCAGTGACTAGGGAACTCATCTGAGAGGTGGTAGATTCCTGTTCACATCCTTTCTTTCCCCCATAGTGGAGACAGGAGACATGAACTGAGGAGTCTTCTACATCCTATGTGAGTTATGAGGGAGCCCTTTTCATCTTTCCCTTCCTTCCTCTCCCGCCCCCCGAGATCCTTGCCAAACAGCATAGCTGTCTAACTCCGGGAAAGGGTTTACAGCTGAGAACCCCAAGCTGAGGGTGGTGCTACCCTGTAGCCTGGTCTTATGTGCCAAATTCCCTGAGAGAAACTGGGCTTATGATACTATCCTTGCTTGGCCATTTCCCATTGGCTAGCTTAGGCAGGGAGCTGGCTTTTATGAATTCCATTTTTAGGCATCTGTCTCCCTTCATTCGTTGTATAGGGAGCCCTAACTCAGGCTTTGTGATTCCCAGTGATTTTCTAGGCACCTGAAATTAGACAAGGAAACACTGAGCATCACCACAACTAAGTTGCTTGAGGAATCTAGCCTGATATTCCTTCTTTGGCAACTAAATTCAAACCACAGAACTCCCGTCACACATTTCTCTTTGTGACTCAATAGTCTATTTTGTATTTGTCATTGTATTTTCAAACATATTAGTCAATGCTGAACAGATCATGCATCTTTCTACCTATTGCCAAACTACAAGGTGAGTGTATATAATGTGTGAAGAAAAGTGGATCTCTGCCTATGGTAGCTAGACATGTATAGATTTTATACTAAATAGACATTTTTAAAAGCCATTAAATTATGAAGGATGATTGTTTCAAGCAGAGCACTATAAGTTAGGACATTTTAAGTAAAAATAGTCATTGTGAATGTGTTTCTTTTCTAAATGAAATAACTATTTGCTTTTTAAAAAATATTGCTTAAACCAATTAGTCTATATTATGCCAAGATTCATTTTAAGAAAGAGGGAACTGCTCTAAGTTATAGAAACACGTCTCAATACCGTACTTGCTTTTTCTTTGGCTAACAGAGTAGCTGCTCATTACAGATATAAAAGGACTAATATTTCCTCCATTCTTGAATCCCATATAACATTTTACACAGTTGTGGCAGGTTGACCTGCTGCTATTAATCAATGGAAGGTGTGCTGAGAAGCAGAACCATACATTATTCTTAAATCCACCTGCAGCATGGTTTCTTTAGGAATCTTGTTAGGATTTTATAAAATTCACAAGGTGGACAAAAATCTCCTGAAAGTTTTCATTTACTTTTTCTTGTTCTGTGGGTCTCAAATCCAGTGCTAGCTTATTTTGAGTCACAGGATTTAAAAGACAGGAGCAGATCATTCAACAAAAATAATAATTAGATTAGTGTGAACAAACATCAATTCAACAGGCTTAATTAAAAAACAGCCCTCTTGTGCTAGTTTATATTAAGCAGTTATTAATGTTTGTTACCACTTATCAATGATGCCAAAGAACTGAAGTTTAAAATAAATCTGACATGCAAAACATACATGTTAGAAATTCATTTTTATCCAGAAAGACCTTTTTTAACCCTTAATAAATGTTATCAGCTGTCAACATTCCCACAATTTAATAGCTGCTTGAAGAACCTCAAGAGCATTTACACTGCGAACTTTCCTTCTTACTTGCTTCATCTATTTCACTTGCAACTAAAAACACGGTGAAGTCCAACCTTCTTGACTCCTTTCCTGAATGCTAGGGAAGTTTAAATCCAGTTCTGAATTTCCTGGCTTTAACCCATTTCTTCTTGAAACTGATTTTATTTTAAATCTATCTGCAAAAGATCCAGGCATATATGTCTCCTTCTGCCCTGTGGCAAAATTACAAGAAGTAGCTGTGGCACACAGAAGGAAAGAATGACTGTGCAGGAACAGTACCTCCGCACTGCATACCAACCTGCAGCCCTTCCATGGGTGCACAACACAAGCACAAGTAAATGTGAGCAGGAGACAATTGCTAGCTGAGTGTGGGATGAAAAAGGAAACAGCCAATCTCAGTCACATGTTCCTTTCTCAAAGCAGCATGTTCTATACAGCAGTAACTCTTATTCTGTGGCTAAGGCTCATGTGACAGATGATGGGCTACAAATGTGATTTTTTTTTCTATTCAATGACAACATGAGAGATGTTACGGTACAATAGGTTTTGGAGCACTTCATTTCAATTTAGAAATGGGCACTGTATTTTTTCTGTATTGAGACAATGTTGAGCAGATTTGAGAGACAGTAATAATAATGATGATGATGATGATGAATACCCCGAGCAGTTACATAGAAGTTAGCATCAGAAGATCTCAAAGCACTTTACAAAGGAGGTAAAAGTGCTTTGACTCATAGGAAAGTTTAATGATCAAATCCTACTCGCCTTACCCATGCGAAAAATCCCATTGATGTCACTGGGATCCCTTGCATGAATAGATTAAACTGGATTTGGCCCTAACATTTCCTGGTGAGATCGTAGAGTGTGTAGAACTAAAAGGACATTTTTTTGATTAAGAGATATCTACACAGTCAAAGGTATCTATCTGGTTACATGGGCCTGGCCATTCCACTGTAAAAGAAGTTTTACTGAGCAGTTACCTCTCCCATTTACTTCAGAGCATTAGCAATTTTGACCTAAACTGTGTGGGTAGCATGGATGTTATTTAGAGACGAGTCGGGTCCTTTATGTTAAGCTTTGCGGGAATACTGTGGCATTACTGCTAGGATTCCAAACACTGATGGGATGTACTCACTATAAAGAGCAAGCCCTAATTTATCTTATTCAGGGAAAAGCTTTTCTTGGAAAGAATCCAAATGGCTAAACTGCAAGATTCCTTCATGAAATAATTCAGACATTGAATGAAATCCTCCACTTACACAAATCAAATTGGTAGGAAATAAACTATTCTAAGGCTTGTTAATCTGAATAAATGCAGAATAAGGAAATACTCAAATGGAAATGAGTAAAAATGGAACATTTTCCTATAGCTCAAAAAGTAGAGTCATCCAAGCAAGATGGAAGTCCACTGCTCAAAATCTATGGAATTTAGTGCTAATTCCGGGTCCTCTCAAATAAAAACCCCAGCATTCACAGAACACCAAGTTTTAGCCTTTCAAGATAACCTTTCCCTACACGACCTGCCTTTCCCTTTTGAAAGCAATGATTTTATAGAATGTGGATATAGAAGAGATATACATTGTGTGTGTATGTGTATAATATGTAAATATATGCACAATATATATATATATATATATATATATATATGATAAACACTGCCATATAGACAAATGTATATATGATAGAAAAAAGGCTGAGGAGATAAGATAAATGAAATATTACTCAAAACATGCCATGCTTGAACACACTGTACTGTTAATGGATGGGGAGTACACTAAAGAGCATGCTCAGGGATTCTGAGTACTTATGTAGGGGGTGGGCTTCCCCAGCTGATATACTGAAGAGTTCAGCCAGGGTGAGTCATACTTTCTGTAAGGCTGCCAATACACAGGACAGAATGTCACTTCTGGGGAGATGTTCCCCTTTTATTTTATCTCTCCCAAGCATCCCTCCTAGGAGAATATATCAAAATAAGCAGAGAGTAAGAGAGTAAGGCAGGACCAATGGTTCTGAATGGACGGGTTCACCTTGTGATGCAGTAAGTTGTGGGAAACCTCCGCAGTAAGTTTCACCAAAAGAAAATTATGTGACGGTTACTGCTGATAAACAGCCACATCTGACTCTAATAGAAGCCATTTGGGAAGCCCGAGAGGGTAGAAGGTGTTTTGAGGAGATAACATAAAAGAATAAACACTCCCAATATGTGCCATATTTGCACAAACTGTATATTGGCAGCGTGACAGTGACCGTGACTCACCCTGACTGAACTTTTAGATACGGCCTGAGTGTCAGCTAAGGATA
Organism: Chrysemys picta bellii; assembly: GCF_011386835.1. Taxonomy (NCBI): domain Eukaryota; kingdom Metazoa; phylum Chordata; order Testudines; family Emydidae; genus Chrysemys; species Chrysemys picta. The sequence continues at coordinate 242,782,458 of NC_088792.1, read as the reverse complement.
GCTCGCCCTGTTTAAGGATATAAGGCTACTCCCTGAGCACTCTCTATATATAATATAAAAATATAATTGCATTAACTACTTAATGGCATTTTATATATATATAATGTATATGTGTGTGTAGACAGGCATACATAAGTACATATGCACACCCATGCTTATACAGGTACACACACACCTCCCTACAGATGCACAATGGACTCATGGCATAAGGAAAATCTGAAGAACATTTTCACCCAATAGTCTTGAGTCCTTAAGTAGGGGTGGGCTGTCCCTAGTTGACACACAGGCCATACCGAAAAGTTCAGTCCGGGTGAGTCACAGTCACTGTCAAGCTGCCAATATATATATATATAGTATGTGCAAATATGGCACATAACGAGAGGTGTTTCATTTCTTTTATCTTATCTCCCCAAAACACACTTTCTACTCTATCAGGCTCCCCAAACGGCTTCTAACTAGGGTTGCCAGCCCTCCAGGATTGCCCTGGAATCTCCAGGAATTGAAAAGTAAAATTTCATTAAAGATTATATCATGTGATGAAACCTCCAGGAATACGTCCAACCAAAATTGGCAACCCTACTTCTAACAGAGTCAGAAAAGGTTGTTTTCAGTGGGTACAGTTAAACAAATTTCCCTATAGTGAAACCATTTGCAGATACAACTTATGCATATTAAACATAATGTATGTCAGAAATCCTGATGAATCATGAATAAAAATGTGAGTAAAGTACATTGCTGTTAACATAGGAGGGGAACAAACAGATCAGGAACACCAAACCTCTATGGGTGAAATTCACCAGGGCACAAGGCCCACTGCAGATTTAAGTCCTACATTATCCCTTAGCAAGGGATTTATATGGGTTTTAAATGGTCAGACCCTGTGTGCACCCTCTGCACTGGGGTGAATTTCATCCTGTATGAGCTGTCCTTGGATTGATAATTGCCATATTATAAGAATGAAGATGATTTTAAATTATATTGTGGTAACAATATGTCGCCTTGTCTCCTGGCAGCTGTATCTATGGAAAAATCCTAGCAACTGTTACTAAAAAAGTGTATTGTGTATTGCAAAATATTACAATAGTGCCAACAGGTGCTCATTTTCCTTGATATCTGATGAATGATGATGAACTGAGACATAGGAAGGCAGGGTCCCTTGCCCCAAAGAGTTTACAAGTCTTTTACACCTGCCAGTAAATGAACAAATGAAAGAGGCCGAGGAAAGTGATACATCAGACAAACGGAAAAGACAGAGATGACTGTATGCAGTGTTGTTGTAGCTGCGTTGGTCCCAGGATATTAGATAGACAAGGTGGGTGAGGTAATATCTTTTACATGACCAACTTCTGCTGGTGAGAGAGACAAGCTTTCAAGCTTACACAAAGAAGAAGAGCTCTGCATACGCTCAAAAGCTTGTCTCTTTCACCAACAGAATATGGGGATGATTGGCACATCTCGTTAGCTGTATATTTTAAAAATAAGTGCTGCCCAACTTAGCTGTGATTAGTTGATTAATTTCTTCTGTTGTCACAGTAGAAGCAACTCTTAAGGAGGGAGTTGAATGAAGTGAGGAGAGTTTCCTCACACTCTGTGTGCCCATTCCAAAATTGATTTCTGGCCAGAAGATTTATAGTTTAAAACATAACTGAAAGGCATAATACAATGGCTGCCTTGGACTATGGTAACAGTGAGAAAGTTCTGACTCAGACAGGTATGTCCTGAAGCACAGAGGTTAGCCTCTCCATTTCTTTAGCCACAGGAGATCTATACAGTCAGTTCCCCTCAAGATTCAAAATATTGGTTTAGACATACAGTAATGTTATACTGTCAGGCCTAAAAATAGACCTCCTGTGTCAAAGGCTGTGTTCAGAACGTCTTATCTTGAAGACTGCAGACCTAGATGTTTCCTCCCTAAACTGATCATTGCTTCAGTGGGAAATGGAAAAATCCAACAACGACACAACTTTCAGTGTAACTCACTGCAAACCAAGCAGTGCCCACACAATCTCTCCGAGGATAACAAATATTCCCTGGTCTGTTTACACTGAGTCATAATTAAAGAAATGTGTGTGAATGATCCCCTAGGCACCTCCATTCTTTTCCATTATAGAAAGAATCACCTGAAAAAAATATACTTGCTTAAAATTATTGAGGAGAGTCTCCCACGCAGTACTAGTGTCAAAGTTGGTCCTATATTTTGACCTCCCAGGGATGGCAGAGTAACTTTAAGGTTTTATTGTGATTGTATTTCCATAAAAATGTCTAATTTACATTAGTTTGTAGCTTGACTTAGAATAAAAAAAGAAGAAAAGAAACAACTAACAAAGAGTTGGCCATAAGGAGAAATTATCAGGCTATTTACCATTAGCTGTGGAGCTTTAAATCAAACTTTCCAATTACATTGTATTATCTTTATATCTAAAAAATAGATCAGTTTATATTATGATTAGAAAACAAATTCATTATTGACAGGATTCTTTGCTTCTGTAAACATGAGATCTGCTACAGGGCATAGTGCTCACTACTGTGAGCAGTGCCATTGAAATTAAGGCCCTCTGCGTATTGTGAAAACATTTCTGAGAAACATTTATATAAATCAGGTTATAAGCAGGTTACAGGTTTTCTTGACACTTTTAGCTGTCCTGAGGCAAGTCAGTTGTCAACTTTGGTTCGTCGCTGTTTCTTGCTGTCATTTAGCAATAGTGAAAGTGTAACTATTTCCTCACAACAGGATTTAAAGTGCCTGTAACTTTAAATAGGTGAAAATATCTTCTTTGCTACAAATGCAGTAGGGACAAATCCCAAGAATAAGGTGCATTTATTATGATATTGTTGGGCCTGATCCTGCAAACACTAAATATTGATTGTATTGCTTACTACCATGAGCAGTTCCATTGATGTAGTTGCATATCAGAATGGATACACTGTAGTCTTTGATTTAGTCCCTACGGTATTTGTAGCAAAGAGACTATTTGCCCTTATTTAAAGTGTCAGACATTTTAAATGCCATTGCTAGGAAATACACTTTCATTATTACTAAAAGACCACAGAGTATGTTTATACAGGACTTTGGAGCAAGTGAAAGCAAGCCTCCCAGCCCGGGTCAATGTACTCGGGTTAACAGGGCTCATGTTAGCACTCTCTATATAGCTGTATGGACAGCGCTTTGAAGTTGCAGCCTGAGGTTTGAAGCCTAGGGAAGGGTGGGTTGAGCTTCAGAGCCTGAGTTCCTAGCCCAAGCCGCAACGTCAAACAGTGTCTACACAGCTATTTTTAGCATGCTAGCGTGAGCCCTGCTGACAGAAGTCTGTTGACCCAGGCTGGGAAGCTCACTCCTGCTTCCCCCAAAATGATGTGCAGACATAGAGAAGCCAAATGAAAAGTTCAACCACAAGAATTAAAGTGGATGAAGAGAAGATAAAAATAATTGAAGGAGGAGTTTGTATCCTGCTTGGTACAAACAGTCTCAGAAAAGTTTCCGTAAAATTGCAAACAAAACAAAATACATAAAATGTCCATACTAAGGGAAAATCATGGCCTTTCAAAATAGAAAAATGCTTGAGTAAAATAAATGTCATTATTGATTTGTGGGCATTTCATTACTTACAACATTTCTAAGGCTGAACTAGTAACCGTAAAATATTAAGGACACACTTTTAAAAGCCCAGGGTCTAATCCTGCCCATCTAATTCGTACCAGTAGTCCCAAGAACTTCAGAAGAACTACACTTGTGAGTAAGAGCTGCAGGATTGGGCTGAAAGCTTTTATAAAACATTTTTCAAAAAAGGTTACTCTCAATACTTAGTGGTTTCTAAAAATTTAAATTTCTAAAGCTATCACAAACCTTTTTCTATCATGATTAGTTTAGACATCTTAAAACATTACTATACAAAGGAGTTTTTTAGAATATTTAACATGCTTGGGATATCGGAATAATGAAAATAGAAATGGAGTCAAGAATTATGCACATATAAACTCCTGTTATTAGTAAAGAGCAAATTTTCTAAAAGAGCAGATGAAAGACTTTTCCCCCCTATGACAATAGAGTATTCGTAAAAGACACATGGAATTGTTTTTATTTTAGAGAGATTTAAACATTTATTTTGCACTTTTGTTACACTGATCAATACCTGGGTGCCTCAGCAAGAGAGAGGGATGATTTTTAAGTAATTTTTTTTTGCATTAGTATTTAGGCACTCGACAAGTCATGCAGAAGACACATGCAATGCATTATATAACAAATATATATGGAACCTTTTCTTTTCTAGGGGCTATGTTTTATATCAAGTATCTGGATATTCTGATCTCTAATTTCTATTTATTTTAATGATTTTATTAATAATGACCACATTAAATATTGTCTGAATCAGAGAAATGTATAATGGTCACAATGATGCAATTCCAAAAGATTTTATCCCAAACCATGCTTTTTGCTCTTGCACCTATTTTTACTAAGACATTAGAACCTGTGCCTATAATTTCTGGGACACGGCCTGATTCTGTAAACACTTAAGTACATGCATAACTTTAGTCACAAGAGTAGTGCTGTTGACTTCAATGGGATTAGTCACACGAGTAAAGCTATGCACATGCTTAAGTGTTTGTAGGATCTAGACCAATGAGACTACTTATTTGCATAAAATTACTTGTGTGTAAAATGAATCACAAATCATGGCCTTACTTATTACTTCATGGTGTGCTTACTACATTAAATAGTCCCACAAGCATAAATGGGACTTCTCGTGGGAGTGAGCACTACGCCCTTTAGTAAGTATTTGCAGGATCAGGTCCTTAATTTTTAATGTAAAAAGGGATAGCAGATAAAATAAATTCTTAAAATTTCTCCTTGTGCTTGCTACATTATGTTTAACCAGGAACTTGGTAAAGAAATAATCCTGCTCAGCATCAGAATGTTGTATATAGGAAGTGCATGAAATGTAACCAAGTCATAAGCAGCTTTTGTTGTGTTGTAAAACTAGGCTAGTAAAACTAGGCTAACTAGTTAAATGCATACAAATGAATCAGCTAAGTGTGCACCCAGCTAGATTTTATGTACGGTGATTTTCAAAAGACTATCAGAGATTGCAGAATCTACACTCAGGTGAATTTATATAGTGATCTGTATAATGTTTTCTTTTATTTTCCCAGTCCAGTACTTGATGAGTTGTAAAGCTACTGTATTTTCACTCTCATCCCCTCCTCCTCCCACTCTGCAAGCTGTAGCTGTGCGTGAATCATTCTCACAGAATAGAGATGTTCAATTTCTGTGCTATTTTTTTTTTCATTAGGAGCTGTTCTTCCAAAGGATATTTATGAAAACTTTTATATATCCTGGCAGTTTTCTGTTTCTGAGTTACTGAATTTAAATGAAGTTTCACAACATCTTCACACACACACACACACACACACACACACGTGTACGCAAAGGGCGTACTGCCTAGTAAACCATTTGAAAGCAAATCTGCTTTTTGTAATTTATCATCATGTTTCCCACTTCTCATGACATAGTTAAAATTCACTGAAGATTTGAACCTGCCTGGTGCTGAGCACTGTCAATTCCAATCAACTTTAACAGGACTTAAGAGTTCTCAGCACAGAATTGGGCACTAGAAAACTGTGAGTCAGAATCACCTTTTGAAGAAAAACAGATATTCATGCTACAGGGGATGTTCTGACTGAATTGTATATTCTTGCCTATACATTTGTGAAACATTTAACTATCCATTTAGTCCCATTTACTCTAAAGGCAGGTAGGAAAATATGTTGCCTAGTTTTCATTACAGTTTTAAACAGCTACTACACTGCCTAGCTTCTCTCTCACACACACACAAAAAAGATGTTGTAGGCACTAATAATTTTTTTCAGCACCATCCCCTAAATGACATTGCCAAGGAACTGCTTAGGAAAAATAGGGCACTTGCTCAAGCAAGTTAAATCAGGCAGTGTCTAGAGAAGGCAGCTACTGTCTCTACAGAGGGATTGTTTTCCCCTTTCTAAATTAAAAATAGAGGCACATTCATTGTAGAAGGGTGGTGATTTCTGCAAATCCTGCCAGCTGAGAAATTATAGTCAGGGAGCAAGCCTGCAAAACCCTTGCTCAGATAAGTAGCCCAGACTCATGCAAATACTCTCATCCACTTCAATGGGACTACTTCTGTGAGTAAGGACTGATCATGTGAATAGAGGTTTGCAGGATCAGGCCCTTGTCAGTACAGTACAATGAAAAGGCTCCTGAAATACCACAGAATAGCTAGCTCTCAGTGAACTGTGTGGGAACATGCTACATGTATTGCTATCTTTATCTAGAAAGCCCAGAGTCAGGGAATGCCAGGGCTGATGCTGATTTAAATTAGAGAATATCAAACTAATTTCCTGACAGTTCCAGTACTGACCTGGAGAGATGCCCCATATTTCTGCTTTACAATTGTTGGCAGCAAAAATATAAAACTGAAGAAGCTATTTCCAAATCATTTCAAGTTGCTAATTTTAGTTGTTTTGCTATTCTGTTGTCCTTTTCTTCCTGCAGTGCATCCTGCCGTTTACTGTAATGATTTGGCAGGTATCACTCAAAGCTAGTATTTTTCAGGTGGATAAATACACTTTGTCATCCCTGATCAATTACCTTACTTCTGTCTATTGTGCATTTGAGGCATGATCCAAATCCTACTGAATTCACTGAAATTCCCTTTGACTTCAGTTGCCTTTGGATCAGGTTAGGTCAAGACAAGTCAGAAAACATCAACTTTCTTTTAATTAGAGCAAAGGATGCCTAAATGAACTGAATGAATCTTCATGGGTTCAGTCCTGACCCCATGAGATAAAAACTCCCATTGACTTCAGTGGGAGCAGGATTTCACCAGATAGTTTTAGTAGAAGGGGAAAAGTGTTAAAATCCTCTCTCCCCTTCACAATCTGTCCAATTCCAGTCCCTTACAGGAGCCCCGGGAAGTGAGGACTCACCTGATTTGTCAGCAGAGTCGTCAAACTCCACATTGAAAGAGTGCCCATTGTTGACGATGTTTCTAGCTGTGGAGGGGTCATAACTGAAATGCAAAGGCTTCAGAGAAGAGTCGTACTCAGCGGACTCGGTGTTAATATCAATAGGGGACTGATGCTCTCCGTTGGCAATGGGGAAATTCTCATGCCAATGAGCAGGTCCTACAAGAGAAAACACACACAGATCCAGTGTGAAAAAGATGCAGGCAAGGCACAGAGGGTGGAAATAATTTATAACAAACGCAATAGAGGAGTTGATGCTATAAGTGCATTTGAGGCTTTAACTCTTGCGTCAATATTTAACGATGCACCTGTCTTCGCCAGCTCCGGTCCTTGCCACATAAACCCATAGATCCTTAGAACTGGCCATTCGCGTTAGGGAGGCTCTGGTCTCAAGCGCATTAAATGAGAGAACTCACGAGACGCGGATGCGGTGTGGACGCAGGCGGGCCCGATCCTGCACTGACTGCCCGCCCAGCCCCTCACTGGATTTAGCAGGGGTTGGGACGTGCAGGGGACAGAGGTCGGACCTCTCCCCACGCCAACATCTGGTTTGAAGAGCTACAGTATATTGCTGTCACGAGTTTTGTAACAGCGTAGAAACCAGAAGATGCTCCAGCCTCCTCCACTAGCCCAGATCTGTTAGAGAAACTTAATTACAAATGACAGAGCCACCCTCGGCTGAACTGTCCAGCGGTTCGGGGAAATAGCTCGTGGGGCTGGAAAAAGGAAGATCGCTCCGGGACCGCGCACCTGCGTGGCAATGCCTCTGCCAGGAACTGCATTTCCAGGGGGACAGTGATTGCACGTCATCAGACCCCCCCTCCCCCCGCTCCCCCAGCTAGAGCAATCGGGGCTCCTAGGGGCCGGCTTCCGATCTCGCCCTCCCCACTCGCAACCCGGGGTAATTCCGGAGGCGCTTGCATGGGCTTCAGGGAGGTAGATCACGCTGGGGCCGGTCCCTCCACCTCTGCAGCGCCCCTAGCCGGCTCCCCGCTGGCGCCAGAGGCAATGCGATCCCTGTGCCAGCCGCAGCACCGCCCGGCTCCACGGCAGGGCATGCCCCGGACAGCCCCGCGCTGAGCGGAGCCGGCGCTGCCAAGGGGCAAAGAGCAGCCGGGCAGCCTGAGCCGCCCCGCCCGCGGGTGGCTGCGGCAGGTGCCGGCGGAGCAGCGAGGAGCCGGCCGGGGAAGCCCAGCGGGGACCCCCGCGGGATGGAGCCCGGCGCGCTGCAGCCTGGCTCGCTCACCGTTGTGGCTGGCGTAACCCCAGTGATGGGACATGGTCTCGCTCTTCTGGCCCGGCCGGCTCCTGCAGGACGGTGGCCCCGGCTCGCCGTCAGGGGCTTTTATAGGCTCCTGCCAACTCCATGCCCCCGTCTGAGGCCGGCGGGGGGAGGAGGGCGACTCCTGCTCCGGCTCAGCCCGCGCAGGGGGCGGGGAGAGGCAGGCGAGCCCTTTATAACCTGCTGTCGCCATCCTCCCTCCCGCCGCCGCCGCAGCGCAGCCCGGGACTGGCAGAGCCCATCCCCCTGCTGGCCGGGACCCCGGCAGGGCGGCCGGGATGCGCGAGCGAGCGCTGTCCTCACCCGCCCTGGGGATGCGAACCGGAGCGACTCCCACCGCGCCCGCCCTCCCCGAGAGCACCCGGCCGGCCCCTCACCTGCAGCGCGGGTGCGCACGCGGCCCTGCCTGCTTCCCTCGGCTCAGTCAGCCCTGAGCGCCGGGCAGCGCGAGCCCCGCGGTGACCTTGGGACGTGAGCGCGGGGCGAGCTCCGCTGCAGCAGGGCGGGTGTGGAGCTGGAGCTGGAGCCGCTGCCTGGGGAAAGCTGCTGGGGGGGGGGGAATAGTTAAGTTGCTGCTGCTCCCTGTCGGGAGCTGAAGGAAAAGGTGCTGCAATCAGGGCATTTATTTCTGGAGAGAGTCATTTAATCCGCTCAGGCTCAGAGTTTTCCAGAGGTGCCAACATTTGAAAGCAATTACTGGGGATTTATAATAGTCTCAACCAATTTATTAGAGGGAAACAATTGTAACATTGAAGAAGGGAGGGGGATGGGCCCTCCTGAGTAGGGACATTATTCACTATTATTTCATGGTGTGTTTCTATGATCACATCCAGAGAATGGTGGACTGTGTGACTTCCCCTGAAGTGAGTCTACACTGTTTACATTTACAACATCTCCTATTTCTATGTTCACCTTTGACAATTAACATTTGGTATATACTCGGGGTGAATAAATTACCAGCCTAAAATAACAGCATAGGACTGGTAAACCAATCCAATGAGCATGTGGAAATAAACCTAAAGCAGTGGAAAATAATACATGGCTTGGGTTTTTCTACATTGCCAAGCACCACAGTAGTTAATTGCTGGGTATGAAGGACCCAATCCTGCAAACCCTTACAGAAACGAAGCAGTTAACTTCACATTAGTGGTCCCATTGTACCCAAAGGTTGTGATACTACTTGTGTGTGTAAAGTAACTATTTTCATATGGGTTTGCAAGACAGGACACAATAGGAACATTTTTAATGTCCTGTTGGTTTGGTCAGTTTTGCATCAGAAGGGCTCTGCTATCCCATTTTCATCATCAAACAAGTTATAAACCAATATGCAATGAAGAGTATTAGTTTTGTTCTTAATCTGATTTAGCAATAGGGGGCCAAATTCGTTAGTTACTCCAGTGGTTCTCAAACATTTGTATTGGTGACCCCTTTCACACAGCAAGCCTCTCAATGTAACCCCCTTATAAATTAAAAAACACTTTTTTATAGTTAGCATTATTATAAATGCTGGAGGTGAAGCAGGGTTTGTCTGAGAACCCCTGAGTTACTCAGTTGTAGCAACATTGCATTATTCCACTGTGGAATAACAACAACACGGAAATGATATGATTTATATTGAACCTAATAAAATGTGTCCCATGAAGTCTTTCTGTGTAAAAGGGGAAGAGTGTATGCATATAATGTATTTACTGTTACTAACAGGAAAATGAACCAGCTACAAAATTGCTTGGAAGAAATAAAGACATTTCTTAGGCTTCTTGGAGGATTATCAGAAAATACTTGAAAGATTATTTCTGATTAACAAAGTATGCATGTTCTTTCATGCTTGTCTGATTCCATTTAAGTAGAAGTAGAGACCCCCAAAGCAGAAATGGGAAAGCAAAGCAATACTCATAGTGGTAATTTGGAAGTGGCTGTAATGTATGTTATGTGCAATACAATTGGAAATTTGCAGGGCAGAAATCCACTGGGAAATCCCACACTTGTTCATTACAGCCCCCCTTTTTTTTAGTAATCACTTTTTGGGATCTAGTATTTTTTCTCTCCATGAATATTGACACTCTCTCACACAAACATACATATTTAGACACAGACACCACATATACAGACACACACAGCCATGTGCACGCATGCACAGGCCATTCAAAAAATAACAGAAAGGCATTCGCTTTATGTTGTGGTCTTGCTGTACAAGGCAGGACTAGGATGTCTAGATATTTCATATGACTTCTTTTGCTACTCAGAGTTGGAAAAAAAGAACTGGAGCCTGATCCTGCCATCTTTTCACATGAAAGCTTCCATTGATTTCAAAGGGAGTTCCACATCCAGAGCAAGTACCGGCTCAGGCACTATAATGTTGGGCATGGCAGGCAGGCTTCCTCAAGGATCTGCTTGGCACTCCTACCAGGGCAAATGAAATGAGTCAGTCAGTAGCAGTACTAGGGGACTAGGATTTATTATTTCCTTTATCATCTGGTTCTGCAATAAAAAAATTATCAGATGGTTATTGCTATCTTATATCACGTATGCACACACACACACACACACACACAGGATCTACATTCCTTACAAAGTAAAGCATCAGAGTGCTCTACATCATCTTGCATGATTGTGCCCCCCTCGTGCAGTGTCTACTCCAGATCATGAATAGCCCACTGGCTCTGCCTTTGTGGATTCTGTATCCCCAATTGACCTGTACTCCAGCCTCATCAAGCTTGAATTCTTAGGCTCTATGTGGGTCCAGTATCAGGGGGTAGCCGGGTTAGTCTGTATCTACAAAAACAACAAGGAGTCTGGTGGCACCTTAAAGACTAACAGATTTATTTGGGCATAAGCTTTAGTGGGTAAAAACCTCACTTCTTCAGATGCATAGAGTGAAAGTTACAGATGCAGGCATTACATACTGACACATGGAGAGCAGGGAGTTACTTCGCAAGTGGAGAACCAGTGTTGACAGGGCCAATTCAATCAGGGTGGATGTAGTCCACTCCCAATAATAGATGAGGAGGTGTCAATTCCAGGAGAGGAAAAGTTGCTTCTGTAATGAGCCAGCCACTCCTAGTCCCTATTCAAGACCAGATTAATGGTGTTAAATTTGCAAATGAATGTTAGTTCTGCTGTTTCTCTTTGAAGTCTGTTTCTGAAGTTTTTTTGTTCAATGATAGTGACTTTTAAATCTGTAATAGAATGACCAGGGAGATTGAAGTGTTTTTGTATGTTACCATTCCTGATGTCCGATTTGTGTCCATTTATTCTTTTGCGGAGGGACTGTCCGGTTTGGCCAATGTACATGGCAGAGGGACATTGCTGGCACATGATGACATATATAACATTAGTGGATGTGCAGGTGAATGAGCCCTTGATGGTGTGGCTGATGTGGTTGGGTCCTCTGATGGTGTCGCCAGAGTAGATATGGGGACAGGCAACGAGGTTTGCTACAGGGATTGGTTCCTGGGTTGGTGTTTCTGTGGTGTGGTGTGTAGTTGCTGGTGAGTATTTGCTTCAGGTTGGTGGGTTGTCTGTAAGCAAGGACTGGCCTGCCTCCCAAGGTCTGTGAGAGTGAGGGATCATTTTCCAGGATAGGTTGTAGATCGTGGATAATGCGCTGGAGAGGTTTTAGCTGGGGGCTGTATGTGATGGCCAGTGGTGTTCTGTATTGTCCTTGTTGGGCCTGTCCAGTAGTAGGTGATTTCTGGGTACCCGTCTTGCTCTGTCAATCTGTTTCCTCACTTCCCCAGGTGGGTATTGTAGTTTTACAAATGCTTGATAAAGATCTTGTAGGTGTTTGTCTCTGTCTGAGGGATTGGAGCAAATTCGGTTGTATCTTAGGGCTTGGCTGTAGACAATGGATCGTGTGATGTGTCTTGGATGGAAGCTGGAGGCATGTAGGTACGTATAGCAGTCAGTAGGTTTCCGGTATAGGGTGGTGTTTATGTGACCATCACTTATTTGCACTGTAGTGTCCAGGAAGTGGATCTCTTGTGTGGACTGGTCCAGGCTGAGGTTGATGGTGGGGTGGAAATTGTTGAAGTCCAGGTGGAATTCTTCAAGGGCCTCCTTTCCGTGGGTCCATATGATGAAGATGTCATCAATGTAGTGCAAGTAGAGGAGGGGCACTAGGGTACAAGAGCTGAGGAAATGTTGTTCTAAGTCAGCCATAAAAATGTTGGCATACTGTGGGGCCATGCGGGTACCCATAGCAGTGCCACTGACTTGAAGGTATAAGTTGTCCCCAAATCTGAAGTGGTTGTGGGTGAGGACAAAGTCACAAAGCTCAGCCACCAGGCGTGCTGTGGCCTGATCAGGGATACTGTTCCTGACAGCTCGTAGTCCATCCTCATGTGGAATATTGGTGTAAAGTGCTTCTACATCCATGGTGGCCAGGATGGTGTTTTCAGGAAGAACACCAATACATTGTAGTTTCCTCAGGAAGTCGGTGGTGTCTCGAAGATAGTTGGGAGTGCTGGTAGCGTAGGGTCTGAGGAGAGAGTCCAAATAGCCAGATAATCCTGCTGTAAGTGTGCCAATGCCTGAGATGATGGGGCATCCAGGGTTTCCGGGTTTATGGATCTTGGGTAGCAGATAGAATACCCCTGGTCGGGGTTCTGGGTGTGTGTCCATGTAGATTTGTTCCCGTACTGTAGCTGGGAATTTCTTGAGCAGATGGTGTCGTTTCTTTTGGTATTCCTCAGTGGGATCAGAGGATAGTGGCCTGTAGAATGTGGTCTTGGAGAGTTGCCTGGCAGCCTCCTGTTCATAATCCGACCTGTTCATTATGACTACAGCACCTCCTTTGTCAGCCCCTTTGATGATAATGTCAGAGTTGTTTCTAAGGCTGTGGATGGCATTGCGTTCTGTATGGCTGAGGTTATGGGACAAGTGATGTTGTTTGTCCACAATTTCAGCCTGTGTACGTCTGCGGAAGCACTCTATGTAGAGGTCCAGTCTGTCATTTCAACCGTCAGGAGGAGTCCAGTGAATTTCACTCATCAGTAATTCTATTGAAGTCAGTAGAGAGATACCCATGCATAAGGCCTACTTACATCTGTAGAATGTGCAGTAGGTTCTCAAATACTGTGGGGATGGAGGCAATATAAGTCAGTAGATTAGATAGTAAAGGAATGTAGCTATGTGATTACTCACAGCTCCTACCTTAATGGTTCCAATAGAAAGTGCAATAAACTTTGGAATTAAAATAGCATCAGTGTGAGCAGATTTCTCCATTTTTGTCATTGCTGGCAAAAGTGTACAAAAAATATAACATACATTTGTTCTTTTTAGTAGGGCAGCCCCCAGCTATTGTAATGAAGGTCATAGATAAGTTATGTAACTAGATGTGTTTGTCTATGCATGTTTTTCTCTCCATTTCTTTGGATTATATTGGGCCTAAGGATTTTGCCAGTAAGTGTTGCTGAGTTTGATTGCATCAATACAAATACAGATAAAGCCTCATCAACCTCACATGGTTACAGTAGGAGCAAACTGGTCTCCCACAGCAGGTGAAATTCACTCCTGTGCCAAGAGCCAGCACAAGGCTTCTGCATCCCTTACTTCTCATTTAAGCCCTATTTTGAAGATTTACAGGCAGCATAGGCTATGTTGCAGGTCCTCTGCATGGGGATGACTTTTACTTTACATATCTGTAGTTTCACAAGTGTCCAGTTGTTTTCGCTTTATTATAAATGTTGAATACTTCAGTAGTATCATAATTGTGCATGGCAGTTTACAGAAGTACTTTCAAACTAGGACCCCATCCAACTCCCATTGTAGTCAATTTCAAAATTCCCACTGACTTCACTGGGAGTAAAAACAGTGCCTTACATGAGACAAACATAAACACAAACCCAGGTGAACAAAGGTAACAACAAATGAAGACACTATAATTCATATAATGGTGCAAATCAAGCTTCTGAATTGTGGACCAGATCCCCAGGCAGACTTGTGGATCTGACCCAGCATGCAGAAACCTGATTTGCAATATAATCCAGGCCAGCTGTGCTCTGTGTCACCTTACTGCTCCTCTGATACTGGGACCAACCCTGGAGCAAGTTAGAGCTGCCTAATGGCTGTTCTAAACTATACCAGCAGGATTGATCCATTCTGGCTATACTTACTCCTGCCATTAACCATGCCCCAAGCCTCTCCTTTATCCTGTGGTGTAGGGGAGCAGGTAGAGTGGCATACAACCTATGTCAGGGAAGTTCTCCACTGGACAGAAAGCTGACAACCCAGGCTTTTTAAAAAGTCTAGCTATTTGCTTACTGTCTGTCTCCAACTCCAAAGGAGTATTTCCTCATATTTCATGCCCAGATGTGACAGAAGGATCCAGAAGTTTAAAAACAAAGCTTTGAAGGAATTTGGGGAGTTCAATTAGATATTCTTTCATTTAGTGGGTGTATTCATAATGACTGCATTTGAGTCAGGCTGGTTCTGAGTGTATATCCACCCAAGCCAATCTGATAACATCCAGTGTTTTTCCCTCTGCATTTAGTGTTTGCTCCTACTCTTATCAAAGTCAAGAGAATTTTTGCCATTGGTTTCAGTGGGAGCAGGCTGGAGACCCAGACTGTAAAAAGGACAACAACAAAACCTTTTAGTATTACTAATAACGTGCAGTGCTAGAGTACTTACAAGCATTGACAAACTAAGTGAGGTGGGAAAGGAATAAGTAAGGATCATCTCTATCCTGGCTGTGTTTTGGCTGTCTCTGGGATATTTTTAGGACAAAAATGAAGCAAAGTATTATTTAAGTCATCTCTTACATTAAAAATAAATTAACGACATCACCTGGACATTATTTACTGGATGCAACCAATAATAATAACCCTGTTTCTTTTCCTAGCTAAAATTGCAGGGGGGATTTAGGTAGATAGAATGTAAATATCTGAGTTGAAATTTGATTAGGAAAATGGGGTTAACGCCCATACTCTTATAAGAAACATCATAAGATCTTTAATGCCATAAATGATCAGGACCTAGGAGTTACATTCCAGCTGAAAACTGTCCCTTCCTAGGACATTGGTTCAGCACTGGTCCTGAAGATAGAGCACCACTGTCTTCACCAACCAATAACATTTCAAGCATTGCCTAAATGTTCCTTTGAGGTTTGCAATCCAACTATGGACCCCACCCATCCTGCTTAATTTAAGAGCTCTGGAATGATAACAGCACAGGTAAAAATGACTGCAAGACATACCTGCACAAAAATCCAAAGAAGGTTTGAATCTTATCCTTAAAAACATAACATGGTAGAATCAATTCATGCAACCAACATCATGCAAGAAACACAATAGCCAAAAAAGAGACCAATACATTTTTTAAAAGTGTTCAGAATAAAAAAAATAGGGAAAATGGGGAGAGCTAATCTGAATGCTACGGTACAGAACAGCAGAATGAAAGTCTAGAAAAGACAGCTTGAGAAGTGAGAGCATATTCCTTATTATTAACCCTAATCAAGCAAATGTTTCCTCCACATGAGTAAATGTCTGCAGCTGAATATCCCCATCGAGTTCAAAGAACAGTTTATTCATGCCATCTGCTGTGCTTGGAGTAAATTCACTACATCACCTGCACTTCAGTAAAACAACATTTATTCTTTTCCTTAGCACCATTTACAACTAACACCAGTCAAACTTGTTTTGCCACTAGCTAGCTAAGATTAAGTTTTGCTAAACAGACTGGAAGTATCAAAGCAGTAAGGTTGTTTATCCTTCCAGTTTATAAAATGCACCTTGAGGCACATGTCCATGAATTACAAAATTCAATATGATCAGACATTGCTAATAAGAAGAATAGTGGTGAACTCTGCTTTGCTTCCTGAATGCTTAAAATATAGGCACTGAGGGTGAAATTCAATATATACGGCCAACAGTATATGAGATATTTAATTCAAGAGATGAGGTGGTAAGGGGAGGGAGTGCAGATGGAGAGGGTGCATGGGGGGATCTACACCCCTTATTTGCCATCATGTAGATGGAGTCTGTAACAGCTTTGAATAGACTGGCATAGAAGAGGCTGTTGGAGTAAGTCAAGACCAGAAGCATGAGTTCTAGAAAGCAGAACAGAGCCTCCAGGTTCAGAGGGGCTTGCAATGAGCACAGGCTGACATAGTGTCATGGTTCCATAGTGCCATTGCAGTTCCAGGACTTGCCCATAGGTTAGGAGTTGATTTCTATTCCCAACTACTCCTGTGGTGTTCCATGCATAAAACCTCATGCAGTGGAGGGGGTGAATTTCACTCTTAGGAGCACTAATGACTGGGTGTGAAAACCTTGATAGTGTCACATCATGAGGGTATAAATCTTTAACTCACTGTTTGTTTCCCACCTAAGTTTCACTCTGAGTTGTGAGTTCAAAATCTAAAGGCAAAATTCAGTCCAAATGGCCAAGTTTCATTTGGCTTTGCATCAAACCCATTGGAAACTACACT
The DNA here is from genome assembly GCF_011386835.1 of Chrysemys picta bellii. Classification (NCBI taxonomy): domain Eukaryota; kingdom Metazoa; phylum Chordata; order Testudines; family Emydidae; genus Chrysemys; species Chrysemys picta. The sequence goes on along the minus strand of NC_088792.1, from coordinate 242,765,749 downwards.
TAACATATCATTTTCATTCAGACCACAATGCCTGATCTGAACCATAAACTTTGGGGAACATTGGAAACAGATGTGGGTCCAAGCTTTACAACTCGGTGTCACCAGGTCTCAGCAGGTGACAGCTAAGGATGCCAAATTCAAGACAGACTGATGAGAAATAGGGAAGACTCACCCCAAACTGGTGATTATTCTATCATTAGATTATACCAAGCCAGTAACAAAAGTGAACTGTATCACCACACTGGTTAACAAGAAGTCAAAAAGGCATTCCAACCCTTGGTTCTCCACCCTGACACTGGACTTTCTGATGAGCGGTTACTGAAATCCAGTTTCATCAGTTATAGGGTCCATCTAATCCCAAGGGACCTGCCACTTAGCCAGGTCAATATATAACTCAGATCTTACCCAATAATCATGCTGATACCAATCCTTTAGTAACTAAAAACTAAAGGTTTACTAATAAAAGAAAAGAAGAAGAGATTTATAAATGGTTAATAGATCATGGATATACAAGTGATTGTAAAGTCCTTATATTAGGTTTGAAGCAGTGATGGAATAAACTGCTAGCCTGCAAAAGTCTCTCTGGAATTACCCAAAGAGATTGGGGGCCATCAGTCCTTGTTCAAAGCTTCCTTGTTAGAAATCTACTTCAGAGAAATGAAGCAGGAAATGAAGAAAAATCAGAGATGTCTCAGGTGCCTTTTTATAGCCTCTGTCATATGCATGGAATGTTACTGTCTCAGACAAAGCCCACAGGCCAGGTGCATGGAAAATTAGTGGCCCAAGATGGAGTCCGGGGTCCCATGAGCATACACATGTCCTTACATGGTTTGCTGACTCACAGAGGCAGTCTATGCCCATATTCTTTCTGAGGTGTCCACAGGAAAGGCTTACTGGGCGGGATGAATTTCTTCAATGGTCCATTGTGATCTGAATGTCCTTAATAGGCTATCAATACATAGCTCTCTGGCCCTAATGTAAATTCTATTGAGGGGGAGGGTGTTACTCAGGATTACAACACGTGTGTAAGATACGAGAACACAGCCAATATTCATAACTTCAGATACAAAGATAATACATGCATATAAACAGAATAATCATACTTAGCAATTCATAACTTTTCTATTGCTACCATACATGATATACTTTGTATAAGAATTGTTGCAATTGTGTAACAGTGGTAATTGTGTAACAGTGGTAAATGGTCATATTCAATCATACAGCATCACATCAGGCCTATCTATAAATTAGTCCAGGTTCATGTGAAAGGTCTGTGAACTTTTTACTAAACCTGGGCTGGGTTTTGAGTCTGTAAGGAGGCCCAAACTCAGGTGATTTTTACAAACATTTCATAAAGCTCTACTCACATCCCTACATAGCTTGGCAAAAGAATTGCAGTCTCCAGCTAATGCAATCTGTTCTGCATTTCATGTTCCCCCAGGCAAGTAATCTAAGCAGCCTTCTCACAGAAACCCTATTGATCAGTCTGTTTAGCCTCCTGCCTAGTAATACAATTATTATAGGAATTGTGAGGTCTGTTTTCTTATATTTGCTGTTGGATTGCTACTGCATGACAGCTTCCTCATTCCCAGCAAATCCTTTAAGAGGCTGAATTATTGGACTAGCCACCTCAGCTTTTCAAGAAAAATAATATAGGCACAGGCCATAACAACAGATAATAAAGTGATCTTCAATCACTCTTTAGGGACTAATCTGTCTCTGTCACTCTCTCTCTCTCTCTCCTATTTTTGCTGTTTGCTGTCTCTCATTCCTAGGCAACATAGTATCATTATTATTTGCCTAGTGTCAACATTGCATTAGGTGCATTATACACAGAAAAGAATACAAGGTGCCTGCCCCAAAGAGAATACAGTACATATAAGGGGCTGGAAGGCAACAATAATCAGTGTGCCTGAATGGTGGAGTTAAGCACGTCAGGTTAATTTCCTATTTTTGTTTAGATTCCCCCCCCCCCTTTACCCACTCCCTGCCTATCACTTTTTAATTTGCCAAGTGAATTTAATTTTCCATTTTACACTGTTGGTTTCCCTTTTTGTGCTGCATTAAGCACGGACAATGAAAATAGGCTCATCAGTGTCACTTTCTCAGTCTCCTGCCGAGTAGGATGTTTCAGTTTCAGTATTTGGGTGGCACGGCATGGAAGTGTTGTTTAAAAAATAAATTCAATCTACTGATATTTTTAAAAGGAAGCTTGTCTACTGATGTTTGATTTGGTTAACAATTTATATTTACATAGCCAAAGTTTTAAACCTAAATTGGTGATGCCCCTTTAAGTCTCAGAACACAAACACTTTCAAATAGTTTAGCTCCACAACTGCTATCCAGCCCACAAACGTTTTCCTCACTATCTAGAGTCTAAGAAAACTATAGGACCAGATCTTTAGATCTGGCCTAATACTTCTCAGTGCAGACCCTGATGGATGGAGACAAAGGTGATTTATGCCACATTTGTGATTCCCTAACCCTGGGGGCAGCTGATTTCTTGTTCAAGTCCTGACATAAATTAGAGCAGTCTCGGGGTTGCTCTAACCTATGACATCTGCAATGGCTCCCTAGGGGCCATTCTCTCAGCCCAGGATTTCTGGAGCACAAGTTGCTCCAGTAACTCCCATTTGTGCCTTAATATATCTCCAGAATGTCCTCTACACTGGGAGGCTGCTGGTGGGGTAACAGGAGACAAGGTTTAGAGCTATCTATGTCAGCTTTCTGCCTTTTCCCTATGCCAGTTTCTCCTATACTTCTGAAAGCTGAATCCCCTTTAAGGAAAATTAAACCAATCAAGTGCTGCCTCCTTTACAGTCTTATCATATGATATTAAAGGCCTACTGCCCCATTCCACTCCTCTCTACCCCAGTCCTTCACATCCTCTTCCACTGCAGAAAACTGCTGCAGATCTTCATAATATACTTTCTACTTGCTCATATGCTTTGATGAATAGTGAAACAACTAGCCATCAACATTATTAAAATAGCATCATTGGCATCTAAGTCAATATCACACATTTAAATGAATGGGATAGTTTGCTATTGTTTCGGGCTCTCTGCAAACTCAGGCAGACATCACACAGCATTTGTTACATTTGTTCTATGTTTTCAAGGTTTTCTTCACAACAATAACAGATAGAGACTAACTTTTAAAAAATGAAAGCTTGAACTCTACAGAACAAGTGAGAAATCCATCTGTGATCCTCACTTCAGGGGGGCATGCCCCACTCTTTGGAAAACAGTATCCTATGCAATATGAACAGAGTGGGGTTGAGGATTTAGCACTTCATAGATAGATAGCACTAGGGCTGGGTTGATCTGATTTGATCTAATTGAATTTAATCTAAATCTAAGTCTGAATCTAAAGATAACCTGATCTAATCTGCATACTTCTAATACACCCATCACTGTAGTATCTAGATGCCAGATTTTGGCATTCCCCCAATATCATCCAGAGCTTTTTTGATCCAGATTTTTTGTTCAGACACAACTATTATTTTCATCTATTATATGGTGTTCTACGACATTTCTCACATGTGGAGCTCGAAGAGTTACTATTTAGTAAGTATTAATAGCCGTCAATCCTCTTAAAGATTCTGAAAGGATTACTATTATCTCAGGATTTATATATGTAACTGATCTGAGAACACAGATCATTGCAAAAAGTCCTGCAAAATGTACCAATAGCTGTACATTGTGCACCAAATTGTTTGCAATGCTAGATAACAAATGCAACTAAATCATGTGCAGCTGCCACCCATTCTGGATCAGAGCATTCAGAAAATTACTTTGTTCTTTACGTTCTTTTTTCTATAATGGACTGTTCGGGATACAAATTGCTTCCCACAGCCAATCTTGAGTCCTGCACTGCTTATGTGAATTGAACTCATATTGAATTCAGAATGTCAGATAGCTGCAGTCCTCTGTGCAGACTGAGTCACTATAATATTAATATGCTACTTAAAAAGGTGGGTTCACTACAGTCTTTTTATCTCAGCTTCCTTCTATACCTCTCTCTGTTACCTTCTTTCCCCCGCCCTGTCTCCCTTCTCTTTCCATTTAGCTTACCCCCGCCTAACTAGACCAACCAACCCAACAATAAATAAATACAATAAATAAACTATCACAGCACTAACATTATGTTTGCCACCAGCACTTCGTTCATGCTGCTTATATGTTCTACCCTTTCCCCCACCCTGGGTCTGTTTTGTCTGTTAAGACTGTAAACTCTTCAGGGTAGAGACTGTCTGCTACCCTATGTTTGTACCATAACTAGCACACATTGATAGTTGACCCTTAGGCACTACCATAATAAGCAACATTATTATTAATAATAATTATTAACAATAATAATAACAATAACAGTAACAAGGAAATGTAACTGACAATATTCTTGGGAATAAGTTGTATGTCATCCAGGGCCCACTGCGCAATTCCAAAACTTACTTCAGAACTACTTCTTTCTAGGTTACTATTTAAATCCCAAACTACTCTGGCTAGAGATTATGTTCACTTTGGTTCAACAATGAACACATTACCAGTGTTTAACAAATAAAAATAAATAATAATGAATCTACATGTTGAGATTCATTGAGACTGCCTCATTCCAAGACCTGAATAGTGCTGTATACATTTTAAATCTAGATCTAAAACTAACTGTAAGGTTGTAGATCTAAATCTAAAATGAGATTCAAGACTAAAACTTTGAACTTTCTGTTAGATTACCGTGTCATTTTAACTATTTCGTTGTGCCTTTTACTAACAAACTCTTTGAAAAATGGTCTTCTCTGTTTACCTTAGCAAAAACTTCTATTAAAGTATCATCTGTCTCCTCTTTTAGGACAACACCAGGTAGCAACTTATTTAATCCTCTTTCTACCCCAGGGCTATGGCCGTGTCTTGGCAGGAGCTAAAGCAGTGATATCAGTTAGCCCAGTAATGAGATATTTTTCCCTATCCCCTCTAGGGCACTGGTTAAAAATCCAGCTCAGACGAGTAGTGACTGAAATATATTATCATTTGATGAGTTGATCTTAGTCCAGTTCTTGGTGATCACATGTCCACCTAAGCACAACTGGCATCTTAGCTAGCAGGAGAGCCAATCACTGAACTGTGCATGGAGCCTAAATTACCACCTCAGCCTTATACCTGGTCAAGACTGAGACAGCAGACTCCAGGGACACTTGCCTCATCACTGCCTATGTGCCAGACCTGTTCTAAATACTGCATGCTACTATTTTTGTGATAGCATTATGACATCCCGGGGTGCAGTCCAGACCAGTGAGTGGCTGTGTTACCACGTGCTGAGCAACCTGGAGAGTCTCACAATGCTTTGCTGCTGTAGCTCCTAACCTGGGCTCCTCACAAGCAGCCAGACAGCATGCAGGTCACACCCAGAGTATCTGTGTATAGTTACAGTCCCGGTCCTGCAGCTCTGACCCCAGCCACCTGTCACCAAACACTTGCCACATTCTGGCCTCCACCAGCCTTGGTTGCTACTTGCAGGGTGAGCCCAACACACTCCCAGTCCTGGATTCCCTCCCCACCCCCCCAAGTGTGTGTTCTACACTGTCCAGCCATCTCCTGGGCAGCCCAGATATATCAGGTCTGTTGCCCCTCTAAGGGGATCAATATACAGCAGGCTGCTACTTTAAATGGAGTTACCCAAACAATTCATAACACTGGGTTAGTTTTAATTAAAGAATAAAACAAGTTTATTTAACTACAAGGAGATAGGTTTTAAGTGAGTATAAGTATAAGGCACTAAAGTCAGAAATGGTTACAAGAGAAATAAAGATAAAAAGCTTTTTAAACTTAACAAACTGGACTTGGTTCAAGGTGAAGCCATTTACCACAGGTTCTCATATCATTGCTGACCAAGTTTTAGGTCAGGATCTGTTCTCAAAGTCCATAGGCTTTCTTTTGTCTTCTTAGATGTATAGGGGAAGATAACTTGGGATGTTTTTGCCCCTCACTTTTATTGTTCAGTTACCCTTTGAAATGCATTTTACCAAGGGTCACTATTAGCTAAAGTTCATTCAAGAAGTAAATAAGGTGACATGGTGTCTGGGGGTGAAAGAGGATGCAAGGTTTCTTCTCACCTCTGTTTGCTGAAATGTAGATTTTCCTTGTCACCTGTCCTCCCCCTTTGCTATCTGAGGACCCTGTTTACAATTTATATGTAAATTGAGGTAAACACACATTGCTTTGTTTAGGACCTGTTTGACCAATCCTGCCTAATCAGAACTACATGGATTTGAACGTTTGCTATCAACATCATTCAAAGGGAACTTGTAACTTCATATAATGCTGCTACACACATTTCATCATGATATTACTGATCAGTGAATTATTAGTTTTCAAATGATACCTCACAAGGCATATTTTGTACAAAGATTATTACAATGGTGTGTAGGGTGTGAATAGAGGGGTGCATTACCTCACAAGCATCAATCTTACATAAATACTAAATTGTCTTTTATCTAAGCTCCATCATTCATGAAGAAGAGTTTATATTGCACAAGTAGAACATGATTTCACTAACCTAATTAAGGAGGGATCAACAGTCCTTAATGAAAGACAAACACAAGAAGACAAAGTATCCTCTACCGTTAATCCTTTTATAAATAAACTTTATTGTGTGTGCAGGATTTGGCTCTGTAACAAACAAAACATTGGTTATAATACTTCTAATAGCAGAGACAGATTTAACATCTGAGGTTGGAACATCACCATGTTGACAGAGTATCTATCTGTCAACACTTCTTTTATATTACTATTTGTATGGGGTGGGGCGTGGCATTTCTATTCCTTTGGACTCAGTTCGGTCAATTAGATAGATATAATCATTAACAAAATAGGTACAGATGATTAACATTCACACATTAGATTTTACTATTTACTTATTTCTAGCTCCAAACTATAATCCTGTTCATTTCTGAGTGACCAGCACTTTTGAGGATTTATCCTACTAACCACAAACTAGCTTCATGTTCTCTCACAGTTCCCAATCACATGCTCTCCCAAATCATGTCTTTCTCTCTAGGTCTCCTGCTCCTATGCTTTAGTTATCTTAAATCAAGTCTTTTTGAAGCCAAGTTTCCTCAAAGTAACGAAGACTTTCCTGCAGCCTGTTGGTTTCTGTCTAGGTCCCATTGTCATTTCCAGGTCCATCAGTTTATCAGCCCAGGCTTTCTGGATTTCCTGCCCTGTGTTCTCTCTTCATGCTACAATCTAGCAGACATAGCTCTTCCTGCAGGAATCAAGTCACTTCTCTGAATTCTCCCTGAAGCCAATTATTGTCTTCCTCCCTTAAGAAATCCCTCCACCCCAAGGAGTGAATAATCCCTACAATCCCTTTGTCTCAATATTCTCCTTCTAATCACAAACTTTTTGTATTGAAGATTTCTCAGCTGCTCTCTCCTAGGATTTGATAAATACCTGATTAACATCAACTTGTGCTTTTTTCTTTTAATACTCTTGACTTTGCTTCTCATCATAACTTCCCAGATGTTTTACATCCTCGTTACTAGAAGCATTTCTGAAGCTGGGAAGGGATTTTTAAAATGTAAAGGGAGAAATGAGGCACAAACACCTGCTGGCTTCTAAACTCCCTCCTTTAAAGTGAGCTGTTCTTTCATAAGGAAATAAATAAATTCACTCTTCCCAAGAGCCAATCATGCTTTCAATTTCATTATGCCCAAGTTTAGACATCCCCAGTCAGGCAAACAAACCCATTAAAATTATAGTTTTTAAATACTGAACCTTATTCTTTTCTCCTTTATGTCGGTGTAAATCAGGAATAACTGACAAAAAATAAGTGGAATTATACTGGTGTAAAACTAGTGTAAGGAAGATGGACTCAAACCCAATGGAAATACTCTGGTGTAATACCAGTGTAAGTGAGAGCTGTGGTGGATGGGCCTTGGATCCAATCCAGTCAATTGTCTCCCCAGCTAACCAAAGAACCTCATCCCCCTTCTTAAAATGCTCCTGGCGCTCCTGACTCATTGCTCTGACAATGCTACCATCTGCTCCCCTCTCTGATGAACATTGACCCCAACATTTATCCTTGGACCTAATTATCATGATCCATGTGCCTCTTCCCCGGTCAGGGTCTGAATCCATGGATTAATCCACTACTAGTGAGAGCACAATCAAATCAATTGTGTTGCTCTGGATTAAACTGGGTCACCCTGGATTTACAATGATCTAATCAGAATCTGACCCAAAGAAGTGATTGGTGTAAATCAGTGAAGAGTTTGACTCCTGCTTAGACAAGGACAGAAAAAATCAATGATAGAGGAAGGTCAACCTATCACAGTGAAGCAGAAAGAATGTATGTATGAGGGGAGGGTAAGAGAGAGTGGGGCTGCAAAACTGATCAAATAAATCATCATATTATACAAAGATATACAATGAAGGAGAATATGTACATAGCCCCTACCCTGAAGTTTTATAGCCCTGCAGCAATTTTTTTCTCATGACATGAAAACAACAGCCACTCAAATAACCTTAGGCTGCAATATAACCTTCACTCATATTCTTTCTGCCTGAGAGACACCATTGAATGAAACGAGCAGTGGAACATTTTCCCACTGGCTGCACTGAGGTAACATGAGGACAAGCTCTCTGATCATTGTGAATATTAGTGAAGAGGTTCCCAACGAGCAATGTGGGGTGAATGCACTTCTCATCTCGTTAGCAGGGACTTCCTTCAGTTTAAACCAAGTTTAGGTTAATCCATTATGTGCAAATTGGGTGTTGATTCACTTTTATTACTGAGGGCTGATAAACTGAGTCAGGACCCCGAGGTTATAGTAAATATTATGTGTCTTAAAGAAGTGATTCCTACACCATTTCAGGCTTCATCTTGATTCCTTAGGCCACATTTGGGCCTATGCAGCTTTAGAGGAATACAGATGAATTTGACACAGGTGGACCTGATTCCTTTGCATTTTTTAAAGCATCAAAATACAGCAAAATGTACTGTGCACCATATATCCACCAAGCTGTGTAAGCTCAGCATAGCTGGCTGTGCACAGCCCTTCTATAGACCTCTGAATGGTTATTTTTATTTGGCTTTTCAGCCTTTGCAACATAAAATATTCTGGCCTCATACAGTTATGGGTTAACTCTCTGTTGACCAGGGTTGAGACGTCAAATTTAAATCTCCTGCTGCCCCACATCCCTCATCTCACAGCATTTCATTGCTCAGTTCTTCCAATGCAATTTAGATTTTAATTTCTCTGAACTATGGAGCTGATTCCAATTTCACTTACACAAATTTTATGGCTTCTGGGTGACATTGTGGCCCCACGTAATGAGGTCAGTGACAAAAGTCCCATTTCACCTTCTGAGGTCAGTGGATTCACTCCTGATTTACACTGGGGGTAACTGATATCAAACTCAGGAGCTATGAGTTTTGTTAGGCATCATGCACATCTTACAGGATGGTGCTGTTTGGGTAATATAATAAAAACACCAAACAAACTGTAGAATATACAATATATTTCTACATGAAACATCCACATTTCCTATTTGCAAGCATCATTGCTAAGAATAACTGTATTTTAAATTAAAATGCATTATAGTAACCGACATGTGCTACTATGCAGAGTACGGAAGGAAAATACTATTGTCAATGTCAAGTTAACAATTTGATCTTCTAAAGTCAGGTCCTCACCTCCCTTTTGTGGATGTCTATCCTGCCTTTGTGAGATGGAAACCCAATGCCAGCCTGAAATAAAACACCACTGCTGTTAAACAAGGGGCACAGAGAGAATTATATTATAATTTTATCTCATATACAGGGTTCTCTCTGCCACCAGGATAATTTAGTGATTGATCCTGCATCACTTACATCAATGAGAGTTTGCCTATTGACTTCAGTGAAGGCAGGTGCAGCTCATTAGTTCCTGTTCTTGTACTTTTGCTGCCATCTATAGGCCAATATGGGAAAACAACACGGTTGGGGACACAATTTCATAATCTCTCTCTCTCCCCCTGTGCAACCACTTTGGCACCAGCCATCAGACTTTGGGCTCTATCCTATTTGATTCTGTTACATACGTGTTTTGCATATCATATTAAACTGCACAGCTGAACAACACTGAAAAGGGTGCGCTTTTAAAACTTGTACTAAGTCAAACAATTCTCACATGTACATGTATAGAATCCAGTGTTGTTGTAGCTGCATCGGTCCCAGGATATTAGAGAGACAAGGTGTGTGAGGTAATATCTTTTATTGGACCAACTTTTGCTGGCGAGAGAGACAAGCTTTCCAGCTTACACAGAGCTCATCTTCAGGTCTGGGAAACGTACTGAGAGTGTCACAGCTAAATATAAGGTGGAACAGATTGTTTAACATCAGTAGTTAACACATATTTCAAGAGAAAGCCAAACAAGGTTTAGTGGAAGGGCATTTGTAGATTTGAAGCCTCACTTTTTGATGCATGGGACAAGTTGCCAGTTTTGACTGGAGATGGGAGCCACCTTTTGAGGGAGGTGGGGAATGGGCTGAACTGGAGGGGTAGGTGACAGGCTGAACTGAGGGGGCCTTGCCGGAATGGGATGAACTGATGGGGGTTCAGGGACAAGCTGAACTGGGGAGGGGAGGCTTTGAACCAGAGGGCAGCAAAATCACCTTACCCAAAAAATTTGGGAGAGTGGGCAACACAAATTGCTGCTGACGCTCACTGCGGATGGGCAGGGGGAGTTCAAAACTAAAAAGACAAGCCAACCCTCCCCCCAATATAATCTTTTAAAACAATTCTTGTGATTTTTGGGGGTCTGGCTTATGGTTTTTGAGTTGGCAGTACCACAAAATGCACAGAGAGACTTGATTTGTGATGGCAAATGATTCATGTTTGGGACCAGATCCATGACTACAACGGTATTAGAGGGCTCATCTCTGTCTGTTCTGCCACCGATGCAGCCTTGTAATCAAGCCGATGATGTGAGGAACAGACACTGCACTCAAACTCATGGTAAATAACAAGGAAGATACTCTCTTTTACTGACTTTAATAAGGAAAGAAGTGATCTGGTCCTCGGACATTACACTTGGAAACATGCCTACTCTGTATGCATAGTACACATTTTATAACCTTCGTAAGCATTACTTCCTGAAAGAAAAGAATGATATGTATCAAATGTAATAACACATTTAAAATATACTATTAAGGTTGTTGTACAAGCTACTAGGAAATTCAGAGTTAAAGAACTGGGCTTTTTTCCCAATATCTTGAATGAAGTAAGAACAGACTCATGTTATTCTTAAAATACTTTCTTGGCTTGTGTCCCACCCTAACATTGTTAAATGATTGCTTTTATATTGAATTGTTCACATACACAGATGTATTCTGGGCTAATAATGTGACAAAATATCCTGCATTAATCTATTACCTCTCCAGATGCGGGGTGTCAGGACAGAAAAATGAATTTTGCATTAGCACTAATGAGGGAAGTTCCACACCTATTGGGGACTTACTTGGAACTGTCCCAACTGGCTTTTCTCCAGGCTCACAAGAATCAGTTATGTGACTTTACTATTGCCTCCTTATAATTTATTACCTGATTTTTTTTTTTTACCTCAACAGGACTTGTTTTGACTGACTGACTATCATTCTATGTCTTCAGGGGAAAGAAGCTATTAATCATAGAATATTAGGGTTGGATGGGACCTTAGGAGGTCATCTAGTCCAAGCCCCTGCTCAAAGCAGGGCCAATCCTCAACCTTTTTTTTTTTGCCCTGGACCCCTAGATGGCCCCCTCAAGGATTGAGCTCACAACCCTGGGTTTAGTGGGCTCATGCTTTAGTGAGGAGGGATAGCTCAGTGGTTTAAGTATTGGCTTACTAAATCCAGGGTTGCAAGCCCTATCCTTGAAGGGGGCCACTTAGGGCTCTAGAGCAAAATCAGCACTTGGTCCTGCTAGTGAAGGCAGGGTGTTGGACTTGATGACCTTTCAGGGTCTCTTCCAGCTCTATGAGATAGGAATATCTCCATATAGTTTATACTTAGCAGAATGGCCAAGTGGTTAAGGTGTTGGACTTAAGATCCCATGGACATGCATGGGTTCAAACCCCACTTCTGGTAGTAATGTTCTTTGGGGGAGAGGGATAGCTCAGTGGTTTGAGTATTGGCCTGTTAAACCAGGATTGGGAGTTCAATACTTGAGGGGACCATCTTGGGCAAAATCAGTACTTGGTCCTGCTAGTGAAGGTAGGGGACTGGATTTGATGACCTTTTTAAGGTCCCTTTCAGTTCTATGAGATAGGTATATCTCCATATATTATTTTTGTTTTTTTTCACTGAGCTATCCCTCCCCCGCAAAAATTTTAGTGGAGATTACAGGCATTGATCCCGCTACCTCTCACATGCTAAGCAAGCACTCTACCATTTGAGCTAATTCCCCCTCTGTAAAAAATCAAACTGCCTTTCCTCAGGGCTGATAGAGGTACCACACCCTTGCTCCATGCCAATCCAAGCACCATATTCAATGGCCACCACTTCACTGCAATAGGAACTCATAGAATATTAAAGTTGGAAGGGACCTCAGGAGGTCATCTAGTCCAACCCCCTACTCAAAGCAGGCCCAATCCCAGACAGATTTTTGCCCTAGATTCCTAAATGGCCTCCTTAAGGAGTGGACTCATAACACTGGGTTTAGTAGGACAATGCTCAAACCACTGAGCTATCCCTCACCCATTCCAGTCTTAAAAAGTCAGGCTTGTGTGCTGTAAAGTGTGGAGGTGAAGCAGAGGTTAAAAGGAAAATTCAGAGTCACCCAACAGCTCATCTAGTTCTGTTATGCGTTTTGTTGTAGGAAACTAGAGTTCATGTGCAATTTAGGGTGAAATGGCATCATTAGACATGAGCCAGATCAGTTCAGAAAAGTTCAAGCAGAATACTTCTGAATATATGGGTTTTGGTAGGATCAAGGATAGTACATGATCAAACAAGAAATAAATGCTATTAGGAATGAGGAATTTCTTGAAGCAGAGACACACAAGTGACATCATAGTGGGGGAAAGTGTCAATTAGCAGATGCTGTGATGAAGTACCATATTTTAAAGATTCTATTTCCTTGGAGTCACACATACACACAAAACATGCCAGTATGTTGCAGTACAAACAGCCAGGGTTAGGTACTACAGTCTTATCTATCTCTAATTTATACAGAGTATTTTTGTCTGTTGCTTTTTGCTGTCACCCAAAATTAGAAATAAAACCACAAACACTATTTTTTACAAAAAAGTTTTTATTAGTGTTAGTTCTCTTAAAGCAGAAATGCTATTGCTTCAAGTGCAGTCATACAATACTCTTTTATTGCTCTTGCTACCATAAGTCCAACAGAGATACTTGCACACAAATCTCATTGACATCAGTATCAATTGCATAGGTTTATGAGGGCAGAATTTGGCCTTCAGACATGTAAGGACAATGGTATAGTAGAAAAAATGGGGACTAAATAACTCTTAGGATGCTAAAGGGTTTTTGACAGAATCTATTCACTTTCATCCACTGATAAGACCTACAATTGCAGGAAATTAAAGAAAATCCTGGGACTTTTTGAAATTCATTTCATTTCAGTCGCTTTAACATTAAAATTAATGTTGAGCTTCTAACAAGAATAAGTCAGTTGTTACAATAATTAAAGTAGGAACTCTTCCCCCCCCACAATTTAATACTCTTAATTTGATTTGACACCTTGATTTCAGTTTTCAAAATGAAATTTTACAATATTAACTTCTCAGTTCATTAAAATCTTAACTTGCTTAATTATCATTGGAAATTTAATGAGTCTTTGTACTTCCCATATTTCTATATGAATACAAAGGAGAAAACTCTGCCCTCCATTACACCTGGTATTCCCTATTGGATTATGCTAGTACAATTGACAGCAGAATTTGACACGTGTCCATTTTAAATTCAAATGACTCATTGTTTCTGTTAATTGGAAACCTCTTCGGTCTGGAAAAAGGCAAGCACTGAAGACCATAAGGTTAATGGAGAAATGCCTTTTTTTAGCCATTACTAACTATTCCATTTTTCTTCCTTAGAAATAGCCATATAAATGCTACTGTTAAAGCTAACACAGTTATTATTGAGATCCAAACACAGATTCCATATTTTCATGTTAAAATTAGAATTTGCCTCAAGTAATTTTTGACATCTCAAAATTAGAGTTGGGGACCCATCACATTTCACTATGCGGAGTTTTGGACTGTGAAATGCAGATCTGCATCCAGAGAAAGAGCAGTAGAGGGCACAAAGCT